>NC_089039.1:7561590-8168636 GCF_034140825.1 Oryza sativa Japonica Group
AAATCTCCATAGACTGCGACCAACAGTCAAGCTCACAAAGGTGGGTTCTTTCAAGAATGCTCTGCAGGACAGCATCTTCGCTAATTAAAGCCAACAGAACTCATTAAGGCATAGCCAACCTGCCTTGCAGCTCACGAGAGTACATGCATCTTCACTTAGAGAGGGTATAGATTGGCACTCTCCTCTAGTTTACTAATGGTTTGTTCTTCCCAGATTCTAATTCACGGGATCTCCGATCATATAGATTAGGTTACCACCATAGTAAAACTCACATGGGTCTCAAACCCATATCCTTCGATGCATTGTCTATCACATTTCGTGATAGGCCCTTCGTGAAGGGATCTGCCAGGTTTCTAGCTATTTGGATGTAATCCAATGTTATAACTCCGGAGTTTCTCAATTTCCTGACAGACTTCAATAGTCTTTTCACATGTCTAGATGATTTCATATTATCCTTAGAACTATTCGCTTTGACAATTACCGTTTGATTGTCACAGTTTATAAGGATAGCCAGCATTGGTTTTTCAACAATAGGCACATCCATTAATAGATCACGCAGCCATTCTGCCTCAACAGTAGCAGTATTCAGTGCCGTCAACTCTGCTTCCATGGTTGACCTCGTCAAAATGGTCTGTTTGCAAGATCTCCACGAAACAGCACCACCACCTAGTGTGAAAACATATCAACTAGTGGCTTTGATCTCATCCACATCAGAGATCCAGTTAGAATCACTATATCCCTCCAGTACCGCATGATACCCAGAATAGTGAAGCCCCAATTCCATAGTACCTTTCAGATAGCGCATTACTCGCTCAAGCGCACGCCAATGATCATCTCCCGGATTAGAGGTAAACCGGCTCAACTTGCTCACAGCAAAGGAGATATCAGGCCTAGTTGCACTAGCCAGGTACATCAGCGAGCCAATGATTTGGGAGTATTCCGGTGCATTCCTAGCAATTCTCTTGTTCTTGCGAAGCAACAAGCTAGGATCATAAGGTGTTGGAGAAGGCTTACTATCAATGTAGCCAAAGCGATTCAAGATCTTCTCCATATAATGGGACTGCAAGAGTGTAATCTCATTCTCAAATCTAATTAGCTTAATGTTTAAGATAACATCAGCTACTCCCAAATCCTTCATATCAAAATTTTGAGACAAGAATGATTTGACCTCATTTATCACCTCAAGGTTTGTTCCAAATATCAGTATGTCATCAACATACAAGCACAGAATAACTCCCTCACCCCCACCATGACGATAGTACACACATTTATCTACCTCATTGACTGCAAAGCCTGTAGATGTCAACGTTTTGTCAAATTTCTCATGCCATTGCTTAGGAGCTTGTTTCAAACCATACAAAGACTTCAACAATTTGCACACTTTGCCTTCTTGACCTTCAACTACAAACCCATCAGGTTGATCCATATATATCTCCTCATCCAGCTCTCTATTAAGAAAAGCTGTCTTAACGTCCATTTGATGAACGAGAAGACCATGTGAGGCTGCTAGGGAAAGTAGCACATGAATTGTGGTCAATCTAGCAACTGGTGAGTAAGTGTCAAAGAAATTTTCACTTCTTTCTGAGTATAGCCCTTAGCAACAAGCCGAACCTTGTACTTTTCAATAGTACCGTCAGGCCTAAGCTTCTTCTTGAACACCCACTTGCACCCCACAGGTTTACACCCATAGGGTAGCTCTGTCACCTCCCAAGTCCCGTTAGTGATAATGGAATCCATTTCACTACGGACAGCCTCCTTCCAGTAGTCTGTATTAGGAGATGCATATGCTTCTGAAATTGACTAAGGAGTGTCATCCACGAGGTACACAGCGAAATCATCGCCAAAGGACTTAGCCGTCCTTTGTCTCTTACTCCTTCGAGGAGCTTCCTCGAATTGCTTCTACTGATCAGCAGTAAGAATTCCTTCAGGTTTGCTAGTACTCACCCAGAAGCATTTCATATCTGTCAGCCACAGAGTGACCCTGATCTGCCATCTCTTAAAGTGCACACCGGTGAATTTATCCGGCCTCAGTGCATCGGCAAAACCAGCCATAGTAAAATCATAGCGCCTATAATAAGGTTCTTGGATTGTTGAAATTATAAGCACATAATGATTTAATTTATTACATAAATAAATCATGACATTGCAGATGTAAACTAGCATGAACACATCATTAGATCTACACATGTAAACTAAGCAGTAAAACATGAACAGATCAAATATACGTAACATATCGAACACGTACCGAGGTGGCGGAAAGACCGGTTGCTCGGCAGAAACTACTCGCGGTTGCGGGCGTCGACGAAGGCGCGCAGCACGCGAGTGGAGAGGAAGACGAGCCGTCGCGGGCGAACAGGGAGTAGTCGCGCGAAGCGCTTCCCAAAAACCTTATTGCCGCCTTCTCCCGGTGCAGGACGTCGAAGGCAGAGGTTCCGGAGACCTGCTCTCCCGATCGCCGGTGCATGCCGGCAAGTGGGATTGAGTAGTCTATGAGCGACGGCGTAGTACAGAGTAGGAGGCAAACCCAAGATTGATTTCGCTTGTGGTGCATGATGGCGGCGGCTCGGTTTATATAGAGATAGGTCGCTTGATCAGGGTGCCCGCATGATCTCCACTTCGCGTAACCGAACCGGATAAGTCGCGCGTAACTTATCCGGACTCCACGCCGTTTTCACGCACCGGATTTTTCGGAATGTTTCCAAAACAAAACAAATCCGAATTTCCCGCAGCAAAACAAAACTGCAAAAGGAGGCTGCATCTGTGCAAGGGTGAGGAACCAATTTTGCGAACCATTCGACGCGTACGTCGTGCACGCGACTTATCCGGTTCGGTTACTGTGTTTCCCCTCTTCTCTCCACCACACATGCTTCAAGTGGCTAGGAGGGCATCCTCCCTTTTAAGGAGGTCCCCCTCTTCTAGAATAAGCAAGATGGTACTAAACTTCACATGCATGCCATCCCATGAGGTGGGCTTTTGTGATTTTCCAAAGAATTAATCTTCGAATGGGCCTTAGCCCATCTATTAATTCCAACACTATGGATGTGTTTAGTTCACACTAAAATTGGAAGTTTGGTTGAAATTGGAACGATGTGACGGAAAAGTTAGTAGTTTGCATGTGTAGAAAAGTTTTGATGTGATGGAAAAGTTGGAAGTTTGAAGAAAAAGTTTGGAACTAAACTCGGCCTATGTCTAGATTTGTTGTATTAGAATGTGTTTAGGCCAAGGCCGAGTTTAGTTCCAAACTCTTTCTTCAAACTTTCAACTTGTTCATCACATCAAAACTTTCCTACACACAAACTTTCAACTTTTTCGTCACATCGTTTCGATTTCAACCAAACTTTCAATTTTAGAAGTTTGGTTGAAATTAGAACAATGTGACGGAAAAGTTGAAAGTTTGTGTGTGTAGGAAAGTTTTAATGTAATGGAAAAGTTGGAAGTTTGAAGAAAAAGTTTGGAATTAAACTCGGCCTTAGACCTGTTTAGTTCACACCAAACTTCCCCTAAACTTCCAACTTTCCATCACATCACATTTAAAACTTTCCCACACATAAACTCCCAACTTTTTATCGAAACTACCAACTTTCCCCAAACTTCTCTCCAATTTCAGAAACTAAACACAGCCTTAGCATGTGCTTTTTTTAGAGAGTAGCACATGTAAGATTTGACACTTGTCGAACATGTGACATGTGATTGATCATAGAGTAAAGCCACTAACTGCATACTATATCAGGAATAAATGTTGACATGTCTTTTATGGTTGTAATGGCACTTTGGTGAGGTTGTGTGTAACATTTGGTGAACCTCTAGTTCGAAATAAGTTTACTTTTATTTAAAAAAAATTAAAATATCCTTACTTTATCAAATATCAGTATAATTATTAAACCTCTTTTATCTACTCGTAACATATCTATATCGTATTTATTTTCATAAACTCCGATGCAATGAATATGAAAAAATAAACATATTTTGAAAAAACCGAAGCAGAAAAAAAACAAACTTATCATTGAAAAAAAGTTAAGCTTATTCTGAGCACCTAATAAAGATACCATTTCTGTTGAAAGTGAAACAAAGATTTCATTTTCATCTTCCAAACATTGTCCCATAAATTAGGAGTCGTCCATTCAAAATATATCCTAGAATTTTTGCCGAGTTTTTACTGGTGTTACAAATATTAAACAAACAATGCTATAAAACTCGACATTCTTTGCCCAGGCTGGACGGCAATCCCTTTGCCCAAGCTTGTTTATACACCCATCAGTTTGAACATTAGTCAAGTTGTACAGTATATATCAGAAACAGTAATACAGCATGTCACTCCACTACCTTTGCATGATTACATCACTACCCATCAAATCAGTGGGGGGCTTTTTTAAAATCTACTTAAAAAGTTGTTCACATGCTAAATATTAGGCTTGATTTATAAGCTTCTAATTACGGAAACCATGCAAGAACAGATAAAACTTTGACCGGGCAACCATACGGAGTCAGTCCCCTCCAGCCTACCGCCGGCCGCCGCCGCCGCCCATCATCTTCTTGAACTCGTCGAAGTTGACGCAGCCATCGCCGTCGGCGTCGACGGACCGGATCATCCGGGAGCAGTCGGCGACGGAGCACTTGTCGCCGAGCTGGCGGAGCACGCGGTGGAGCTCCCGCGCCGAGATCTTCCCGTTGCTGTCGGCGTCGTACATCCGGAACGCCTCCCTCAGCTCCGCCTCCGACGCGGCCTCCTGGTCCTTGGCGTCGCCGCCCTTGCCGCCGTGCGCCGGCGTGGGGCCGCAGTGGAAGGCGGCGAACTCGGAGAGGTCGACGAAGCCGTCGCGGTCGGAGTCCATCTCGTCCATCATGCGCCGCACCTCGCCGGGACCGAGGGGCGCCCCCAGTGCCCGCAGCACGGACGCCAGCTCCTCCGCCGAGATCTTCCCGTCGCCGTTCGCGTCGTACCGCCGGAACACCTGCTCCAGCTCCGCCATCGGCATCCCCGGCCCCCCTCCTCCTCCTCCTCCGCCGCCCTCCACCTTCGCCGGCGTCGGCGACGCCACCCCACCCCCTCCTCCTCGCCCGCTCGCCATGTGCTCTTCCCTCTCGCCTCGGTCTCCCGTCTCCGTCGTCTTCCTCCTCCACCTTTTTATTCCGCGTAACGTGCGCGAGGCCACGTAGCGGCGAAGCTACGCGTGATTCCACCACTACCGCGAATCCCCGCCCACCGACACCGACACGCGGGGTTTACAGAGCTACAGACCGGTGGGGCTCACAAGTCAGTGATAGGTTACCTGGTGCGAGTAGAGCAGCGGGTGGTGCGCACGTAGCACCGGGGAAACCCCCGTCTCGTGACGGAAGCATCTGGAAGCGACCGAAAAATCGTCGCAGGCCGCACCCCGGGGGGGGGGGGGGGGAGGCGGGGGCGACTGATACGTGGGGCCCAGAAGGATCGGCTCGGCGGGGGCAGGACCACCACGTCAGGGTATTGTGTACGGGGTGATTAGATGGGGGGTTGCGTGGTGGGGAGACGGAGACGAAAGGTGTGCGCCGACCGTATCACTTGTGGGTGGTGGTTGCGTCCATTGGTTGTGCATGAGAGAGTGACAGATCTGTTCACGCGGTCTGAACCGCGTTGGGATCGCATGGACGAGACGGAACAGCCAACAGCTGATTGGTGGGGATTTCTTTTTTATATAAAATTAACGTGGAATTTTGGATCACGCTGTAACGCTGGGCCGCTGGTTTGAGGGTTTTTTTAAAAAAAATAAAAATAAAAATCAGGATTCCTACTCCCTCCGTCCCTAAATATAAGGTCGCTTATATTTACGGACGGAGGGAGTATATAATTGTCGATGGCATTTTTCCAAAAAAAATTTCATTTATCAGCCATCATATTGATATTGATATTTGTGCAAGGTGCGGAAGAATTAAAAAATTCAGCAACGATCATGTGATGCAGGGATCAAACCCGCGATCTCATGGCTGAAGATGCAGCTTGCTATATAGTCACCAAGCCATTCACATTTTTTAGAAATGCTATGGGACGGGATATCGTTCCAACGGGATTGCTCTCTCTCTCTCTCCACCCCCCTCAGACGCGAGAGCATGGGTCACCGTGGTAGCAGCGCCAATGAGGCTGATGCTAGTGGCGCGGAGACGTAGCTCCTCCACTGCGCGCCACCCCCCCTTCCCCTCATTTGAGCTAGCCATGGCTGACCGCGGTGTCAGCCATGACGCCCCTGGCCCCAGTCGGCGTAGCACTTCCGCCATGAGCTCCCTCGGCACGACCTTCCAGCCCAGCTCTAGTGCCTCCTCCTCGGCGTCAATGCTGAATTGACGCGTCGCTGCCACCTACGCATCCTTTCTCTGGCAGTGCTACAGTCCCATCACAGCGCTGCTATGGGATGGCTCCCTCTCCACTCAGGATGGGAATGGTTAGGTTCTGGATTGAACCTAAACCATTTCACGTGATCATGCTGATCCATGGTTCAATTAGGGCATCCCTTAATGATTCCATTAAATAAATAGGTTATCCAATGGAGCAAAAGGTTAACCTATTGAACCTAGCAGATAATAGTTAATTCACAGATTCATGGGGCCACACATATAAAACGCAAGGAATCCTAGGGCTACGTATATGCAAAGGAGTACATCACATCACATGGCTAATTACACAGCCAATTCACCATAAAAGAGCAGAGTTGCAGTAAGATCACTGTTGACGGCCATTAGTGATCAGTTTCACCTGTCAATATTACTAAAATTAAGGAGAACAAGTTATGCTTACAATGCATATGTGTCAAAATAACATATATTCCACTAGCACTAGGATTCTAACCTCTTGCAAAGCATAAACACAAAATGGAGAAGAATCGACAGCAACACGGACGATCAATCAATCGAACGCTATCGAGAATCAGACTTACGGACAAGTGGGTTCGAAACATCGAATTGACACGACCAAAACAGCCAACATTCACAAGTCTACGTAGAAAAGAAGAATAAGAGGTCGCCAGCTGAAAATGGGCTGGATTGGGCCAGCCCATGGTTCGGCCGAACCCCCTGGTTCGGCTGAACCCCCATCTCCACGGTTGAGGCCAGGGTTCGGCATGGACGTCCAGGATTGCATCCCAATGACTATTGGAGGGTATTTCCGACCATTCCAACCACCACAACCGTCATTGGGAAGCTATAAAAAGGAGCTCTCATCCTCCATTTCAAGACACACCTCAAGCAAGAAGCTTCATACATTCTCTCAAGTTTAGTATAGTCTCTAGAGTTTAGTATAGTCTCTCAAGTTTAGCAGGTACAGCTAAAATGTCTCGAGCCATCCGACCAAGTACGGGGAACTCAATAAAATTTGCTTGCCACCATTTTAAGATATTAAAGGGTTCACCTCGAGGGAGTGGAGGCTTTAACAGATAATTCTTTAATTTTGATGATGCCACAATCCTTGGTGGGGCAGTGAGGCTCACGTGTTGATCCCAATAAGCCAATTCATCACAACTACCTATCTCAACATTACCACCCCATTGTTGCGCAGAACCAAGGTTGATCGTTTGCTGAGCATATTCATTGAACATGCCCTCGAGGGTTGTCTTTAATCTTTCAAGCCTAGGTTTAGCACGTTTCCCAAAGGCAGGGCCAAAGTGAAACTCAAGAAAGGATAACGTGAACCGTGGGTACAAGATGATAGGAATACATAGTGCCATCCATGATAATTTCCAGTATTTATCGAATTTGTCCTTCATGTCAGTAAGCATATCCTTCATTTTTTTTCTTCTGATAATTCATTTTCCAAGGTCTGCATGACTTGCCAAATTTTATGGAAGTATAGATTTGAGGTAGGGTACTTTGTGGCTGATATCACGTTAGTAGCATCATAGAACACCTTCAATAATCTACAAACTAGATCTACTTTTTCCCATTCTTGAGGTGTAGGCCTAAATTTGTACAACAGATCTTCCAAAGCTAGAGCATCAAATGTTGTTATGTATTGCTGTGTTACGTCAAGTATTAGATATGTCGAATTCCATCTGATCACAACATCGATGTTTGCTGCAAGTAATACCCTGCTATGTAACAATCTCATTGAACTCCTCTTTTTGACCGTACGAACTACGGACGTATTTAGCACTCTCCCGTATCTTAGTAACAGTGCCTTTAATGAACTTCAATCCAGCTTGACATATGAGATTTAGAATATGTGCTGCACAACGTTGATGCAAAAACTTCCCTTGACCAACTATTACTCCCTTAGCTAGCAAATTCTCTCTCAGTACCTTTGCCATCGAACCATAGTTGCTAACATTGTCCAATGTTATTGCAAATAGTTTGTTTTCCAAGTTCCACTCTTGAATGCATTTGAGAACAGCATTGAAAATCACTACACCAGTGTGTGGCGTCTCCAAGACAGAGAACTTGATAATCTTTTTTTACAGCTTTCAATCAGCATCAATGTAATGACATGTGATGCACATGTATCTCAAAGTATGGTTGGATGTCCATAAATCCATGGTAAGGGACATCCTTGATTTTGAACATTTTGAGTTCTTCCTTGAGAACATTCTTTTGGTCCTCAAACATTTTCATATAATCATTTCTCATTGTACTTGTTGATATCATCCTAAAGAGTGGATTTAAGCTTGAGACAAACTTTTGAAAGCCATCATACTCCACAGTGCTAAAAGGTAGCTCATGCAGCACAATCATTCTTACCAACTCTCTTCGTGATACTTCTTGGTCAAAAGTCCACTTCCCCATACTAACTCAATTAGGCGACATAAGAGTAGCAATGAGCTGATCCACCACTCTAACCTTCTCAATCCTTATTTTGCATCTCTTTAAATGATTCCGCAAAACGCTAGTTCCTGCTCCGCTATTGGCACCAATTAAGTAGTGCAATGCATTCACTCTCCTTCTGTAATTTCTCCATCTTCATAAATTGACACATACTCCCGCCAAGCCTTTGACCTAAACTTTCTTTTACCTTCACCGAACCTGCACCAATTACATTGGCAACTTCTCCATCCTCATCATCAACCCCATCATCAACCTCATTGTCAAGATCCTCGCCTTCAGTTTCAGCGTTAAAACCTATCAACAAGCATTCTCGATGCTAATAAAATCAGATTCAGAAGAAAATATAAACGCCACTAAGCAACAATTAATTAAATTGATAAAACTCTCCAAAATTATTACGAGTTACTAATTGTGATCTTTTGAGCCTAATTATCCCATGATTTGACAATGTGATGCTATAGTAAACATTTGCTAATGACGGATTAATTAGGCTTAATAAATTCGTCTCGCAGTTTACAGGTGGAATTTATAATTTGTTTTGTTATTAGTCTACATTTAATACTTCAAATGTGTGTCTGTATACTTCAAAAATATTTTGGCACATGAACTAAACACGGCCTTACTCTGCAGTATGCACTTCTAGTTTTGCATCACTTCTTCCATTGGAGCTAGGACCTACCTACGAAGCTAGGGCTAGGGCCATGGGGAATTCTCACTCGTGGGTGAGTGGGGCATGACCCCGCAAATTAATTTATGGGGATAGAGGTGGGAGCATGGATTCTAACTAAGCTACGCGTGACCTAGCGGGGTTCAGGTCTCTCACCTAACCCCGCAGCCGCCGCAGCTCTCGGTAGGCATGTAACGCTAGCAAGGACACCGCTGACGGCTGCTTCTCTGGGCCACCTCGCTGCTCCTTGCTGTGCCGCCACGCTACTCATCAATCAACCACACACAACCTCATCTCTCATCGTCAACGACCCTCACCGCGCTGCCTCATCGTTCGTCTGCAATGCTGTCACACCATGAAGTTTCCCCCCTTTTCTTGCTTTAAAAATTGGTTAAATAAATTGCCCGAAGAAATTATCTTAATTAACCTAGAGCTAAATCCCTAGTTAATAAATGCAATTAATAATCAGAAATAGCGTGGTGGAATTTTTCTTGAGTTCCCCATGCTCCAATGCATTAACAAGATTTTTAGTGGAATTTTCAGAGCCTTGGAAATAATTTTAACCAATTAAAAATCACCAAAGTGCAATTTTAAATCCCAGGAAAAATCCTTTCTTCTTTTTCTTTTTCTTTTCCTTCTTTTTTCTCTATTGGGCCGTCGGCCCACTCCCTCCCGCGCTCGGCCTCCTTCCTTTGGGCCGGCCCGTTCCCCTTTCCCTTCTCTCCGGGACGCTGACAGGTGGGGCCCACCTGTCAGGTCGTCCCCTTCCTCTAGTCGCCCGCCCCACGACGGCAACCGCCGCCGAAACCGTCCGCGCCGCCGCCTTCTCCGCTCCACGCCGCGCCCCCACTCCGCGTCCCCACGTCGCCGCCCTCCCCGCCATTCCCGCCTGCACGCGCGCCCGCAAATGGGCGGGATTCGATTTGAATCCCCCCCACTCTCTCTCTCTCCCCCCCACGTCGCCGGCCAAATCGGGGGGTTTCCCGGCCATGTCCGCCCCTCTCGAGCCCCTATAAAGCTTCCCCGCATCTCCCTCTCCCTTTTCCCCTTTTCGCCGCGCTCTTCCGTGCCTCCTACCGCCGCCGCGCCGCTCGCCACTAGCGCCGCCGCTTGCCGCCACCTCCGGTCGCGCGCCGCAGCCGCTAGAGCCGCCGCCGCGCCAAGCCGCCGCCGCCATTAGCATTGCCGCCGCGTGAGCCACCTCGGCCGCCGCTCGGTTTCCGCTAAACCCCACCGGAGCCGGTTCTCCTCGCACACCGGTGAGCTATCCATTCTCCTTCGTCTCCGGCCAACAATGGTGGCCGCCGTGGTCACTCTCTCTACTCCTAATCCTTCTCAACTCCCTCCATAGGTGCCGCCGCCGCCCGTCCGCCCCTCCTCGTCGCCAGGTCGTCGCCGCCACCTTCATCCTCCGCTCCGGCCGCCATACTCGCCGGTGAGGATCCCCCCTCCTCCCTCTTCCCCTCTCTCTCGTTTGCGCCGCCTCTCTCCACACGCTCGCCGTCGCCTACGGTCGACGCCGCCGTCCTGTACCCCGTCCGCCGTCGCTTCCCGCGCCGCCGATTGCCGTCGCCGGCGACCGTGCGCGTCGCCGCCGGTTGCCATGGCCGGCCGGCCGGTTTTGAAGCTGAGCCGAGCCGTGCCTAGCCGCCGCCGTGCCGTCCGATCGGCCTCCCGGCCGATCCGGACCGTCGGTCCCGTGGACCGGCGGTGGACCACCCGCGTGGTCCCGGTCCACGGTAGACCGGCCACCTTGAGCCACTGCCCGTGGGGCCCACATGCCGGCGCCCCCTTCCTCTCCCCTTTGAGCCGCTGACCCGTGGGCCCCGCCTGTCGGCGCCGCCCCCCCTCGGATGACGTCAGCCCTGGGTATTATTGCGCAATAATTAATTAAGGACTTTTTCTTTATTAGTAAAAACATAGTTTATCTTCTAAAATTCATAAGTAATTCATCCGAGCTCCGTTTAAGTCCATTCAAGTCTCAGTAAATCAAGAAAAATGCAAAGAATCCATTAAAAATGGTTTTGTTTCCTGTTTCAGTAGTCTTATAGCATGTTTTGCTTGTGTGCTTTGTTTGTCGCGTAGGTTTCGGCCGTTTCGTCGATCCGCAGTTTCTCGAAGACGTTGTTGAGGTCTCATTAGTTCGAGAGCAAGGCAAGTCATGCAATACGTTTGAGCATATTGTACCCAATTTACCAATATCCCGCATTTCTATTAAATGTTGCATTCTTTTACAATGTAATGTGGGATGGGTCCTATTCCTCAGCCACATATTGGTTACCTTATGCCATTGATAACTTGGGTATCAAAATGAATAGATGTTGGCTTAGGAAATGCTTAGCCATGCTTAGTTCAACTAGGACACAAATGGGGATCACATTATTACATAGACTCTGACTATTGGCATAGCTTTAGATTGGTGCCACCGCAAGGGTGTCAGTTAATTAAAATATTCTGAATGGCGGGCTGTGAGTGCATGGTTTTGCTGGTCGCACCCATGGCAGTTAAGGACCGGTTCATGGGAAACCCTGGGAGACTTACCGTGCTTACCACAAGCGGGAGTGGGTAACTGCTTGATCTGAAGTACAGCTCGACCCTTACCTAGGCACCGGTGGCGAGGGTGGGCGTGATGGAGTTGGGTCGGCCGAGGTGTTCGGTTGTCCAGCTGCCGGATTCACCGCGACGCAAGAGGGGACCGCCCACTGCCTTTTGAGGGGTGGGGGTGAAACCTTAGCGTGGTGTGGATGGTTAGGGGAGGGTTATGTGGAAGGTCTTGTCACGATTTCCCCCTTTGCAGTATCATGGTGATACTTCGGGGCATGGCGACATGTGTGGAATCGTGTCTTGTGGGTACAGTTGTACATCTCTGGCCAGAGTAAAACTATTCGAATAGCCGTGCCCGCGGTTATGGGCGATCAACCAGATTCACCGTGATTAGTCTCACCCCTAGTTTAGCTTATTGAACTGGTGTAGTACAGGTGGTTGGTTGGGCCTGTTGCAACGTGGTGTAGCGTTGGACAGTGATTGGTTAATATTGATTAATTACTACAGCTGTTTTACTGCTATCAACTACTGCTTTGAAATGCCTGCTTTATGCAAAAGAACCCCTAGCTTCCTTTGGTTATATCCTGCATCATACCTCCTCTTCCGGTATGACTTGCTGAGTACAGTGGGTAGTACTCAGTCTTGCTCTCTTTTCCCCTACACTAGAGTTGAAGTTCTTCTCAGTTGGAGCCGTCTCAGAGAGGTTGGTTTCGTCGCTGCCGTCAAGGTTTGCCTGTGGAGTAGAGTCGCCCGCTGCTGAAGTCAAGCTTCCCGGTTTAGCTCGCTTTTATCTTTCCCGCTGCATTTGTAATCTTTTATATTTTTGTAAGACGTGGGTCTGTATGTCAACAATTGTCGTTTGTGTACCCTGGCTGGTCCTAGACAGGGATTTAATGCACATTCAGCTTAGAAATTCTGGTTCGAGAATTTCTGGGGGTGACAAGTTGGTATCAGAGCCGACCTTGACCGTAGGACAAGCCAACTGGAAACCTAAGAGCCTTCTGAACCCTTTTTTTTTCATATGCATATGCCCTTTTGCACTTGGATTTTGTTTCGGGAAAATTTTGGGGTTTGTTCTTTTGATTTGTGGGAAAAATCTTGGTCGCTTATTTAATTGGATTTCTCGACTAGGGACAGTCTAGGGATTTAGTAAAAGTTTATTCGAAATTTATTCGGCAGTCGGTCGGGAATTGTCGGGTGATATGCATTAGGTCGTGTCTATGTTCGGTGGGGTAAGTTTATGCGTATCAGTATGACTATGCATCTATTTCATGCATTAAGTTATTGTTTAGTCAGTTGCATTAGTGTCTTTTGTCTCGGTTCGTGAAAAATGTTGTTCTATGTATAAAAATCATCATGCTCGGTTATTTATTTGAGTCTTCTTTTGCTTTGTTTAATTTGGATTTGAGCATGAATTGGTTCCTATCCCTTGTCTACTTTAGATGTCAGTCCTATCCCTCGTTTGCAAGCGCCGCCCCGAGCTTCAGAGTCGCCGCCCTTAGCTTTATCGCCTTCTTAGTCTGTTTGCTTGCTAGTTTTCGTGTTTAGGTTTGTTGCTTGTGGGTTAGTCGGCGGTCGATATCATGTGTCAGTGGTATGACTGCCTCAATTAGGAGTTGCGTGCCTCTTTTTCAGTGTTTTAATCAAGATTAAGATAATTGCACTTAAATTCATAAGCAAGATTAGTTTCTGAGCCCCCTGTTTTTCTTCCTTTTCTCATATTTCTACATATCCCCTTCAGATGGAGACAAGGAATGGTTCACGCGACTCCAACAACGCCAGTGGCAGCGAAGAGCCGATCAATGGAGCACGTGCCAATAGTGCATCTGACAACAGTCTGTCCCCACCGCCCGAGAACCCAACAATTGCTCAGGTGTTGGACAATCAGACTCAGATGATGACAATGATGATGCAACAGATGCAGCAACAGTACCATCAGGTGTTGCAGCAGGTGCAGCAGCAAGCACAGCAGAAGCAGCAGAACCTGCAGTTTGGTCCTCCACGCCCTCAGTCCAAACTGTTAGAATTTCTTCGTGTCAAGCCGCCCACTTTCTCAAGCACCACCAACCCAATCGAGGCCCACGACTAGCTTCATGCCATTGAGAAGAAGCTGAATCTTTTGCAATGCAACGAGCAAGAGAAGGTTGCTTTTGCTACACACCAGCTGCAAGGTCCCGCTTCTGTTTGGTGGGACAACTACATGGTGACCCGTCCAGCTGGGGCAGAGGTTACTTGGACAGAGTTTTGCCATAGTTTCAATAAAGCACAGGTTCCTGAGGGAATTGTGGCACAAAAGAAGAGAGAGTTCCGTTCCCTGCAACAAGGAACCAGAACAGTTATAGAGTATTTGCATGAGTTCAACCGCCTCGCGCGCTACGCCCCTGAGGACGTGCGTACCGATGACGGGAGGCAGGAGAAGTTTCTGTCTAGTCTTGATGATGAATTGACTAACCAGTTGATCTCTAGAGATTATGAGGACTTTGAGAAGCTGGTGGATAAGGCTATCCATCAGGAGGAGCACTGTAACAAAATAAACCGTAAGAGGAAGGCAACTCAGTTCAGGACTCCCAGGGGAAGAGTTAGAAGCCTCGTTTCACGATGGGACGTCACGGTGGACCTTCCACCATGATTATCCGGCAGCACCGTCCCTACCACCCGGGTAGCTTCAACAAGAACCACCATAGTGGCAGTCACAACAACAGTGAGCAGCACAGCCTCAACCCTACTCCGAGTTCACTAAAGATTCCAGCTCAATCAGTTCAGCCAGCTCTGCCAGAACAGCCCAAGAGGTTGGGAGAAAAACCCGAACTCTGCTTCAATTGTAACAAACCCGGACACACGGTTGGAAAGTGCCCGAAGCCAAGATGTGCTGGACCCAAGTTCGTTCAGGCCCGTGTCAATCATGCATCTGCAGAGGAGGCGCAGTCAGCACCAGAGGTTATATTGGGCACATTCCCCGTCAACTCGACACCGGCAGTAATATTGTTTGATTCTGGTGCAACACATTCCTTCATTTCCAAGCGTTTTGCTGGTGCACATGGGTTATCTTTAGTGAAGCTTAAGATACCAATGCGAGTTCATACTCCTGGAGGTGGCATGACCACAACTCACTACTGCCCATCTGTGACAGTTGAAATTCAAGGGTTGATTTTTCCAGCCAACCTCATTCTTCTCGAATCCAAGGACCTAGATGTCATACTTGGAATGGATTGGTTGACAAGGCACAGAGGAGTGATTGATTGCGCTAGCCGTACCATCAAGTTAACCAATGCAAAAGGAGAGGTGGTAACCTTCCAGTCTCCAGTGCCGCAGAAGCCAGGGATCAGTTTAAACCAGGCTGCTGGTGAAGAACAAGAGGTAGCAGTGGAGAAAACCACTAAGAAGCTGGAGGATATTCCCATAGTCAGAGAGTATCCAAAGGTTTTTCCAGACGATCTGACAACAATGCCACCAAAAAGGGATATCGAGTTCCGGATTGACTTGGTACCTGGAACTGCACCGATCCACAAGAGGCCTTACAGAATGGGAGCCAACGAGTTGGCGGAAGTCAAGAAGCAAGTCGATGAACAGTTACAGAAGGGATACATCCGCCTGAGCACGTCGCCTTGGGGTGCTCCGGTTATCTTTGTGGAGAAGAAAGACAAAACCAAGAGGATGTGCGTTGACTACCGCACACTCAATGAGGTCACCATCAAGAACGAGTATCCTTTACCAAGGATTGATGATCTGTTTGATCAGTTGAAAGGAGCTACTGTGTTCTCTAAGATAGACCTACAATCAGGCTATCACCAGTTGAGGATCCGCGAAGAGGATATTCCAAAGACAGCATTCATCACTCGGTACGGGTTGTTTGAATGCACAGTTATGTCTTTCGGACTCACTAATGCACCTGACTTCTTCATGAATTTGATGAACAAGGTGTTTATGGAATTTCTAGACAAGTTTGTCGTGGTTTTCATCGATGACATACTTATCTACTCCAAGTCCGAGGAAGAACATGAGCAGCATCTCCGGTTGGTACTTGAAAAGTTAAAAGAGCACCAGCTATATGCCAAGTTTAGCAAGTGCGACTTCTGGCTTAAGGAAGTTCAGTTTCTCGGTCACATCGTGAATGCTCAAGGAGTAGCTGTGGATCCAGCAAATGTGGAGTCAGTTACCAAATGGACCCCACCAAGGACAGTCACTCAGGTTCGGAGTTTCTTAGGACTTGCGGGCTATTACCGCCGGTTCATTCAGAACTTCTCTAAAATTGCTAAGCCAATGACACAGCTATTGAAGAAGGAAGAAAAGTTTATCTGGTCTGCTGAATGCAATAGGAGTTTTGAAGAACTCAAACGATGGTTGGTGTCTGCACCAGTCTTAATCCTGCCTGATCAGACAAAAGATTTCCAGGTCTATTGTGATGCATCTCGCCAGGGGCTAGGATGTGTGTTGATGCAGGATGGCAAAGTGGTCTCTTATGCTTCACGGCAGTTGCGTTCTCATGAAGGCAACTACCCGACGCATGATCTGGAATTGGCCGCAGTTGTTCATGCTTTAAAGATTTGGCGGCACTATCTCATCGGTAACCGTTGTGAGGTATATACAGATCACAAAAGTCTAAAGTACATCTTCACTCAACCTGATTTGAATCTCAGACAGCAAAGATGGTTGGAGCTGATCAAGGATTATGATATGGGAATACATTATCATCCCGGCAAGGCTAATGTGGTTGCAGATGCCTTGAGCAGGAAGAGCTACTGCAATGTTGCATGGGTAGAGCAACTATGTTGTGAGGTTCAACGCGATTTGGAACATCTGAACCTTGGTATAGTTGAGCACGGATTCGTGGTTGCCCTAGAGGCACAGCCCACACTGGTGGAGCAGGTTCGCATAGCTCAAGCAAGTGATCCTGAAATAGCAGAGCTCAAAAAGAACATGAGAGTTGGAAAAGCCCGAGGTTTTGTTGAGGATGAACAAGGAACAATCTGGATGGGAGAAAGATTGTGTGTACCCGAAAACAAGGAATTAAAAGACCTGATACTAACCGAGGCTCATCAAACTCAGTATTCCATTCATCCCGGTAGTACTAAGATGTACCAAGACCTCAAAGAGAAGTTCTGGTGGGTCAGCATGAGAAGGGAAATAGCTGAATTCGTAGCACTCTGTAACGTCTATCAACGAGTAAAGGCAGAACACCAAAGGCCAGCAGGTTTGCTACAGCCACTTCAGATTCCAGAATGGAAGTGGGAAGAAATCGGAATGGATTTCATCACCGGTTTGCCCAGGACGTCATCGGGGCATGATTCTATTTGGGTAGTCGTTGACCGACTCACCAAAGTGGCTCACTTCATTCCGGTGCACACTACCTACTCAGGGAAGAAATTAGCAGAACTCTATCTGGCAAGAATTATGTGTTTACATGGTGTACCTAAGAAGATCGTGTCTGATCGAGGAAGCCAATTTACTTCAAAGTTCTGGCAGAAATTACAAGAAGAATTGGGAACCCGGTTGAATTTCAGCACTACTTACCATCCACAAACAGATGGCCAGACCGAGCGAGTCAATCAAATACTAGAGGATATGTTGAGAGCCTGTGCGCTTGACTTTGGTGGAGCATGGGACAAAAGCTTGCCGTATGCTGAGTTCTCTTACAACAACAGTTACCAAGCTAGTCTGCAGATGGCACCGTTTGAAGCACTGTATGGACGAAGGTGTCCTACTCCACTCTTCTGGGATCAGACAGGGGAACGCCAGTTGTTTGGTACAGAAGTTTTAAATGAGGCAGAAGAGAAAGTCAGAGCTGTTAGGGAAAGATTGAGAATCGCGCAATCTCGGCAGAAAAGCTATGCAGACAACCGCCGAAGGGAGCTCGCTTTCGAAACAGGGGATTATGTGTATCTCCGTGTCACTCCACTCAGGGGAGTACATCGCTTCCAAACCAAAGGAAAGTTGGCACCACGCTTTGTGGGACCATACAGGATCTTGGAACGTAGAGGTGAAGTTGCTTACCAGCTTGAGCTTCCCTCCAACATGCTTGGCATCCACAACGTGTTCCACGTCTCTCAATTGAAGAAATGTTTGAGAGGACCTGAGGAACAGGCAAGTCCGGATCACATCAAAATTCAGGAAGATCTGACATATCTGGAGAAGCCGACTCGTATCCTCGAAACCAGCGAGAGAAGGACCAGAAACAAAGTAATCAGATTCTGCAAGGTTCAGTGGAGTCATCACTCAGAAGAAGAGGCCACTTGGGAAAGAGAAGATGAGTTGAAGGCCACCCACCCGCACCTCTTCGCCAGCACTTCCGAATCTCGAGGTCGAGATTCCGTTTAAGGGGGGTAGGTTTGTCACACCTTGAAGTTTCCCCCCTTTTCTTGCTTTAAAAATTGGTTAAATAAATTGCCCGAAGAAATTATCTTAATTAACCTAGAGCTAAATCCCTAGTTAATAAATGCAATTAATAATCGGAAATAGCGTGGTGGAATTTTTCTTGAGTTCCCCATGCTCCAATGCATTAACAAGATTTTTAGTGGAATTTTCAGAGCCTTGGAAATAATTTTAACCAATTAAAAATCACCAAAGTGCAATTTTAAATCCCATGAAAAATCCTTTCTTCTTTTTCTTTTTCTTTTCCTTCTTTTTTCTCTATTGGGCCGTCGGCCCACTCCCTCCCGCGCTCGGCCTCCTTCCTTTGGGCCGGCCCGTTCCCCTTTCTCCTCTCTCCGGGACGCTGACAGGTGGGGCCCACCTGTCAGGTCGTCCCCTTCCTCCAGCCGCCTGCCCCACGACGGCAACCGCCGCCGAAACCGTCCGCGCCGCCGCCTTCTCCGCTCCACGCCGCGCCCCCACTCCGCGTCCCCACGTCGCCGCCCTCCCCGCCATTCCCGCCCGCACGCGCGCCCGCAAATGGGCGGGATTCGATTTGAATCCCCCCCACTCTCTCTCTCTCTCCCCCCCCCCACGTCGCCGGCCAAATCGGGGGGTTTCCCGGCCATGTCCGCCCCTCCCGGCCGATCCGGACCGTCGGTCCCGTGGACCGACGGTGGACCACCCGCGTGGTCCCGGTCCACGGTAGACCGGCCACCTTGAGCCACTGCCCGTGGGGCCCACATGCCGGCGCCCCCTTCCTCTCCCCTTTGAGCCGCTGACCCGTGGGCCCCGCCTATCGGCGCCGCCCCCCCCCCCCCTCGGATGACGTCAGCCCTGGGTATTATTGCGCAATAATTAATTAAGGACTTTTTCTTTATTAGTAAAAACATAGTTTATCTCCTAAAATTCATAAGTAATTCATCCGAGCTCCGTTTAAGTCCATTCAAGTCTGAGTAAATCAAGAAAAATGCAAAGAATCCATTAAAAATGGTTTTGTTTCCTGTTTCAGTAGTCTTATAGCATGTTTTGCTTGTGTGCTTTGTTTGTCGCGTAGGTTTCGGCCGTTTCGTCGATCCGCAGTTTCTCGAAGACGTTGTTGAGGTCTCATCAGTTCGAGAGCAAGGCAAGTCATGCAATACGTTTGATCATATTGTACCCAATTTACCAATATCCCGCATTTCTATTAAATGTTGCATTCTTTTACAATGTAATGTGGGATGGGTCCTATTCCTCAGCCACATATTGGTTACCTTATGCCATTGATAACTTGGGTATCAAAATGACTAGATGTTGGCTTAGGAAATGCTTAGCCATGCTTAGTTCAACTATGACACAAATGGGGATCACATTATTACATAGACTCTGACTATTGGCATAGCTTTAGATTGGTGCCACCGCAAGGGTGTCAGTTAATTAAAATATTCCGAATGGCGGGCTGTGAGTGCATGGTTTTGCTGGTTGCACCCATGGCAGTTAAGGACCGGTTCACGGGAAACCCTGGGAGACTTACCGTGCTTACCACAAGCGGGAGTGGGTAACTGCTTGATCTGAAGTATAGCTCGACCCTTTCCTAGGCACCGGTGGCGAGGGTGGGCGTGATGGAGTTGGGTCCGCCGAGGTATTCGGTTGTCTAGGCCGGATTCACCGCGGCGCAAGAGGGGACCGCCCACTGCCTTTTGAGGGGTGGGGGTGAAACCTTAGTGTGGTGTGGATGGTTAGGGAAGAAGGGTTATGTGGAGGGTCTTGTCACGATTTCCCCCTTTGCAGTATCATGGTGATACTTCGGGGCATGGCGACATGTGTGGAATCGTGTCTTGTGGGTACAGTTGTACATCTCTGGCCAGAGTAAAACTATTCGAATAGCCGTGCCCGCGGTTATGGGCGATCAACCAGATTCACCGTGATTAGTCTCACCCCTAGTTTAGCTTATTGAACTGGTGTAGTACAGGTGGTTGGTTGGGCCTGTTGCAACGTGGTGTAGCGTTGGACAGTGATTGGTTAATATTGATTAATTACTACAGCTGTTTTACTGCTTTCAACTACTACTTTGAAATGCCTGCTTTATGCAAAAGAACCCCTAGCTTCCTTTGGTTATATCCTGCATCATACCTTCTCTTCCGGTATGACTTGCTGAGTACAGTGGGTAGTACTCAGTCTTGCTCTCTTTTCCCCCACACCAGAGTTGAAGTTCTTCTCAGTTGGAGCCGTCTCAGAGAGGTTGGTTTCGTCGCTGCCGTCAAGGTTTGCCTGTGGAGTGGAGTCGCCCGCTGCTGAAGTCAAGCTTCCCGGTTTAGCTCGCTTTTATCTTTCCCGCTGCATTTGTAATCTTTTATATTTTTGTAAGACGTGGGTCTGTATGTCAACAATTGTCGTTTGTGTACCCTGGCTGGTCCTGGACAGGGATTTAATGCACATTCAGCTTAGAAATTCTGGTTCGAGAATTTCTGGGGGTGACAAATGCTGTCTTCATCGTCAAATCCCCACCCGGTCATCCCCAACCATTGACCCATTATCACCGCCCCTAGCCATCATCGAAGCCCTTTCCAACCGTCGACCTATCATTTGCGCCTTCAGTAATCGACTAGTCGTTGCTGGCCCCAAGCCGTCGTAGCAGCCAATTTCGCTAATTCACCCTCAAGCACCGGGGTGAACTGCGAGGACATGATGGGTGACATTTTCCACCCAGTTAGCTCTGCGGCGCTGGGGGCAGAGGAGAATGCATGGAGCGAGGGCGACATTCCTATCCAACCCGACCCCAGCCTGTCCCATTGTCACCCCTAGTCAAGAAAACAAAGGAATTTTAAAGAATTGGATTCGTGTGGAAAGAATTCATATTGTCCTTTAAACAAGGAAGTAAATCTCCCAAATTCCTTTCAAATTTAGAAGATTGCCTCAAATCATATGAATTTTGGATGATTTTTAATATGACTATCGCTCTTTTCTGATTTCTACAGTTTTCTTTGTCTCCATTAAAATGGTTATTCTTGTATTTTCTGTGTTTTTTTTCAATAGAATTTAAAGGTGCCAAGGCACTCGAGTACAACATTTTCCTATCCCTATGTTCCGAAAATGTAGCGTTCGGAATGAACCCTTAGGTTCCATTTGGAAACTTCCAATTGATTGAAAATGCTTGGATTTACACGCACTAAAATGAGTGTTTAGAAATGCTTGTAATTTGATATGTACTATAAAGTTTATGTTGTAGAAATACTTATATTTTAAAGCGGATAGTATATTCATTTAAAATAAGAAGAAATTATTGATCTTTGCATAGATTCCTTTGGTGTGAACTGGACAGACTAAGCTTGTGTCATTTATTCACGTTCTTGTGGGGGTTTTGGCTTTTTCTATCACTTCCTAGTGGACCAAATATTATTCCTCCATTGAAAAAGATGATAGCTATGCGTGGCATTGGTTGGCCTTTTCCATTCCATGTAGATTCTCACCTAGGGGTGGATTAGCTCGCTCGACTTGTGACAGGCTCGACTCGGCTCGGCTCGTTTGATTTTGCTAACGAGCCGAGCTGGCATTTTAGCTCGTTAGGGATAACGAGCCAGCTCGAGCTGGCTCGCGAGCCTTAACGAGCCAGGACTTAATCAGACAACCGTAAAGGCCCAGCCCAATACAATAGCAAAGGCCCAAGCCCAATACAACAGCAAAAGCAAAACCCTAGTCCTGGCTTGGTCACTCCTAGTCCTGGCGGCAGCCGCACCACACGAGAGTACGAGACGAGAGTCGAGACCGCACATCCACATCGGAATCGCTCCGCCGTACGAGACCGCGCCGACGTGGTCGCCAGGCGCTTGGGCCGCCGCCGCCGCTGCAAGCCGCTAGAGCCGCCGTTGCCGTCACACCTCCCTAGCCGCCGCCGCTGCCAGCCGCACTTCCCCAGTAGGCGCTAGGGCCGCCGCCGCCGCCGCCAGCCGCACTTCCCCAGCCGGCGCTAGGGCCGCCGCCGCCGTCGCTGCCAGCCGCCGCCACCGCCATCGCCGGAGAAGGCGCACTCACATGTCCCCTCCTCCGGAGCTTGCTGTCTTGTTGGATTGGCTCACGAGTCTAACGAGCTGGCTCGAGCTTTCAAACGAGCCGAGCCGAGCCAGCTCGTTATCCTAACGAGCTAGACCGAGCCGAGCCTATCCACCCCTATTCTCACCCCCCCTAATATCTCATTTATTATTATTTTGTGTGTAACTTACATTTGGGTCCCACAGATTTTCCCGGATGGAATTGCCACGTAAACGCCACGCCAATACTACATGGGACGAAAACATAGTCAAAAGAGCCACGTCAGCTAAAACAGGAGACCTTGTTACTAATTTTGTAAGTTGAAAACAGCTAAAACGGGAGACCTTGTTACTAATTTTGTAAGTTGAGGGATCCGGTTTTGCAGTCCATAGATGAATTTTGGACTTGGCGACAAAATGAGGGATTCAAAGTGAACTTAATCCTTTGCCTCACATATTCTTCACGGCCCAAAGCAAACATCCCATATGACCCAGCCCAAGAACTCGATAATGCTACCAAAACTGATCGGCCATATCTCACAAAACAAGAAGCCGATCGATTCGGCCCTACCTCTCTAATCTACCTGCGCCGTACGTGGTGATCAGATCAGGTTGGATATGTATCCCATTCCCAGCCTATTTATACCCGGGATCATCTCTCCATTTTCGTCCAAGATCATCTCTCTCCACTTCCTCTCTCGCTCGTTTCGCATCCGAAGAAAAAGGGAAGAGTTGGGGTTTCGAGAGGGAATTAAGGGAAAGGGAAGGATATGTCTGCGCCGTGGTGGGACAACGACTACAATGGCCGCACCGGCTCCGACTCGAAGGGGCAGGAGAGCCGCGTGTACGTCGGCAACCTGCCGTACCGCGCCGACGAGCGCTCCCTCAAGGACTCCTTCTCCAACTACGGCGCCGTCAGCTCCGAGGTCAGTATATATATAGCCCCTTCCCTTCTTCTTCGCTCCTCCTGCTTCCGTTCCGGTTGGGTCGTCTCGGTTGTTCGTCGCTAAGCTTGACGTTTTTTTTTTCGGTATGTGTGGATTTGTCTGCGCTTGCTCCATTATTCCGCCCGTTCCGGTCGGTCTGTCTTTTCTGTTCATCTGCAGGTTTGACGATTTTCTGTGATGGATCTATGATCAGTGCCATTTCGCGTCGTTTTTGTTGATTTTTGTTCGTCTTTCCCGAGCTTTGATTGGCCGATTTGATACACGTTATCCGTCACATCTGTTCTGAAGTGCCCCCATTTCCATATTCCCAACATCGTCTTTTTCTTTTCTTAGTTCGGAAGATTCGCCACTTTCTTGGGATCTCATCTAATATTTGCCCAATTCGCCGGGCCAATTTATACACACATTTCTTGGTTCATCTTTGTGCGTTTTCATATGCAGATCAGTAAATATCTCTTTAATCTTCATGAACTATAGCTAGTACGTACTCCAATACATAGATAGATTGGTTTGGTGACTTGCTGTTGCTGGTTTTGGGTTGCAGATCGCTGTGGACCGTGAGACGGGGAGGTCCCGCGGGTTCGGGTTCGTGAGCTTCCAGGACAGCAAGTCGGCGAGCGACGCCATCAAGGGCATGAACGGCCAGGACATCGGCGGCCGCAACGTCATCGTCCAGGAGGCCCAGCCGCGCTCCCGCCGCTGAGCGCACGGCGCCGGCGGACCAGCCGCCGGCGTGAAGACTACGCGCTCAAGCCTACCTATCTAGATACTGCTACTAGTTGTGCTACTATCAGTTTCAGTTTCAGAGTCGCGTTCGTGTTCGTAGTTTGGTTAATTAATGTAGTAGGGTTTAAGAGATTGATGCCAATGAGGCTCTGTTGGTAATCTCCTTCGTAGTTTGGGTTTAATAAGAGATATGGGTGGTTAATTATCAGGCTCTGTTGGTAATCTCTCGTTGGTAGTTTGGTCAATGTACTAGGGTTTAAGAGATGGATGGGATGGTTAATTGTCAGGCTCTGTTGGTAACCTCCTGGATATGAATCCTTTTGTCGTCGACGGCAGTCGGCAGCACCATATGCATGATCTTTAAATTAAAGACGTGTTTGCTATCTGTCTCATCAACTATTGATCTCTCTCTGTTTCTACTGGCTGGCACGTACGACGGTGCGAGTGATTTTTTGCTTGGTGCTTTTTCTTCGGTGGTTACGATGTGCCATGTAATTGGTTGGTGGTGAAAATTTTGGGTGTTACATGGGACGTTTGACTTGATGTTGGAAGAAGTTTCGTAACTTGCCTGGAAATCGCGATACTAATCTTTTGATCCTAATTAATATGTTATTAGCACATGTAATTTACTGTAGCACTTGTAGCTAATTATGGCCTAATTAGGATACTTAAAAGATTATCTCACGATTTACATGCAAACTATGTAATTAGTTTTTCTTTTTATCTATTTTAATACTCTATATATGTGCGCAAAGATTCAATATAATGTTTTTGAGAACCAAGTAGGCATAAGGATTCGCTCACGAGAAATATGGTAGTATAGCGTTACTTTCTCACGTACAAAATGCAGACGTGCCAAAACAGGGAGGTCGCGTGGTCTTTGCCAGACGGCCCAGAACATGGTGGTGGCTTGCTGCAAGGCTGCAAATGAAGAATCGACTCTGACGACCTGACCTGCCCCGTCTCTCTGCCTTGCATGTGGTCCCCCCTGCTTTGTGGCGATCGATGGCTGAGTCCACCCACTCCACCGCGCGCCTGTCCGCCACGAGCAGGGGTGTGTTTCTTGTTACTAAACAAGGCCTTATTTAGATCTCATTTTAAAATTTTTTATTCTATCACATTGAACGTTTGAACACATAAAAATATTAAATATAGGTTTAAAAATAACTAATTGTACATGTTGTGACTAATTTACGAAATGAATATTTTAAGCCTAATTGCTCCAAGATTTGACAATGTGGTGCTACAGTAAACATTTGCTAATAATAGATTAATTAGGCTTAATAAATTCGTCTCGTGGTTTACTCACGGATTCTGTAATTAGTTTTTTTATTAGTGCTCGAACCCTCCATGACACCCTATATTATACCCGATGTGACACGCTAAAACTTTACGCCCCTAAATCTAAGCTTTTGTATCTAGTGAAATTATCGCAGCTCTACAGTACCTAGCGTTGCAAGCGGCAAA
The DNA here is from genome assembly GCF_034140825.1 of Oryza sativa Japonica Group. NCBI lineage: Eukaryota > Viridiplantae > Streptophyta > Magnoliopsida > Poales > Poaceae > Oryza > Oryza sativa. The sequence continues at coordinate 7,587,078 of NC_089039.1, forward strand.
TGTACTAAATTTAGTTTTTGAATTTAGTACCATTTAAATTGCCATGTACTAAAAAGTTGGTGAAATTAAATGGAAAAATGGTATGATTTGTTGAGAAGAGTAGATAAGTATAGCTGATCGCTAACAACACGTATATAAAAGTTTTATTTATAATTATTTTTGGTTTGCAAATATGACGTTTCGCTTGTCCTACCGATAAGTAAAACGATGGAGTGTGTAGAAATTTTTAATGGTGTAAGTTTCTTATTGGTTAAGAAGAAGATGTAGGGGAAGAAGTAATATTTTTAATAAATTTTGAAAGTAAGAAGTTGTTATATTTAGGACAAGGGAGTAACATTTCCTACCTACCTAAACGAGACACGTAAATTTGTGGTGGATTTCCGTCGAATCCTCTACCATTGGATTGAACCACAATTCGTGAGGCACTCCTTCAGCTCGGACGATCACCAGTAACCCAATAAGGTAAGGATTAGGTCGTAGGAGTGGGAAGCCTGACAAGTTAGGTTTTTTTTGCGCCAAATTAAGGTAGGGGATGAGGGTTAGGAAGGGGGGAAGATGTCACATCCTGAATATTGTTTATTTGACCTTTTTTTTTCCTAATTACATCTTTCCACCTTAGGTTTATCCATCTAAAATAGCTTAATAAAAATTCATTTAATACGATGATTTAATATGATGAAATATTTAAGTACTGAAGTTAATCATGAAATTATAGGTGGATAATGACCTCGGCTCGTAATCTTAACAACACAACTCGGCTTGTTAACTCTAACGAGCTAGGCCTAGCTCGGCTAGACTCTCGAGGTGATTTGTTAAGTTCGTTAGGTTCGTTGACATATTTATACTACTTTCGTAATTTATAATTTCAGTTGTACCATTTTATCATATATAAACATAATAATAAACACTAACTAATAAAGAACTCACTTAACACAAATAGTTTATGTGTAATTAAATATTCATATTATAAGTCGTTCTGACTTTTTTCAACGCAACATTCTCAACGCAAAACAAACGTACCAAAATATATTCAGTGTTACATTTAATGAAACTAATTTGGTGTGATAGATGTTACTATATTTTCATATAAACTTAGTCAAACTTAGAAATGTTTGACTAAGAAAAAAAATCAAAATGACTCATAGTATGAAACAGAGGGAGTAATTAAGAAGCACAAAGCACATAAAAGGAAAAAGTCCACATTAGACTGAAGTATCCTATAAACTCGAATATTTAAATAGGACAAATAACTTCCCGACTCAATTCAAAGTAGTTTTAGTCCTACATGACAATTCAGTTAGTAGTTTTTTATAAAAAAAAATCAGTCAGACCCATTCTCACCCAACTTTTTTCCCTTCACATAGTCACATCTACACACTCTCTCTCTCTCTCCCATGTTTTCCTCAATCACCCACACACACTCTCTCTCCCTTCTCCCTCTGCTTGCTTAAGAGTGCGGCACTGGCCAGGCCTTCGCCTACTCCTCCTCAGCATAGAAAGCACACCGCTGTGCTGTCTTCTCCCGCGTGCGATGAAAACGCTCCAATAAGTGAAAATCTGTAGAAACCGAATTTCAAAGTTTTATAAATTCATAAAAAAATTTACTAGAGATAGTTATAAGCATGAAATACATTCTCTATTCTAGTGAAATTTGTCTTTTTCTTTCTTTCTTTCCTCCCAAACGAAATTAAGTTTAGACTTAAGATTTCATATTTATACCAATCTCGAGTAATTTTTTTTAGTGAATTTAGAAAACTATAAGTTCGACTTCATGGCTTTATTTATTCGATGATTTTTACTTATATTTTAACATAATTAAAGACCCTTTCAATATGAAGAAGGTGTGGTGCCAAAAGCGGAGCACGAGAGATGTGTTCCGTATGATGTGTTCCGTACGAAGGAGATTCGCTCACGAGTCGAGTAGTAGTAGTTGAGCGCTCCAGTACAAAGTGTTGGAGGTTGGAGGATAAAGGGGTGTTTAGATGGGGCTAAAACTTTTTAGCCCATGTCACATCGGATGTTTGGACTCTAATTTGGAGTATTAAACATAGACTAGTAAAAAAACTAATTTTATAAATGAGAGCTAATCCGCGAGATGAATTTTTTAAGCCTAATTAATTCATAATTATTAAAAGTTTACTGTAGCATCACATTGTCAAAATCATGGCGTAATTAGACTCAAAAGATTCGTCTCGCGAATTAGTCTAAGATTATGGAATGAGTTTTGTAATTAGTGTATGTTTAATACTCTAAATTAGTGTCTAAACATCCGATATGACAGAGACTTGAAATAAGTCTCTGTAAACCAAACAGACCCTAAGAATGGTGGACACGTTGTTACTTTTTCACGTACGGTGCAGATGTGCCAAAACGGCAAGCTGAGCTCGCGTGGTCTTTGCCAGAAGGCATGGTGGGTTTCTGCAGAAATGTGTGGGTTAGTCTGTGCCCTTGCATGTGGGTCTGCACGCTACAGTATATTTCTATGCGTGATCGGTGGCACGTACGAGTGGCTCACTCCACACCAAAGTTGGTGTACAATGTGTGATCGAAGCCAAAGTAGGGCTCCTTAAAGCCGCTGAAAATACACCGGTTTTAATACTCGAGGAAGCGATATACTCGGTTTTATAGAAAGAGAGTCATAGGTTGTATTCCTCCCTCTACTTTCTCAGACTCTTTTTTTTTTCTCTTTTTCGCACACAAGTTTGCAAACTAATAAACATTGCATTTTAAAAAAAAATACAAAAAAATTGCTTTCAGAAATCATATTAATTTATTTTTTAAAACATAACTATATAAGTTATTCTGACATTTTCCTCATTCATATTGATATTAATGAGATAACCCGTTAATGAGATAATCCGTTTTAAGTGTGCATAGCTCCCACCACCAACTAAAAAACACAGGCACACAGCCACAAAAAGTTTTTCCTCCCATGATCGGTGCTGAAGCTTGGTTCCCATTTCCCGATCTTTTACCGGCCCATTTCGCGGAAAGCGCCTTTTGACCAACCCATTCGTCCGGCACCCGTCCCGGCCCGGCCCGGCCCGCAGCCGAAACCCAGGGAGGACCTATACATATATATGCGGTTGGTCAGGCACTCCGGTCGTCTTCCTCGTGACCTCGTCAAGTCCTCAGCTCTCGTTTGGCATCCAAAGAAGAATTAGGTGTTATTACTAGGGTTTAGAGAGGTGTTGATTACTAGGGTTTAGAGAGGGAAAGGAAGGGAAGGGCTATGGCGGCGCCGTGGTGGGACTCGGAGTACAAGGACCGCTCCTCGCTGGAGTACCGCGTGTACGTCGGCAACCTGCCCTACTCCGTCGACGAGCAAACCCTCATGGACTACTTCGCCGACTACGGCGCCATCAGTGCCGAGGTGCCTTGCTCTTGCTCCTGCTTCCCTTTCCGTTCTCTTCCGGTTAATTGGGTTGTGTCGTTTGTGCTTCGCTAATTAAGTTGGAAGCTTTTCTGATGGACCTGTGCTGCTGTTGTTTCCCCGTCGGCTTTGTAGAGATTTTGGATGGGGGTTGGGTTTCCATTGATTTCTTTTATATTGATGGGTGTATTTGCTATCCATCTGTTTTGGTTCATCACTGTATTATATATGCACGTTTTAACGTTTTGGCCGTCCGTCCTTGTAAATCTGCAACTAATTGTGAAATCTTTATGAATTGATCTGGTGATTTGGTGTGTTAATTGTTTTGGGTTGCAGATCGCTTGGGACAGTGAGATGGGGAGGCCACGCGGGTTCGGGTTCGTCAACTTCGAGGACAACGAGTCGGTGAACGCCGCCATCCACGGCATGAACGGCCAGGACATCGGCGGCCGCAAGGTCACCGTCGCGCGGGCCCAGATGCGCCCCCGCCGCTGGAGGGCGTGACCGCGCCGCCGGCGGACGGCCGGCCGGCGGCGAGGAGGTCGACCTGAATGAGCGGAGAAGACTCTACCTACCTACCTACCCTAAGCTATCTATGCTGCAGATCTACTAGCTAGTTTTAGTCATTCGTCGTGTTGGTAGTTTGGTTAATTAGGGTTTAAGCGGTGGATGCTTAATTAATTAATCAGTCTCTGTTGGTAATCTCCTGGATATGCAAGCTTAGGGCCTTATTAGGATATGTTGTTTAATTAGGTGTGTGTTTATGCTTGTAATCATCAATTGCAGTCTGCACTCTGCAGCACGTACCTGAGTGTGTGTAAGTTTGATGGCTAGCGTTTATGTTAAGAATGACTCTATCTGCTGCCACGTCAGAGTGGTTGTTGCTTTGCGGTTTGCGATGCCATGGACCCATGGTCAAAATGTGTACTGGCACTACTAGTGTGCCCGTCAAATTGGTGAGCTGATTGGCTTGGCATGCAAAAGAAGAACGTCATGACGATATGGAAGATTCGCTGTCGAACTCACGATGGCAGCTTTACTCCCTCGGTTCCGAAATAAAATAAGTTTGTTTTTCACTAATTACATACTACTCCGTATGTACATACCAATACAAAAATCAATACAATTATATCTCATTTTTAGTACGGATATAATTGTTTCTTCTTGCTTTTATAAACTCCAAAATAATGATTACTTAAAAATAAATTTTATTCAGGAACGTATACAACCTGAGATATGTACAATGTACAGCTGGATACCATAAGTCCATAACCTGTTGATGTTGATAGGGGTGGGCGTTTGGTCTACCCGAAAATTTCGATCTCGGTCTTCGGTTTTTCGGTCAATTCGGTTTTTGAAAAGTCAGGACCGAATTTCATCCAAAAAAATCAAGACCGATAAATTCGGTCTCGGTTTTTTCGGTCTCGGTCAGACTGAATTTGGAGGAGCCGAGCCGGAGGGCGGAGACGACGCTGGCGATGTCGAGGCGGAGGGCGGAGGCGGTGGCATAGCGTGATGGTCTGATGGATCCGGCGGCCCGCGTGACCGGCGAGGCGGCGTGGAGGCGAAGGGTGGAGACGACACCGGCGATGTGGAGGCGGAGGGCGGAGGTGGCGGTGCGGCCCGATGGATCCGGCGGCCGGCGGCCCACGCGACTGGCGTGGAGGCGGAGGGCGGAGACGTCGCCGGTGATGTGGAGGCGGAGGGCGGAGGTGGCGGCGCGGCGCGGCGCGATGGATCTGGCTGCCGGCGGCCCGCGCGACCGGCGAGACAGCGTGAAGGCTGACATGGCGCCGACGATGTGGAGGGCGAAGGGCGGAGGTGGTGGTGCGGCGTGATGAATCCGGTGGCCCGGCGCGACCGGCGAGGCGGCGTGGAGGCGGAGGGCGCAGACGGCGCCGACGATGTGGAGGCGGCGGCGCGGCGCGACGCGGTGCAATGGAGGCGGCGACGGCAGCGCGACGCGATGGAGGCGGAGGAGGCGTGCTCACGCGGGATGGAAGGGAGGGCGGCGCGATGGGGATGGGGATGGAAGGGAGGGTGGCGCGATGGCTGGATGGATGGGGATGCAGCCTACGGGTTGTCTTTAGGGTTTAGTGGTGTATTGGGCCTATTGGGCCTCCTGGACCTATTAGGCCACAATTCGGTTTTCTCGGTTAATTCGGTTAACCGATCCCAATAACCGAATTACCCGAACAACTTTCGGTCTTTGACATGCTGAGACCGAATTACTACCCAAATTTCTCGGTCTCGGTCTTTTCGGTTTCGGTCTCGGTCTTTTCGGTTCGGTTTTTTCGTTCGGTCTTATTTTGCCCACCCCTAGATGTTGAGACCGCTCCATAGTTACTGTGTGTCAGGTTGGATAAGGATTGGAGGACATATGTACGTTTTCAATTACAAACGCAGATGTGCCAACACACCGAGCTCGGCGTCGTCTTTTTGCCAGAAGGCCCAGGAGGTTGGCTTCCTCCTGCAGAATCGAATCTCTGTTCGTCTGCCCGTCTGTGGCCTGCATGTGACCCTCATGCCGACTGTATGTGTTATCGATGGCAAATAAGAAGATAAAAAGAAAAACTAATTGCAGAGTTTATATAGAAATCGTGAGATAAATCTCAAGCCTAATTAGTATATGATTAGCCATAAATGTTATAATAACCCATATATGCTAGTGACAGATTAATTAGGCTTAATAAATTTGTCTCGTGGTTTCTAAGCGAGTTATGAAATTAAATTTTTCATTCGTGTCCGAAAACCCTTACTAACATCCGGTCAAACTTCTGATATGACATCCAAAAATTTTATTTTCTCTAACTAAACAAGACCTTAAAAGTGAGGAGGTTGCACGCATGAACGTTGAGGGTTTGTTCCAATTATTAGCAGTCTAAACGGTACGAAAACATTTGTAGTAAGTTTTTTTTTCCCTCTAAACCTTCATTATCTACCTTTGGGGGGGGGGGAGGGGGTTATGGCAAGTTTGAGAAGCAAAACAACTACTGTATTACATTGTCTTCTCTTTTTTTTATCGTTAGCAGTAAAAGTCTAGAACTAAAATCAAGAAAAAAAATGGTAGAAGCCTAAAATTAATTTGGGGCATGTTTGGGGAGCTTAAGATTCTGAGATGTTGAGAATCTGGAGAAGCTGGGAAACCCAGCTTATGGCTTCTAGTTCATTTTCCAGATTCTATAACTACATATTCTCAAAATCTAGGTAAAAAGCTGGACTGTTTGGAGAGCTTCTGGCAACTGGAGATTCTAAGAGAAGCTGCAGCTGCTAGAAGCTCCCTCAAATAGGCCCTCGATCTCATTGCCGGTTTATGTAAGTCTTAGGTGGTGTTTGGATCAGGGACTTAACTTTAGTCCTTGTATTTAGACACTAATTTAGAGTATTAAATATAGACTACTTACAAAACTAATTACATAAATGAAAGCTAATTCGCAAGACAAATTTTTTAAGCTTAATTAATCCATAATTAGAGAATGTTTATTGTAGCATCACATAGGCTAATCATGGATTAATTAGACTCAATAGATTCGTCTCGCGAATTAGTCCAAGATTATGGATGTGTTTTATTAATAGTCTACGTTTAATATTTATAATTAGTGTCCAAACATCCGATGTGATAGGGACTTAAAAGTTTTAGTCCAATCTAAGCAGGGTCTAAGCTCGGGAAAAAAAAATGGCCACTGGATATGTTGATCTATGAAAGGTACTCCCTCCGTTTTAGGTTATAAGACGTTTTGACTTTGTTCAAAGTCAAATTGTTTTAAATTTGACCAAATTTGTAGAAAAAAGTAGTAACATTTTCAACCTAAGACAAATTTATTCTAAAAATATATTTAATTATTGATTTGATAAAACTAATTTAATATTATAATTATTACTATATTTGTATATAAACTTTGTTAAAGTTAAAACAGTTTGAGTTTTACCAAAGTCAAAACGTCTTACAACGTAATAAAATGCGGCTAACATCGAACGTATTTGCTGAAGCACGGAGCTCTGAGCGGGTGCATTGGAGTACTATGCTAAGTTAAGGGATCCTTGTATCTGTTATTTCGTTTCAAGAATCAAAATCAAAGTCACTGTAAAGTTAGGAGACCTAAAATGAACTTATTCTTCATCTGGCATGCGCGGCCCGGACGGCCGGACGGTAGCGGAAACCCAAGAGCCCATGAGAATAGATCTATATAGACCTGGGATTGTCATTGTCGTGTTTCGTCAAGTCCAAGCTCTCTAGCTTCTCTCTCTCGAAGGTTTAGTTAATTAGGGTTTAGAGAGGAAGGCAAGGGAAGGATATGGCGGCGCCGTGGAGGGACTCCGACTACAAGGACCGCTCCCCGCTGGAGTACCGCGTGTACGTCGGCAACCTGCCGTTCTCCGCCAACGACCGCTCCCTCAAGGACTCCTTCGCCAATTACGGCGCCATCAGCGCCGAGGTGGGTTTGCTCTTGCTCCGCTGTATCCAACCCTTTCCTCGCCGCTCCTGCTTCCGTTTCCGTTCTGTTCCGGGTGGGTTGTGTTGTCGTTTGTTCTTCGCTAAGTTTGACGGATTTCTTTTCTTTTTTTTGTGTGTGTGTCGAACTGTCGATCGAGCGTTCCGATCGGTTTGTCTCGCCTGTTCATCCCAAGTTTAGCGCCTCTACAGTGGATATATAGTTTTTTGTAAATCTTGGCTGGGTTTTCGTTGATCTTTTTTATATTGATTGGCTATCCATTCCATCGATCTGTTCACAAATCCCTTCACAAATTGATCTCCACACACACACTACTTGGTTGATCGATCGCTATGCACTGTTCGTTTTTTCAAATTTGCAGATCTACAACTAATCGTGAAATCTTAGTGAACTAGTAGATGATCTATTATTATCTGATGGCTTTTTGGTTGCAGATCGCTTGGGACAGTGTGATGGGGAGGTCACGCGGGTTCGGGTTCGTCAACTTCGAGGACAGCGAGTCGGTGAACGCCGCCATCCAGGGCATGAACGGCCAGGACATCGGCGGCCGCAACGTCACTGTCGCGCAGGCAAATACACGGCCGCGCCGCTGGAGGGCGTGACCACCGGCGGCGTACGGACGGGAGCTCTCGGGCTGCCGGCAACCGCGCCTGCATGCGCGGAGAGAAGATCATTATACTACCCTATCTACGTATTCTAGATTAAGTTTGGTTAATTAGGGTTTATTAATACCCTATCTACATATTCTAGATTAAGTTTGGTTAATTAGGGTTTATTAATTGGTGGACGCGTAATAAATTACCAGGTTCTGTTTGTTATCAATAATCTCTGATGTGAAAAGAAATATAGCCTAGTGGTTGCAGTGACTTAAGTAGCACCTTAAGATCCTGAGTTCTAATCTCCATATGAGGACTAAGTTCCCTATTTGACAAGTTAAGTTCCTAATTTAAAAATATTGCACATATCCGGTTGGATGTAGATGCCAGGTAGAAAAATACTCTTCTCTAAAAAAAATTAGTAATCTCTTATCCATAAGCTTGGGATATGTTTAATCTATTTGAGCAACTGCAGTCCTATAGAAACCTTATTCATCAAATCCAACGACCAAAAATCGGCTCCCACAGTCCCCCTCTCCCCTCCTCTCTCTCAAATCGCGCACACGGGGTCACTAATGGAAAATCACACACGTGATTGCTTGATTGTCGATTTCCTTCTGCACACGCAAATCGATCGCATCCCCTTTTCCTTCGGAACATTCCTCCGCACATTGCCCGATTCGCCCCATCTGCCTCCTCTGCTCACCGCGCCAACTCGTCCTAGTGCCATCCCCGCCGGTCTCCGTCGCACCGCATGAAGTTGTCGTCGATCCCATCGCCGTCCGCTCTCCGCCAGGACTTCATCGGTTCACTGTCGTGCCGCCTCACCCAGACATCCCTATCACCTCCGGCCCTCACATCCGGTCTCCATAGCTCTACGGCAAGTTTGCTTCTGCTGTTCGGTTTCAGTTTCTTCTTCCTCCCGGTTCATTATGTTTCTTTTGCCTACTATTTGATTTTGACTACGATGAACGAGCAAACTATTTTGCCCATGCACATGATATGTTCGATTGAGTGCCGCATAAACAACCGCCAATGCTGTTCGTCAAACATTTTGTTGTTGATGGTAGGATGGTTCTAAGTGGCCGCCACCAAGTGTGTTAGGTCAACTAATTTCTATGAGGAATTTCTCAACAAAAAAACCCTCCAATTTAGTCTGCATTGATTGTGTTGATACATGTTTATATCTCATAAATGCAAACCGCACAATAGCAAGAGGTTTGCTCTGATCGTGACAACGTCAGTATGCACGGATGATGAAAAAACCCTGATAGGTTCCCTATGTTCTCCTGAAAGTTTTTTTAATTAAACCAATATAAGGATCCGGCCAGATGCACCAAGATGAATAACTAACTGTCTAGGCAGCAGATCTGGTATACACAAGAGAGATGATCAGCAAAAATTGTTAAAAGAGACATAAATTTTCAGTAAAAATCAGTGCCCCTGCCGCCATCATCAACTTCCTCCATGCACGATCCCCTCTGCAAACGCACGAGATCTGTGGTGGTTGCCACAGGTTACTGAAGGTCCCTACGCACTGCCCTGCCGTCACCACCTGTTGCCGTCGCCACTTGGCTGGTGCTGCCGCTCCTCCCCCAGTTCAGTTGTTTACGAGTAAGATGGCATATTTAGCAGAGCTATTGCTCACGTGATGCTTTCTGATCAAGAATAATTTGAGTGCATTTTTCTGCCTGTATACATATATAGAGTTTAGATGCTTCAAATTTAAATAAAGTTCATAATAGAAACCTTTTCATAGTTTGGCAGTAAAAATCTTTTATGCCCTTTGAACAACAAAGCATGTCCATATTTTTCATTATACTAGAAAATCGGCGCGCCTATTAGCGCGCTGGATAATTTATCCTGTGATTTTTTCCCCTAGGGCACATGTATACCTTTTAGAGTAATTACTTTAATACTAATAAAATCTATGTAAATATCATATATTGAAAAAATATCATTCAATATGTACTTGGTTTTATGTTTGTATAATTCCTACGGAGAATTATAGCGTGACAGTATACGCAAACAAAACGGTGAATTTAGTCTCACGTTTGTAATTTTAAAATTTTGTATATAAGCTGTTAGAATTAGCAAAATTAAAATAAAATATTTTTTATTTCTTGCTATCGATTGTTTTACCTTTTGTTAAAATATTGTTTAATCTTTTCTATAATATAGGATATTAACATGGTTAAGTTACATGTTTCCAGTTTTAACCAATCACACTTAGCACTAAGGGCATGAATAATGGTAGGATCACCGTGTAGGAGAGAATGCCACATAGTATATTTTTTGATGTGGAGGTGAGTGAGAGGAGAGAGGATACGTACGTCTATTAATTGGTAGACATATATGCTAGACACAGTATTTTAGATAGATAGCTTAATACTATATATGCACTCCATATATAAAATATAGAGCCAAATTACTAATTATAATGTAGGTAATATGTTATACGAATTCTTTTGTAGGAGTATATCCCAAATAGCAGGGACGTGAGGTGAGACGACATCCAGAAGCTGCTGTTATTTTTGTTTTCTGCCGCACGAAGACAGCAATACATGCACGAGACACTCGATGGTTTGCCGAATGCTTCATGGACACGTGGCGTAAAATTAAATGGGGTAAAATGAACCAATTAGCTTGCGGCGATAACCGCCAGCTTTAGATAATAAGATTAGCATAAACAAAATTTCTGCTATGGATGAGCTGTAAAAATTGAGATATCGAGGCTATATAATTTTGTGCTGAAAAGTTAATGGTGCTACTTTTTATGTGCCTGCAATGATTTTTCTAGTGCTTTTCCTTGATGGTGGATCAATTGAGGAAGCTCCCTGCATTTCTTCCAGGCAGCCTTCGTGCGAGTAGTCAGGTGAAAGTAAAATGTTCGTCGCAGTTGCTGCTTGCGCTATTCAATCTCCTTTCATTCTGTTGCATTATTCCATTCATCCGGATAACTGACGAGTTTATCATATGCTACAAAGGCCATGTTCAAGGAAATCAAGGTACTTTCTCCTTCAGCCCATTCCTGTGCGATCAGTTTAAGCATTTTCCAGTGACAACAACATTGATGCTCCTTACCTAGAGAATAATTCCTGACTATATTCATCAATTCTTTCAATGCGGCATTTTTCTTGGTGGATTAACTGAAACATGAATCATAAGAACCAATATATTTTTGTTTGATTAAACGTTTTTCTTGGTGGAGTAACTGGATCATGAATCATCGGCAAATTAATAGATGATTACACTGTACGTAATATAGATTATTTACAGTAGTAGATAATTTATGCTGTTCTCGCACCTACAGAATTTGTTTAATATATTTGGCTTTGTTCAAAAGATTGCTACCATTCAGAAGACATATGGTTATCAGGTAGTGATTCACCTAGCAAGTTGCCCAGGGTAGCTAAGCATGTTACCATCATAATTGTAATTCAGTACGCCCAACTGATTCCATGATAAACGAGTCCATTTCTAATTATTGAGACCAGTTACTATTTTAATCCTGAATTTTGATGACTTCTGGCCATGCATGCTAGCACAGTTTCCTGAACATCATTGAGGAATTGAAAATGTACATTCTTAATCCTGTTACTTTATTAGAAAATGCTTGCTCTGTCACCTATACTTATTTCTTCATGCTCATTATCTGGGATGAGGTGTTGATTTCTGGATTTGGGCATAAGGGCCATGCTGTGGGAGATATTCGTGGTGTCCGATTCGAGGTTGTCAAGTTCTATTCAAGGAGAAGTCGAGGTCTTAGATATTCTTGGTTAGCAAGCTTTGAATATATTATACATGGTATATTTAAATATTATTTAATTGTGATTATGTTGATAAGAACCATGGCTTCATTATTATTTTTATTTTACTACGCAGAATCACTAAGTTTTGTTCCTCTACCAGTGCATTTGGCTTTTACAAGTTCTAATTCTTTTCCTCTTTTGATTTAATCCCCTGGTTATAACAAACTATGCTAAGCCCAACATGAAAAAGATGTTACATATTGATATCACATTCATATATTTTGCTAATATATCTTGATTGTCATATACGTAATGTGGGATTAACCGCCTGACTAAATTTACTACTTCCTTTGGCAAGAAAAAACCCTGCCGTTTGAGTTATATTTAAGCCTTTGGGGTGTGAAATGTTGCGTAGCATAGGTATTACTAGTTAGGTATGTAATAGTATGTCGTTATGCGTATCTGTTGACTGCAGTCTGGATGGGAGTATGTTTAAGTAGCGTTTATGTTCCTTAATATAAAGAACTGAATGACTCTATCTGCGTATTGTTTTACCATCATCGGTTGTTGTCTCTCTAATATGCTTGCCCGTCAGAATGATTTTCTCTTTGTGGTTTTCCATGGTTAAAATGTGTTCTGGTACTAGTGTGCCGTTCAAATTGGTGATTTGATTGACACCACTGCAGAAGATACATAGAGAGCGGGCACTACATGTGACGGAACATCTAAAATCTCGTTTAATTAAAAAACCGACACCTGTATAAAAATCAGAGACGAGCCGACCGCGTTGTCCTTAACACTCACGACAACGTCGCACTTGTGGATAGGGTAAGCAGCACATGCCACTCCCTCTCTCTTGCACGACTCTCTTCCTCCTCTCAGTCTTGCGCGACTCTCTTATCTCTCTCTCTCTCTCGCGACCCTTTCCTCCCTCTCCTCCCCACCCCGAGCGCCGACGGCAGCAGTGCCCTCTCCCTCACGAGCGGCGGCTGTCAGATGCAGTTGCCCAAGCTCGGGTGTGGCCAGATCTGCCCACCATGGCCTCCGACGGCGGATGGTGCGGGCAACAGCGAAGTTCCCAGTTTGCGGTGAGTTTGGGCATTGGGAATTTTCTTGTGCATGTGCCAATGCTGATTGTGTCTGAATGTCGATATTGGTTGTATACGATGTGTTAACTTGCGGATGAGCATGCAAATGTTAATGCTATTTTGTTTCTACTGGATTTTTGTGGATGAACTTGGTCTTCTTTGTGGACTCTGGGTGGTGGGGATGATTTCAGGGGTGATGGCGAGCTAGTGTTTTATTTTATTCGTAGAACCTCAAATGTGTCGGTTCCTAAACAAGCATCTATTTCCCCTCCACATTAGTGCCGCCTGCTATATGTCGGTTGGCAAATCTGCCACCTTTGTGGGGTTCCTAACCGCACCAATTAAGGTTTCTATAGTAGTGTTTGGCAAAAAAAAAAGGTTCATGAGTCATGACAGCAACAAAAACTGCTTGCTGCTGAAATAAATGATTATATGGGGAAAGTCACTACTATATATTCGATTTTTTCCGGTGACCCGCCTGCATCCAGTTGTCTACGAAAAACATATTTTGCATGCGATAGAGAAATCACATGTCACCCGCATGCAAAAATCGATTTTTGTTCACATGCGGACACTTAACTCCTCCGGAGCGAAAAGAAAAAATGCAATAGAAAATTCCAAAAATTGAAAACCTACTCTGAAACCCTAACCCTAACCCAAGAATCCTCTCGTCACCGTCGTCATCATCTTCATCCTCTCGTCATCACTGCCGGTGGCAGCACCGTTGTCATTGTCCTCCCGTTGCTGCCACCATCGGATCCGCCAATCCCATCTCCACCGCCGGTGGATCCACATGCGTGGGGGGGGGGGAGCGGTGACTGGATCCACCCCTTCCGTCGTCGCCGTCGCTGGGATCCCTCTCGCCCTCGCCTGCCGTTGCCCAAGCCTACTGCTGCCGCCTTAGCCCAAGAGCATCGTCGTCGTGAGGGAGTGTGGATGGGAGAGAGTGTGGAGAGGAGTGGGAGAGTTGGAGAGGGAGGGTGAGGAGTGGGGAGGGAGAGGGAGTGTGGGGAGTGAACGGGAGAGGGAGAGGAAAGGAGAGAAAAAAGAGTGAAGAGAGGGGTATTTTCGCATGTGGGTCTCTTAGGAGGTCCGCATGAGAAAATAGTGCAGACTTGTTAAGAGGCTCGTCTTCGTATGCGGTCCTTAAACTATGCACGGGAATAGTTATGGTCTATCTGCAAACTCGTCTAGAAAAATCAATTAACATTCTCGAGGATTCGGATCAGGTGCAGTGACTGTAATTTTGGCAGTATCGAAACATCCAACCATCAGCAAAAAGATATGGTCCAGATTTAACTATGCGTCATGCATGATTTTAGCTATTTAAGCAAGCACTAAACTGCTTCAGTTCAGAGTTTGCTAGCAAAACCTACTTGTTTCTCTCCTTTTGATCTGAATTTTCTTGAACTTTAAGAGAAACCAAATATAGTTAAAAACAAAATAGACGCATACTTCAGTTCGTTCTATTTGAACTTCATAGTGTATTGCACGTAGAATTGACAGAATGAGCTAGTTTTAACTATTTTCTCTGAAATTGGGTGTCATGCATCCACTGAGACAAAAGCTTTCAAAATCAACAAGCTAAGCTATTGCTACATCAAAGGTGCACCAAAAACTACGGTCTCTCCAAGGCCATTCACAATGCGGTGAGGTGGTGTTCGGCCTCACCTCGCCAGCGCGGAGATTCCGAGCCAACTCGACGTGGAGCGAGTCCCTGCGAAGTACGCAGAGCATCATTTGGCCAACCGAGCCTCGTCAGAACTTGCCAGGAGGAAGCCCCGTGACACGCGAGGAGAGGGGCGGCACCGCGTTGGAGAGACCATGTCCTAAAACGCGAAGCAACGGTCCTCTTGTCGCCGTCCCCGCCATCATCGTCGACCGTCGCCGCCCCGCCGTCATCGACTGCCACCGTCCTTGCCGTCGTCCCGCTGCCGCCTAAGGCCAGATCCGGCGACCCTTAGGCCGGATCTGGCGACGAGGGGCACGGAGTGGCCAGCATCAAGCCGTCGCCGACTCGGTCGAGCTGGAGAGACGGGGAGGGAGAGAGGGGCCACCGGTGGGGAGGGAGAGAGAGGCGCCGAAGGAGGGGGAGGGAAGCACCGGAAGGGGGGGGAGGGAGGTGCCCGAGGAGGAGGGAGAGGCGCAAGGCAGCTGGAGATGGAGGGGAGGTGCGCTACAACGAGCTAGATGAGGAAGGAACAATATAAGGGGTAAAAGATAAGGGAGAGAGAGGGGAGAGGGGGTTTAAATAATTTTTCTAGATTTGAGGGTGTTAATTGTAAATTTTGGACCTACATATAAATTAAAAAAAGAGAACTGAAACAAAAAGTGTTAGGGGCTGAAATACAAACTAAAGTCACTTGCACTATAGAACCCAAATGTTGGACCTGTAGCTCTAGCCTATGCTCTAGCCTATGTGCCATTCGAGGCTCCTCAGATTTGTGTGACGCATTGTGAATGGCCTAAAATGGTTGAAGCCAACAAACATACCATATAGAGCAATTTTACGGTCCTTAAGAAGGTACCATAAGGTATCACTTGTTTTACTGTAAATTTAGTACTTCTTAGTACTTAGGTAGTATGAGTTACTATAAGGTACCAAATTTACACTAAATTATTGTTACCTGCTCAAGGACCGTAAATTGCTCTAACATATAAGGTATACTTTCTTTCTTTGTGCTGAAAAGTTAATGGTGCTATTTTTTATGTGCCTGCTATGATTTTGTGTGGACAGACGCCTGGTGCTGAGTCCAGTGCTTTCCTTGATGGTGGATCCCTGCATTTCTTCCAGGCGGCCTTCGTGCGAGCAGTCGGGTGAAAGTAAAATGTTCGCAGTTGTTGCTTGTGCTATTCAATCTCCTTTCATTCTGTTGCATTATTCCATTCATCCGGACAAAAATCCATAGTGTTATCTGTACCTCTCCTGGTTTTATTCCATTGCCTTCACAATGGTCATGTCTGAGCAGAGAAGAGAAAGAAGCGTGTGATGTGAAGCAGCAGGGGCATTTTCTGTGCGTCATCCAAACGCCTAATCCTGTTAAATGTGTTAATTTTATCTAGTTTTAATCATTTGTTATTGTATTATTGCATTTTCCATGTTCACATATTTATGCAGAGAGAATTACTTATATGCCACTAGCTCAAATTCGCGTAAACTCTCATGCCACTCCCGTATGTTGGCCATGCATTGACTGTTAACTCTAGAGTATAAAGACCGTATTTGCCCTTCTAACTTGTTAGATATGTAATTGTACCAATTGGTTGTAATATGGCAGTTATTTGAAGTTGATTGACATGTACATGTATGCATAGCATTTCAATATTAATCTAGCTATTGAAGGTATGAATTCTTAGTCAGTCGCATGATTTTTAACCACCATCATCACACATATATGTTCCTCAAACAAATTCTTTTAGCTATATATACATGTGCATATCAACCAACTTCAAATAATTGCCATATTATAACCAATTGATGCACTTGTATGTCTAACAACTTAGAAGGGTAAATACATATTTGTACTCTAGAGTCAACTTAGAAGGACAAATACGTCTTTGTGTTCTTTGTGTTCTAGAGTTAAAAAAGATTTCCGTGCATCCTGTCCCGAATCTCGAGTCAGAGTCGAAGCCGACTCCGACTCCGATCAGCGATCCCTATCTGAACACAGTGGCAGCCTATATATAAATCTATAGGAGGGATAGAAGTGAGGGAGCAAGAAACAGGTGGAGATGACGACGTTGAACGTCAGCAGCTAGCGTCCCACTTGATAATCATCAAGAAGTGTGTGAGAAGCAGTATTGCGGCCGCCTCGGACGTCTCTGTGGTGCCGATGGGAGCGTCAACTTTCGACGAAGGAGAGAAGACGACCGCCGAAGCAGCAGATGGATATGGAGTCGGTGAGAGGGGTACCTTGATTACATCCTGAGGACCGGGAGTCGGACGACAGCCTCGAGGAATTACAGGATGAGGTCCGCCGCGAAGTTGAGTTACATGGTTGACGAGACCTACTTCACTATTCAGGCGGAGCTTGAGGCTCAGTTCAAGGAAGTTTGGGCCAAGATCGACTGGAGCGGCATCGAGACTGCAGACTGGGATGACTTCAATGGCCCCAACTGTATGGGTTCGCTACGATCACAGCCTCAAGTCTCATGGTGGACAAGACTGACTGACCTTAGGTGGATGGATGATTCACCTAGCCTAGCCCCTATCTATCTATTTATCTATCGATCGATCAATATGTATTAGCTGTCAGTTACTGTGTCCATCAGCAAACTATGTTTCTAGCTTATCTTATACCTCTCTGTGACCTACTATCTTGCAGTTACACCACCTATGTTTGTCTCTATTCGTTATATCTCCATTTTAATGACTATCTACTAATCCTTATCTGTTAATGTGGTACAATGTGGAGGCTATGTGGGACACATGTTATATGCTATGAATGAATTCCGTTTGGGTAGTAACTCTCTCATTGTTAAATATGTGCAGATTTATTCTCTGGTGAATGTTCTATGTTAATGTCATGTTCTAGAGCTGTCTATTTTAAGGATGCCGTGTGATGTCCTTGTGTGTCGGTTGTTCCTTTATTCTTTTGCCCTGCTTAGTCCCATAATGATGATGAAAAATGCCTCTTTGAATTTCATGTCTGTTATTATTCATATGTGACTGACCCTGCTTTTAGATTCTGCTATGTTAAATTCCTTTGTTCTATTTTCATATATTTGCCCACTGGGATTAGAACTGTTGAGTATACTATTAGTTTTTTCATTTATTTGTTCCTGAAGTGCATGTGCATGATAAGGACACAACTAGCTCGGATATAACCATGACTATCTTATTTATTAATCAACCAAAGGTGCATATGTTCTACATTAGATTTACTTGTTATATATTTAAACAAACGTTGCTACATAATGAGTTTTGTGTTTTTTCGTTTGCAGAGGTACTTGCTTGGGTGAAAGAAAAGAGACCGAGCGTACGAAATACATGGATGATTGAAGAAGTTGTTTGGGGACCAAACCAAGACCTCCATGTCTTCTTTCATATCACCACACCACTTTTGGTCCATAGAAGACAAGAGATAAAGTTGTGCGCGTTTTGGATTCGGATTTGGCCTCCTGATAGCATCAACTTCAAACAGACCTAGCTGCTGATCTAGAAGGAATTTAGGGGCCCATGAGTACTTGTTGAAAAGCTTATGGAGTCTACTTTTAGATGGTTTTGGTCCCACATCAAAATTCCTGCCAAGCTGCCGGAAATCTGCAAAACAAGCCATGTATCTCATCCAGTCCGAATCTAATTTGGGTTTTGGGGCTTTAAATTGTGTTGTGGGCTTAGCCTAAGGGGGTGTGCGCCCTAGGGAAACCCTAGGACATCCCTAATCATATTTATTCAGTAGCCGTTATCGTTTAAAGTTGGGTTTTGCTTAGATTAATCTGTCAAGAACAGTTCGCCGCTAGATTGGTTTGTAGAACCCCAAATTCGAGCGCTTAATCATTCATATGCAATTGTGTTGCAATCTATCTTGTTCTTGCTTGTATTCTTCGATTCGCATGCAGGGATTAGCCTTCTCGGCGAGGTCAACCGGGTTTCGGCACGGTTGATAACCAGAGGACATGTGGTGCTGCAATTGCGGGGCTCAGTAGCGTGTTCGTTCGGAAACTGGATCGAGTTGTGTCGCAACTTCGCCCAAATTGACTATTTATTAATACCTGTTGGAAGATCGGGACCTAACTCCCTCATCAGTGCATCAAATGGTTTCAATTCCAGTGGCTTTAGTATTGAATTTTAGACATATATATGGCAAGTTCAGGTTGCTCCTTCAATCATATCAGAACTGATAGCTTGCATTCTAGAACGAATTTATGTATTGACCATTGGTTTGTTGCTTTACCAACCGAAATGTATGGGACTGGTCATTTTCTTGCATAGATTGACTGAACAAATACTGACTGGAGTCGACTTGGTGGCGTTTTGTTCGAAATTGAGTTTTTAATAATATTATTCCTGCTCTGGTGCTTTTAGCAGTATGAAAAGTCACTCTTTTTTTTGTCATGTTTTACACCTATTTTGACATTTTTGTATTATAGGGGCTGTTCACTTTGATGCGATTTTCAACCATACCATTTTTTTGGCAAAGTTACCAAAAAAATGTCTACGTTTAGTTTGTTGCCAAATTTGGTCAATACATAAGAAATCTTGCCAAAATTTTGGCAATATTGCCGTCTTGCCAAAATTTTGGCATTGCCAAAACTTGGTAAGGTTTATTTTGGCTATAATCTGAACAGGCCCATAATTCCCATATTTTCATGCAACTCCTGTGTATACAAGTTCGAGGATTGAATCTTCTAGCTGGTGCAAGCCAGAACATAGGTACATGTTAGATGCATCATTCATGATAGTTGTGACATTGTTTATTAGCTAGTTTTTCATGATTGGTAAGAAATTCAATTTTGTGGTCATTTATAGTTACAAACTGTTGGAGGCATGTCACGAGGGCCTTCGACTGGACCTGCCGAAACCATCGGATCTACAAGACGACGACTAAGTTAGAGGTTTTCGCCTGGAGGCGAAGCCATAAGGCGAACCAGTGGGGATGAAGCCAAAGGACGAAGGCCATAGGATTCGCCACCAAGTCCGCGACCCCGTCGCCATGTCTCCACTTCGGGCAAAGCCACGAGACGAAGCAGAAGGAGTTTGCCCGAAGGTAAGATACCTTTGACAAAGGGCTTAAGGAGCGTTGCGACCTAGGAAGGCCGTTCGCCACCTGTGGGCTGGCCCAAGGAGCCCACCTGAGGGCCCATAGCTAGAATGGACACTGCATGCCCTCACTAATGTCTATATCATAAGGGTATCCATGTAAATTCCCCTTTACATACTAAACCTTAGAAGGAATGAGCCTATACTAAGACTATAAATAGCCCCCTAGGGCCATGTAATGGGGAGATCCAAAAAAATTCATCAATTAAAACATTGTTTCTACTGTTCAATCATCCCACTGAGAGAATCACGTCCTTCGACGTGAAGCTATTGTCGTTTCAACAACACTAACAATTGTTTTGCTTCTTCACTTACAATTTCATTTCTTGGTGGTCGTCATTATAGTTAGATCATTGTTAGGAAAACCAATATTCTGTTGTTTATCAATTAAATAAACTATATGTATACTATGTAACAATTTCTTTCACTTTTATTCTTTATTAGATCATCATATGGTGCATTTGAATTAGGTATTTAGTTGACTCTTTTAGAGAATGATGTTGCTACCTAATAGTCTTTACTTTTTAGTCTGTTGGTGTTGCTTGTGTCCCTGTAGTCTCCTTTTGTTTAGCACTATGTCGCTGAAGTTAAGTAGTTGCTCTTATGCCTGGAACCAGTTAGTGCTGGTTAGATAAGTCATGGTTGTAATCATAGCTACTGACCCTAGTTAATTTTTTTATTCTGTTGGACAAGTATGAGCCTCATTTTGATGACGAAGATTTATCGTAAACAAATAAGTCTCAACGCATCGTGTCAGGCTTTTTTGTTCATGAAGTTCTTTAAAATTGTGTATGTCATGCACTAGTTGGTCTGCAACTTCAGTAGTTTGTTGTTTAGTCATCACGCACTTCAGTTTCATTCACCTTATGATTCATACGAGCGTATTTGTACAATAAAAACTTGGGATTCTTAGATTTTTGGCCATAACTGAACTGCCAGAATGAATACTTGTGGAAATGCATATTGCAATTGCCGATTAGCAGAAGGAAGGAGGGGTTAAGGCCACTAGGAGTGCAAGTGGTGAGTGTAAGCTGGTCCTGGTAGTGAGCTGTTCTACTTCCGACGAGAACAATTCTGACCTAGTACATTTATTCACATAACTTAGAATCCATGGTAAAAATTTGATCTCTCTCGTTTGGCTGAGCTGGGTATTTGTTAAAGAACTGTGGCATAGGTAAGAGTCTCCCCCAGGAAGCTTGACATTCTTCTGGGCTATCGAGATTGCAACCTCCAAACTATTAAGAGCTTGTGTAGGACATCTTAGCATAGACAAGCAGTGGCATTGATCTCGGACAAGACCACTAGGTTCAGCTCATTAATTGTCTCGTTCTGGTGCGCCAAAGAGTATGGTACTTCACGATAAACCTTGAGCTCCTGAATAAGAAACAAATTAATATACAAATATAATAAAAATCACATATAGAGAGAACAACAGTGTATACATAAAACACACTTTTAATTTATATAGCAATAAAGTTTGAACATATTCTAATCGAATAAAAGTATGAGATACATGTGCTCATTCCGGTTTCTGTTTAATTGACGTTGGAGGTTTAGAGTCATTGGATACAAATTGTTAATGTTTTGGCTATTGAGAGGTCACATTGTGCTAGTATACCCCTACATGCATACAAGCTCATTAAACATGAGTTGAGTCACATCTAGCTCTCCCAAGGCAGCACTAAAATAGAATCAGCACTAACTATCACCAATAACATACATGTTCTACAGGCTGGAGCACGTCAGGAATAAAAACAAGGCAAGCACATTAGCGCTAATCAACTAAAGTGCTACTGGTAGCGTCTACATTCTTTTTCAGTAGTTTCCATATCCCGCTGCAACCATCTCTCATTGTGCTTTTTCTGTTACCCCTGAAAAGATTATTACCCAAATAATTTTGCAAGTCATGTCATTCTCTTAGAGAAAAAAATAGAGAGAAGTTAATAGTATCAATACCTAGTTCTGATTTACTTGGACAGTTGTGGCTATCATAAAACACCATTTTCTTGAAAATCTTGCACACGCATGGTGTTAGTTCCTTGTCACCTTGCTTCTTACTTGTAGTACCTCTCTGATTATTATTTTCCTTGCTTCTTCTTATTCTCTTACTTGTTCCCCTTAATGAATATCAGTAATCAGTTGGTGGATGAATATCAATCAGTTGGTGGATGTTACAACCTAGAAAAGACTCAAACTCTTGCTAACTAGTTTGTTTGCCACCAGCGACCATTTGGTCCAAAGGTGCCTCAAGGTCGAACACACTTGTTGTTAAGTAGTCAATGCCTTCTACTGAGTGCTTGGCCTTTTGAATGAGATCTTCAAACTTGTTGCGTGTGCAGCTGACTCTCATTGCCATATCTATGGAGTCAATAGTTTTTTCTTATAGAAGGTTACCTTGGTCATCATAAACACTCCCTCTATAATAACATGGTGGTCAAACAATTGGAATTGTTTTAAAAAATAGAACATTGAATATTATGCTTATATTTACCTTTTCACTCTTTTCTCTCATCTCTTCACAATGTATGCATTTGGTAGCTCATTTTGATTTTCACCTCTCATGACTTGAATAATATGATTTTCACCTCGCTGAAGGTCACAATTTTTATTCGATCATTTTGTGTCATGTCTTTAACACAACAAAGGTCTCTAGTTGCTACAAACTCTTCTTGGACTTTCTCAAAAACCTCATGTGTAAAAACTCTTCTAGCAAGGTGTTACAGATTTGTATGTTGTATGAATGCTTGTGTTGTCTGCCTTTAAGTCTTCATGACGTTGGCATTCCAATGATGTGACAAATCTAAGCCAAAACTCAACGAAAACAAGCTTACGATGAATGAAACGGTTAAAAAATAAATTTGCTTTTTGATCTTGAAGTGGTTCTAAGAATACCTGCCAGAGATATGTCCATGAAGTAGGCCAGTATCCATGATACACGAATATCGCACCTATTTGACAACTACTCATTGTCCTCCAAGTTGAATTTGAAAATTACAGAATGCCATTGTGATTCAAACTCCTCAGGTGTTTCTGATTGCTAAATACATGACTTCATACTTTCTCTTAAATTACAATTCTCTCTCCACCGCGATCCAATCTTGTTCGGCATCTTTTCCATGATATGTCACATGCACAACCTATGAACCGTGTTCCGAATGACTTGAATAGTAGCAGTTTTCATGCTAGCATCTTTATTGTTTAGGATAAGTCTAGGTGATTTCTCTCCCATTGCTCTTAGAAAGGTCTTAAACAACCAAATGTAAGACTCGATCTTCTCATTACGTAACACCATAGAACACACTTTGCATATGACGATTAACTCCAATAAATGGAGCAAAAATTATGTCGTATTGGTTAGTGGTTGTTAACAATGAAATTTGGTAAGCCCCTAAGAAAATTATCACGTCTCCAATAGTCGGATTCCTGCTATATTCCGTTAAGGAAATTAATCTGTTAAAGGAAGCTTATCTAGAAGTGACCGTGTTCAAGGAGTATGCGGCATGGCAGTTTATCTATTAATTAGCCAGTATTTGTTAGTTTCCTTTTACCTTTAGGAAAGTGTGTTTAGTGTCCCATAAGGACTTTATGTTTTCTTTTTATCTTTAGGAAAGTTTCTTTCTTGTCCTATAAGAAATAGTATCTACCCATGGGTATAAATATGTACACCCGGGGTCGTTGTAATCTATCTCCATGATCAATACATTTCAGTGCATCGCCACCTTTTACCTTTTCTACTTTATTTCATCGTCCAGCGGGATTTGGCACCTGACGCGGGGCTGCATCGCTTTCCGATCTCCGGCGAAGGGGTAAGTCCAATGTTTCGCCGGCTCGGGCAATTGTATCGTCTACGTCGGTGTTGCTCAAGGCTGCATCAGTACATTTGACCTCTTGGATTGCTCCAGTTTGATTAATATATTTGCCTTCCTATTTATCATGTGTCTTAGTTAATCTTGTCTTAGTATCTCAATTTAGCTCTATCGGTTGCCTTTCGCTTTAGGGTTTTTGTCGGTATCGGCTAAATTGTTTTACTATATTAGATTAGCTAAGGCATCTACCACCCTAAAAATCAGTCCAGGGCTTGATTGTCTAGATATTATATTTCTTTTTATACTTAGTGCTGCATCAGTTAAGTTTGATCTACTAAGTTGTGTTTAGAACCATATTCTCTAGCCTGCTTCTTGATTGCCAATAAGGATTTCATCGGGGCTTCAGCTGATGAGTTATCTAGATGTTGCATCGGCTTACAAGGATTGCATACATATTGGATTTAGCCGATCACAACAAAGATTTTACTGTTTGTCTAATCTTGTGGATTTTATGACATCGAAACTTCAGTCGATATATGCTTTAACCTTCAGATCGATGCTTATCTATCATATCATTGTTAGCCGATTGGTTTCTACTGGATCATATTATTATTTATCATCATCAGCCGATTGTTTTTATATCATTATTTACATATAGTGTCAGACTCCACATCCGAATTATAGCCGATTGCTCGAAACCCTATTGCTATCGGCTGGAATTACTTCATTGGCTTGTCAGCCGATCGTCTATTTGATCTACTATTTACATATCTTGTCAGTTGCAGGATCAAACTGACTGGCACACCCGCACCTCACCAAGATTTGGACCTGCATTGAAGCTAAGCAGATCTCCTAGGCCAGTGTATGTTTTTTCATCAACAGTGGTGTATGTAGAATCGAAGGATACAATATCACCAAAGTGACTATAATTCTTTCTACTTATGGAATCTGCCCAAAACACACGGACCAACCTACCATTTTCGTCCACTTCAAAATCTTGGAAGAAAGATGAATTGATCTCCTTCTTTCTACGTAGTTGGGCCACAAACATTTGAGCATCTGCATTATTTATTTATTTTTCCATTAGATCACGATAGTAATTATTTTAGTCACTCTTTGCGCACACAACATTTTCAAACCCTCCATCACTCACATGAAGCAACCTATATGCTTGCTGTATGGCATGTGAAAAGTGTATTCTTTGCCATCTCACTAAGAGCATCACCAATGATCCTACTTTCTTCCCAAAATTAAATTTGAGGGATTTTTTTTTTGAAAAATTCGGATCCAACATATCCACAAAAGTTTTAGAGTTCCCTTTCTTGTTTTATTTGCTCGGTGGAATGTTTTGGAGTTCTCTTCCCCGTTTTCTTCGCTCGGTGGATTTGAGGGAGAGCGAGCTCCCAATCTTCCCTCGCGTGCTTCTCCCCGCGTCTCTCCTCTCCTTCTCGCCGAGGCAGGCAACAATGGCTTCTCCCAATGACGATGCCCTCCTGGCGCTATCGCCACCGAGAGATGCGTCGTGCGGGAAGGCGAGGGGTCGTTGGAGGGATGGATTTGGGGTCGTGCTACTTGGGCGGCAATGCTGACGCGGTGGATCTGCCCGCACCACCCCTTCCGCCACGTCCTCGCCGCCACCACCTACACGTACGCTGCAGGAGCAGGGTGAGGAGCGGCAGGACCGCGCGGGCACCATGGCGCTCTTCTCCCTCGACGCCAATGAGGAGGACGCGTCCCGGAGGCTCCGGGTGCTCCACATCGTAGAGACCGCCGGGTTGTTCGACATGGTGGTGCCTCTTCTCGAGCAGGCCGACGCCCACGGCCGCCTCGTGCTCTGGCGCCTGGAGCAGGAGGACGGGTCGGACAAAGGTGCTGTTTGTTCTTGCATTTGCATTAGCGTAGGAACAAAAAGGTTGTTTATTGTGCCAAAATCGAATCACTACCTACTTGCTAAGCTTCCATGAAATACGCAGCAATGTTCATAAATTTTTGACTGAACGTAGTGATGCAGAAGGCAAATGTTAAGTTCTTATGCTTCTGAAAGCGTTCTATCATCCATGTGAATGTTGCACGATATGGTATATCTAGTCTCAATCCTTTTCGAGTAGTACTCTACTATGTACTTGCCCATAAGAATTATTTCCATAACCTCATGCCGATTTTCTTATCGTATATGGAGCTTTACCGTACATACTGGCATATTCTATATTCCACGACTCGTACACCACCCGTAGTAGAATTTTCAGTATATGTCATCCTATTCGCAGCACTTTCAGCTGTTGCCACTTAATTCGTAACACCTTCAGAACATACCACCAGAGACGCGAATTGTTTTATTCCGTGACACTCCGTCCATCCGATGCCGCACCCGTCAATTGGTCCGTGCAAGCGCTGTCGTTCGTCCATCGGGCGGGGAGCAGCTCGCTCGTCCCATCGGCCGACGAGGTCCTCCCAGCGCTCCGCCGGCCAGCAAGGACGTACACACGCGTATCTGGCTGCCGTCGAGCGCAGCCGGCCGCCGAGGTCCTCCATGGGTGGCCGCCGTCGGCGAGCTCCTCCTCGCGTAAGCCATCAGCAGTCGATGTCTTGCCCAGCGTACGCATCCGGTCGCCATCGAGAACCGCCAGCTACCGAGGTACTCCCGATGGGCTCATTGGGATGTTCGGCCGCCATCGACGAGTTACTCCTCGCGCACGGCATTGGCCGGCGGGGTCCCCTCACACGCAGCGTGCTGGCCGACGAGGTCCAGTCGTCCAGCCGCGTCGGTCGCTTCTCCAATGCATGGCCTCAACATCCTGGACATTATCAGCGAGCATGCACACATTACTTCATAGCGTTCATGGGGTGTTCTTGCTTGTGAGCATGTTGTTCTTGCTCGTGACCATGGTCAGAGGCGACGCGATATGGGGACGAGGAGGGTGCTAGTGACACAGGGATGGGGCCGTTGGGTGCGTGCTGCGCGGCCGGAGCGGCGAGTGCGCGCCGGAGGAGATGAATGCCCTCGTCGGCAGCGCGGGAAATCCGACTCCTTCTTTGTCCACTTCGACGGCAGCCGACGCCGCGTGCAGGAAGGAACTCAGCGGCTGGCGGCGCACGCGGGGAGGACCGACAAGCTGCTCCCCGCCCGATGGACGAACGATGGCGCTTGCATGGACCGATTGACGGATGCCACATTGGATGGACGGAGTGGTACGGAATGAAACAATTTGCATCCTCCATGGTATATTCTGAAAGTGTGACGAACTGAGTGGCAAAATCTGATAGTGCTGCGAATTGAGTGGCATATAGTGAAAATTCTCCCCTACAATGGAAACTATTGTAAAGTGGTTTTTTATTTTAGCTCCTACAGTCTTACATGTCAGCCTCTGCTAATTTTTTTATTTTCAGATAACTAAAACTTTTATACTTCACACCCTATAACAATAAAAAAACACATATAAACCCTATACTCCTGGTAGTTCTACTGTGAGCCTCTCACTTTCATTGTCCTTACCCATCCTTGCTCGCTCTCCTCACGGAATCCCCCACTGTTGGTGCTCTTCTCCGCCTCTCTCCCTCTTCATTTTTTCCACCAGTGGTGCCGCCTCTCCCTTCGCTCTTCCCGCAAAACGGACCACTATCGGTCGACAAGCTCATAGGCCGAGGGTGACGAGATCGGAGCGGATCGAGGCTCCTTCCCGACCATCACGGCGGGATCCAGGCGGCGCAAATTGAGGCGACTCCATCGCCTCCTCTCCTTCGTCGACCATCGCGTGGCCCAGATCAAGGTGACTCCCTTCCTAGCTGCCATCGTATTCTCTCCTTCTTCGGCCACCGTAGCAGCCCTATTGAGGCGGCTCCCTACCTGGCCGTCACCATCACGCGAATGGAGGATGGCTCTCTCCCTAACCGTCGTTTTCTCCTCTTCTTCTTCGGCCGTTGCCGTCGGCGCAGATCTAGGCAGCTCCCACCCCATCTGCCGCCCCTGTTGTTCGCAGCGTTTTCCGACGGTGACCTCCAGATTCCTCTTTTTTTCTCTGGTCTAAGTCTCTAACAGGATTACCAAGATGTCAGGGTTATGGATACCATATACCTAATAGTAGTTGACTAAATCTCGGCAGGACCCACCACACACCATGTCTTATACGGAAACTGACTTCAGATATGGAGGCAGTTTTGGATAAGGAAAGACAACCAGAGTTCTACATGGAAACGACAAGGACTACTCGGATTGTATCCATTTTGGTTTCCCTAGTTCTACTTGGAAATGGGACACCTATGGGTATAAATACAAGGCCCTCTAGGAGAAGAGGGGACACGACCACCACAATCAACATACACGGAACAATAGATCAAACCACAAGATCAATATACAAGTCAACATACGCCAAGACAAGATGCCAGATATCGACTTCAGGGATAAGCACAGCTAGTCTCCTACGGTGTCTCCGGATACTGTCAGGAGAGATGAAAGCGCTATCTCTGATCTTGCCGGGCACGGATTCGAGGAGGAAGACTACTCTGTTGTCGACTTCGAGTCAGAGCTTCAGACCGCCATGTCGACAACAGTTAGATAGGCTACCCCAAATATTGTACTGGTATGATTATGGTGAATAAAGAGCAACGACCGGCTCCGGCCAACAGGATGTAGGGTTATTACCTGACAATTCAAGGGCTCGAACCTATATAAAAATCCTGTCTCCATCTATTTTACCTCAGTCTCGCATATATCCTAGTACCAACAATCCCCATACTATGCAAATACCGGAATCGCGACATCAAACGTCGACAGTGGCGCGCCAGGTAGGGGGGTTTTGGTGCTTCAGGATTTCGACGAGATGGGTTCAAGAGATGGATTCTCCGACAACATATTACTCGACGAGATCTCCGAACCATCTTCTCGTCGACTACAAGGGAAAGTGCTCCTCGCGACGCCCTGACTGGTCGGCCCTACGTTGGTTTTCGAGAGATGCAGACATATACAGCAGGAGGACGGCGCGCCAGCCACCCGCCATCTTGCATGTAGCTGCCAGAGATCAGGAGGACATCAGCACGCGGAAGACAGAAGTCGACATCGATCGATTATCATGCATATCACTGTGCGTGTGCGTCCAGATCCTGTCCATGAGTCACCGAGTCGGACTGGTAGCCAACAGATGTCTGTACACGGCACTTGTTGGTAAAAACCAGGATATACACTCGTATACGTGACCAGGGCACGTGAAGGAGTTACATGCACGTGGCTTCTTGTCTACTTGTTGATCTTGATGCTCAGACTGTAAAAAGAAAAGGGTAATTAGTGGATTAGTTTTTTGAATTAATCTACTAATTTCGTAGATATCTACACAGGTACGCAATATTTTATATGCAATGTACTGTACTTATTTTTCAGATAATATAATATTGTCAGATCTATAATTTATTATGTTTACCTAGAGCATGTTTTTTATACAATCTCTGTTATACGAGCGTCTTCAATATTAGACCACCGCGGTCTAATACTGGGGGCTCGCTTTATTTTCTTCTGTATAAATCATGCTTGTTCACGGTTTATATAATGCTTGATATTTAATCTGCTCGTTATATCCTGATAATGCTAGAAGATCCATACAGTTATTCGAGTACATACTCGATATTCTCTGCTATATGTCTTGCCTTCTAGAAAATATTTTTCAGGAACAATTGAGCACATGAGTAGGTTGTCATCGAGTACACTCCATTATCGAGAACATTCTCGACAAATGCGGAGTTATCGCACCCAACCTGCCAACGAAGACCAACGACCTATCTCATAGCACCGGCCATGGCTGGAATAGTCGAGAAAAGGTTGTTAACGGATAATTCCTCGCGAATGTCGTCGGCTTGATTGCCCGACATGATTGCGAACAGATATCCGGATATGCTATAAGTTGGGTATGTGAGTCATGCTGGCCACATGAGATGCACATGTAATAAACCAACTCTAGCGTCTCCATTGGTGTTCGAGAGATAATTCTACTCGCTCGCTGGTTCTTGAACCAGTACGTAACAATCTCTCACACCGCAAACTTCCATTGGTGTTCGAGAGATAATCCTACTCGCTCGCAGGTTCTCGAACCAGTACGTAGCAATCTCTCGCACCGCAAACTTCCATTGGTGTTCGAGAGATAATTCTACTTGCTCGCTGGTTCTCGAACCAGTACGTAGCAATCTCTCGCACCGCAAACTTCCAGTGGTGTTCGAGAGATAATTCTACTCGCTCGCTAGTTGTAACGCCCCGATTTTCGTTCGGGATTAAAAATCGTTTAATAATGCATTTTCTAGAAATTAAATAAAAGTTAAAACAAATTCATCAAGTGAAATAATGGGAGGATTAAAATTTTCCCTTGAAAATCATCGGCCAGGAATATTTTGTAATATTCTTTGTGCCCTAAATATTTTCTAAAAATTTCCCGAGAATTTTCGGAGCTCGAGAAATAATTTTAAAAGTCACAAAGTTCATTTAATCAATTAAAATAAATAGAAAAACCAAGTTAAATCTCCCCTCCTTCACTTTGGGCCACTTCCGGCCCAAAGCCCTCCTTCCCTCCCCACGACCCGTTCCCTCCCCTCTTCCTTCCTTCCTCCTTGGGCCATCGACCCATCTTCCTTCCCCTCGCGCAAAGTCTAAATAACCCCCTGGGTTCTCCTCCCTTTCTCCGTTCCCGACAGGTGGGCCCGGCAACCCCACCTGTCAGGCCCTTCCTCTACCTGCAGTCTCTAGAGCAGAAGCTGCCATGGACGGCCGTTGCCGCCCACGTCGCCGCCGATTCCGGGTTCTCCCGCCCGCGCCCTCGCACCCAAACCACATGAAATCGGCTCCCCACCATCTCCTACACATTTTCCCCCACTTTTCCCCAATTTTTGGCGCCAATTTGAGCTCCACTTCACCCACGATGTCGCCCACGTCGCCGGTCGGTTGCCGCCTGATTCCACCCCTCTCAGCCATGATCTCCCTCCCCCGCGCCCATAAAAAAGATCCCCGGGCTCCCCTCCTCCGTTTCCCCCTCTCTCCCAAGCTCCCCCATGCCCGGAACCCCCTCCTCCCCTTGAGGCCGTGCGCCGCCGCTCGCGGGAGCTCTTCGGTCGGCCGCTGCTGCCGCTCCTGACGTCCCCGCGCCACGCCGCTTGCGCTACCGCGTTCGCCGCTCTCTGCCGCAACCCTGCAGCCGCTCCATTTTCCCCAATAGCCACCGGAAAGCCGCCCCACCGCGCCACCAACCTCCGCTGCTCGTCGGCGTCGTTCAGCCACCTACCGCCGCCACTCTAGCTGCGCCCGTGCTGTGCCACTACCACTATCGGCATCGCCGTACCGAGCTCCACCCCGGCATCCACTCCTCCGCCCCCAAACCCCACCGCAACCACCTTTCCACCTCACATCCCGAGCTCCACCACCGCCTGTCGCCTCCAGCCGCGCACCTCCATCGCCTCAGCCGTCGCCGCACCGCGCCGCCTGCGCCACTCGCTTCGCAACGCCGAGGAGCACCTCGGTTGCTTTTTTTCATCGCCGGAACCCCACCAAAACATGTTTTCCGTCGCCGGTGAGTCCCTTCTTTCTTTTTCCTCTTCGGCCGGCCATGCTCACGCCTTCTCCCTTTTCCCTAATCCCTCCAATAGCTTCCCCAGGTGTAGCCGCCCCTCGGCCTCCCCTCCTCCTTCGTCGGAAGCCACCGAATCGTCGCCGTCATCGTCTTCCTCCGTGCCGGCTGCTGCTTCCGGTGAGGATCCCTCCTCCCCCGTCCCCCTTCCTTTCCTGTCCCCCTTCCCGCCGCCTCTCGGCCGCTTGCCACCATTCCACACCGCCAGTGGCCGCGCGCTGCCCATCGCCGTCGTTCGGCTGGCCGGCTTTGAGCCGTGCCGTGCCCTAGCCATGCTGCCTAGGCCGTCGGTCCCGTGGACCACTCCCGTGGTCCGGGTCCACGGTGCTGCCCCGGCCGCGGTGGACCGAGTCAACCATGCACCCGTCCCCATTGCCCGCTG
Organism: Oryza sativa Japonica Group; assembly: GCF_034140825.1. Taxonomy (NCBI): domain Eukaryota; kingdom Viridiplantae; phylum Streptophyta; class Magnoliopsida; order Poales; family Poaceae; genus Oryza; species Oryza sativa. Next base: position 7,618,887 of record NC_089039.1, read on the forward strand.
ACGTGCGGGGTCCACGTGTCGGCGCCGGCCGCTCCTTTCTGACGTTAGCGATGGTCTTTTCCTTTGAGAAAATATTTAATAATTGCACGATAAATAATTAATAATTCCAGAAATCCATTAAAATGGCTCAAAACTTCTAAAATTCATATCTAATTCATTCGAACTCCAAATTAGGCCATTCAACTTGCAAAATTCATCTAAAATTGAGATCTACATGTTTGTTTACTTTTTATGTACTGTTTCCTTGTTGTTTATGAGAGCTTTTCCTCATTTTACGTGCCAGCGTGTAGAATTCGCTGTTTCGGAAGTTCGCGGTCGCGAGGATAAGAGTTCGGAAGATTGCTTGAAGAAGCAAGGCAAGTCATACATTCCCCTTGAGCATTTTGATCCTACTTTACAAATGTTTTACCGTTTGCAAATAAATATGAATTGTTTTGCTTATTACATGGGATCTGGGTATTACCTATCTGCTCGCTTGTGCCATGTTTACTTGATATATATCCTTTGTCAACCGTGGGTAATAGATCGACTAGCTCATGTTACTTATGTGACATAGCTAGAACTATATGCTTAGTCATGCTTAATTACCACTAGCTCAGTTGATGGGATAATTGCAGTATTAGACCTTTTTAGTATCAGAACGAGCTGTGTGCTCGAGACACCTGACCATGTTGCATTGGTCGTAATTATCCAACTAAAATGCGACTGAATGGTGGGCTGTGGGTGCATGGTTTTGCTGGTCGCATCCATGGCAATTAAGGACCGGTTCACGGGAAACCCTGGAAGACTTACAGTGCTTAACACAAGCGGGAGCGGGTAACTGCTTAATCTGAAGTATAGCTCGACCCTTTCCTAGGCACCGGTGGCAAGGGTGGGCGTGATGGAGTTGGGTCGGCCGGGGAGACCGGTTGTCCAGCTGCCGGATTCACCACGGCGCACGAGGGGACTGCCCGCTGCCTTGCGAGGAGTGGGGGTGAAACCTTAGCGTGGTGTGGATGGTTAGGGGAGGGTTATATGAAGGGTCTTGTCACAATCACTCGACGTGGTGACATGTTCATCATGGGCACATGATGACATGGTGACATGCCGGTGGATTGTGTCTTGTGGGTACAGTTGTGCACCTCTAGCCAGAGTAAAACTATTCGAATAGCCGTGCCTGCGGTTATGGGCGATCGACCAGATTCACCGTGATTAGTCTCACACTTAATAAATCGACCCAATGCACTGTAGTTCAAGTGGGTTGGTTGGGCCTGTTCAACGTGGTGTAGCGTTGATATGTGGAGATTTAATATTACCTTAATTACTCAACTGTTTTACTATTTTGCTCAATGAAATGTTTTACAACTGCCTTTACGCAAATAGCCACAAGCCATTCTTGTATCCCCTTGCACGTTTGCATCATTGGTGTGGCTTGCTGAGTACGGTGGTTGTAGTCAGCCTTGCTATTATTCCCCCTTTTCAGAAGTGTAGTACTTCTGAGCTGAAGACAAAGTTAGAAGACCAAGGCTTAGAACCCAGTTGAGTTTTGCCTATGGAGTGGAGCTGAAGCCCCGCTAGGATCGCCTTTTTCCGCTGCTGCTGTTTTCTTTTGGTGTGAGGACTAAGTGCCTCTTCTATAAGTATTTTACGCTTTATTTATGTTTGGAACTGTTTATTATTTGTCGTTTTGTGTACCCTGGCTGGTCCTGGATAGGGATTTAATACACAAAATAGTCTGGAAATTTGGGTTAAATTTCTGGGCGAGACACTGGTTCCCGAACCAGTACGTAGTAATCTCTCGCACCGCAACTTCCATTGGTGTTCGAGAGATAATTCTACTCGCTCGCTGGTTCTCGAACTAGTACGTAGCAATCTCTCTCACCGCAAACTTCCATTGGTGTACGAGAGATAATTCTAATCGCTCACTGGTTCTCGAACCAGTACGTAGCAATCTCTCGCACCGCAAACTTCCATTGGTGTTCGAAAGATAATTCTACTCGCTCGCTGGTTCTCGAACCAGTACGTAGCAATCTCTCGCACCGCAAACTTCCATTGGTGTTCGAGAGATAATTCTACTCGTTCGCTGGTTCTCGAACCAGTCGTAGCAATCCCTCCCACCGTAACTTCCATTGGTATTCGAGAGATAATTCTACTCGCTCGCTGGTTCTCGAACCAGTATGTAGCAATCTCTCGCACCACAAACTTCCATTGGTGTTCGAGAGATAATTCTACTCGCTTGCTGGTTCTCGAACTAGTACGTAGCAATCTCTCGCACCACAAACTTCTATTGGTGTTCGAGAGATAATTCTACTCGCTCGCTGGTTCTCGAACTAGTAAAACGTAGCAATCTCTCGCACCTTAACTTCAGATGGTTGAGGAACAGCTACGACTGATCTTCGACCGACAGCATAGTGGTCCTCGTACCACGAGTCGAAATGATCGAGAGACACCTATTCACTGGTTCTCAACCAATTAATCGTAGCGATCTCTCGTACATCTACATCTAATGGTCGAGTTACAACTACTACCTGGTTCTCGACCAACGGTGTAGCGATTCTCCCACTATTTCCACTTTAAGTGGTCAAGTTACGACTACTACCTGGTCCTCGACCAGAGGTGTAGCGATTCTCCCACTACCTCTACTCCAACAAAACTGATATCAGGTACATAATATCGCCAAGTGTTTTACCCAGAGATCCCTTACCACGACGACACCTAGCGTTAAAACCTATCCTACTGTTCCTTTACGCCGTCTTGACAAGGCCTTCGAGTAACCTAAGGGAACTTCGGCTGGGGACGCCCAGAGCCGATAAGGCCTTGTCAGAGCCTGTAGAGACAAAAGACCATGTAAGATCTGGTCGTGTAAGAGTTCTCGCCGTGCGTATTAACCAAGCCGTGTAATCGGAAATTGAGTTTTCCAACTTCATGGCTGGGGGCTAGGATCAGTGCTTGTTCAACCAAGGCAGGTCAAGGGTCCAAAAGCCTTCTCCTTCGAGAACGATTCTCTGACGATAAGGCTGGGGGCTAGGCAGAGTGTATGACTTAACAAACTGACTGATCGAAGTCGGTAAGAGAGAAGACGCTCACATACAAAACATTGGTCTGTAAATTTAATTCATTTTCAGTTTTCCATACATATTATAACATGTCACCCTTTGAGCATTCGCTCGGGGGCTATTTCTATCTAATATTCTTTTCTGAGTATTAATTTCAGGAAAATTCTATTCGACATTGTTGAAGTCTCCATGTCTCTATGGTTTTATACCAAGATCGACTAAGGCGAGTACGACAAATGTTGACAAGGCTCCATCGCAGACTCTGCGCCTTCTCGATCACTCGAGAACGATTGGTGGATCTCGACAAGGAATACGGAATGAAGAGAGGGTGTACCCGCCGAGATAAAATTTCTTGATTTCAATCCAAATTCTCGATTACAGCAAGACAAGAGACTTAGTCGTATATTCTGTACTTTCTTGGTTGACGTTGGAGATTGACTCAGACAAACCCTTTAGGTGCCCGCACGAGGCTGATAAAGGAAGTCTAACATTATCTCTGAACTCATCAAGAACAGTCACGTGAGCACGACAACAGTTACTCTAGGGTCTGCGGTTGAGAATATGAATTTGTTCATTTGCATTGAAGTCGGGGGCTACTGTCAGGGTTATGGATACCACATACCTAATAGTAGTTGACTAAATCTCAGCATGACCCACCACATACCATGTCTTCCGAACTATCCGAGAATTATCCGATCCGAAAAGTATCCGTATCCGTTTTTGTCCGGAGCGGATGGAAACTATCCGCTCCGTTTTCATCCCTAGCTGTATAGTGGTAGCATGCTTTTATCCTCTTCTTTGTTACTATAACTACTGTAGCTGATGGATTTTTTTTTCACTTGAGGGACATCCTATCGTTTGTCCATGTAGTATAAAAGTCATCACAAAATTTTTAAACGATTGATAAAATAGATTAATATGTAATATATTATTATACAAATATATAAGTTTTAAGTACGACCTATATAATTAGAGTTTTTTTTTACCGTTCAGCACTGAGAGACGGGACCAAATACTGATCATTGATCGGACCAAATCCAACGGCTGCCAGTGTACAGTACCGCGAGGTACCACTTTTGTCCCTTATCTAGTACCGTACGGTGAAGAGAGGTGAAAAGGTAAGATAGTAATTTCGCTTAGTAGGGATGGATGAGGCTGAATGGATGGGTGAGGGGTTGAGGTGGGCCAAAAAAAAAAATCCTAGAATAGGATTGGATCGAACTCGCCGCTGCTATGTTTATCCTCCACCGCCGTTCCCCTATTCTTCTTTTCTTGCTCGTCATCTCTCTTTCCCTCGCTGCCGCGCCACCATTTTGCACCCTGCTGCCGCGGCGCTACGAGGGGATGGAAGGGGAGAAGCGGCGCAAAGGGATGGGTGGCGTGCGCTGGGAATGCGAAAGGGGATGGAAGGGGAGAAGGGCGCACGGGGAATGGAAGCAGAGAAGTGACGGCGGCGCGGGTTGGGAAGGGCGAAAGGGCGAGGCAGCGCACGCTAGGAAGGGCAAAGGCGTCGAGGCAACCACCCTAACTTCGATTCCCATCATACCCCCAATGAATTGAACAGTCGGATTTGTTTTGGCACCTATAGGTTGTAGGTACTAGTACTAGGCGGTACTTTTTGCTGGATAGGAACAAAACTAGTATAACTAAAATAATAAAAAAATAGATTTGACTCCAAATTACATGTTATTTTTAAAGTTAAATTTTTTTTCTACTTGCATGAGTTGAATTTGAATATGTATGTTGTGTATTTTTGTGGACATCCCTTTCAAGTAAGAGAAAATTCCCAACATACCCCTTAAAAGTTTCACAATTTCTTCTATACCCCTAAATTTTGTCCCATTCCTACATGCCATTGAGTTTTCATTTTGATCTCCTCTATCTCTATTCCATTAGTTGACCGTGAGTTGATCGTTAGATTTTTTCCAAAATGACCATATCGCCCATTTCCCATACTTACATGCTATCTATGTCAGGGTTACGGGTAAGGTATACCCTTTACCCTTCGATATACGTCACATATCGATATGGTATACCTGCGCGTATACAGACGTTCTCTGCATACATTAAGGAAATTCATCATGGAGTTCACAGATGGAAGGAGTCCTACTCGGACAGGACTGGGTCGTCACTGTATCGTGCAAGGTCCGATGTCTCCGAGTTCTACTTGGAAACCGCCTGACCTGCGATATAAAAGGGACCCCCTGGGAGGACCTAAGGCATCGAATCTCATAGCCAACACATCCACCACAGCCTACGAAGTCGGAATCTACAGGAGCCAAGTCGTCGGGAGATTTAGTCGAACCAGCTCGATTACGATCTCGCCGGTATCATTGAGTTCCATTGTTCCCTTTGTAACCTGTGATTTCCATCATATAATCCCATATCAACTGGATTAGGGCTATTACGTATCAAGGGGCCTGAACCAGTATAATCTGTGCTTTTTGTCTGCTTGATGTCGTATTACGTAGATCCTCGTACCAGCGTACCACAGTACCCACTATATCCGGTATCCCCCATCGACAGTGGCGCGCCATGTAGGGGGCCTTGGTGCTCAAGGTTCTACTACTATTTCATCTAGCTTCGTCGACAACAGCGTCAACACCAACCTCGACCAAGGAGTTCCTGCTTCAACAATGCTGGTGTGTACTCAAGTCGGCGAAATCGTCTTCCCGATTTACACCACGGTGCCGATCTCGGCTGGTCCATCAGTGACTGGAAGCGAGAACACAGTGGCTACAACCCAGGACGACTTCATGTCGAAGGATCCTCCCGCCGAAGCGGAGAACGGAACGTCGACGACATCCGAGCCCGAGAAGGATCCTAATGCGGCCAAACCTTGTCTCTTCAACAAGAATCACGAGCCGACGAGGATAACTTCCGAGGTGATAAGGTCCTGGTGCCCTATCCACAAAACCAGAAAACACACCTTGCAAGCCTGCTGGGTTTTTCTCAACGTACATGCCGAAATTCGTGCCTGCAAAGAGCGTGGAATTCAGCGTACTTCTCCAACCCGTGATATCTATTGTCCTATCCACAAGACAAAGAATCACGACCTCTCAAGCTGCAAGGTCTTTCTCAGCGCCATGAAGACGGCGCCTCCTAAGGTCCAGCAGTCATGTATCTCTCCTAGGGATGCGGACAAGGAACAAGGAGCGACACTGATCTCGGATCGATTCGTTGGGGTAATCGACATCGATCCTCACAAGCCGTCAGTTCTACACTTGCTCGAAGACTATGGCTCATCATCAACAAGTACGCCACGCGAGGTATTGGCTATCGACAGGACTAGCACGTCAGCGCGCGCTAATGCGGAAGTAGAAAATCAAGTGACTACACTGGCCCAGCATATCAGGGCCATCAACGCAATACTGAGGGAGGCCCCCTACGATCCCGTTCTGAACGACGATCTCGCACGGTGGACAGAACGGCTACAGGAATCAGTAACCAACCTCAGTAACGCGTTTGAAGAGGCCGTCGCTACAGCGCACCCGGAACAGCCACCAACTGGTGGTGCTAATGGCGAAAACCCTGAACAGCGGGAATCGCCTCATCGAGCCACCCCTCCACCTCGCGGCACCGGCGATCTCCGCGATCACCTGAATGGCCGCCGAGAGGCACGACGCACACGAGACAACGGGAACCGTTCCTGACATCGCGTCTCTTCACGACGTCACGATAACGAAGAACGAGGAGGCCGCTCAAGTGAAGACCGAGACCGTGATAACCGCCACAACTACCACGATCACGACGATCGCGAATGGCGGGTGCCGGGCGATACAGGTCGAGGACGCCGCCATAATGACGACGACAATGGAGATCGGCGCTGGGACAACAACGGGAGGCGACGACAGGATTCTCGAGAACCCGGCCGACGCCCTTGTAATCGCACACCGGAGTAGATGACAACGCGTTTTCGAATTATTTGCCAACTGCATTGAAAGGCTCTGCACGTTCATGGCTGATGCATCTCCCGCCCTACTCGATTTCTTCGTGGGCAGACCTGTGGCAGCAGTTCGTCGTCAACTTCCAAGGAACTTACAAGCGCCACGCTATCAAAGACGACCTACATGCGTTGACACAAAACCCAGGTGAATCCTTGAGAGATTATGTTCAGCGCTTTAATGAGTGCAGAAATACAATCCCCGAAATCACCGACGCTTCTGTAATCCGCGCTTTCAAGTCCGGTGCCAGAGATCGCTATACTACCCAGGAGTTGGCAACGAGGCGCATCACAACTACTTGGAGATTATTCGAGATTGTCGATCGATGCGCCCACGCAGATGACGCACTGAGACGCAAGAACGACAAGCCGAAGACCGCAGGAGAGAAGAAACCAGCCAAGGACGCACCTGAGTCAAGCAAAAAGAAAAATCACAAGAGTGGGAAAAAGAAAGCTCAAGCGGAAGTTCTCGCAGCAGAATACGCGGACCCTCCCAAACGCCCAGACCTACAAGGTAGTGACGCGAAGGAAGCATGGTGCGCTATACACAAGTCGGACAGACACTCTCTGGAAGATTGCCTCGTCTTCAAAAAGTCGCTCGGAAAGCACATGGCATCGGAAAAAAGCAAGCGAGTACGTGTGGTAGAGAAGGACACTGAGACGGCTACTTAGGAATCGGACTCATCATACCCAGACTCCGATCTCCATGTCTCGCACATCTTTGGAGGTTCCACGGCATACTCCTCAAAGCGAGAATACAAGAAAGTGAAACGTGAAGTCTGTTCGACGTGGCAGGGGGCTACACCCAAGATGAAGTGGTCTGAACAGAAGATAGAATTCTCAGAAGAAGACCACCCCAAGACTGCCGTCATCCCATGGCGATATCCGATCGTGGTCGAACCTACTATTCGGAATATCAAGGTCGCACGAGTTCTGATCGACGGCGGCAGCTCAATCAACCTTCTCTTCGCCAGCACATTGGACGCGATGGGGATCCCACGAAGCGAATTGACACCAACCGATCAACCCTTCCATGGAATCACTCCCCAGTCATCGTCCGAACCATTGGGCAAAATTACGTTGCCTGTGACTTTCGGCCAAGCAAGTAACTTCCGAACGGAGCAGATCACCTTTCATGTCACTGAATTCGATACAGCATACAATGCCATCATTGGGAGAACTGCACTCGCGAAGTACATGGCCGCATCTCACTACGCGTATCAAGTGCTCAATATGCCGGGACCAAAGGGAACAATCACTATTCAAGGGAACGCTAAGCTGGCAGTGCAATGCGACAAGCGGAGCCTCGACATGGTCGAGCACACGCCCAGCCCACCCGCCACAGCTGAGCCACTCAAGAAAGTGAGCAAAACAAACAAGACGCCGAAACCAGACGGCGCAATCAGGATCGTTCCACTCTCCAGTGCTAACCCCGACAGGACCGTCAAGATCGGGGCATCACTAGGCGAGAAATAGGAACTCGCGCTCATCACCTTCCTCCGCGACAATGCTGGCGTTTTCGCTTGGCAGCCGTCCGACATGCCGGGGGTTCCCAGGGAGGTGATTGAGCACAAACTCATGGTGCGACCCGACGCCAAGCCAGTAAAACAAAAACTACGGAGATTTGCACCAGATTAAAAACAAGACATATGAGAAGAGCTCGACAAACTTCTCAAAGCTAGTTTCATCAGAGAGGTACTCCATCCAGAGTGGCTAGCCAATCCAGTCATGGTGCGGAAGGCCAACGGGAAATGGAGAATGTGCGTCGATTTCACCGACCTCAACAAGGCGTGTCCCAAGGATCACTTCCCTCTTTCTCGAATAGACCAACGGGTGGACTCAACAGCCGGTTGTGAGTTGTTGAGTTTTCTCGACGCTTACTCCGGTTACCACCAAATCAGCATGGCAAAAGAGGACGAGGAGAAAACAACATTCATCACGCCATTCGGGGTATTCTACTATGTTAAGATGCCGTTCAGACTGATAACCGCAGGAAATACTTTCCAGCGCACGGTCCAGGGCGCACTTAGCGACCAACTTGGAAACAATGTCGAGGCCTACGTCGATGACATTGTTGTCAAGACCAAGACAAGCGACTCATTGATTGACGATCTGCGGGAAACGTTCGACAACCTCCGACGATATCGCCTCATGCTCAATCCAGAGAAGTGCACGTTCGGAGTACCATCGGGCAAGCTACTCGGTTTTCTCATCTCTAGCAGAGGAATAGAAGCAAATCCCGAGAAGATCAAGGCAATCGATAATATGAAGTCGCCCACAAGACTCAAGGAAGTACAGAAGCTATCCGGATGCATGGCGGCACTAAGTAGGTTTGTCGCTAGGATGGGAGAGCGAGGACAACCTTTCTTCGCTCTACTCAAGAAACAAAACAAATTTATATGGACATAGGAAGCCGAAGAGGCATTCATTGCACTCAAGTGCTAACTATCAAATCCCCCTATACTTGTTGCTCCCCAACCTAATGAAGAATTATTTCTCTATATTGTCGCCACGCCATATTCCGTTAGCACTGTCATTGTCGTCGAGAGAGAGAAGGTACAACGACCAATCTACTACATCAGCGAAGCTCTCCACGACGCAAAGACAAGATATCCACAGATCCAAAAACTGCTCTACGCGGTAATCATGACATCAAGAAAGCTACGCCACTACTTCCAAACCCACAGGGGAGCAGGGGCAGGATTCATCTTGACATCACCTTCAGGAGATCAATTCAAGCATGCAATTCACCTCAACTTCAAAGCGACCAATAACACAGCCGAGTACGAAGGACTACTCGCCGGGATAAGAGCTGCAGCCACACTCGTCGTGAAAGGGGATTCCGAACTAGTCGCGAACCAGGTGCACAAAGACTATAAGTGCTCTAGCCCCGAGTTATCCAAGTATCTCGCAGAAGTCAGGAAGCTGGAAAAAAGGTTCGATGGGATCGAGGTCCGACACGTATACCGTGTCACGTCCCAAAACGACTCTAAAATACATCCTCTAAATTATGCCTAGAATAATTAAAATCCATGTGAAAGCCTCCAACAATTAAAATGTGCAAAGTTAAAAGTCAAATAAGGCTTGGAGGATTTTTGTATATTTCCTAAAAGCCTAAAATGCGTAAATAAATTTTAGTGGAATTTTCAGAGCACAAATAATAATTATTAAGAAATAAACAAAGTTAAAATGATTTTATAAAAAGAAAAACTCTAAAAAGTCCCCTTTCCCTCCCTCTCCCTCTTGGGCTGGCTCGGCCCATCTCCCTCCCCCTCCCTCTCCTCTCCCCGCGGCCCATCCGGCCTCTCCCCGCGCGCGCGCCACTGACGGGCGGGCCCGCCCGCCACCCTCGCTGATGGGTGGGGCCCACCCGTCATCCCCTTCCTCCCGCCGCATCCTTGCCGACCTCGTCCACCCTCCGTTTCGCTCGTCGACCGCCGGAGCGCCGCCGTCCCCGTCGACCCGAGCCGCGCCGCCGCCTTCCTCCGCTCCAGCCGCCTTTTCGTCGTCTCCGTCGACCTAGGGTGAGCCGTGGACCGCCGCCTCGTTTCCCCCTTTCCCTCCCTTCTCTCGGCCGCCGCTCCGCCGTGCCTATGGCCGCCGCCGGCGACCATAGGGGCGCGGGCGCGCCGCCTCCCGCCGGCCGTGCCGCCGTGGCCGCCTTCGGGCGCATCGAGCGGCTGCCGCGTGGGGCCCGGCTGTCAGCCGCCCGCGCCCTCGGGTGCGGCTGACGCGTGGGGCCCACGGCGCCGGCCGGTGTGAGCCCGGGTGCACCCAGTCCACCGTGGACCGTGAGGCTGCCGCGTGGGCCCCACTCCCGTGGACCCGGTCCGCGCGCCCCCTCCCCTCGGCTGGCGCAATAAACTTTTTTTTAAATTAAAATTTAAATGAAGAAATTCGCAAATATTCACTTAAAGAGCATATAAACTTCAAATAGCCATAACATGGCCATTTGAACTCGGAATTGGACCGTTCAAGTCTCTAATTTTTCCTTAAGAAGTCAAGAACCCATTTTTGTGCTTTGTTCCTGCTTGTTATATGGAGTTTATTAGAGTAAAAGCCTTTTCTTTTCCGTTGGTCGTGTAGACGCTGCAGCTTCGGAAGATCCGCTCTTCGTGGAAGTTGAAGCCGACGGTTGGGAAAGCGAGCAAGGCAAGTCACATCATCCTTGAACATATTGAATCCCAGTTTATAAAATTATGTTGATTTAAATTATTGCATTATCGGTTTATTTAAATTCCCGCGTTATCACTGTTTTATCTAGCCATGCCTATTTACCTTTGTTATGACCTTATTATTGTTATTGTTATTATTTCCTTGTTCACCCTAGAATAAACAAAACCCCAACTAGTGGACACTCTACTCATGGTACCACTAGTATGATTTTAGGTAGATGTTTCGCCGCTTAATTAGGCAGCATTAGGTGGTTTTACAACTCTAGACTTTGGGATATTCATATCACCTGGACACTATGGAATGGTTGGATTATTGTGGAATTGGATTCACACCTCCCCCTCTATTCAAAATCCTCAAAATGGTTTTAGGCTGGGCTCGGGGTGCATGGTTTTGATAGTAGCACCTCGGCCATATAAGGACCGGTCTTCGGGCCTCTGTTGCAAAGCACTACCGTACTTCCACATGTCTAGTGGGTAAGGCTTAGTTTGTGGCTCAGTCTGGTTATAAACAAAAGTACACGGATGGAGATGGACGAAGTCGGGGGTCGATGGACATCTCTAGGACAAATGAAGGCTACACGAGCTGCGGCCCGGTAGTCGAGATGTCATGGCACAGGGCCGGTGTCCTGCTGCAAGGGGCTCAGTCTTGCCTACCTGTCCCGGGGGTTCCGGCCGTAGGTGGGGTTGGGTCGGTACTCTTGTCTATGGCTAGGATGGGTTGGAAACTATGTCACGTCTTCCGTCCGTATACCGTGGTGGTATGCGGCACGTGGTTACACATGAGGAAGATGTGTCTTGTGGGTAAAGATGTACACCTCTGATCAGAGTATAATCTATTCGAATAGCTGCGCCCTCGGTTATGGGCAAGCCGAGCAATGTACCCAAGTTAGTGTTTTAATTCTTAAAACCTGCTTAACAACTAAAATGTGGAATGGTTGGCCTGGGTTGACTTGGGACGAGCTGGGACCCAGGGTCGGGTTGCCAGTTCGGTCTGAATCATCGTAGGCCTTGGGTTAAGGCAGGTTCGTGTGGGTTCACGGCCTTGATTAATAATATTGTATAGCTCTGGAATCGTGTTTACAAAATAGCTTTGAGCAACTAAGTGTCTTTTAATGCTGTTTACTGCAAACCCTAACCCTTTATATTATAACCCCCTTGTACTCCCTTGCATTTATCCTGCACTTGTGGGTGTGTCTTGTTGAGTACGGTGGTTGTACTCAGTCTTGCTCAATTTTTCCCAAACCCAGAAGAGGAGCCCCTGGAAGATGAAGGCGTTGGTGTCTAGCTCGTGCCTGCCGTCAAGCGCCTGTGGTCGTCGCCCTAGTCTTCCGTTGTTTCTCGTTTGTCTTTGTGTGTGCTGGGCCTTCGCCGCCCATGTAATAAATTAACTATTTACGCTTCCGCTTGATAAACTCTGAAATGTATCAACTTTTGGTGTACCTTGCCTCCTGGGACAAGGAATAATACACGCACGTAAGGAACGCCCGTTGGATTAATTCCGGTCATGACATACCGCAAGGACAACATCGAGCCGGATGATCTAGCATGGCGTGCATCCAGACGAGAGCCACTCGAACCCGGTACTCTTCTGGACGTCCTGACAAAGCCATCAGTGAAAGAGGCAAGCGACGAAGATAGCCCAGTCGCCCCCGACATCAGCTTGGGGGCTACAGAGGCAGAGCGCGCCGTTGCCGATATCGAGACCACAGATGACTGGCGCACCCCACTGATGAAATTCATATGCAGCGAAGAGTTGCCCGAGGACGACGAAGAAGCCGACAAAATAACCTGTAAAGCAAAAATCTACTGTATGATCGGCAACGATCTATACAAGAAAGCGCCAAATGGGGTACTTCTCAAATGCGTCTCGTCCGACGACGATAGACATCTCCTCCTCGACATACATGAAGGGATCTGCGGGTCACACGCAGCCGGTCGCACATTGGTTGGAAAAGCTTTTCGGCAAGGGTTTTTCTGGCCAACCGCCCTCAAAGACGCTTGCGACATGGTTCAGCGGTGCGAAGCCTGTCAATTTCACAGTAAACACACAAAGCTACCAGCGCAAGCACTCCAGACTATCCCTCTTACTTGGCCGTTCTCGTCCTGGGGGCTCGACATACTCGGACCATTCCCACGAGGATAGGGCGGCTACAGGTTCCTATTCGTGGCGATCGACAAATTCACTAAGTGGATCGAAGCGACACCCACGGGGAAAATCAAGGCCGACGCCATCAAATTCATCAAAGGGATATTTTGCAGATATGGACTGCCGCACCACATCATAACCGACAACGGCTCCCAGTTCATTAGCGCCGACTTCCAGGATTATTGTATCGGGCTGGGAGTCAAGATCTGCTTTGCCTCGGTTTCTCACCCTCAGAGCAACGGATAGGTCGAGAGGGCAAATGGCATAGTACTAGAAGGAATGAAGACCCGCGTCTATGACAGGCTCATGTCACAGGACAAGAAGTGGGTCGAAGAACTCCCATCAGTACTATGGGCCGTGCGTACCACACCGACAACGTCTAACAAGGAAACACCCTTCTTCCTCGTGTACAGCTCAGAGGCCATGCTCCCCACCGAGCTACGACATCAAAGTACACGAGTACAGAAGTATTTCGATGAGAATCAGGAGGAGCAGTGAAACGACGATGTGAATCTACTCGAGGAACATCGTGAACGAGTTGTCGTCCGAGAAACCAGCTACCAACAGGCCCTTCGCCGTTACCACGAGAAGCGCATCCGAGCACGCACGCTTTTGATCGGTGACTACGTCCTCCGACGGGTTCAAAGCCAAGCAGGGCGAAACAAGCTCTCACCCAAATGGGAAGGACCGTACACGATCACACATGTCTTGCGGCCAGGCGCATTCAAAATTGCAGACGGCGATGGTCGTGAGATGGCAAATTTCTGGAACATTGATCAATTACGTAAATTCTATGTATAAGTCAATAGTATCCATACTTGTAAGACATCTTACAGCTTCAATAAAGCCTATTTTCAGGTACAGATTACAACCAAAGTGTTCCTTCCCGATGATCCCTTACCCAGATGACACCTAGCGTTGAAATCTATCCTCATGTCCCTTTACGCCGTCTTGACAAGGCCTCCGAGGAACCTAAGAGATCTTTGGCTGGGGACGCCCAAAGCCGATAAGGCCTTGTCGGATCCTGTAGAGACGAAAGACCATGTAAGATCTGGTCGTGTAAGAGTTCTCGTCGTGCGTATTAACCAAGCCATGTAATCGAAAATCAATTTTCTAACTTCACGGCTGGGGCTAGGATCAGTGCTTGTTCAACCGAGGTAGGTCAAAGGTCCAAGAGCCTTATCTTCCGAGAAGAATTCTCCGATGACAAGGCTGGGGCTAGGGAGAGTGTATGACTCAAATGACTGATCGAAGTCGCTAAGTAATAAGACACTCTTACACACTACATCCAGAGTAAGAGAGCTTAGTTAAGATAGATTTCTTTTCTATTTCACAAGTACTTCTTACAATTCCGTAAAAACCCAAAACTATATTACACTTTTCCCTAAGATATTTGTCACAGGGTACAGAGACTACCAGGAAGGCCAATGCCAGTCCATAGACTGGAAGTCCTTCCCTGCCAGCAGCGCCATCGACTTCGCCAGGTGATCTATCTCCACCGGAGTTCACCGAGAACGAGAAAACCCTTCGTGGAGGAACTCGAGGTGCAGTTGCGGACGATGATGTCGTATGCAAGCCAACACGTGCCCTCCGGCATATCGGCTCGATCGACGGCACTCCTGCTTCAGGGCTTCGTCGATACGCTTTGAAGCATCTAGGCCCCCGTTGTTAATTTTGGTAATTAATGACAAGCGCTAATTGTGGACTAACCGTTGCTATTGGGATAATATTTTAAGTTAGATCCACATCATGTGTGTGCATGGATGACTATCGATGGATTAAAATTTGCTAGTTTATTTTACAATTGATCGAGGTGTAGGGCGATCAAATTTAGAATTGATCGAGGTGTAGGGCGATCAAATTTGCTAGTTTATTTTCTAGTTTCGCCGTACTATTAAGAGGGGTAATGACCTAGCAAAGAGATGATTAAATTGCCACATTAGGTCATTATGCATTTAGACGTGTGCTCGCTTTTCATCACACACACACAATCACTTGGGATTTCACTGGGCTCGGCCTGAACAGGGGCGGTCAGACCGGCCACATAGTGGCGGTCTGACCGGCGTACCTTGGCCAGTCTGAACGGCCGCAAGAAGGCGGTCTGACCGGCGCATAAAGCCGGTCTGACCGGCAGTACATGCGCGGTCAGACCGGCCCACTGGAGGCCGGGATGGTGCTGCTCCGGGTGGCCGATACAGAGCCGATGGAGCCGTAGTCGGTCAGACCGAGCCGATGGCGGTCTGACCGAGCCGAGGCCGGTCTGACCGCCCACTCAACGCCGGTCTGACCAGCCAGGCCGATGGGGCCCTCTGATAGCACTTCAACGGCTAGTTTTCTAGCCGTTGCACAGTAGCACGGTCTGACCGGCCACATACCTCCGGTCAGACCGGCAGAGCACAAAGTTGGGGGATTTCACCCCTAACGGCTAGTTTTGGTGGGTGGGAGTATAAATACTTCCCCACCAGCAGCAAGGGGACTCTCTTGGCACCCAATTCAATTGCATACATCCCTTGCACCTCTCTCACACCCACTTGAGCTTTGTGTTCATCCATCTAGTGTGTTAGAGGGTTGATTAGCCAAGAGTCAAGTGCATTGCTTCCATTTGTAGAGCTAGTGTGGCACTTGATTGATCATCTCCACGCCGGGTCATTGCTTGTTACTCTTAGAGGTTGCCGCCTCCTAGACGGCTTGTGGAGGAGTTGCCCGGTGACCTCTCCGAGAAGATTGTGGAGGAGGCCCGGCGTCGGTTTGTGAGTGGTTTGGAGTTCAGCACCTTCGGAGTGAAGGAAGAACTACCCTAGTGATCGAGGCTTGGGTAGTCCTCTCCATGGGCCGCTCCCGCCTTGCCCACCCCTTGACGAAAGGGGCGTGCGGTGGTTTCGTGGTTGAGCGGTGGAGTTGGGCTCGCCTCAACGGGGTGTAGGAAACAGGCGAGTTTCCGAACCTCGGTGAAAAATCTCTTGTCTACTTGTCTAATTTGATTGTCGCATTTACATTTGTGCAATTTACATTTCTAGAGACATACTTGAGATCATATCACCCTAGGATTGCTAAACATTGACATAGGAGTGTGATTTACTTTTCCTAGAGATATAATTGAGCCACTATCACCTTAGGTTTGCAAAACATAACTTAGTTACTTAGTTAGAGTTGACCCTTACCAAGCCTAGCAACTTAGGTTAGTTTTGATTAGGTGTCATTTAGTTTTAAATCGCCTATTCACCCCCCTCTAGTTGACCTCTCGATCCTACAAGTGGTATCAGGGCTTGGTCTCTCTTGATTGGGCTTCACCGCCTAGAGAGAAGATGTCGAACGAGGTGAACCATGTAGGGAAGGCTCCCATGTTTAATGGCACAAACTATTCCACTTGGAAAATTAAAATGTCTACTCACCTCAAAGCTATGAGCTTCCATATTTGGAGTATTGTGGATGTAGGCTTTGCTATCAACGGCACACCCTTGACGGAGATTGATCACCGCAACCTCCAACTCAATGCCCAAGCCATGAATGCTTTGTTCAACTCTTTGAGCCAAGAGGAGTTTGATAGAGTGAGCAACCTTGAGACCGCATATGAGATTTGGAACAAGTTGGCGGAGATCCATGAGGGCACAAGTGAGTACAAGGATGCCAAGCTTCATTTCGTCAAGATCCAATATGAGACATTCTCCATGTTGCCTCATGAGAGTGTGAATGACATGTATGGGAGGCTCAATGTTATTGTGAATGATCTCAAGGGGCTTGGGGCAAACTACACCGATCTTGAGGTTGCCCAAAAGATGCTTAGGGCTCTACCAGAGAAGTATGAGACCCTTGTCACCATGCTCATCAACTCCGACAAGTCAAGGATGACACCGGCAAGCCTCTTGGGGAAGATCAACACCAATGACATGTACAAGTTGAAGAAGAAGGAGATGGAGGAAGCCTCACCTTCCAAGAAGTGCATTGCTCTCCAAGCTGAAGTTGAGGACAAGGGCAAGGGCAAGGTGAATGAAGCCAATGAGGACTTGGAGGAAGAGATTGCCCTTCTTGCTAGAAGGTTCAATGATCTCTTGGGAAGGAGAAAGGAGAGAGGAAGGGGCTCAAACTCAAATAGGAGAAGAAATAGAAGACCCAACAAGACTCTCTCCAACTTGAGGTGCTTTGAGTGTGGTGAGAAGGGACACTTTGCTTCCAAGTGCCCTTCCAAAGATGATGATGGAGACAAGTCATCCAAGAAGAAGAGTGGAGGATACAAGCTCATGAAGAAGCTCAAGAAGGAAGGCAAGAAGATTGAAGCCTTCATCGGGGAATGGGACTCAAATGAGGAGAGCTCCGCCTCATCCGGGTCCGAGGAAGAAGGTGGTGATGATGCAAGCTCCAAGAAGAAGAAGATGGCCGTTGTTGCCATCAAGGAGGCTCTATCACTCTTCGCTCCACTTTGTCTCATGGCAAAGGGTTCCTCTAAGGTAACATCTCTTAGTGATAGTGAGAGTAATGATAATTGTAATGATGTTTCCTATGATGAGCTTGTGAGTATGTTTGAGGAGCTCCATGCTTATAGTGAGAAAAAGATTGTCAAGTTCATGGCCCTAAAGAAGGATCATGCTTCTTTGGAGGTCTTGTATGAGGAGCTAAAGACTTCTCATGAGAGACTCACCATGTGGATATTATGGGTACCCCATACCCATACGGCATGGTTATCCGACTAGTCATAGGGGATAACTTATATATATGGAATATGTAACAGATCATGACTTGGGTATTACGTTTCCTTATATATTACGGAACAGCCTAAAGTCCTGGTTTGATAATATTGTAAAGTAGATTTAGGAAACCGATACCGTATTGGTTAAGGTTTCTATCTTGTAATCCTGCCCCCCACCCTATATAAGGTGGGCAGGAGGCCCTCTAGGGGGCATGACACAACTAGATCGTCAGATCTATATACACCCGGCGGATTCAAATCCCCAAACAGGAGTAGGGTATTACCTTTCATTGAGAGGGCCTGAACCTGTCTAAATCCTTTGTCTCCGCATCCATCCACTTTAGGTCTCGTACGCTACCCTCTTTTATTATTGCCGAATTCATGTTTCGACAGTTGGCGCGCCAGGTAGGGGTTGCGTCGAGTTTCCTATCAACGAGCGCGATGGAATCAATTTCATGAGTCGCCGACTTCGTTTTCGCTTTGGGAGTTTTCACTTCCTTTCCGTCGATCACTTCTTCAAGCTCCTCTTCTCTGACTTGATCCAAATCAGTCAGGGGGAAACTCAATCTGATTTTTATCATTATTTATCATATTGATTTTTAATCTCAGATTAATCTCTTGCTATTTTTTGTTGTTGTTCACATATAATTACGCGGCACTATTGAGGCGATTGATGCTGGTCATGGACTCGAAGCGTCTCAGCTTTCCGGTCGATCGGCCGCGAGTCCACTCTGCCGGCTTGTCTTCGCCACCGCCATTGCTGATAACAACAACGACTTCACCGACCGGCCCGCCTCCGTCGCCGCCGAGTGGTGCCTCCGCCTACACGGCTGGCCTATTATGCCGCCGCTGTTGGGCGTCTACGACTTCACCGCCGGCCTGCCTCCGTCGCCGCCGAGTGGTGCCTCCGCCTACACGGCTGGCCTATTATGCCGCCGCTGTTGGGCGTCTACGACTTCACCACCGGCCTGCCTCCGTTACCGCTGAGTGGTGCCTCCGCCTACACGGCTGGCCTATTATGCCGCCGCTGTTGGGCATCTACGACTTCACCGCCGGCCCGCCTCCGTCGCCGCCGAGTGGTGCCTCCGCCTGCACGGCTGGCCTATTATGCCGCCGCTGTTAGGCGTCTACGACTTCACCGCCGGCCTGCCTCGTCCGCCGCCGACTGGTGCCTCCGCCTACACGGCTGGCCTATTATGCCGCCGCTGTTGGGCGTCTACGACTTCACCGACCGGCCGCCTCGTCCGCCGCCGACTGGTGTCCTCGCCGGCACGGCTGGCCTATTATGCCGCCGCTGTTGGGCGTCTACGACTTCACCGCCGGCGTGCCTCCGTCGCCGCCGAGTGGTGCCTCCGCCTACACGGCTGGCCTATTATGCCGCCGCTGTTGGGCGTCTACGACTTCACCGCCGGCCTGCCTCCGTCGCCGCCGATTGGTGCCTCCGCCTACACGGCTGGCCTATTATGCCGCCGCTGTTGGGCGTCTACGACTTCACCGCCGGCCTGCCTCCGTCGCCGCCGAGTGGTGCCTCCGCCTACACGGCTGGCCTATTATGCCGCCGCTGTTGGGCGTCTACGACTTCACCGCCGGCCTGCCTCCGTCGCCGCCGAGTGGTGCCTCCGCCTACACGGCTGGCCTATTATGCCGCCGCTGTTAGGCGTCTACGACTTCACCGCCGGCCTGCCTCCGTCGCCGCCGATTGGTGCCTCCGCCTACACGGCTGGCCTATTATGCCGCCGCTGTTGGGCGTCTACGACTTCACCGCCGGCCTGCCTCCGTCGCCGCCGATTGGTGCCTCCGCCTACACGGCTGGCCTATTATGCCGCCGCTGTTGGGCGTCTACGACTTCACCGCCGGCCTGCCTCCGTCGCCGCCGATTGGTGCCTCCGCCTACACGGCTGGCCTATTATGCCGCCGCTGTTGGGCGTCTACGACTTCACCGCCGGCCTGCCTCCGTCGCCGCCGAGTGGTGTCCCCGCCTATACGGTCGGTTGGTCACACCACCGTTGAAGGGCATCGTCATCTTCACCGCCGGCCCGCCTCCGTCGCCGCCGACTGGTGCCTCCGCCTACACGGCTGGCCTATTATGCCGCCGCTGTTGGGCGTCTTCGCTTTCACCGTCGACCGCCTTCGTCGCCGCCGACTGGTGTCTTCATTGTTATTGATGGACGACTTTGTTCCCACATTGGCCACTTCTGCCATCACCAAGGGGAATATTACAAAGCTAAGTCATCATTTATTTTATTCTTTATATGATATTTTTCCTTTTCCTCTGCCTCACTACACCAATTGGTCTTCCATTGAGCAGTGAGTCGGGGGCTATAGATGTTATATCATATTTTTTATAATATTTATCTTGATTGCTTGCGACATAATCTGAGTACAAAAGTACCTATCGAGTTATGGAGTTCTATCTTCCTATGCTTTCCGTTTGGTTTGCCAATGGATGGTTGCCTTTGGGCCGATTCCTAGCACCCGGGGGCTCGTTGGATGGACCGACTAACGCAAGGTGCTAAGTATTATTCGGAATAAATCAAAAGCATAGAGATGAGATAAATTTATTTTCTGCTCTTAATAATTGCAAAAGTACCCGAGTAGTAAACTCCGATCCGTGAAACTTTGTTCCATTAATGACGAACTCATGTCACTCATATGCATGTTTGGGAAGTGCTTAGGCCGACTCCCAGTGCTTGGTGGCTATGACTAGTTGGGCAGAGCGTTTAAACGTAATGAGTCATCTGCTCGGGGAAATCAAAATTGACAAGAGGAGAAATACATATTTATAAATATTTTAAAATACTTGATTTTTTTTCTCGAGTATTATATTTATATCAGATACTACTCATCCTATATGTTTGTTCTGCAGGATCCAGATCCAGATATGCATAAAAGGGATTCATGGCTTTAAGCTTATCTCTTACGCTCTAGGAATGGATCAGTCAGAACATCACCACCGGCCGCCTCGTCCGCCGCCGACTAGTGTTTTCGCCTGCACGGTTGGCCTATTATGCCGCCGTTGTTGGGCGTCTACGTCTTCACCGACCGGCTTGCCTTCGCCGCCGCCGACTGGTGTTTCCGCCTGCACGGCTGGCCTTTATGCCGCCGTTGTTGGGCGTCTACGTCTTCACCGACCGGCCGCCTCGTCCGCCGCCGACTGGTGCTTCCGCCTGCACGGCTGGCCTTTATGCCGCCGTTGTTGGGCGTCTACGTCTTCACCGACCGGCCGCCTCGTCCGCCGCCGACTGGTGCTTCCGCCTGCACGGCTGGCCTTTATGCCGCCGTTGTTGGGCGTCTACGTCTTCACCGACTGGCTTGCCTTCGCCGCTGCCGACTGGTGTTTCCGCCTGCACGGCTGGCCTTTATGCCGCCATTGTTGGGCGTCTACGTCTTCATCGACCGGCTTGCCTTCGCCGCCACCGACTGGTGTTTCCGCCTGCACGGCTGGCCTTTATGCCGCCGTTGTTGGGCGTCTACGTCTTCACCGACCGGCCGCCTCGTCCGCCGCCGACTGGTGCTTCCGCCTGCACGGCTGGCCTTTATGCCGCCGTTGTTGGGCGTCTACGTCTTCACCGACCGGCTTGCCTTCGCCGCCGCCGACTGGTGTTTCCGCCTGCACGGCTGGCCTTTATGCCGCCGTTGTTGGGCGTCTACGTCTTCACCGACCGGCCGCCTCGTCCGCCGCCGACTGGTGCTTCCGCCTGCACGGCTGGCCTATTATGCCGCCGTTGTTGGGCGTCTACGTCTTCACCGACCGGCTTGCCTTCGCCGCCGCCGACTGGTGTTTCCGCCTGCACGGCTGGCCTTTATGCCGCCGTTGTTGGGCGTCTGCGTCTTCACCGACCGGCTTGCCTTCGCCGCCGCCGACTGGTGTTTCCGCCTGCACGGCTGGCCTTTATGCCGACGTTGTTGGGCGTCTACGTCTTCACCGACCGGCCGCCTCGTCCGCCGCCGACTGGTGCTTCCGCCTGCACGGCTGGCCTATTATGCCGCCGTTGTTGGGCGTCTACGTCTTCACCGACCGGCTTGCCTTCGCCGCCGCCGACTGGTGTTTCCGCCTGCACGGCTGGCCTTTATGCCGCCGTTGTTGGGCGTCTACGTCTTCACCGACCGGCTTGCCTTCGCCGCCGCCGACTGGTGTTTCCGCCTGCACGGCTGGCCTTTATGCCGCCGTTGTTGGGCGTCTACGTCTTCACCGACCGGCCGCCTCGTCCGCCGCCGACTGGTGCTTCCGCCTGCACGGCTGGCCTATTATGCCGCCGTTGTTGGGCGTCTACGTCGTCACCGACCGGCCACCTCGACCGCCGCCGACTGGTGTTTCCGCCTGCACGGCTGGCCTATTATGCCGCCGTTGTTGGGCGTCTACGTCTTCACCGACCGGCCGCCGCATCCGCCGCTGACTGGTGTCACCGCCTGCACGGCTGGCCTGTTATAACGCCAACTAATGCTATCTTCTTCACGGCTGGCCACGTCGCCGTCACCGCTAATAGGCGTTATCATCTTCAACGCAAGCTGTCTACATCTGCTGCCGACTAGTTTATTCACTTCCATGGCTGCATGATTCCGCCAATGTTGATTGGCTTTATCTTCTTCATCGCCGGTCGTCTCGTCTACTGCTGACTAGTGCCCTCGTCTCTACATCTGGTTTATACAGCCTACCACTACTGATGAACATCATCGTCTTCCGTCGCCGACTAGTGCTTTTATTTTCACAACTGCGCGTCTTCACTACCAGTTTGCTTCTGTTGCCGACGACTCGTGTTCACTTCATCACGGCAATGCAACTTTGTCATCATGGTAGAGCGACTTCATCTTTATTATCTTCGGCACTGGCAAACTCTATTGCTGCTACTTCACAAGTTTTGCTACATCACCAACCATGACGTTGTTGTGAATCTCGACATCTCGGCATGCGATGCCGTGTTATTTTACTACAACAAGTGGCTCTCCAACATTCATGATTTCTACTTGGACATCTTCAATACATATCTTCAATCAAGCAATAACTATTCGACGACAAGAGGCTACAGTTCTCGACTCTATGTTCAGTTGTTTCCCAACTAATCAAAGAGTCGGGGGCTACACAAATACAAGGCTCAAAATTTGACAAATTTTATGTCAAGCTGAAGAAATCAATTCATCAACCCACGAGTCAACTCCAGGAGTCATTATCTTCATCTTTGCTTCGGAGCAGACATTCTACTTCAACAACTTCAAATATTTCGGTTTAGACGAGTTGGGCAACAACATCAACTCTCCTCCAAGTGAAGCATCTACAACAGCTATAACATTAATTTGATGGATTATTGTCACTGACATCATCACCAGCACCTCTGCTTCATCGACCCTGACATCTCCGCTGTTGCTAATGGATGATTATGTTTTCGCCGACTTATTATTTCACCTTCACGGTTGACCTACTATGCAAATGCTGATGAGCGTCTTTGTCATTATCATTGGTTGCTACACTGCTATTGGCTGGATCACCGACATCGTCTTCTTCATCATGTCGGTTGCGTTTGTCGTCGTCAACTATTTTCTTCATCTTCATGATTGGTGGATTTTGTCATCACCTTTGATCTACCTCGTCTGTCACCGACTGATTATTTTGCTGCCATGGCTACACAATTTTATCGCTGGGCTCCTTCATCTTCATTGTTAGTTGATCTGTCTGCCGCCGACTGGTTTCTTCGCCTCCATGGCTATGCGACTTCATTACTTTTGATTGGTATCACTATCTTCACTACCACCAGTATTGTTGCCACCTCTGGTGGGCAATATTATCTCTATATTGGTCGTCTTGTCTATATGCCAACTGCGTCAGCTACCATCAATGGACAATTGTGACTACGACAGAAGGACAAGCTATATGCTCAGGGGCTCATCAACTCAAGCGTGAGGATTATATCTCCAATTTGGACTTATTCCGGATACATTCCACATGGATTCATAGTCATGAGTCTATTTTCTATGCTCAAAGACTGGACCAATTATTATTCCCCGTAAGGGCTATCAACCGAATACTTGCGCCAGTCGGGATTCAATTATTATATTTATTTTGGAGTATCCCATAAGGGATAATCATTCAGATCAGAAGCTATTCATATGAGCTACACTTGGTCTATATTACCCAGAAGATTTATTACTCGGGAGCATGTTACATGCGTCATCCTTTAAAGGGTGTCGAAGGCATATTTTTTGGCCTAGGCCTAATATGTCTGCAGCCCATATTTTCAGGTGTGGCCTGTCACGTTCTTTTAGGGACTTAGGCATTTTTCGCTTAGGCCAAAGTGCGCGTGATCAAGTGCCCAATACCTTAAAATCCTTTTATACCGCAGTTACTCGACTTTTTAGGAGTTGGTACAATGCATCTTAAAAGGTGTCAAACAGTAAAGCTTTATATAGCTGCCCCGCTGACTTTTTTATATAGTCAAGGTGCTGTTTGGGTTTATCAAGCAATTGATTGGATACAATATCATTGCTTTTTGCCACGTAAGTGTGCATTTTTATTGACCAATATTATGGCTTAGGCTGATTATATATTATGGTCATTTTTCAGGCGGTTGGTAAATCCTTTATGAGTTTATTTACTCGGATTTTACACCACATATGCCATATATTTCCAGGTGTGGTGAAACCATGTGTCTTCTAGGGACTTAAGCACATCTGTTAAAGCAGTGTGCGCATGGCGTATGCCCAATACTTTGGAAATTTCTTTATTCACAATATGCAAGCTTCTTTATAGCTATTTTGCTATATCACTCATCATATTTTACAAAGCAGTTGGTATATCACTCGGATCATGTTATTTGGAGGATTCACACCGCATATGCTATATATTGATATCAAGTCACTTGGTTGATTACGATTATCAAAACCACTCGGTTGGTTGGATTATTTATTCCTTGACTATATGCTTGGTTTGTTCAATTAACCACATTGTCGGGGGCTACACCTATTAGGTGCATCTAGTCGGTGCACCTGACTTTATTTTCCAGCCCTCCACAGTCTTCAGATTTGGTAAAAGTACTCGGGAGACCATGACAAAGATGATTGAAGCACTCGGCTTTGGAGTAATCTGGTTCGAGAGAAGATTATCTTTTCGACTGCGAAGGTCTCAGGGGCTACTGTGGATATTATGGGTACCCCATACCCATACGGCATGGTTATCCGACTAGTCATAGGGGATAACTTATATATATGGAATATGTAACAGATCATGACTTGGGTATTACGTTTCCTTATATATTACGGAACAGCCTAAAGTCCTGGTTTGATAATATTGTAAAGTAGATTTAGGAAACCGATACCGTATTGGTTAAGGTTTCTATCTTGTAATCCTGCCCCCCACCCTATATAAGGTGGGCAGGAGGCCCTCTAGGGGGCATGACACAACTAGATCGTCAGATCTATATACACCCGGCGGATTCAAATCCCCAAACAGGAGTAGGGTATTACCTTTCATTGAGAGGGCCTGAACCTGTCTAAATCCTTTGTCTCCGCATCCATCCACTTTAGGTCTCGTACGCTACCCTCTTTTATTATTGCCGAATTCATGTTTCGACACACCATTTCTCCTGAGAAGCTTAAGGAAGCTCATGACAACCTCCTTTCCACTACTCAACATGAAGCTCTCATTGATGTTGGCATATCTTGTGATTTGCTTGATGATAGTGCTACTTGCCATATTGCTCATGTTGCATCATCTAGCATTTCTACCTCTTGTGATGATCTTGTGGATATGTCTAGCTCTAGATCTAGCTCTTGTGTTTCTATTTGTGATGTCTCACTTGTTGTTGAGAACAATGAGCTTAAGGAGCAAGTGGCTAAGCTCAACAAGAGCTTGGAGAGGTGCTTCAAGGGTAAGAACACTCTTGACAAGATTTTGAGTGAGCAATGGTGCATCCTTAACAAGGAGGGACTTGGATTCATTCCAAAGAAGGGTAAGAAACCTTCTCACTGTGCCACTCGTTTTGTCAAGAGCAATGGTAAGTATTGCTCCAAGTGTCGTGAGGTTGGGCATTTGGTGAATGATTGCCCTGGTGGTAAGCCTCCTAAGACATGCATGTTTGATTCTCATTATATGCTTAGGAAGGCTCATGATGGTAGCATTGTTGCTAGATATGTGGGTTCCCCTATACTCGGTGGTAAAAAGAATGCCATTTGGGTGCCCAAAGCTTTGGTCTCTAACCTCCAAGGACCCAAACAAGTTTGGGTACCTAAAAGAGCTTGATCTTCTTTTGTAGGTGAACTACCGCACCGGTGGGAGCCATTGGGTGCTTGACAGTGGATGCACTCAACACATGATAGGGCTATGTTCACCACATTTGAGGTAGGAGGAAATGAACAAGAGAAAGTGACATTTGGAGACAATAGCAAAGGAAAGGTAATTGGGTTAGGTAAAATTGCTATCTCCAATGATTTGTCAATTGATAATGTCTCTCTTGTTAAATCTCTAAATTTTAATTTGCTTTCGGTTGCTCAAATTTGTGATCTTGGCTTGTCATGTGCTTTCTTCCCGCAAGAAGTTATTGTTTCTAGCCTTCTTGACAAGTCTTGTGTATTCAAAGGTTTTAGATATGGAAATCTTTATTTGGTTGATTTCAATTCTAGTGAAGCAAATTTGAAAACTTGTTTAGTTGCAAAAACTTCATTGGGTTGGCTTTAGCATAGGAGGCTAGCCCATGTTGGCATGAATCAATTGAGCAAACTTTCAAAACGTGATCTAGTTGTGGGCTTGAAAGATGTGAAGTTTGAGAAATATAAGCTTTGTAGTGCTTGTCAAGCCGGCAAGCAAATTGCATGTTCTCATCCTACTAAGAGTATCATGTCTACATCGAGACTATTGGAGCTCTTGCATATGGATTTGTTTGGCCCAACAACCTATAAGAGCATTGGTGGTAATAGTCATTGTCTTGTGATTGTTGATGATTATTCTCGCTATACTTGGGTGTTCTTTTTGCATGTCAAGTCTATCGTTGCCGAGCTTTTCAAAAAGTTTGCAAAAGGGCCCAAAATAAATTTAATTGCACTCTTGTGAAAATAAGAAGTGACAATGGTTCCGAGTTTAAGAATACCAATATCGAGGACTATTGTGATGATCTTGGTATTAAACACGAACTTTCCGCTACCTACTCACCTCAACAAAATGGTGTAGTGGTGAGGAAAAATCGTACATTGATTGAGATGGCAAGGACTATGCTTGATGAATATAGTGTTTCCGATTCCTTTTGGGTGGAAGCCATAAACACCGCTTGCCATGCAACCAATAGGCTTTATTTGCATCGTCTCTTGAAAAAGACTTCCTATGAGCTAATTGTTGGGAGGAAGCCTAATATTACCTATTTTCAAGTTTTTGGTTGCAAGTGTTATATTTACCGAAAGGGTGATAGTCTAACCAAATTTGAAAGTCGGTGTGATGAAGGGTTTTTTCTAGGTTATGCCTCAAATAGCAAGGTATACCGGGTCTACAACAAGAACAAAGGTATTGTGGAAGAAACCGCCGATGTTCAATTTGATGAGACTAATGGCTCCCAAGAGGGACATGAGAATTTGGATGATGTAGGTGATGAAGGCTTGATGAGAGCTATGAAGAACATGTCCATTGGAGATGTCAAGCCTATTGAAGTGGAAGACAAGCCATCCACCTCCACTCAAGATGAGCCGTCTACTTCCGCTATGCCAAGTCAAGCTTAAGTTGAAGTGGAGGAGGAGAAGGCACAAGATCCACCTATGCCTCTAAGGATACACACCGCTCTTTCCAAGGATCACCCAATTGACCAAGTGTTGGGTGACATTAGTAAGGGTGTTCAAACTCGATCTCGTGTCGCTTCGATTTGTGAACTTTACTCATTTGTTTCTTGTCTTGAGCCAAAACATGTAGATGAAGCTCCTTGTGATCCGGATTGGATGAATGCTATGCATGAAGAACTCAACAACTTTGCAAGAAACAAGGTGTGGACTTTGGTTGAAAGACCTAGAGACCACAATGTCATAGGGACAAAGTGGGTCTTTAGGAACAAACAAGACGAGAACGGGTTGGTGGTGAGAAACAAGGTAAGGTTAGTGGCACAAGGTTTCACACAAGTTGAAGGTTTGGACTTCGGTGAAACTTTTGCCCCCGTGGCAAGACTTGAGGATATTCGCATCCTTCTTACATTTGCATCATGCTTTGATATAAAACTATTTCAAATAGATGTGAAAAGTGCTTTTCTAAATGGTGAAATTGCCGAACTTGTCTTTGTTGAACAACCTCCCGGTTTTGAAGATCCTAAAAATCCTAACCATGTTTACAAACTCTCAAAAGCTCTTTATGGTTTAAAACAAGCTCCTAGGGCTTGGTACGAAAGATTGAGAGATTTTCTTTTGTCAAAGGATTTCAAAATTGGAAAAGTTGACACCACCATTTTCACAAAAATCATTGGTGATGATTTCTTTGTGTGTCAAATTTATGTTGATGACATCATATTCGGTTCTACTAATGAGGTATTTTGCAAGGAATTTGGTGATATGATGTCTAGGGAATTTGAGATGTCCATGATTAGAGAGTTGAGCTTCTTCCTTGGACTTCAAATCAAGCAACTCAAGGATGGGACGTTCGTGAGCCAAACCAAGTACATCAAGGATCTACTCAAGAGGTTTAGCTTGGAGGATGCGAAGCCCATCAAGACACCTATGGCAACCAACGGGCATTTCGACCTTGATGAGGGAGGTAAACCGGTAGATTTAAAGCTTTATCGTTCTATGATTGGTAGCTTGCTTTACCTTACCGCATCTAGGCCGGATATCATGTTTAGTGTTTGCATGTGTGCACGGTTTCAAGCCGCTCCTAAGGAGTGTCACTTAGTGGCCGTGAAAAGGATTCTAAGATATTTAAAGCATTCCTGTACTATTGGCTTGTGGTACCCAAAAGGTGCTAAGTTTAAGCTTGTTGGCTATTCCGATTCGGATTATGCCGGTTGCAAAGTGGATAGAAAGAGCACATCCGGTAGTTGCCAAATGCTTGGTAGATCCCTTGTGTCATGGTCATCCAAGAAACAAAACTCCGTAGACCTCTCTACCGCCGAGGCAGAATATGTTTCGGCGGGTAGTTATTGTGCCCAATTGCTTTGGATGAAACAAACATTGTTGGACTATGGCATATCCTTCACCAAAACCACACTCCTATGTGACAATGATAGTGCCATAAAGATAGCCAATAACCCGGTCCAACATTCTAGAACCAAGCATATTGACATACGCCATCACTTCCTAAGACACCATGTTGCCAAGTGTGACATAGTCATTAGCCACATAAGAACCGAGGATCAACTAGCCGACATCTTTACCAAGCCTCTTGATGAAACCCACTTTTGCAAGTTGAGGAATGAGTTAAATGTCATAGACTTCTCTAATGTGGCTTGAGATGGTGCACCATGGTTGCTTCTTTTGCATATTGTATATTTGCTCCTATTTGCTCTTATGCTTTGGATTTATTTCCATTTGGTTCTTCATTGCGAAAATGGAGCATGTCACATTAAGGGGGAGTTTTGCACTCTTGCATGTGCTCTACTTCCTTTTATATGTGAGCAAATCAACTAAAAGTGCTAGTAGTGTTTTTAAAATGCCCAAGTCAACATAAGTCAAAACTTTTGCAAAATCAATGTAATTTGAAAACTATCTCTTGGAAAATGTTTCAAAAGGTTCCCTATATGTTTTCCAAGCCTCACATTGCAAGAAAAATGATTTTTGAATGAAAATGCCATTTTGACCCTCTTTTGAAGAAACTAGATTCTTACTTTTGGCTAAAATGAGATTTATCCCCAAAATGAGATTGAGAAGGAATTTGAGAAAAGTTTCAAAACAAAGTTGGTAGAGAAGAAGATTTGAAATGTTTTTGGTATTCAAACCTATTTCAAAAACCAAATCATTCAAAAGTTATTTGAAAATCAAATTCGCCCAAAAACCCCTATAGACCATAAAAGGTCACCTCCTAGCACTCAAGTGAGTTTTGTTGCAAATCTTCATAATTTTCAAATGTTATGAATGGTTGGAAATATTTCAACTCACACATTTCAAAATTGCTCCAAAAATCAAATTTTTGTTGAATTTTATTGTGTGGGGATAGCCGAACTGTGTAAGAGCTGTGCACAGGCGGCTGGGGGCCAGGCGGTCTGACCGGCCTCATATAGCCGGTCTGACCGGCCGGGGATGGTGGGCCCAGGAAACTTCCTTTTCTTTCTCTCTTCTTCCCCTACCCGACTCCATCTCCTCCCATTCAGCCTTCTTCTTCCCCAACTCGAAAAAAACTCCTCCTCTCTCCTCTCCCAAACCCTAGCCACCTCCCTCCACCAAATCCCCTCGGTTTGACCGCGGATTTCTCTCCGATTACACCGTAAGTGATTCTCCTCCTCTTCCTCTCTCTAATCCATGGATTAGTTCGTGTTTTTGTTGAGTTTTTGATCCATGGCATGGAACCCTAGGTGAAGCACGAGTTGTTCTTCGATTTGCACCAATAGAGGGTAGTTTCTTGGTGTGATTCAACTCCTCCAACCGGTAAATCACTCTCCCTCTTGTGCATTCTCTCAAATCGATCTATTTCACCCTAGGGCTATGGGTAGTTGTTCCAATCTTGATGAAATAGGTCCAACCTTTTGATGTTCTAGTTCCAATCTTGTGCAATATTGTTCTAGCAATTTTTAGACTCTTAGTAGATGTGAAAATTTTTGGATGCTTGAACTTGTGGGAGGAGGTCTGCCCGGAGCCACAGGCGGTCTGACCGTTGGTCAGCCGCCGGTCTGACCGGCGTGTGCGCCCAGTCTAACCGGCCGGCAGCTGTCGGTCTGACCGGCCACCGGTGGGCGGTCTGACCGGCCTGATGCCGTCGGTCTGACCGGCTACCACGGGCGGTCTGACCGCCCTACTGGCTGCGGTCTTACCACCCCTCCATAGGATATAGGCAAATTTTCACCTCTCCAAATTGTTTCTAGAATTATTGCTAATATCCTATCATCCTTTGTTCTTTGACAGTGATGCCTCCCCGCACTCGTCATGGTCGTCGTGATGCTTCTCATCCTTCCAGTTCGGCGCGTCCTCCTTCTCCTCCACAAGAGTGAAGACCTTTTTTTTGGTGCTTGATGCCAAAAAGGGGAGAAAAGTGTGTTTTATGTTTTGGTGCTTGATGCCAAAAGGGGGAGAAAAGTGTGTTTTATGTTGGGTTGGGACTAGTAGTAGTAAGGATAGTGCCCTCATATCTAATAGGTTAAGGTGGTTTGGGCTATATTATGTACGGGTATGGGCTATTACTCTATATTGTGTGTTATTTGTCGTTTTGTTAAACTCTAAGTCATTTGGACCCTTCGTGGTCTTGTAATAGCCTATGTTTTATTTGTGAGCCCTTTTTAGGATGTTTTGTGACTTTTGTGAGTTAAATGGTTAAGTGATGTGAACTTATGCAATGATGGATGGTGTATGTGATATTGATGTATATGTGACCATCTTATGCTTATGGATTGAAGTTTACATTGATATATTGCTAATGTGTCTGTGCTTGTTGAAATGTGCATTGGCTCCATATTTGTTGTTTATGATTGATATGCACATGTTTAGGGGAGCTTTTGATTGTTATTGCAATATATGTCCATGTGTTCTATGTTTGATTATATATATATTTGTGGTGTTTGTCATCAATTACCAAAAAGGGGGAGATTGAAACATCTAGGCCCCCGTTGTTAATTTTGGTAATTAATAACAAGTGCTAATTGTGGACTAACCGTTGCTATTGAGATAATATTTTAAGTTAGGTCCACATCATGTGTGCGCATGGATGACTATCGATGGATTAAAATTGACGGAGCAAAGCAAAGAGAAGACGGTAAAACTAGTGCTTTAATTTAGAATTGATCGAGGTGTAGGGCGATCAAATTTGCTAGTTTATTTTCTAGTTTCGCCGTTCTATTAAGAGGGGTAATGACCTAGCAAAGAGATGATTAAATTGCCACATTAGGTCATTATGCATTTAGACGTGTGCTCGCTTTTCATCACACACACACAATCACTTGGGATTTCACTGGGCTCGGCCTGACCAGGGGCGGTCAGACCAGCCACATAGTGGCGGTCTGACCGGCGTGCCTTGACCGGTCTGACCGGCCGCAAGAAGGCGGTCTGACCGGCGCATAAGGCCGGTCTGACCGGCGGTACATGCGCGGTCAGACCGGCCCACTGGAGGCCGGGATAGTGCTGCTCGGGGTGGCCGATACAGAGCCAACGGAGCCGTAGTCGATCAGACCGAGCCGATGGCGGTCTGACCGAGCCGAGGCCGGTCTGACCGCCAACTCAATGTCGGTCTGACCGGCCAGGCCGATGGGGCCCTCTGACAGCACTTCAATGGCTAGTTTTCTAGCCGTTGCACAGTAGCACGGTCTGACCGGCCACATACCTCCGGTCAGACCGGCAGAGCACAAAGTTGGGGGATTGCACCCCCAACGGCTAGTTTTGGTGGGTGGGAGTATTAATACTTCCCCACCAGCAGCAAGGGGACTCTCTTGGCACCCAATTCAATTGCATACATCCCTTGCACCTCTCTCATACCCACTTGAGCTTTGTGTTCATCCATCTAGTGTGTTAGAGGGTTGATTAGCCAAGAGTCAAGTGCATTGCTTCCATTTGTAGAGCTAGTGTGGCACTTGATTGATCATCTCCACGCCGGGTCATTGCTTGTTACTCTTGGAGGTTGCCGCCTCCTAGACGGCTTGTAGAGGAGTTGCCCGGTGACCTCTCCGAGAAGATTGTGGAGGAGGCCCGGCGCCGGTTTGTGAGTGGTTTGGAGTTCACCACCTTCGGAGTAAAGGAAGAACTACCCTAGTGATCGAGGCTTGGGTAGTCCTCTCCGTGGGCCGGCTCCCACCTTGCCCACCCCTTGACGAAGGGGGCGTGCGGTGGCTTCGTGGTTGAGCGGTGGAGTTGGGCTCTCCTCAACGGGTAGTAGGAAACCGGCGAGTTTCCGAACCTCGAAAAAAAATCTCTTGTCTCCTTGTCTAATTTGATTATCGCATTTACATTTGTGCAATTTACATTTCTAGAGACATACTTGAGATCATATCACCCTAGGATTGCTAAACATTGACATAGGAGTGTGATTTACTTTTCCTAGAGATATAATTGAGCCACTATCACCTTAGGTTTGCAAAACGTAACTTAGTTGCTTAGTTAGAGTTAACCCTCACCAAGCCTAGCAATTTAGGTTAGTTTTGATTAGGTGTCATTTAGTTTTAAATCGCCTATTCACCCTCCCTCTAGTCGACATCTCGATCCTACACGCTTGTCGATGCCTTCGAGCTGGGTGCAGGCCCCATACAGCCACGAGATGTATCCGGCCGCCGACTCCTCGGGATCGCCACGGGGTACTCGGAGCTCTCTACAGACTCTCGTCATGGACGTGCAGCAACTCTTCAGGTACAAGTTGAACCACACCTCGCGACCTCGGAGTGTTTCCACGGCCTGCTCCTTCTTCACTTCTAGCATAGTCTTCTCGAGCTCCGCTACCTCAAATTTCGTCTTCCAATATTGGATGCGACGATCTTCGTTAGCAAGCACACTCTCGAAATCTGCTCAGCATGGAAACAACTAAGTCAAGCTGCTCTTCTCTTCTAAGAACACAGCAAATTAAGTCAATCCAGACGGAAGAGTAAAGGAGATGAAAACAAAGATCACCAACCTAAGGAAGTCGTCGGCAAGCCCGTTTCCACGGGCAAATTTTGATCTACATCGTCCTGTGACACATGTGGCTCAAACGCAAGTGCCGGAACGATCACTGGCAACTCAGGCTGCCCGCGCTGCTGGACATCCTCGACATCGACATCTCTATAAACAATAACAAAGTACTCGGGATCAAAATGCTAAAGAAAATTAAGGTGATGACTTCACACGCAAAGGCAGTTGGAGCCAACAAAAGTTTTACAAAGCATGACTGATTAAAGAGTACAAGGGAACTGAAGTCCTACTCTTCAAAAAGTGGGAGAACAGACTCTCCCAGATCGCCGACTTCTTCCATCACGCCCTTACGCACGTCGTTAGTCGCTCCCTGATCCAAGATCCGCTGGAGATCAAGTTCAGGGTGCGCCAACCTTATGAACGCGAGGATTTGACATGCCCCAGTGTAAATCCCATTAGATGTCTCCTCTCCGATCCTGGCCGCATGCTTGGAGGGTATCGCCTCCATCGCCGTGGCCAGTTCTGCGAGCGAAGTCGTCAGCGAGAACTCGTCGGGGTTCACCGGGATGGTGGTCGTAACACCACATTCCCCGGCGAGCTGGTGTAGGCCGGTGTAGGTGACCCGCGACGAGCCACGGATCTCCGACAGGTTGTTCTCGAGTTCCGACATGCGGTTCTCGAGTCCCCGCCGTTGTCGCTCGTTGCCAGCCACTAGTTCCCTCATTTTCTGGAGGTCTTCATGAACCTCCGCCAGGTCACACGCCAGCTTGTCGGCATGCTCGTTTGCCGATGACGCCGCCGCCGCCCTCGCCTCCGCAATCTCACGACTTATGCCGCGAGCACTGGCCTCGAGGATGCACCCCATGTCGACTTGGAGCTCCCCCTAGGTGAGGACGTCAGCAGGCGGGCCTCGAGTGGGCACAAGATCGCTGGCAGGGCCGCTGGGCGTCACCTCACGGCTCCTGGGCACGAGCACGACATCTGTCGAGGCCACTGCAGGAGACACGCTAGAGTTTCCTCTGGACCCATCTTGCGCCGTCTTCGCCCGCACTGACCTACAAAAGATTGTCATCACCAGCCTTCAAGACAAATTCCCGGAATTCGATCAAGTGAAAGACCTCTAATTTCATCCACTTACTTTTCGCCAAGTGTCACCAGCCTCTGCCGCCGCGGAGGTGACGGAGACGCATCCAAGGCCTAAGTAAACCAAGTACGACGTGAGGGAGCCATCTTCCAACTACGTAATTAATAACCCAAGAGACTTACCGACGGGGAGGACGCTTTCCGGCGACCGCCGAGCACGGAGGTGAACTTCCTCCCCTTCCTCGGGACATGGCTGCCACTGGTCGTGGCGACAGCAGCAGTAATGGCCATGTCGGACGCCTCCTGGGCGATGCCCTCCTTCAACGAGGCCGCCGCCTGGTGGTCCACGAGCGGTCCAATGACGTCGGTCAGAGGGAGAGCCTGCACCGCACGAAGTCATTGTGCGATCCAGGAGTAAAAATAAAGGGGTCATCGAATACACTCACATTGATTGCGGCTTCACGCTCGGCCGTCCCCTTCTCGCAAAGGGGGATGGGGACGTTGCTCGCCGTTGTCGAGCCGCTGATCATCAACTGGCCGACGCGACGCTATACGGTCTCGCTGTTCAAACCTGTAAGTCAGGAGGAACATGCACAAAAGGAAGTCAAATTAAACACAAGAAAAATACCCCGAAGAGAAACCCGGGTCACGTCCTTCGGCCAATAATAGTCAAAGGCTGGGTGGACTCGAGCCTGGAGCGGCTGGATCCGCCTACCAATGAAGTCGGCAGCGACTTCATACCCCGACAAACCTCTTACTCAGAGGTCATCGATGGCATCGATGAACGACTGAAGAGAAGGGGTCAAGGCGGGTTTGGCGGTCCAAGACAGAGTCTTGACTGGTTGTTCCTCAGGAACAACAAAGATTGGATCTGGATCCTTTATCTGAAGATAGAACCACCTCGCCCGCCACTTGCTACGAGAAGAAGGGCACTGGAAGGGGATGTAGTGCGACTTCAGCCCAACCCAAAGTCAGAAACCGACGCATCCAGATACCCTGGTGGATCCCATCCAACGCAACTCGTAGTAGAAGCGAAAGAGGTCGAGAAACGGCTCTACCCCAATGTAGGCCTCACAAAGATGCGAAAAGATACTGAGGAAGGCGATGGAATTGGGGTTCAAATGGAGCAAAGAAAGACCGTAGAAATTCAAAATGAGAAGGAGAAACTCAGAAGGCGGGGGGAGAAAACCACAGAGAATATAATCCTCAACCGCAACCATGCGACCTAGGACAGGTTCAGGTTCAGTACCTCCTGGTTCCCTCTCCATGGTCCCGCGACCGGGGAGAGCACCCTCCTCCTGCAACTTCTTCAGGGATGCACTAGTGGAAGTGGACTTGTCGAGGTCCATTGCCGCAGGAGATCGCCGGAGAAGGGACCGGCGATAAACAAGCTAGGGTTTGGCGGGAGCGGAGAAGACGAGGAACGCTTGGAGGCTGAAGAGCTTTTTCACAACAGGCGGACTTCAAATTGGATCCCCAAAATCCTCTTAAATAGATACATTTCTGACGGTGCGAATTCCAAGGAAAGGAGAAAGAGATGGCCGCCGGAAATTTCTGGGTCCGTTACGCGCGGCAGTTTTTCGAACTTCAATTTAAATTCACTCATGACCGTTGGGCTTCACACGGTGTTGTCGATTACTCCCTGTCACCTGGAGAATTAGTCGAACCAACTCAATTACGATCTCGCTGGTATCATCGAGTTCCATTGTTCCCCTTGTAACCTATGATTTCCATCATATAATACCATATCAACTGGATTAGGGCTATTACCTATCAAGGGGCCTGAACCAGTATAATCTGTGCTTTTTGTCTGCTTGATGTCGTATTATGTAGATCCTCGTACCAGCGTACCCCAATACCCACTATATCCGGTCTATGGGTATCCCCCGTCGACAATCTACTTCATAATTCACAACGTCAAAAATTGTACTTCATGATAAAATCAAACGGGGCCTAATTATTTATTGTAAAATTCAAAAAATAAAATTTATTTTTTTGAACAAATTTATTTTTTTTGACAAAATCCATATAAGAGTTTTAGCTAGAAATTATGAACCAAAATTATTTATTTATTGGGTTCAAAGTTTGATGAAAACAATGTACGAATTTCATAAAATTTAATTTAAAATTTATTTAAATATTTTAGATTTATTTTTATATAAGAATTGTGTTTTTATCACTAAACTAGCACATAAGTATAAGAGAGGGGTAATAAAGTCTATTTATAAAACATTCAATGGTCAACTCATGGCCAACTAACAGAATGGACATAGAGGAGATCAAAATAAAAACTCAGGGGTATATAAGGGATAAGGCAAATTTTAGGACACACAAGGGATTGAACAAATTCTCATGGGTACATAGAGGATTATCTCTTCAAGTAAGGATTCGGATCAGGTTTAGTCACTGCAACTTTGGCAGTACCAATCATCCAACCATCCGGCAAATAAGGGATGGTCTAGATTCTTGCTCAATTTTCCCCAACTTTTCACCTACCCTCTAACTCCCAACCGATGCCTTTTGGAGGGAAAATGCTGAGAGGTGGTGAGAGTTGGCGCCAATTCTACCATGGGATCAGAAGAATACTTTTGAGAATGCTCTACGACAGGTGCCCGATCAAACGAACAATTATCGGACGCTCCTCTGCTACATGCAATGGAATTCTCTCTTTCCCTTTTACTCCGCATTGCTATGTCGCCTGCTATCTTTCTTATTCCCATTCCCATACTTGAGTAGAATAATCGCAAACCATATTGCATGGCATCAAATTATAATCAAGAATTTGGGCTCACTTAACTAAAACTTATGTTTTACTAGTTACTAACAAACTGTAGCTAATACAGAATAAAAGCACCTAGTCCTCGTCGTTGGTCCACAGTCGTCGACCGCCTTCATCATCGGATCAAATCAGGGCTTGACAAACCACCTCCACAAGGGTTACTATACCTTCCTTGGTTGGGTGGTTTCACCACAAGAATTACCTTCTCCACTGCTAGAGATTCACGGACGAGGACCACCTTCTCCATGGACATTGGATCCCGCTCAAGAGAAATATAAGGAGAAGGGTGAACTAGGAGGGAAAGCTTTGAGAAGGAGACTGCAATGGGAGAGTGTCACGGATGAGTAGCAGGATTGGGCCTGCGTGCCTGTGTTGGGTGTAATTTAAGTCTTGGGCCTGCGAGCCCACAAACGATGGCTATTTAAGCAAACGCTGAGGATTGTAGGCGGCATAAAAACAGAAATAAGAAATACGCCTTCCTCCTCAACTCTGTCTTCTTCCTCCAGCTTCTCCGTTCTCTCACGTCTCTCTCTGCTTCTTCCTCAATCCCCTTCTCTAGATCGAATCGCGTGGTGCCGGAGGCGTGTGGCGGCGGTGAGTTCATATCAGAGAGTTGGATGGCTACCACTCATGCCTAGTCGCGAGGATGGACTGAATCCAGCGCTAGTCAAAGGTCTAAACTGTAACTGTGTGTAAAAAAGAGATACACAGAGTTGAAAGAAAACTTTAGGTACATTTGATCCATTGTAAAACTCTAGTCAAATTGACTTTTGTTTCAACAGACCATTAATTCAGTTTTAGATATCAACAATTAAATTAAATCACACATTTTATACTTACAGTGTTGATTGCCACAAACGTGCTTTTTTTTATTTTTCAATAAGTTGAGGGGTATAAAATGGGAAATTAAATGTCAACATTAATTTATTAGCTTAACTAAAATTAAGGGGAATATAAGAACGACTGTATAAAAAAATATTTTCTAGTTTGCCCACCTTTTGTGAATAAATTTCAGAGGACCTAGTTTCACAGTTGTTGTTAACCCAAATCTATATATGCAGCAAAATATTTATAAAACCCATGCACTCTTTGAAGAATAAATATCTGGTAATTTTGTACCTATACACATGCATTAGCCATTTTCTTTTGTAAGTATATGATTTGATGGCATATTTATTAATTAAATAAAGTGTAAAACCTTTGCATTACGGATAAAAAAGGATTTTAGGGTTTTGCGAAAATTTTGGGCTCTGTTTGGTACGGCTCCAAATTTCAACTTTCAACTCTAAACTCTAACTCCAGTAAGAGTAGGTTTCTATAGGAGCTGAGGTGGGTATGAAAGTGTTTGTCTAGATTACTAAACTCCATACTACCACGTTCCTTGTAGTTATTTCATCGAACATCTTGTTGGCGTTGCCCTACCGCTGTTGCCGTCATCGTCGTCGGTGCCGCCACCAGCGGTCAGCCCGAGCGCCGCCACCGCTGTTGCCGCAGGTCTGCCCGCAGGCCGCCTTCACAGGTCCGCCGGCACCCGCCGCCATCACTCAACCCACGCGTCACCGCCCTGCCGTTGCCGCCGTCGTCGCTTAGCCCGCACATCGCCTTGCCACCACCGCCACTGTTGGTCATACCGCGCATTGCCGGCACTAGCACCGGTGCCCATCGCTCAACCCGCACGCTGCCGTTCGCTAAAATATGAGAGAGAACAGGCGGAGAGGGGTAGATGAGGAGAGAGAACGGAGGGAGAGGTGTAAAGGGGTAGTTCAGTGGCATTTTTATGTAAATACTCCCTCCATTTCGAAATGTTTGACACCGTTGACTTTTTAGCACATAGTTGACCATTTGTCTTATTCAAAAACTTTTATGAGATATGTAAAATTATATGCCTACATAAAAATATATTTAACAATGAATCAAATGATAGGAAAATAATTAATAATTACTTAAATTTTTTGAATAAGACGAACGATCAAACATGTGATAAAAAGTCAACAGCGACAAACATTTCGAAACGGAGGGAGTACACTGAAAAGGCAGTGGCTATGGAACAGAAAAACCTAGCTCCACTCCCACTCCTGCAGTAGAATCTATACTGTTTGGTACAGCGGAAGCTGTAGGTAGGGCATCGTCCAAACTCCAAACTCCATTTGCATTTCTGGGCGGAGGAACAACCGCCGGCGATCAGGGCTAGAGAGCTCGCCGTGGACAGCCTCCTCCTAGCTCCCCTCTCCCCGCCGCACGCCGTCTCCTCCAATCTGCGGCCTGACCTCCTCGCGCGCTCGGCCGGCACGGCAAGAAAGGCTGACCTCCGTCTCCGTTCGAATCGGAGCCGAAGGTATATCCATCCCTTCTTCTCTCCCTCTTCCTCCTCGCCACTTCATGACGCACGTATGACCTGGCCTGGCCGTGTGACCTGAGTTGGAGATCAATCCGAGGGGGTTTGGATTGATTTCTTAATTTCTTCCTTTCCCTCGAATCAACCCATCCGACTAGGTGTGTTTGATTCGTCATGTTGTACTAATGTCAGTTCGTTTCCAAGATTTTGGGGTCCATGCCACACGTTAGGTAGGCCCCTGATGAACGCACGTATGCTCCCTGATTGGGGTAAAATAAAAAATTGGGGAAACCCTGGTAGATTCTCCAAAACCTCACCTTGAAATTTGTCCAAGTGTGTCCGTTGCTTGACTATCCAATCAAGCTGAAATGTTGACAGTAATCTGTAAAATCCTATTCACATTTGTAGCTACTTAGACCATCGCTTAGGCAGATTGATGGTTTTATTATGAAGTCTTGATTGATTTTGTTCATAGTGCAGCTCACACATAAAAAAAAACTCTGCACGAATTGAAGGCTGGGGCTAATTAGTACACGTTGAATATAGAAATCACCCTTCCTAAATCGGCGCGGTCTCTTTCGATTATATGAGGCTGTATTCTACAATTGTGTGTATGATCTAATGATGGCAGAGATCTAGTAATACTAGTTAAGATGATAAATTCCTGGTGTGCGGTTGAGAGCAGGGAAATGCACTAGTGGGAACAAACCAGTTCAGGTCACTAGTTTGATCGCATGATAATATAGAGTGTATGCATTCATGTAGCTTCCGTATGATAAGGTCTTGTACAAGTGCTTTTTTTTTTCGCCGGGCCTGTGAAGAGACACCAGCCGATTTCATTGGATTGGAAGGAAACAAATTACAAAGATTGTTCAGGTTATATGACAACAGTCAGGGCAGTTGGAAGGGAAGCCATTCCCCAGTAGGGGGGACAAGCTACGAGTATAAAGCAGAGAAACGTATAAGTGCATTTGCAGGAAACAGTGGACCTGCTATCTTATCTTATACTCCATCCGTCCCATAATATAATGGATTTTGAGTTTTTGCTTGTAACGTTTGACCACTCGTCTTATTCAAAATTTTTTGAAATTATTAATTATTTTATTTGTGACTTACTTTATTATCTACGGTACTTTAAGCACAACTTTTCGTTTTTTATATTTGCAAAAGAAAATTGAATAAGACGAGTGGTCAAATGTTGAAAGCGAAAATCCCTTATATTGTGGGACGGAGGGAGTAGTATAATAGCGTAAGCATTTCCAGAACGTTTGTTTGAGAAGGTCTTATACATGCGCATTTCACAATAGGAAGCAATGGAACTGCTAGCCCAGATGGTTTGTCCTCACTTGAGTTAGTTTGTAGGTGCCGGGCTCAAAACCAGCTGTGTGGGCTATTTCTAGCATTTGTGAGTAACTGCGGGTTGGGTTGCCTCGGCCACCCAGGCAAATCAAAAATCTCCAGGCCAGTTGTAACTTCTATCTGATGGACGGACTGGCCCAAGTGATGCTTTTTTTCTGTTCAAACTGCGGGGTGGTCCAAGTCTGATAGCAATATGCTGCTGCGCAAGGGTTTGAGATTTTCTTATTTCCCTTGTTTCTCCTGGACAATAGAGCACAGCTCTCTTGGTAGATCCTTTTTTAAAAAAGGAAAATCATAAGCGTCCTTTTCTACGCCTACTGTATGTCTGTATGTGGTGCATATTGGTAGATATCTTTAATACCGAAATCAGGGCTATGGATCTGGCTTTTTATTGGGCCACGTGGCTCCCTAAAAATTTGGTTACACCCCTCCAAAAATTTGCCACGTGTCAAAGCGACGGTATTCACTCTCCGAGAGATCGGGAAAACGTTCGCCTATATACGCTTGCAACGTGGGCCAGGCATCTCGCAAGGCCATGCGAGCTTGGGCCTGGCGCCGCACGGCCTTTCTCCGCAATGTACCTGCGCTGCTGCGCATGGTCCTCATGCAGCGTGAAGCTAGCACATACAGGTACAGATTACTAAGCCAGTTTAGAATAAAATAATATGTATAAAAAAAAGGAGAAAAAAATAATAGGATTTTTAGCCTTTTCATAATAATCTTTTAACAAATGCAATTTACTACAGATTACTCGGAATGAGGAAAAGTCACTTCATGTTAATATCATGTGTTTCAAGAGAATAAAATAAATAAATAGTTAAATCAAATGGAAAAAAAATAGTGACAGCAAGGATTGCGTTAGGACAATTAAAAATCTTCAGATAAGATTTACTTGAAACGAGGAAAATACCTTAATTTCTATAGAATGGAAGGAATAGAAGTGAAATTTCCATGTGAACCGAGAAGTTTATAACTACTTTCCTATTAATTCAGAGTATTTTTGTTTTTTTTTCTCCTCACATTATACTTTTTTATGTTAGGAATTCATTTATTTTAGAACATTGGTAAGTAACAACAATCATATTGCTATTTTTTTATTGCGAAACACAATAGATATAGATGTTCATATACACGTGTGTATACATACCTGTAAACGCACACATACAAACCCAATCACTACAAGCACCTCCGAAGATTGGGCCGTCAGGCATATCTTAGGAGTGATGAAGAATGGTGGGTTTCCTACCATTGAAAAAACAAATAGCCGTAAATACAAGCGTCTATGCTAAGTTTAGAACTTAACTCGTATAGGTAGAGAACCTGACCAGCTGAGCTCTACATAGTAGTATATCTGGATATATGAAATCAAAATAAGTGTCTTTACCATGTCATCGTCCTTTATTTCTAAATGAAATTAGTATAAAATTTAGGTAATCGAAGACACGTTTATTTCGGATATGTATTTCCTACTAATACGAACTCAATGGCTTACATCTATATGTTGGATATTAATAAAACATATATTTTTACTAATGTTCAGCATGACAATACCACTAATCTAGATGATTTTACTATTCTACCTTATTTTGTTCACAAACATAAAAATAAAAGGGAATGGACTTTCAACAATCCTTTTCGATGTATGATTTCTGAAGGGAAATACACACATGCTATAAACTAACTTAGCTAGCGTGACAACTGGCACGCTCATTTTCTAGTTACATTCTTAAAAATGTGTACTAGCATAGAATTAAGGATACCATTAAATTGAACTTTAATTAAGTGCATATGCCTAAAATTGTTGGATCACGGTTTTACATGATGGGTTACAAGACCGAGGCTTATTATATCCTATCATTTCCAGCATGTACTTGCATTATCCATTTTTTCTTTACCATTTAATTTTTTGCTCCTTAGTGTTTATATGCTGAATTGTTGGTGCAAACATGAGAAAATTTGGTTTATATGTCCTTGAAAATATCTGCAAAATTTTATATTCTTTGTATCAGCACAGTAAGTATGCATATTTATGCCCTTGATAGCATAAGACACAACATTCCTAGCTTTGTGCAGTAATCTCTTAAGCATTTGTGGATGTTATTCTGATTCAAAGATTGACACAACCACATAGGCTGACATCTTGTATATTGGGACCTTTGGCAGGCAATCGGCCATGGTTTTCCTTAAGGTGGATATGTCTTGGAATGTGTTGATCTCACCTAGCGAGCTGAGCCCCAAGGGTCTCTTGCTCCGCAAGGCTGTCATTGTTAGTCTTCTGGAGGAGATAGCAAACAGGAAGGCCTCCAAGGATCATGGTTACTACATTGCTGTCAGTGAGCTGAAGGCGATATCAGAAGGGAAAGTGCGCGAGCTGACCGGAGATGTTCTTTTCCCAGTGACATTCACCTGCATCACACAGAAGCCTACGAAGGGCGAGATCTTAGTTGGCTCTGTGGATAAGATCCTCAAGCATGGCGTGTTCCTCAAATCTGGACCAATAGAAAGCATCTTCCTGTCAGAGAAGACACTGAGCGACTACAAGTACATCGGTGGGGAGAACCCTATGTTCATGAATGACCACTCGAAGCTGGAGAAGGACACCGCTGTGCGCTTCAAGGTGATGGGTTTCCGCTGGATGGAAGCTGATCGCCAGTTCCAGATCCTTGCTACCCTGGCTGGTGACTATCTTGGGCCACTATGAACTGCTTCCACAGGTTAGTGGTGATGAATGGATCTGAAATGTATTATCTTTAACCTGCTGTCTGTAGTTTGATGTCATGATGATGATGATTAGACCAGTAGCTGTGATGCTGGCTGTTGATGTAAGTGACATTTGGCCCTATGTTTAGCATTTCAGCATGATGCGAATTGTCATGGCCGTTTAACCTCTGTTTCCTATCGCTGCTCACAGTTCTCCTATGCATATATTTGCTGCATTCCTTTCTGAGATATTTGCCTTTGCAACGTCGAATTTGCAATATTTCTCTATGCAATTGTTTCCTTGTGTTACAATCAGCTTAATATGCAAGTAACATCAAAATACCCCAGATGTTACCCTGACAAGCAAATCATTTTTGCCACAAATTAGTCTATGACAGCTAGTAGTAGTTGGCACTTGGCAAATCGTGTTGTCTGCTTCAGTTTGCTCTTTGCTACACACTTTTTGCCGAGAGAAGTAGAAAGCTTTTAAATTTTACAAAGAAATTTCTTTTTTTCCTATGTTAATTCAAATTGAGTCAATCATATGGTG
This sequence comes from Oryza sativa Japonica Group, assembly GCF_034140825.1. Lineage (NCBI taxonomy): Eukaryota > Viridiplantae > Streptophyta > Magnoliopsida > Poales > Poaceae > Oryza > Oryza sativa. The sequence continues at coordinate 7,663,363 of NC_089039.1, forward strand.
ATTCGTGAACGACCATCTAGCTTCAGGAGAAATTAACGATCTGCAACCGGGTTTCAGAGGAAGTTTCTCTGCAAAATGCATCTCTGATTTACAGTGGAGCTCGAGAAATGAAATAGATTTAAGTCTGAATTCCAATTAATCTATCCATAGTTGGACGCAGGGCTAGTCACTGATTTTGGCAAGTGGCAACTGATTAATCCGGCCCCTAAATGGCACAGTGAATTGATGTTTTTTATACCGAAGGGCAACAATTTGTTTAGATGTACAATAAAATTATTTACGACTTGTTAATAATGTGAGGCAATAATAAAGCATTCACTGTCCGTAGCCAACAATATAGGAGATGGACTTCAATTGTGCAATATAATTTTGAAGAATAAATGAAAGAAAAAACTGTTTTTCTTTTCTGAAAGTTGACCAAAAGTCATCATTCCAAGTCGTTGCCGTGTCGTGTCTGATACATCATTTTTGTTTTCTCTATCTATCATAATCATCATCAATCCATGTGTATCTTTAGCATGACTGAACAAAGTTCGCCATTAACAACCTGACTTGCCTAGAGCCATAGCAGCCTGTGCATGTTCATCCCATACGGTAACACCATTAGCTATGTTTTCTTGTGCTTTGTACTACTGCTTTTATGCCTTTATCATCCTCCTTTCTACCTCCCATGCCGAAGAATTCATCTACAATGGATTCACTGATGCTGATCAGCTAACACTCGAAGGTGAAGCTTCAATTGACAGGAATCGCTTAGGGCTAACAAGTCGCCTTAACATAGGAGGTTTTGGCCATGCCTTCTACAAGTATCCTCTAAACTTTAGAAAGAACTCAAATAGTCCCAATGACCCCTCCTTTGCTACAACATTCGTGTTCACTATTACTACTTGGAGAGATCAGCCTCAAGAAGCAGGAAGTGATGGTATTGCCTTTGTGCTTTCTTCCACCAACAAGTTGATAAACCACTCCTTGGGAGGTCAGTACCTAGGCCTTTTCAATGCGTCGAATACTTCACAAAATATATTAGCTATCGAGCTTGATACCTTCATGAATCCTGATTTGAACGACATGGATGATAACCATGTTGGAATAGATGTCAACAGCTTGATTTCAATCAACTCCCATACCGCTGGGTTCTACACCTCTGATGGTGGATTCCAACTCCTTAGGCTTGCCAATGGTAGATCTCCAATATTGCAGCTATGGGTGGACTATGATGGCAAAGCTCACCAACTAAATGTCACCTTAGGTCTTCCCTATTCCCCTAAACCTGAATATCCGCTACTTTCGAGCATCGTCAATCTCTCATCCTTGTTACCAAGTTCTTCGTACATTGGGTTTTCCGCGTCGGTAAATTCACCGAAAACTAGACATTTTATTCTAGGTTGGAGCTTCAAGGAAAATGGGAGAGTCCCACCCCTTCCTTCAGTCCCAGTCACAGACCCAGAAACATATGGATGGGGAGGCAACTTCTTTGCGCCACCACCACCTCCACAGCTTAACACACACCAAGTTCACAAACACTCCTTGCAAATTCTCCTACCAATAGTTATGACTTCAGTTATCTTGCTTCTTCTTGTTGCTTTCCTTGGTTGGCGGAAAAAAGCTGGGCCACAAGAAGACTGGGAAATGAAGTGCAGGCCACCATCTTTCATATACAAAGATTTATATAATGCAACTTCTGGGTTCAGTGACAAAATGCTCCTTGGGAAGGGAGGGTTTGGGAAAGTTTACAGAGGATTTCTTCCTGCCTCTAAGCGGAATGTCGCGATCAAGCGCATCTCCCCAGAGTCGAAGCAAGGGATGAAGGAGTTTATGTCTGAAGTTGCAATACTAGGCAATGTTCGTCACCGGAGTCTTTCAGTTACTTGGCTATCGCAGGAACAAGCACGAGCTCCTCTTGGTTTATGATTATATGCCCAATGGCAGCCTTGATAAATATTTGTATGGTCGACACAAATTGGCTTTAGGTTGGTCTCAAAGATTTCGCACCATCAAAGGTGTCGCGTGTGGACTCGCTTACCTCCATGAGGAATGGGAGCGTGTGATCATCCATCGAGATATCAAGTCAAGCAACGTATTGCTTGACGAGGAAATGAATGGAAGGTTGGGTGATTTTGGCCTTGCAAGATTACATGATCACAGAGTTGATGCCTACACCACACATGTAGCAGGCACATATGGTTACATTGCTCCAGAGCTAGCTAGGCTTGGAAAATCAACCAAGGGTACCGATGTTTTCGCATTTGGGGTGTTCATGATGGAGGCTGCACGTGGAAATAGGCCAATTGAGGTGAATTCCTGTGGAGAACCTCAAGCGCTAGCAGATCATGTGCTCAATGCGTGGCAACGCAGTTCAATCATAAACTCCATAGATCCAAGTCTGGAAGATCACGTTGCAGAGGAGGTAGTATTAGTTTTAAAGCTTGGGCTTCTATGTTCACATTCATCGCCCAAGGTGAGGCCTAGCATGCGCTTAGTGATGCAATACCTGGAAAGGGAAGCAACGCTCCAGGACTTCGCATTTAGTTTCTTCAGCATCAATGAAGCTAATAATGAAGTTTATGGTCAGCATGTTGTATCAAATCCCTCTGTAGCAACCACCATAACCACTCTTTCTGGAGGAAGATGACGGTTGTTGCAGCATGTATTTTCTATATGATCATATACAATTTTACATCATTGTGTCGACTGTAATACAATGTTGAAAAAATACTAATAATTGTTAATCCGTGCTCCTGTTCCTTGTGAAATACACCAAAGAGCTGTTCAAATTGTTTTCGCTAGCACATTACGAAACAATTGTAGACTTTGTTCACAAACCAGAAGGAGAAATCTATATCGTGATGCAGGAATAATCCGATTGTTAATCAATTTTACAAAAATCCTCGTACTATCCAATTAACAAAACGAGATTAATCACATCATGGAATAATCTATCACGCAATAGATTAATTTTGTTCCATTGGAAATCTGCAGCTCAATGTAGATTTATTGAAGTCGTTACATTTGTGTTCATCGCTGGCTAACACAACAACAGGTAAGATGATGTCCATACATTTTATTTTCCTAATCATCTAACTTGTACATACATTCTTTTACACTACAACATAGGCTCCCGATATGAGTCACTACACTTGCCCTATGGAATCCTTCTAATTAACTAGTGTGGTGGATGTCACAACTACTGTAAATCAAGGAATGATTTTGCTACAACAAACAGCTGATCATCAGATTGGGGAACCCAGATTCCTTGATCTGATCCCAACAGATAAATGGCATGTCCTAACTCCTAATGCTATTCACTATTCACGAGAAAGGGTGGCAACAAGAAGAGGAGCAGCTTTTGTAGCAGAGCATTAATGTAGATGGTGAATTTCAATCAAACCAACGAGGGAAGGAACTCAAATTTGTGCCTTCTGACAAGGGTGTTTGACTAGGCAAACCCTCTTAAGTCATGGGAGAATGCAAAGTTGGGCGGCAGCAACATAAGGGGATCGTCTCCAGACTTCTTCAGGTAGGCCATCGCCAGGGCGTATCCAAGTGCTCGTCCAACAGGTACGGCCACCGCATTTCCAATCTGGCGATACCTGCAGCCAGGCTCATCACGTGTTAACCTGTGCTAAAGAAGGCTCAAAAACTACCAGTAGCTATACATATTATCACTCCTCTTTGGGCAAGAGGACCGTGATCTGCACGTGGACATACTGTCAACCTTGGCCACCTGATCCAAGTTCTAATTATAGGGTCGACTACTCAGGGTATCTGAATGCATTGACTGCTAGAAAAGAAAAGGCGCATCCAACCTTGGCCCCCAGGAATGGACCCCAACCCTGAACTACAAACCCTGAACTACTAATCATGTGAGGCCACTGAACCATGGATTTTAGCTGAAGCGGTGCAGGTGTTCCACTGGTTTTGACATGTGTCGTGAATTAAATTTTGGCTAACATAGCACCCCAATTGGAAGAATTAGCAAAGTTATAGCCCTCACCCATCAGTCCGTATCTTCTACTTCTAGCATCCTCGACTACATGCAACTCCTCTCTGCACGCAACCACCCATCGATCTCTCTGAAAGCCCTAATTGATAAGCTCATCCTTTTTCACCATGCACATGATGACCAACAGTAACAGAATCTTAATGATGACAGCAGTAGTGAGCTCACTACTGTTGGCCACGCAACAAATGTTGCTGGCGGAGTGGCGATAGTGGACCTTGAGGATGGTGACAATGGAAATGGTAGGCTTCAGGGATGACAGCAGCAGCGGAGGACCTTGGTGAGGGAGGTTCTTCAGGAAGAGGGCAGGAGAAAGGAAAGTAAACAAGGGCTGCTTTGGCCACTGACGTGGACTCCAAATCAAACAACTAAACTATCCATGTATATGCCACCTCAGCTAATTCCAGCTTCAAATAGCATTGAGTGGGTAAGTTACTTGATATTGAAAGTTATCAATGGTCATCCTGTCTTGCAGTACAGGGTCTTTAGTCGAGGGATCAAAAGTACCCAAATGATATTATTTAAGAAAACCTCATACGTGCACTAACAATAAATCGCAGAATTCAATAGTTTAGATATGCCAATTCATAGAGCAACATGGAAAAAATTGAGCCCTTCATCACTCAAAATAAAAAAGGTAAAGACAAACAAGTACCTGTCTTTGACTGTTCCACGAAACCTGTAATTGTCAGGAAAGCCTTGCAACCGAGCACTTTCACGAATAGTAAGCAGTCTGTCTTGTGCAGGATGTATCAAGGCCTGAAACATACCCTCAGTAATTATTTTGAATCACAACCAAAGTGGATAAAAGAAATGAGAGAATCAAAGATAACCTGCATACGGGCATTTGGAACTGTCAGCACGGTTCCCACTACCTCATCCCACCATACTCGACCAAAAGGTCTAAAAATAAATTATAGAACGAACATATAAAGCATAAAGAAGAACAAATATGTCTACGAACAACACAACTAGATAAACTGAAGTTTGGAACCAACCTTAAAGATTTACCATTCTCATAAGCTAGTATGCAATCAAGCACCTGACATGAAAAACAAGAACCCATAGCATGGTAAGCTAATCAAAATTTGCACAAACAGAGGTATAGTTCCACATAGGGGAGTTTTGTGGTTTCTTGTTAAATGTCTTACCAGAGGACGACCAGATGGCAAAAGTACTCTTTCTTTCGTTGGATCTAATCTAGCCACATTGTCAGGACCAACTATGACTCCTGAAAGGTCTCTAAAATTAGCTCCCTGAAATAAGACAGATGAGACTATAAGGTTTAACCTACCAAACTTAAATCTGAATGTAAAAAGCATTTCAGCCAACCTTTCTCTTGGGAATTTGCAATATCCTTTGGTAGTTATCATTATCCAGTACCAATGGTCGATGATCATACAATTTTGAGGATTTGGAATCTTTTGTAACATGAGCTCTGGGACCATGCACTTCTGCATAAAATTTCATTCGTGAGTTTCTGATATAGCTACAAGAAACATAAATATAATTGGTCAACAAAAGGTGTATTAGTTAATTCTTGGAAAAAAAATGGAACACCATATAGAGAAAATTAACACCTAAAATGTTAAATTATTACACCCATCATATGCTGTTTTTCAATATTTCGCCAATTGAATGGATAATTCCTTGTTCCATATTTTACAATAATTGCTATTAAACAGACTTATAAATGATCATGGGAAAATAAACTGAACTCTGCAACTTAGTTTCTTTCTTTCTCTTTGCTAAGAAAACTAATCTAGTTATTATTATCTGCCCCCATGATTTGGACATTTTAATATTCGGTTGTGTATGGGAATACATATTCCTTGTTACAAAAACCTAAATCTAATATACAAGATCATGGAAGAATATCCAAGTTTATTTTACAGAAGTGTATGCGATCAACTCACCAACATTAAATGACCGAATGTATCTTTGGAATTCAGTTTGAGGACCCTTTACATACAGCATTTCATCACGGCTTTCCCCATTTGCCACCTAATAATTCAACTTAAGTATCAAAATGCCATTCAAATTAGATATTTCAAAGATATAATGTTGTCAGTTACTTCTGGGAGATCAGAAAGAATGTCTTCAAGGACAATTGGTCTTGCTAGTTGCATTGGTGTGTCATTGGGCCAACCAACCAAATTACGCTACAACGAGAAAGAGGAAAGTGTCATTATTACTCTGAATGCCAATGAATTCTCATTATAACATAAAACCGAAGACATCATAGTTGGCATCAAAAATGGAAATTCCATAAGATTTATTATATAAAACATGCTGATGACAACCAAAAAATGGTACGTGGGATTATAAAAAAATGCAGCAACAGTGCCAGAGGAAGTGCCACACGAAGGAGATCGATACTCTACGTCACATCTAGGAAGGGCACTCCAGTTGAGTTGTTAGGAGATAAACTTGTTATCATCTTAGATTTATCCTTGGGGCCAAGATTGTGTTGTTTACTTGAGAGTTTAGTTGTGATTGTTAAGTGCTGACAGAAACTATATGAGGGGCATAAAGCTAAAGGGTTAAACAAAGATGGATAAACAAGGCTCATAGTTTATGTCCAGATAGAGTCTTTCCCTTGAATGGCTACTCTATAACTATGCCTCCTAATAAGTGCTCCCCTTAAGGACCTTGACCTAGTGACGTTCTCTCTCAAGCCATTTCAATCTGACAGACTCTGACCTCACTTGAACAGTGGTGTGCCTCAATCGTGTTACATACAAAACATAAACTGGAATGTCTCCAACTCTCCATACAATTAGATGTCTAAACTTAAAATAAACTTATCAGGTCAAAGTATATTTACCTCAAAAGCCAACGGGCAGCCATTCTTCACAATCGCCTCATGCGTAGGCAGTGGAAAAGGGGGTAATTTCTATAGTGTGAAAAATAGTATAATGAGGGGCCAAGAACGCAAATATGCCTATACAAGATAATGATTACTTACCTCCTTAGAATGACAGCCTAATAAAAATACACGCATCCGAAATTGTGGAAGGCCATAACATCCAGCAGCCATGATCCCTAGCCTTGCTTGATAATGCATTGCAACTAGCCGACTTAAAGCATATCTTGCAAGTGTTGCATCAGCAAATTTCAATATATCAAGGACGTTTTCCATGTACACATATTTGGGCTTCAAAAATTGCACAACATCCATAAAAACTATGATCTGCTTGTTTTTCTCACATTTAAATGGTGCCTCGAATTCTCTATTGCGGTTGTAGCCACTAATTCCTTGGCATGGTGGACCCCCACATACAACGTCCACATCACCCTGAACACATGATAAACATGACATGGAAATGAATATCAAAGAGTCCAACTGTAGCAAGTATATGTAAAATTAAAATAATTACTCTTATTTCCTAAAATAATTCTTAGTAGTTGTCGATATGAGATAAAGTATATTTGTCAAAGACTGAATTGATACGCTGGTATTACCGGTTGGCACCTATACCATAGTAATCAAAATGTTAAGTACATGTACCCTTGAAAAAAGCTACATTATATTGATTTAATTTGTTTTCATGAATGCTAACTGTGTATGGAAGCATTTTCCTTCCCATTTATTTGTTTTTCTGTGTGGACACATAACATTTACATGTCTTAGTCTAATATATGATGATCCAAGAAATTAACAAATACAGGTAACAGAAATATGTGCTTCACCAATAAGCTGAGGGTTGTTCGTATCTCGGGTATATGGGTTAATCTAGTATTGGAGCCAAATTCAGGTTCATTGTGTTTGAGTGGATTAACTGATATGTACTCTATATGGTCAAAACCAATGTTTCTGACATCAAAACCACCCTAAAACATAATTTAACCAACGATTTATATGCTACCTAAAAAAAATTTGAGTTTATCTCATATAGGAAATTTATTTTTATACAAGAGGTCTATTTGAGGATGTCTTTGTCCATATTTCACAAATATAAACATGACCTATCTTAATACTTCCCCATTAACATTTTAATTTTAGAATAATTTAGGTCGTTGATAAATATAATATGTAATCTAATCATTAATGCAATGCATATTGTTTTATGGAACAACCAGTCCTGCAGCAATTCGCGTAACAACTCCTAGTAACTTAAAAACTGCTACTCAACCTGAAAGAAATTAATGAAACCAACATAAAATCTGCCATGATGCCATCCAAAGACCACTTGGAATCTACATTTGTGGCTTTGCCATCGATACTTTTTGTCCTTTTTCTCTATTTAGTTAGTCAAGAGACCAATTTAACCTTCTACTAAAATTAATTCCTAATCCTTCTCAGCCATGAGCTAGTTAGCACGTGTATCAAAAACTAAAACAAAGTGCAAGGCGGTTTTAGTCCGTATTGACAAACACGCATAGAAAATGGTGGATTGTCAACATATGTTGGTGTGAAGAAACCAAAACTGGTGCTTGCGTAGCCTTGGCTTGGTTGAATGAAAAAACTTTTCATGCAACTGGACCGCTTTCAACCGTTCGAACCAGGTGGTTTTGTGGTGAACCAGAATTAAATCAACTGGTTGGACCAGCTGTGGTGTAGAAAACAACTGAACCACTTTCAACCGTTTGAACCAGGTGGTTTTGTGGTGAACCAGAATTAAACCAAGACTGGCTGGACCAGCTGGTGTAGAAGAGTCAAGTTATTGCCTCAAAGGCTCGCTACACCATTTTTAACCCAAAAATGCCTCAAAATCGTTGGTGGAGGTTTGATCCCAGACTGGCAAGCTACACCATTCCAAGTGGTTTTTGTGTTGAAAGTGGAATATAGAATATATCGTCTTTGACTGAACGACGGGCCAAACATCCAATCGGACGGTCAGACAACTTGACCATGGAACCGAAAGCTCAGCCGGTTGGCTCACCAGAGGGAACTTCGATGGTCGAAGCAAGAACACAGCTATGTTTCTTCGCTAAAGGAAATTAATAATCAAACACAGAGTAGACTTCTCAATGTTAATGGAAACTAAAAATTGGAAAAGGAAATCCATATAAGCCCCATCAAATGCAAGTGCACTTCTCAAATTCTGACTACACAAAGGTTTAATCTACCACAACTATTAAGACAGTAAAGAAATAACAAACACTTACAGGGCGTGGTAGTATTCTTTGCCTGTGGCCTTCAATAACAAAATCCCTAATTGCCTCTTTGCAGTTCCTGCACTTTAAAAGTCAAACTGTTCAAACTTTGGTGGAGGCAAGTTATTTGGGAATGCAGTCTTCACATATTTTGCATACCTTAATCCTTCAACTGGCTCCCATGTGTCATGATGAGGGCCATAACCCTTCCAACGGACCTACATGCATGATAAATCAACCCATTAACTTAGCATAAAACAGTAAAAACAATGAACACGAACAAAGAAAAGGGCAGTGCAACCATGGATTGACCATTTGTAATTTTTTTTCTTTTCTTTTGTACATAAACCTTGAAATTAATATCTACCATGGGGGCTTCCTCCACTGTGCTTTCTTCAAAAAAAGAAATGGGCAGTGCATGATCTATGGAAATAAATAGATAATTACATGATATGCAAATAATATAACATCAAATGATCAAAAAGAGCTTGTACCAAGGTTAAGGCAAGAAAATGAACTTATTTAATAACATGAATGCACAATCCGAAATTCTCCATACTTAATATCAATAAGATTTAGCCTACAATTACATGAATGATAGATAGAATCAAAGACATTCATCATTTCAACGAGGGCTGAGACTCAAAGTTGAATCCTTATCTTATAATCACTCCTACACAATTAAGATGCCATTAACATAGGGATTCTTTATTACTACGTCCTGCAGTGTTAACTGTTAATGAAGAGTAGTACTTTTTGTTTAACTCTTAGCAATTCTATAGACATTATGCTGGACTATGGAGTTATATTATTTCTTTGGTTGCTATGGCATCGATCAATGGTCAAAGTATTTTACTACATTACACAGTTGTTATTAATGGATAACATATGTTCCTGGTCACCCGAATATTTATTCAAATGTCCATTTGTATTTCAGCAGTCTAAACACCTTGGCATTCCTAGATGTAAAAACATATTTCACTACAAAAGCCATATCACTCTTGTGTTCAGCTCCTTTATAATAGAAACTACATGTTTTTTAGATAATGGAAACTACATGTTACTCATTAAAAATGTTTGTTCACATGCACACTGACTAGTTATTTGAATCGCTGAGTTCAAATTATTAAATCGAAGGGTAAATAGATAAATTTATGTTGCTGATAATTCTGAAAAGGAATCAAGTTGCTGATCTGGTAGCTATAACACTGGAACTTCTATTTACAAACCTTAAAATACAAGCCGTGTTTGCTGACTTTATTTGGATCACCAAAGCAAATGTCAACTAGCTTCCATACTTCAAACTCCTCAGGTGGGACGGTAGAACAATCTGGAGTTTCATTATTGGATTCTGTTGTACTGTCAACACATGCCTTAGTCCTACTATGTTTCACATATGTTTTGCATAATTTCTCCCATTCTTTTAACAGTTCAAGGAAATCATCCGTGGTTTCATTCCGAACCTACCAAAGCAACATTCCAATATTTGCAAATGGGTAAGAAATAACAATAGTAAAATCGTACTGGGGGGGAAAAAACTAGTACCCGTGTTTCTGGATGATTGTTCCTGAAGCTTTCACATGCAATTTCATCATCATCAATGGCCCATCTCTATAAGTATCATGGAAAACATTTAAAAATATGAAGCCACTAAGTTATAGCACATCTATGATTGTTTGTGTAAGACAAGTACCGCTGAAAGATTCACACCACCACCACGAGCACCAAGGCATAGTCCAGTTGACATTCCTCCACAACCACAATACAGGTCTAGCAAAGAGAGCTCCATCTTCTCTAGCACAGGAGACTTGTGCTTCTTATTGACATCTATCTTCTTCATTTTGTCATTGATTCTACTAGTGTAACATGACTGCATTAAATCATCTGTGTCTTCTGCTTTTCAAGAAATTTAATCAGAATAATAGGCACCTAAAAGAAATTATTACAGATGAAAGAACAGAAACCATGCAAAATGTAATTTACAAGACAGTACATTACAGAAAACTATGATCAATAAAAAAAAATGCTAATTCAAACAACTGCAAGATGTAGATATCAGCTTACAAACAGACATGATTGGCTCTGTGAAGCATTCGTTGTTGAGAATACTAACCCATTTCTATGGTAGAGAATGTACTATAGTCGATAGAGTATTTCATGTCATAGTAATAGTCGGACGAAGGAACTGACTTTGATTTTCCATCTACCTGTAAATAAAATCAGAATCATACGTCTCAATGGAAAATGTTTCAGTAGAACACAGCCATCACAAGACAATATCAAAACTGCAACATCAAGCCTTACACTAGGAGGAACTTGCACGATTGTCACTTTCGAGACAATGCAGTCCAGTAAATTGTCATCTGTCAGGTCTGAGTAAAAGAGCCTCCTCGGGTCATGTGATTGTGCTTGCTCTCCTATGACCTGAGATCAGTTTAGAGGTTTAAACCTTAAAGCATTAAGGAAAAGTAACATAAACTTGTCTGTCCGCTTCTATTTTTACAAGCTGAGAAATGATGTTATGGTTACAGTACTCCAGGTTTGATGCATAGGCAATATAAAACTTGTCAAAACAAGCATAATGTTTTAGTCAACCAGAACTAACCGTGTCTTCAGCTGTGAAAAACCATTGCACTCTGAAGTAACATTCACCAGTTTTTGTTTCGAAGAACTCTAGCAACCTGCCAATATAATTTGGTTTTCCCTCTGGACCCTGCAAAAGTTAAATCTATTAAACTTGTGCAACAAAAATATTTTTTGATAGCAAGATAAACATTACTTCAATATAAGAAAGCAGTAAACTCACAAAAAACATACCCTGAAATCAAGCATCTGTAGATAAACATACATAAAGACTACACAAAAAGATACGGTAACTAGTCTGCACAATTGTACAGAAGGACAAAATGAACATAAGAATCATTTAAGTTATTTTTCCTCAGGGAAGTCAATTTTATACAATTGAATTGAAATGCAATGTGTCACTGATGTATCATATCTGAATCAAGGACCTAAATATAGGCCTCACAACGAGTGTTGTATTGCGGATATGGATGAAACTCAGTGACAGAGGGTGGATTTATCCTTTTTGTGAACTAGTCTGTCACGTTGGTCAGTTAAAAGAATATCAACCAATGAAGACGCAAGTCCATAAAAGCTACAGAAACGAAAAATAAACATATATATCTCAACTTGCCTTTACAAATGCGCATTCTCCAATGCAAAATGTGTATCTGGAGACTTTGGCTTGTAGATAATGACATTTGACATCCAAGACAGCTTTGCCAGCACTGTAATATAAGGTAGTGCATATAGCTGTTACCATGAATAGCTTCAATTATTTATCTGATATAAATATTGAAAATAAAATAGTGCATTTGGGCTCACTTGGCAAATGTTTGGCTGCTGGTCCTCTTATCCTTCAAGAAAACAAGCAAAAAAAATGTTACTCACTTAAATTTAATTGTTATAGGCAGCATACGGGCAGACTATATAATACCATTAGCAAATTAAATGTAAACCCAGGTGTAGAATAGCAATTCAGCACCTCGCAGTAGTGCCACAAGGAGACATCCAGTAACAAAACCAGTCGTACAGTCAGTAAATAGTAACATCAGAAGGGGAGTGCAGTAACACACCACTGGAAACTCATTAATGAGTGCACTATGTTTGAAACGGCACACCCTTCATGCTGTTACTCCACGAGGAGAATAACTATTCTACACCTGGACGCAAAATAGAGTCTAAGTGTACAATAGTGTTGTCCATAAATTCTTTATATACAAATATCCAAAATAACAAACTTCAGATGAAACCCTATAAGCTGACAAAAAATGTACAAGCATGTTTATGTTCATGTACAACTATGAGTATGGCTCCACATGTCGAAGATTTTTGAGATTCACTTAGCCACATCTATGTGGGGAAACTTCTTGCAAGATATCGGTGTAATATAATAGATAAAAGAAAAAGAGGCAACAGCTTTTTCACACAACTTCTGTATTTATGCGTTATTTTATCCTTTTACACCAAAATTTACTGCCATTCAATCTTCAAATTAAACCTTTCATCTAACCAAGTTGAGTATCCTATCCAGATTCTAGATATTCCTTATCTTCTCTTATTTATATGTTCATATTTTAATCACGGCCAAATTTGCTCCTGGCAGCTAATCAAGGCAATCATTTGTTGGTTCACACTGCAAAAGTCAATCTTTGCAGAACACTGCTATTTCATGACCATTTGACAGAGGTTACTGCAGCTGATATAGCACCACTTCTTGTCACGAGAGAGAATGAGGTGAAATGACAAATTTCCCCTTCAACCATATTGCACAAATATTGGCTGAACCTTAAGGTGCTACAACTTGCAAGGTGGGTGAGATTAGGCACTCATCTTGCAAAATGCTCAAAAAGTCACACAACTTGAGTCTAACGCATGCCACACAGAGTGATTGCGTAAAATTGGACACAAGATTGGTTGCCTGAAGCACAAAGCAATCGAAAATGGACAAATTGAACACACCATTGCTGTTGGGCTCCCGGCAGCCTATACTAGGACATCAAGTTTATCTAGAGAATGTAACTGTACCATATGCTGCCATATGTTGCTCTTAGGCCGACTTGGGCATGCTCGGATCTCATCAATGATCAAACTTTCACTTTCCGCTCATGTCATGAGCATAGGAAAACCTTTCCAGTACAGGCTAGATTCCCAGGTGAAGCCTGCTATCAAATAGCTATGAAGGCCAGGCGTAGGCTTGTTGGGGATCGAAACATACCCAGTGTCCATGTCAGCGCCCACATGGCATGAGTTGGACTTCATTTGGTTAGCATTTGGCAAGATGACTAATACGATCACTGTATTTTATTCTTAATATAAAACATTGAAAATCAGAATTTTCAAATTTGAACTTAAGAAACACTTTTACAGGATATTGACTTATCCGCATTCAAGTTTTCTGAGCTTGAATTTAAATAATTCAAATTTCAGAATTTTTATTCTATTAAATTTTGGATCACATTTACTATTCAAATAGTATAATTATTTATATTTTAAAAATCATAATTTTTGGCTAAAAATCAGAAATTAGATAGTTTAGAAATTTATATTGCCTAAAATTCAAGTTTTGCATTCTTTCTTTGAAATTTCATATTTTTAATATCCTTCTTAGCCTTGTCAGCGTCAAAGCTTTTGATGTTAAAAGGGATCATCTATGGACATTACACTCTCCAACAATGGAATGATGTTTCCACTGGCACCAAGGTCCTCTGGGTTCTAGGTAATGATCACACAATAACAGTGTCCTATGGCAAAGATCAAAGATGGTGATGTAAACAAATAAATGATTGACTAGATTAGCTTCTGTGGGCAAGTGTTACCTAAAATCAATTTTCATTTATTTGAACCGTTGTTCAAACTATGGGTAAGAAAATAGATTGACTACATAGGAGATGCAGCCTTCCAAACCTAAAACCAATGCACGAGTTATAATTTTTTTCTTGTTATTCTTTCTGTTTCCAACTGATGCATAGCTTCTCATTCCCATAACATACATTGGATGTCAGAGCTTGAATATCATCTAAAAGGTTGAAACCATAAGACACACTGGAACATATATAGGTTGATATTGATCGATGGAAACAAGTTTATTAATATAGTCATATACTTGTATTTATATCCACCATACAATTTTTATGTTCTAACATGTACTATAGTAAAATGAATGTGCAAACAATTACATGTTTACCCATTTCACATCTATGCTTTCTGACACTTCCTTCCATGCTTGAACATTATTGTTAGGAATACAAACTACTCCCTGAATTGTATCTGCACGAATCAGCAGTTCTCACTATTGTATTGCATGTACTTCCGTGACAAAGACATGAATAGATATTTCAAAGAGAACTCCTACTCCTAGGGAAATATGAAGATGATCTACTTGTATATCTATTTAACTAATCTGCAATAGTCCACATCTTATTGTTATATTGCTACAGAAATATGGCGATGAAGTCATGCAGAGAGCAGCAAACCAGCCAAATCACGTGCATACCTTTTTCATGATTTGATCATTTATTTCGTAACGGTGAGGCCACTGCTTCCTAGCCTCATCATCAGGAACTGCATCCCCCACAAAGAAACAGGAACCATCGTCCGTTTCCAACATCACTGAATCAACCATGTGCTTGTCCAAAACAAGTTCGTGCTTAGTGCTCAGTTCTGGTATTATTGGAACTCTTGGTGATTTGGACATTGAGCCATTATTTTCTGGTATCATTGGAACTCTTGGTGATTTGGACATTGAGCCATTATTATTATTGTTTTCTGCCCTCTTTAATTTTTCCAAGTATTTAACCGACAACGTCCTGGCCCTCTGTGTCTTTGGAGGTTGAGGGGATCTTCTTCCTCTCCCTTGAGGCGTCTTGCTGACCACTCGTGATTTTGCACTTTTCAACTTTGAGTTGCACAACACAATACCACCACCATCCACTCCATCCAGACTTGTCAAGCACTCTTCAACAGCAAGCTTATGCTTTTTAGTAGGTATACAAACATCTGATTTCTGCACAGGAGGTCCACCATTTACCACTGGTGATATAGCTGACACCCTGTCTGAATTCACCAATACCTTTGAGGCTAACCTAGTCTTCCTTCGAGGAAGAACAGAAGCTCCTTTGTCTTTCAACAAACTATTACTCGCTGCTGGTAAAGCCACCACAACCTGATTGTAGAGACCACCTGCTTTCTGATTATTGTCGTAAGAGGAACTTACGTTTTCCACGGCAACAATTTCTTGCAATCCTTGAACCTTCACCCCGTTAATCAAATCAACTGTGTTTACTGAAATTGGCCCTGTGAACGCAGGGAGTTTGCTCCCTTCACTGCTTCTACTCTTCCTTGAATCCGCAACTCGTCGCTTGGAAGCTCTAGATGAGTCTCCATTCTGATTCAAAGGCATGGAGCTCGCCGCTGACTTGATTTTCATGATCCTCCGTGATCTCCGCAGAGCTGTACCATTTGCACAAGTAGCATCCACCTCGGGATCCTTCGCATCCATGGTTGTTCCCCAAGCAACCGAAGGGGAAGAATCCTTGATAGGATCCTCAGCCCCCAAACCGACCTCATATGGGGAAGCAAGAGGTGGCGATGGCACGGAGTTGAGCGTACAATCGAGCATTCTCCCGTCTAAATTGGCTTCCGAGGAAGCGACAGACGGCGGTAGTGGAGACTCCATCGCCGGGGCGGAGTCGGCGACGGGGTCAAACCCCCGCGCATCAAAATCCACCGGAGGAGACGACGATGGCGGCGGGTCAGGCGAACAATCAACGCCGGAATCGAGCGCACTCACCTCAGGAACGTCGCCCAACGAAGCCGCCGCCGCCCCCGCCGGATACGAATCGATCGGCGCCGCGGGCTCGAACTCCGCGAACCCCGCGGCGGCCGTGGGGGGAACGAGCGCGGTGGCCGCGCCCTCGCCGGCGACGACCCCGGAGGACCTCCAGGGCGCGCCGTCCCATGGGCCCCCCGCGACGTCCATGATCTCGGGCTCCACCTCCGCCGCGGCGAACTCGGCCCCCACGCCGAACCCCCTCGGCGGGGACCACATGGGCTCCAGCTCCTCCGGGGAGCCGAACAGGGCCGTCCACAGCGAATCCAGCCCGGCGCTGAACCCCCCCGCGTCCTCCGCCCCGTCGTCGCCTCCCGGCGAGCCCTCGTCGGCGGCGGGCGGCGGAGGCGAGACGGGGTCGGGGGGCGGGGTCTCCATGGGAGGAGGAGCAAAGCACGGGGGCAATTCCTCCCCAACCACCACCACCACCAGCGAAAGGTAGTTGGAAGTCAATCGGCGTGTCCAGTGGCATTCACTTGCTGACTTCGCGTTCCACACGGGAGGGAGGGAGTCGCAGTTGCCACGAGTCGGGGGGGCTTTGCCCGAAAGAGAATTGTGGTTTTTCTTTTTTCTTTTTTCGATTCGAGGAGGAGAGCGGCGGATTTGAGAAACTGAAGCTTCCATTTCTGACAAATTCATGTTTGTTTTAGGGCCAATTTTTTTTTTCAGCTTGATCCCCGGGAGGGGAAATCTTTGGGGAAAAAATTTGAAATTATACTGTTTATCGATTGACCGGATAGCGAAGGATTTGCGGAAATAAACCATCGGTGGAAGAGCGATACCGATGTTCGCTCCTGAAAAGTGCAATAGCGTGGCGAAATCGCTATCTGAAAAAGCGATAGCGAAGTTGAGCTGGCGCTCTCGCGCCAACGAGACGCGAGACCATAGCGGTATCGCTTTTCCCTCACGTGACAGCGCCACGTGGAGAAATCCCCGCGACTACGTTGGGCGGAGCCATCGCTCTCGCACTTTCGTTGCGCGAGACCGAGGTCGGTATCGTAATATGAAATCGCGAGACCGATTATGACGCGACGGGAGAGACGTGGGCACGCGGTATCGCGCTTTGCGTGCGCGAGACTGGTGACGCGGCATGCGCGAGAGAGAGAAAGCCTGGGGGAGGGCAGTGGGACCGCGGCGTCACGCTTTGGGATTGCGAGACCGATCGCAGTGTCGCTATACGCGTGCGCGAGAGCGAGGAGCGCAATGGGGCAGCGTTGTCGCGCTTTGCACGCGCGAGACCGTAGGCGGTCTCGCTCTACGCGTGCGCGAGAGCGAGGGTATCGAGAGAGCGGCAATGGGTTCAGTCTCGCGGTGTCTCGCGGTCCGCATGCGCGAGACCGTCCTCGGTATCGCGCTCCACATGTGCGAGAGCGACGGCGCTTTCCGCATCCGACGCCACCGACACCTTTATTTCCCATCTCTATTTCTTTTTGCTTTTTGCACGGGTTCTAGCCATCTACCTTAGCTTTTTAGGGAGGGGTGGAAGAGCTCTGTGCACTCTCTTATCAGTTTACTGTTGTAGTCACATCATGCCGGCCATTTGTAACCGCTGTAGCGTTCGAATCCAATGCGCTCACGGGTTAAATTGAGAGGAGAGGAGATGGTCCTCACAGAGGAAGATAGAAGGGACTGAACTAAGGAGGAGAGGAAGAGCAAGAGATGCAGGCAGTGGAGAGAAGGAAAAAAAGACACGTAAGTTGATTAGTTTTCTATTAGCACAAATTCGTATGAGGATTTAGAAAATATTAGTTCACGTAGTTAATATTTGTTTTTAATTATGTCATAGAAAAATTTAGGTATGTATTAGTTACTACTACATTATGGGTGTGTTTGAGGAGAAAGAGATTGGGGAGATTGGGAAGATACGCAAAACAAGGTGAGTCATTAGCGCATGATTAATTGAGTATTAACTATTTTAAATTTCAAAAATGGATTAATATGATTTTTTAAAGCAACTTCCCTATAGAAAATATTTGTAAAAAACGCACCGTTTAGTAGTTTGGGAAGCGTGCGCGCGAAAAACGAGGTGCTTTCTCATCCTATCTTACACAATCGAACGCAACCTATATTTTGTTAGGTTGCATATAAAAATAGAAATGTAGAAGTTGATAGAGTCGATTCGGGTTAAAAAATAGGTAGACATAATTAATTTATAAGGTACAAAAGTATAATATAAGTTACAATTAATTTGTACCTAGTAGTAATTATAAGTTATAATTAATTAGTAGTTCATGTGATGTTTAATTTTATATATACGGCCAATATTATATGTAACAAATGAAAAAAAAACTGAAATATTAATAGTTATATTTGTAGTTATTGATATTGATATTAATAGTATTGATAATTATTAAATATGGTACAAAAATTAAATTAAAGTTGTAATTAATTCGTAGTAATTTTAAGTTACAATTACTTAGTAGTTCATGCAGTTATTTATTTCGTAAGAAATGGAAAAGGTATAAATATTCGTTAAGTAGCGGGAAATATATGGTGTGCTTAAACATATGCTTATATAGCATATTGTAGGTAGTTACGAACGAACAAAGAAATGCGCGGTACTACGAAGAACTTTGAAATTGGAACTTTTATATGAGCAAATTGGTTGAAAAGAAGAAGGCAAGACAAGGTATGGTACTATAATGGAAGATGTAGTAAATTTTTTAATAGACAGTTTGTATTTTATTTGGTATTGTAATTAAAGTCCAGTTATATAAATTTATGTCGCTGCAACTAGTTTTATACTATAATAAATTGGTAGTTATGATTAATTTGATTGATTATGTAATTAATCAAGTGAAGTTGAACTTAGTTCTATTAATTTATCATGTTATGATTAATTTATAGATAATTTTGTACTAACTGATAGTTACAAATATTTTGTATTTAAGTAAAGTTACGGTCCGTTAGATAATTTATAGTTAAAGTTGTAATATATTAAAAGTACTAATCCAAAATTGCAATAGTAGTATTGTTTCAGAGGTCATATCTAAGTAGGTACAAACAATCCGTAGCAAAGAATATGATGCGGCTCAATGAGTGTCATTGTCCTAGATAAAGAATAGAAAGAGCTAACCAAAATGATTTTTAACTTAGCTTCCGTCAATGTTTCTTCGGTGCACGTAGTCATTTGTTGTATTAAAATTAATTGATATGTATAATTAATTTGTTAGTTAAACATATGGATTATGCAGTGAAATAAACTTTGAGGCAGCAATTGTTATACGAGCAAGCTGGTTAAAAAGGAGTAGGCGGGTTCTGATAAACGCAGGTAAATATTTTGTCATCATATTTATGTACGATATGCTATGGTTGTGTTGTTTTAAGTATTACATACTCTTTTACTTAAATTAATTGCCATAGTTATGTTTAATTACGTGTTTTAATCAATTAATTTGTATTAAATTTATTGTCATGTGTCTATTTTTTATGTCAAAGTTGTAGTAAAATTATAAATAATGAATTGCATTGTCATGTATTCGTAAGTAAATAATTTATGTTTACGTAATTATTTATTTATAATTTTCTTATTACAAGTACATGAATTTTTTATAAATAATTAGTTATTGATAAAGATTTTTTTATCAAAAAAAGTATGCGTGTAAACTAATTTTAGTTGTGAATAGGACACGTTTGTTCTGTAAATCTTCCTTACGGAGTAGTCTGTGTTGTCTGCAATGGCAGGAATGTCGGCATTTAGAGTGTATTTCGGTGAAGGTGAAATTATGGAAAATGAAAGTGTTAACGTGATCTGAGCAACTTTAGGCAATGCACACTATACCATCCAAATCCTGACACCCTTACCATGCCCGAAGTTTGGTACTGGTTAACATGCACATTTTCTTTAGATCTGGGTATATATAGTATTAACGTGAGGGTTATGTGGAGCCGATCGGCCAACAAAATAGGCCTGGCAGGATTGGCTCGCTGGCTATAGGAGACGGGGATATGAATATGTCATGCTGGTGCAAGCATGTCAAGGAAGAGTCCCCACGGAGAACGCAGCGGGGCAATCCAGCAACCGTGAGGAGTTGGGGTCTAGTTCACACGAAGAAGATGAAGTTGTAGCTCCCCATCGTGGTGGCGATGTTGGTCTTGACATTCAAAATCTATCCATACAAGGAGATGAAGTGGTCAACCGCCATCCTATTGGTGAAACCGATGAAGGGGAGGACATACCTGCTATAGCTGAAGAAATTGAGAGGGTGGACCGACATGCAGTCGAAGATGAGGAAAACCTCGCTGCTGAAGAGAATGATGACGAAGATGAACAAGAAGTTGAGGAACTACCTATGCCTGCTTCGTGGAACCTTGAAGACCCTGGTTATATTGCAGAAAACTCTTGTCATGATTCAATATGGTTCTACGGGGATGGCCAAATCAATCTAGGTGCAATGTTCCGTGACAAAACTGGGTTGCAAGACGCAGTGAAGTCATGGTCATTCCAGATGCAAAGGCAGTTCAGGGTTGTGAAGTCTAACAGGACTGAGTACACGATCGTCTGTGAGACGGAAGGTTGCACCTTCCGTCTTCATAGTCACGTGCCAAAGTACGAGTGTTATTGGATTGTGTCCAAACTGCAGGAACACTCCTGTCTGATTCGGAACACTAGGGAGTCGCACCGCAACCTGACCGCGGCATACGTCGCGAACAAGTACTACGAGGAAATTATTGAAGGTGATGACACTGCCTGTGCGGCACATAATAAAACTGGTGGAGAAAGGTGAACAATACACAATTAGTTACCACAAGGCTTGGAGGGCGAAGCAGAAAGCCATGGAGAAAATATATGGGACATTTGAGGAAGCATATGACACACTGCCACATATGCTTAACATTCTAAAGAGAAGGAACCCTGGGACCTATGTTGCGGTGCAGGATCGGGAGTCAATTTATCCTCCAAATTATCTTGTGATGCAACGGGCATTCTTTGCATTCGGAGCATGCATTCATGCGTTCCAGTGCTCGAGGCCGGTGCTGTGTGTCGACAGTACTTTCCTAACTGGGAAGTACCGAGGCCAGATATTAACAGCCGTTGGTGCAGATGCGAACAACCAGATAATTCCAGTAGCTTTTGCTTTTGTTGAAAGCGAGAACTACGAAAGCTGGTTGTGGTTCTTGCAACATTTAAAGTGGGGAGTGGTGCAAAAACGCACATCGATATGCATCATCCATGACGGGAATGCCGGTCTGTTGAAGGCAATCAAAGAGCTCCAGGAGGATGGTGATGGTGCATACTACTGGCCTGACATGCACAGCCGTTGGTGCATGCAGCACATGGGAGACAATTTTTTCAAACAATTCAACAGCCCGCGGCTGATGAACATGTTCAAGCGGTTGTACAAGGAAAATCAGTCTACAAAGTTCGATGAGCTTTGGAAACAACTTGACGAGGGGACAAGGACACATATTCGGTCAAAGCAGACCAATAACAACCCGCAGGATGTACGTCCCCCAGGCCCTGGAACCAATGGATGATCTTATTCCATCAAATGGAAAGAAGCGTAGGTCATCAAAGAATATCAAATGTTTTACCCATTGGATTGAGTGCGAGCCGAATGATAAGTGGGCACTCCTGCATGACACTAATGGGCTAGGCATGGCATAATGACCACTAATCTTGCAGAGGCGTACAATGCGATTCTTCGCAAATTAAGGCCTTTACCTCTAACTGCTATTGTTGAAGGCATTATGTATAGGACAACGATGTGGATGAGGACGAGGCGGGCCGTGACATTGCAACAAATGTCTAACGCACAAACACCTTTCTGCAAAAAGATGGCAGAGTACCTCCAAGAGAAGGCTAACAAGGCAAGATTTCACACGGTCATTACCACTGGGAACATCAGACAAAGGTGGGAAGTCACATGTCGCACTAAGGGGGGGTTTGGATCTTCTACTGGGGTCATCACTCATGAAGTTACTCTAGGGCATGAATCTGATAACACATGTTCGTGCTCTTGCAATAAGCCGAAGCTTCTTCATAAGCCATGTAGCCATATCCTGGCCGCGTGCGCTAAAATTAAGTTTGATTCAACATCATACGTGTCGACATTCTACCTAAAGGATAGAGTTCTGAATGCATGAAGTGCTAAGATCCTCGGGTGGAGGTCCCTCCAACACCTAGTCGAAACTGGGGGTGATAAAAGGATCTATGTGCCAGATTTGGATTTGTTGAAGGCTGGTAAGGGTAGAAGACAAACACGACGCTTAAGAAATGATATGGATGCATCCGAAGCGGGAGGGCCTGTGAGGCGATGTGAGGACTGTCTTCAATACAGGCACCGCACTAGAGATTGCAAGAATAACAAGGAGTGTACATCTTCAAGCATGGAACCTAGGCAACAACGTGCGAGGAGGAATAGAAGGGGCTCTCAGGGTGCTCACGATAGGGAGGAAGGAAACCTGCAGTAGTTATAACCTACACTGTCCGGTTATTTATGTTCGGTCATGATATGTTTGCTGCATGACGTTGTATTTCAATAAGTTTGTAATATGTTAGTCAATAAGTATGTGTAATATTTATTTTATTATGGTAATATTGTAAGATTTTATTGTAAGGTGTTACCAAGTTTGTAACGTTTGTAAACCTATTGTTGTACTATTTATTTCGTAAGGTGTGCTCGAATTTGTACTTGTACTATGAGAAAAATTTATTCCTTAATTTAATGCATTATGTACTTTTTCGTATGTGCACTTGATGAAATTTCTAATTTACCCTTCATGATGTACATGCAGATATGGAAGAGGAGTGGCCTTACCCGTTGCTTAGCAAAGAGATCAATGCACGACATCGTGCAAATAAGATATCTGATGAAAATTCTTGCTCTAGTCTAGCTGTCCTGATACCGCGTACAGCCGGATGGTGGGGTATTGATCCACGATGGAAGCCGAGGTGCATAAATGGTTAAAGTTTGCAACATCATGATATCGTACTATAACATTGCCTAATGTGACTAATAAATTTCCTCATAGGTTGTCAGCTACAGGTCTTCTTACCTTTGTTCAGATGACGTAGGCAAGGAAGCATTACGATGCTAGAGAACCTAAACAAAAACAAATGGGGGCACAAAGCAAACGACGACAAAATATCGACAAGTCCCTACTTATGGCACTGGTTGATAGGTGGAGGCTAGAGACACATACATTCCATCTACCGTGTGGAGAAATGACCATAACTTTGCAGGATGTGTCCATGCTCACGGGGCTGCCCCTAGCCGGCCAGGCAATTGTACTTCCGGACCCTCAGAAGATTGGAGAGATGATATTGTATCACGATATGCATGTATTTTGCCACAGTACGCTACCGGTGATACAGACGATGATGAGGACAAAATATTTTTCTCTGAAAAAGAAACTCATGGCCCCACATTGACGTGGTTGTCACAGTTTGAGGTAATTGAATATTTTTAATTAAGGCATATTCCGTTCACATTCACATATCTCACAACACATTGTTTTTTTGTTAGCTGAGATATATGCCCGACGATGTCCAGGAGTACCAACTGACGTTGTACCTTGAGGCTTATCTACTTTGGCTGTTTGGTTAGGTCATGTTCACCGGCTCGCACGGGAACACTGTGGACGCTAGACTAATCCTCCTTGCTCGCCAAATTGCTGAAGGTAATATAGCGCCTTCTGCACAGTTTAGCTGGGGATCAGCCGTCCTTGCAGCCACGTACCGTGGATTCTGCAATGCTTGTATTAAGACCGGACAAAGGGAGGCGATTTTCACGGGGTGTCCACTTTTGGTCATGTTGTAGTCGTACGAGCACTTCTCGTTCGGACGTTCATACATGAGCATGGCCGTGGCCCACCAGGACGATTACAAGGGAAGATATTATAGCATTTCACCCGGAAATATTCCAAGGTATTGTATTTATTTAATTCCAAGGGAAGATATGATAAGAGAGTACTATGATAATAATTTACATCACTTGTATAGATCAAAGTCTATACAGGGGTTAAGCAATATTTATCGGTAGAGATATGTTGACACACAGAAGAAGTAACCATATTTTTCTCATTAAAAATAAAGTCTAAGCTAAGTGGAGAAAGAAAAAGAAAAGAATCATTTCTGTACTTATAGTATATAGCCATTTTAATATACACTTGTTAGTATACAACAATGTAGCCAATACGCCCTAATTATGCCCTCCTGGTGTTTTGAGAGACCACCCCTGATTGTCGAGTTTCTTACGGCAATATGTCATGGCCATCCAACCGGTAATGAATACGGAAGAATACCCACACCAGGAATTTGTCTTAGTACTATATACCCACGTGGAGGAATACCCTGCCACCATCAGCGGCCCACCTCTACTGCCCCGTGGCATATAATACCAATTAATGATATCTAATAATCTAAGCACCACGCATACATTACTAAATACTACTCCATATCGCTGCAGCTGACATAGAGCAATCATCGAAAGCAACATTAAACCCACACCAATGCATATCTCTAATAAGCTAGCCAAATCATTATATCGAGACAAGTAAAATATAAAGTCGGTACTCAGATATAAATGAAGTAAATGACCGAAGCTATGTAAAAAAGAATCTTTCATTGATAATGGTATACGTCTTACAAAAGAAGGAATAGCTACTAGAGCCATATCCGAAATCTCCTGAAGACTCGAAGAACTAAGGAAACTATTCTATTCCTACTCTACTAGCACTAGAACAAATAACTAAACTTGAGAGAGCTCTTTATTCTTCTTCTTGAGTGTGTGTTAGAGTGGAGTGAGGCCTCCTCCTTAAATAGGTTGCCAATGACGGTTGTGGCGGTTGGAATTGTCTAAAATGCCTCGCAACCGTCATTGGGGAGCAATCCTGGATGTTCACGTTGAAGGCCGAGATGAAGGGCCTCAGCTAGGGTTCGGCGAACCTGGGCCGACCCCTCTGGCCTCCAATTTTGGCCGAGGACTTCCTTGTTGGGCCTTATTCTTTGTGGCATGGTAGTTGGGCTTATTTGCAGATGTTAAATAAGTTTTGTAAGCCCAAACATCCATAAGTCTGCCACTCGGTGGTCGTCGATTGATTGTTTGATTATTTTCGACTGATTCTCATCCGTATATGTAGAAATCTCCGTGTTCAAATAAAATTCCAAGTACAAGTGGAAATAGATTATTTCTAACAAAATATGCATTGCAGGTATAGCTAGTTCTCCTTTATTCCGATTATATTGACGGTCGAAATTGGTCTATAACGACTGTCAATAGATTGCCCCCACAAGCATGCCTGGTTGAAAGGTTATAGTAGTAAAGTATTTAGTTACCAAGGATTAGTTTGTCCTCCCAAAACTATGAATTACTTTGTTCTTCTGTGCATGATCCAACGATCTCACGATGGTGGAAGGGCAACCACACTGGGACACGTGGATGTCCAAATCGTCTCTAGCACGAGATCAAACATACGATAGCGGCGAGAACCAGTGCATAATTAACACGAAGTGCGGGGGCTTTTTTGCAAAAATAACTGATGACATGGCACACGTAATTCTCCAGCAATCCCACGGAATTTAGAGAAGTTAATATTTGGGATTTGTCTATTCAGAGTATTTTAATTTCAAATGAATGCTTGGCATCCTTGTAGCGAAGTGTAATCAATATATGTTGTCATTTCTCAGATATTCTTGAGATGTATGTGTTATATTTCTTGCACTTTATCATTGGAAAAAATGTTATTATCTATGACGATGTCTCAAGGTGGTGGTAATAATTCAGTGCATATGGAAATTAGAACTATATATGGAAAATAAGCATATGAACATGAAAATATCGATTATTTTTAATGCAAAACTATACTTATAGAATATGCCTCTACATATTATCTTATCTTATCTTATATAGTGAAAGCAGCAAGCGTTCTTGCACGAGAACACATGAGAATACAGCACATCATCAAAAACATATCAACCGTTGAATAAAGAGTTTAGATAAATAATGGCCATTGGATCACAAGGTTACATATGCATTAAAAAACAGCAATGGGATAAACGTATGGGAATTTCTAGAGGTTTCTAGTGCCTTCTCTTAGACACATGGTACAAAGAAAGCGGGTGCAAAGATAATGAAGGAAAAAAAACAAAGAAGGTTCTAGTGATTTATCATATAGTACGACTAGCTAAACCAACAGATACTTTGTAAATAAAATAACTCATCAAAAACCTCCAGTAAACTAATAGATCCTATACAACAAATAATTCTTATACGGAATCAAAAGTCGCGCAACGCGCGACTACGTGGCTTGTTAGTTTGAATGTACCAATAAAGTATCTCTACAGATACATTAGTTTGAATGCACCAATAATGTGTCTCTACATCTGTAGAGACATGTTACCAGTTCACTGTAAAATGACTCCACCTACAGAAAGTGCCGCTACATTTGTTTTGACAAATGCAGCGTCTCTATGGCAGCCACATATCTCATAGAGGCATTTTATAGTGTCACTATTTGTTATAAAAGTTAGTCGATATAGTGGAACGACGACTAACCTTCCCGATCGCTTCAGTCATTGATCATCCAAGACATGTCAGATGACGACACAGGAACACACGATATTTGTTAACGAGGTTTAGCCGAAGCCTACACCCCCGGGGCTCTGATTATGGGCGCTCCTCCCGAACCAATATAGCTCCTAGCCGCTACAAGTCCATGCCCACGCCACCACCATCTCCCTACGTGTCTACGCTACATTGTAGTCGCCATGGTTACATTGTGGTGCCCCCTCTCTACTTAAGAGAGATGCCGGGTTACAGAGTCCGACTCTAACTCCACCCCGTAACACCTATTACAACTCCAAGTCCAACTGTAACCAAATAAGACTAGTATATTCGACACCTATTCTAACAAACTTCACCTTGGCGAATATATGCCACCTAGAAGTTGTAGAATCACCATACCGATCCACCGGTCCTCCAGACTTGGGTTGTCTTCTTTGCAGCTTCATCACAAGCCGCCCGACGAGTCTGCACCAAACCCGCGCCTTTAAGAGATTCTGCTATCCCTGTAATTTCTTCCTCTTGACTCCACCTGCAACAGTGCTCCACCTTCTCTCATATCACCACAGTCGTCTTGCCAAGCGAAATTGAATTCCTTTCTAGCTGTCACATCATAGACTTCCCGAAAACCATGTTCCACTCCATCTACCATCTTAAATTTGACTTGATCTAATCCATGGCTAGATAACTGATGCCATCACCAAATAGATAAATCAAACTCACCAGACATGAAGAACTGAACCCTTTCGTCCTTGTCGCCCTATGAACCGAGCTAATAAATCTAACATCCTCGCTTTCCCGCATCCGCAGACTAAACCCATGATACTTTGAGAAAATTCACCGTTGCCTTGAATCACTTGAAGAATTACCACGATAGTGCTCACTCTTCCTCTTCAGTGACGTAGATTTTCATATATCCCCATCATGTCGACCCGCATATCCTGAACCGCCAAACAGTATCGTTGACCCCATCAACGATATTTGACCCGCTGTTGTCCGGATCTTTTCTTCAGTCTTGGCTTAACTCCATGTATCTTTAACTCCTCGCCAAGTCCCAGATATATCCTGTTTTCGCCAGATAATTCCATATGCAACCTGACTAGCCTGTTGCCGCCAGTCTACTCACTCTTTACACTTGCAAACTATCCATCCGTAGAACCTTCTTGTCCTTCTTATGAATCTGTTAACAAGTTCCAGCAACGAACCACACGTCCGTTGAACCCGGTTTAACCGTCCAAGCTCCATAGTCTAACCAGTCTGTTGGTCTGACCACCCTGCCGGCCCAATTTAACCGTCATACATGCACACCTCACGCACCTTCTCCTAAGCCATACTCACACACTGCACCACCTTGATCACAACAAAACCGCACCATGCATGCCTCACTGTGCCCAGCCACCTGCCGATGCACCGCTGCGCCAAATTGACTGCATGGCTCGCAACTCCACTGCACAACATCCTCTCGTGCACCACCACGCTGAGTATACAGCGTATCTACTGGTGTTGGTTTTTCACGTGACCTTGGTCTAGTAGTGTCATTCTCATGCATTTAATGGTCCACCGTGTCACAATAGCCCATGCACTTAATTACACTACTAATTACCTCTTGCATGCAACAAGTAAGCTCAGTACCAATCCAAAGTCAGATTGCCACAGAACCTAGCCGAGCCTCCTAAGAGATTGATTCAGTTTCGAGCTTGCACTATCGAATCCAGATTAGACTCCTCCATGCAGTCCAATCAGAACTATACGTGTCCTGATCCAAGTCACGACTCCATCTTCGACACGACGACACCCCTGCAATCTCCGTTTGCGATCGTTCTCTTTGCTCGCTAGTTCTGCTCATGGCTTCCTGCTCAGTCACCGCGCCCTCGTGTACTGTTAGAGTATATGGTAGTTAGGATCATATTAGGATATGATTGATTTGTGTGGACTCCTTCCATATATGTAATCCTTCCTTATCTCCTCCCCCATGTACTCCTATATATATCGCCCCCCTGAGGCTCAATACAATTGTGATCCACGTTACACAGTATCTCTCTCATACTATCTAACATGGTATCAGAGCGGGCGATCTAGCGCCGCTCCCACGCTTCCGCCGCCGCCGCCCCCGGGAGTAGCGATCTCCCAGGGGCGGCCACCCGTTTTTTTTTCTCTTTTCGTCGTCGCCGTTGTCCTGGAGAGATCAATCTCTGGGCGTTCTGCTCGTCGTCAGATCGATCTGAGGCCAATCTTCAGATCGGTCATGCATCTTCTTCTCGTCGTCGTTCATCGTCACGTCAACATGAAGCAGCTAGCAGACCACCATGCCAGCCTCGCCAGGGGAACCCGTTGCCAGTGCCACGCCGGAAGTCGGCGCTCCTCCGGCTCACCCTCCCCCTCCATCGTCGTCAGCCGGCCCCTGCCTTGGCGGCGGCGATCTGGAGGAGTCCGCCGCCCTGACGACCTCCCTGTCAGCCTTCCGCGACCACCGCCCGTCCGCCGGCTCCTCCGCCTAGGCTGCCACCGCTTGTCGTCGTCTCTCCGGCTGGGGACCACCGCCGCCCGGGGGGATCTGTCTCTGCCACTGCCAGGGGGACAGCCGCCTCTTCTCGACGCGTCAGGCCGCCAGCCACCGATGCTCCGCCGTTGCCGTCGGGGCTACGGGGCCGCCGCCTGGCCGGCGGTCGGCGTCGCCTTCCCGGCTCCCGATCTGACCGCCGCCGCCGGGGGGATGGAGCTCGACCCCTCCGGCCAGCCGGCCCTGAGGCCCCCTGTTGGCGCCGGCCAGCCTCCGCCGCACGACCTCCTCCCGCCGAGGCCATCGGCTTGTCGGCGACCCGGACAACGCGGCGTCCTACCGCTCCTCGGCTCCTGTCCCCTTTGTCTCTCTCGTTGTGGTAATGGGAGATGGGAGATGATTGGTTGGCTGGTTGACTTGCCCGTGTGGACTGTGGTGCATTAATGGACTTGGCCCATGTGCTGCTAGTTGGGCTATCTATTAATTGCAACTGCATTGCTGCTGCTGCTTGTATCCGTGTATATCTTTCTTTTATCCCGATCAGTGAACGGGTTTGCGTCGCCCGCCGCCTCGTCGACATCGGCACGTCTCCGACATTGGCATCGACTCTGCTTCGACTTCATCGTTCCGCCTCGCGCATCTTCGGCTTGATCACCCGTTCAAGCGTCCGGCTACAACAACTTCTACAACCGATCATCATCGAGCATGCATCTACACCATCAAGCTTCGGGCTGCCGCTGCGTCGCCCTCTCGGGCTGCAGTGTTGCCGCTCATGGTCCATCTCCACTAGTTGTTGGAACGCTGCAAGGCGCCCTCCTCAGCGTGGCCTCACCACCGGTGAACTTCTCGCCGCTGCATCGACATGGAGCTGTAGCTGTGTTGTGCTCTCGAACCGCAGCTTCGCCGCTTTCATCGTCTTCATCGCCGTTCGCGCATCGACAACCTCGTCATCCGCACTGGTCATCGTCAGCCGCTTAGGGTCTTCTTCCTCTACTTCGAGCATCGCCGCCGCGTCTCCAAGCTGCCACTGTCGCCGCTCTAGGCCGGTGATCCAGCTACCTCTACATGGCTACCGACGTCGCCATCTAGGCCGTTGGTCCCGCTACATCGCCTTATACTTCATCCAACATGATTCATCGCCAGCGTTGCCGTATCTTCCTCGACTACACTTCGCTCTTCTCCGACAATCGTGTGCTGCTCCGGCAATTCTCCCTCTACGCCGTTCTCGCGCCGCGACCGTCTTGGAGGCCTTCTCTACTAGTCTCCTTCGACATTGGCGTATGATTCATGGTGGTCCCCTACCTAGCCCGCGCGGTATTGGCAACACCGTTGCACGTGTTCGTCCCGAGTTGTCCCCGTGTCTGGCAAACCCGGCGTGACGTCTCGTCTTTCACGGTTCGACTACATCGGCTCTTCGGCGTCATCTACCTCAACGACTGCCGCGATCGTGTCACCGTTATCGTCTTCCGTGTGTCCTTGCGCACCTTCGTCCACGACGCCTTCCCGTGCGTCCACGATCACTCTACGACGCCTCATGCGCTCCCTGCGGCTCGGCTACCTCGACATCAGCTTCCTAACTTCGGCTACATCGACCACGGCTACTCTACGCACGGCTTCATCGATCACGGCTCCCTCGCATCCATCGCTTTGGCTACGTTGATTATGGCACAAAGGGCTATCATCCGTGTTGAGCACTCTTGCCGGTTTCTTCTCCAGTCCAAGTGTCCGCGCTGCTCACGCTTGAACTGCGGGGGGATGTTAGAGTATATGGTAGGTAGGATCATATTAGGATATGATTGATTTGTGTGGACTCCTTCCATATATGTAATCCTTCCTTATCTCCTCCCCCATGTACTCCTATATATATCGGCCCCCTGAGGCTCAACACAATTGTGATCCACGTTACGCAGTATCTCTCTCATACTATCTAACATGTACGTGTATAGCACATATTCTACATGCGCTGTCCGTGCCTTCGCACGCACCGCAGTCGCAGCCCTCGTGTTCACCGTTCACGACCCCGTCGTCATCGGCCCTACACGTCCGCCGCGCCACACCACGCTCGCCGGCTTCGCCCTTCCGTCACTGGCCTCCCTGCCGCTGCGGATCCGCGATCGCCGCGTGCGTCGGGCACGCCGTCCATTGCGTTACCCCTCCGATCTCTCCGGTTGCCTTCAGTCACGGCCGGCCCCGTCTTCTAGTCACGTTCCGCCATCGCCGGTCTAATCGCGAGCGAGGTCGTCGCCTCCGCAACGTCCTCGTTGTCGCCATCGATCTCATCGCCACGACTGACGATCTCCTGTAGATGTGCGATCCCCACCTCGTGTTTCCTCCTCCACATGTCTTCTTGATCCAATGTTGAAACCTTCAGCTCTGATACCACTTGTTATAAAAGTTAGTCAATATAGCGGAATAACGACTAATCTTCCCGATCGCTTCAGTCATTGATCATCCAAGACATGTCAAATGACGACACAGTAACACACAATATTTGTTAACGAGGTTCAGCCGAAGCCTACATCCCCGGGGCTCTGATTATGGACGCTCCTTCCTAACCAATATAACTAATAGCTAGCTGCTATGAGTCTATGGCCACGCCGCCACCATCTCCCTGCGTGTCTACGCTACATTGTAGTCGCCATGGTGACATTGTGGTTCCCCCTCTCTACTTAAGAGAGATGTTGGATTACAGAGTCCGACTCTAACTCAACCCCCTAACACATATTATAACTCCAAGTCCAACTGTAGCTAAATAGGACTAGTATATTCGACACCTATTCTAACACTATTATCTTTAAGGCAGTTCACAGCAAGGCACTTACGGGACGTTTTATATACTGTCTCTACAACTAACTAGCGGCATAACAAAAGTGTCTCTACTGTGCAAAGAAAAAATCTCTACGAACCAATTCTGTTGTAGTGGGGATTGTTAGCATGATCGAAGCTGGAACTAGGATGGCCCCGACTCGACAATACAACAAACCATCTCTAATAAGATGTTTGGATTAAGCCGTTTTATTATTCGTCTCTATTTTCAGAATCACGATTAGAATTAAGACGTAGTTTGGGACACTTTGAAATTGAAGCATGTTGAGACGTTTTGGAACAAACTGAGACGTCTTATGGATGTTTCATTTCTATGGAAGAATATAATATATTTTTAGTTAGAATTAAGACGTAGTTTGAGACGCTTTGAAATTGAATCGTGTTGAAGCTTATGTTGAGACGTCTTATGGATGTCTCATTTCTATGGAAGAATATAATATATTCTTTAAAAAATAAAAGCAACGTAGTATAAAAGGAGGAATTATAAGATATTTTATAGATGGGGTAAAAGAGAAAAAATAACAATGCAAAAAAAACAGGACTCGAGCTCTCAACCTAACGCACACAACATTACCAGCTTAACCAAGTGATCTAGAAGAGGAACTTGTTGGAAAGTTAAGTTACTCAATATACTGCAGGTGTGTCGATTTTTTTTTGTTTCCTCCTTTTTAGAGCAGGGGTCTCCGATCAGATCCGATTAAGAGGGAACCGTAGGTCCTTTTGGTGGCGGGCAATACCGCGACGGCGACGGAGGCCCTGCCCCTCAGCCGCCGTGCGCCAACGCGCGTCCGCTGCCATTGGCGGCGTCTCCTTGTCTGTCGTCCGCGACCTCTGATACTTGGCAGTTGGCAGCCTCTGCACTTACGCATCTGGCCATCGCCGCCGGTGGATTCAGCGTCTCCGGCCCCCCGCATCTCTACTTTGGCTCGACCCTCTCGTCGCGAGACACCAACGCCCCTGCCACTGTGCCAGTCTCAGGCCACAGCACAAGGCAAGGATTACTTGTGAATGCCTCAACTATTTTCTATTATTTTATTTTTCGCGAACACCATCTTTTCCATTATTTTAATTAGATGATAAATTGTTCACTGTTAGGGTTAGTGTTAGAGTCTTTCTTCGATTAATTATCTGAAGAATAATCTAAGAAATTGGTTTGAGAAGGCACCATATCGGACGTCAATTTTCTTGGGAACATGCCTTGGAGGATTTGGCTAGTTTTCCTTATTTCTGAAGGCACGTTCTCGTGCAAGAAAACCTGCTGCTTTCACTATATAAGATCCCTGCAGGCAAACAACACTAATTCTTAAAAAAAAATTATTAGGTGAAATTCAGTAGTTTACACGTAATGTTCTAGATTAATATCATGTGTGTTAGTACTGACTGTAATTCAGATCTGACAAACAAGCGAATCTCAATCATCCAAATAGAGTAATTTTTTAAACGAACATCACAAAAAAGTGCGATGTTTCAAATCGATATAGCAGGAAAAAATTACAAGACTGCAGTCTTGAAAGGCTACAATCAGGGAAAATAACAGAACCACTATCAAACACCAGCAATACCTGCACAAACCAAAGACCTAGCACCGCATCGACCGCCGCTAAGCAGGATCTGATGCCGCCAAGCCTAGACATGAAGCCACCACTGAACCGCCCACCAATGCCTCCAACTAGCTAAAACATGAGGTCATCTGGACCAAGCGGAAAGGTTTGCTGAGAGAGAGGAAGAGAGATAAGAAGGATCCACTTGTCCCTTAAACAGACCTGCCACCGACTAAAAGCGTAATTGAAATTGTAAAGTTCTGGTATATTGTAAGCATGCCCAATGGGCCAATGTGTACTTCACAAATCAAAAGAAGATTCAGAGCTTGCCTACTCGATCAGCTCCTCGGCTCCGATAGTCCGGACTCTAGCTTGGCAAAGCAGGCACCGAGGCATGCCGCACGCAGCGACCTGGTCGCTTCTATCTACTTGGCACCTCCCCACCGGCCTCCTGCTAGTCCCCACCCATGCGCCTCCTGACCGCTTGTAGGCTCCATGCAACACCACTACGTTGCCCTAGGGGTGATAATGGGATAGGGAGCCTGGGCCCTTTCATAACTAATCTCAGCCCTTAAAATAGTTTTAGCTAAAATATCTATTAAATCTTAGACCAATTGTTTTGGGCCTAGCCCTCACATTTTGTAGGCTAAAATATTGGGGCTTATTACCACCCGTATGTTGACCACGCCGACATTGCTAGTTGGAGCCACACTTCCGCCGGCCACTGCCAAGTCTCCCTCGCCCCTCACTTCGTTGATGATTCGTCAGGCAGGCAACCACTTTGCCTCACCCTCGACCTCAACTCCTCAAGCTGACTGATTTGTTGGGAGAAAAGAAACAAAATGTGAACAAGAGAGAGGCGCTTTTGCAAAATTACTGAGATGGATGAGTGACGTGGAAAATATTCCTATGTGGAGCCCTTTGGATCAAAGATGCACCGATCTTGCCATTGAACCAATATATTTAATTTTTAAGTTGTTGCATCGGAATGCGCTCACAGATTAAGTTGTTGTACCATAAGTGTAATTTACTCTTTAAAATATATGTTATAGCATGTCCAAAGAAAAGAACCTCCTGGGGCCTGGGCCAATTACTCTGGTGGTGATGAGAATATAAAATTCACATGAGCCAAAATTCTAGCATAGAGAAAGGGCCATAGAGCCTATAGAAAGCTCAAAACCATTACCACTATTTATATCTGGTTAAGTAGCAATGCAACAATGTTTAGCACCAGTACATCCATGCCCAGCATAGAAATCTACACTTGACTCAAGATTTTGAGCTTGTTTATTTCGTGGTCAAATTCTACGTAATTTTAGCACATTTTGATATTACCAATTTTTGGAAGCATTGAATTGTTTGGTTTGAAGCTTTGCCAAATATTAGTGGAGTTTTTGTGAGAGAAAACTTCGGAAAATATTAAAATTTGATAGGATGGTATCGATAAGGCTATGTTAGTTTATTACCTCGCTAAATTTTATATCATCAAAATTTTAGTATGGTTGAAATTAACAAAAAAAAATGTCCTTCATTTCCTCCCGTTGCTTTTCCCATCCTTTCTCCCAACCATTGCTTCATTGCTTGTCCTCCGTTTATTTGTCACCTGGAGGCAAGCCCATATGACTCTCGGCCCACTGAGTTTCCTGCCTTATTTTCTCTACGGAATGAGTCCACTTTGACTCTCTCAAATATAGTTCCAACCTAGTTTATATCTCTAAACCGTAATACCGGATATCTTGACCCTAAAAACTATTAAAACCAGTATAATTTGACTTTATCAGCGGTTTTGGAGGTCGGTTTCACTGATACGGTGCTTTGACTGGTTCAACTTGATGAGTCCTCCTGTGGGGCCCACCTACCAGTGACCCTTATCTTTCTTCTCTGTCTTCCCTTTCCTCTACTCGCTTTCGTCTCCGACGGAAGAAGCAGGGCGCGATAGTGACGAGAGGAGGCCATCATCGTGACGCCGCCCCCTCATTCCCCTTCCGCTCACCTCCGTCGTGGAGGAGGGAGTAGGGGTGGATATTCGGTCTGACCGAAAATTTCGGTCTCGGTCTTCGGTCTTTTCGGGCTTTGAAAAGTGAAGACCGAATTTCAACACAAAAATATCAGGACTGATAAATTCAGTCTCGGTCCTGACTGAAATTCAGCAACATTTTCATATATGCAAAGAAATAATGGAAATTTCAATACAAAAATCACAAAAAAAATTCATAAGTAATTATGAGTAAAGACTCTTATTAGGTTGCATTCCTATAAGAAGTAGGGATGTGAACATTAGAGTTTAATCCTATTGAACTTAGTGGATTGTAGGTTGCATTTAGACATTTTTTTGTTAATTCGGTCTTTTCGGTCTATTCGGTTACCCGAGGAAACTAACCGAATTGACCGAACAAAATTCGGCCTTTAACTGCCTAGGACCGAATTTCTCGGTCTCGGTCTCAGTCTTTTCGGTTTGGTATTTTTCTGCCCACCCCTAGGAGGGAGCACGAGTAAGGATGGTGGCGGTGGTGAGAGGGAAGGCCATCGTTGCACCGCCGTCCCTCCCGCCACCGCCTTCGCCTCCCTTCCGCTGCCACCCTCAACTGCGCATGGGGAAAGCTGCCAGACCTGCTCCTCCAGCGACGTTGCCGTCGCAACCCCGACGGCCACCCTACTCCGTCTCATCGTGCACTACCTCCTCGCGCCGCTCATCCCTCCTTCCCGCCACCGCCTCCACCTCCCCTCTGCTGCCGCCCATCGTGGCCGATTTTGCCAAGCTCATCCATGGTGCCCGCGATTGAATACAATCGAGCGAATTTAGGGATCACTCTAAGTTATGGATCCACTTATGTAGTATTGATCTGTCTAAGAGAGGTAGAGGAAGAGAAGAGGATAAAATGATGGACTGCATCTTGGCCTGCTCGAAGGTGTGGGCGTGGCCAAAGTGGAAGAGATCGAAGGTGCTGTCGGTGTAGACGGGGACATGGCGATCGATATTCATGCTCCGTCTCAGGCAGCGGCAGCGGCGAAGGTGGCTGGTAGGTGTTCTCTGATGTGGTCTTGGATTTGGAGGGAGCAATACGCTTCCTGGGATGTGAAACGCACGCCATCTTTGCCTCCCTCCTTAGGGTTGCTTGCCCGCTGAACTGGAGAAGAGAAGAGAAGACTAGCATGGCGCGACACCTTTGCATGCCTGCTTGCTAGCGTCGGTGAGAGGGGAGGCCGTCGTCGCGTTGCCACTGTTGTTGACCACCGTCTCTGTTCAAGCTCATGTAGCGATGTGCATGACGACGGCTTCCCCTCATCACCGTCGTGCCCTGTTGTTTCCACCGGAGAGGAAAGTTACGAGAGAAAAGAGAAGGAAGAGAAGAAAGATAAGGGTCAGTGATGGGTGGGCCCCATAAGATGACTCAGTAGGTTGGACCAATTCAAAGCGCCACGAGTGAAAGCGCCCTCCAAAATCACTAAGGGAGTCAAATTGTATTGGTTTTAATAGTTGGGGGGGGGGGTGTTGAATTAGATTGGAGTTATATTTGAGGGAGTCAAAGTGAACTTATTCCTTTGTCTTGTAAGCATTTGACTGTTTGTTGGGCTCATAGGCCACATTAACGGGCTTGTTTTATTCTTCCCTATTTCAAACCTTATTATAATATTTTCATTAAGGAGAAAAAGTTATGTTACCTCCCTCAAAACCGATTCATCTTGCTCTTCAAGCTTGATGCGGTTTTGTCATGCGTGGGACATTAATTAGCAAATCTTCATTTGACGAGGTGCCTACATGGTGATTAAATGGGCTACAGTCAGAAAAAAAAAGAGAAAAGTAAACCCATATGTAAGTCTTTTAGAAAAAATAGAAATGACAGTGAAATACCCTTGTTGAGGGCTCACTGTCAGTCCCTTTCTCTTCTTCCTCCTTGCCCTCTCTCATCTCATCTTCCTTTACTTTTGGGTTTTGGCCAATCATTGAAAAATATAGTTTCTTCCTCTTGTTTGAACAACCATTATAAAAATATTTTTTTTCAATAACTTCAGTAAATAAATCTTATATTACTGAAAAAATATATAACTTTATTTTTCAATAACCACTATAAAAATTTATTATTATTCTGATAATTGAAATTTAATTCAGTATATTATTTTGTATAAATACATAATTACAAAAGGTAAAGATAAAACAGATCGATGCATTCGAAACTGTTGTATGAAGTTGGATGTCCGATCGACAAGCTAAAAAGAGTATATATAACATAAGGGCTCCTTCAGAAAATAGAAATTTTATAGGATTTTCATATAATACAGTTCAATTTCTTCAGAATTCCTGTGAAGCTCCTCCAAACCGAATAGGCTAAGTGATGTTACACGCCATTATGTACGCGTCCCAACAATCATGGGGTCCTCCAGGTTATTTAGCTAGCATGACGGGATATGTCAAATATCGCATCTGATTCTAGACGAGAAAAATTAAGGCGGTCGGTCTTGTTAGGTGAAAAAGATGAGAAGGATCGACAAATTAATTAAGACATGTTTGGTTGAGCTCCAACTCCTAAATTTACCTTTAGGAGTTGGGTTTGGAGTAGGTTGTGGAGCTGGCTAAACTCAGCTCCACCTCTCTAGTTTATTTTGTAAGAGAGCTCCATCCAGCTCTACTTCTATTTTTGGTGGAGCAACTCCAGAAGAGGTATAGCTGGAGCTGTGCCAAACAGGCCCTAAGAAAAAAAAAATTTGTAGATGCCGTGTGCAGATCGAGGATGCACTTTAGACGTTAGAGACATATATGATCATCGACTTGGACTAATGAGCAGCAGCAGGTGTGTATTTCAATTCTCTCGTGCCTCGTCTGTGTTTGATAGCGAACGAACAAGAGTTAAATTGGATGGGGGTTAGATCGAACTGTAGTGTCTCAAATTAATTTCAAACACGCGTTTCAGGATAGAACCTTTTCTGCTTTCTGTGTAACTTACATATACTAGGTAGGAGTAGCTACCTAAAGTGAACTACACCTGACCTTTTAGTTCTGAAAAAGTACATATGATTGATCGTGCCATCTCACCGAAGAGATGAATTTCGCAAAATGCCATCATCCTAAAATGAAGTTGAGAGATTTCATTTGCCAATGATATATACAGGGCGGATCTACGTACCCATTATACAGGGTGGGTCGATTGATCCAGCTACGACCCGTGTCGCTCCACACCTCCAAGATTACCCTACCCCCTTATAGTAGTCATGGATCATCAAAATTAGGTAACGCCTAACAGATTAGTTCGTCTCTTCACAACGCAATCATGCCGCAAGCAATGATCGAGGCAGTTATGCGATTAAACTATAAATACGATATGCGTTGTGTTTGATTGTTCTTATCGAGTGAACATCTTCGTTCTCCGTCACATCTTTATTTTAAAGTTGTGTCCACCACTGGTTCATATATAGTTTATTACATTAAATAGAGGGCAAGGCTATATATGGTTCATATGCGAAAACCAAAGGTTTTTCTTCCTGTCCTTCAATTTCGATTAATGAGGTGACTATATATTGGTAATATATGGTAGAAAAAAATGTAATGTCTCTTTCGGACACCATATAGTAAGATGAGAACTACTATATTTTCATAACCCTACAATTTAACCTTTTGGAACGAGCTTCCTTCCTTCTTAATTAAACAGCGTACCATAGACAACCGGAGATTGTAAAAAAGAGTGGTTTCGTTGAAATACCATCACTTCAAACGGGTTTGCTACAATGCCATTTTAAACTGAGAGGTGTTCACCAAAATGCCATTTTCGTTCTCTTTGGTTGACAGAAATGTTTTTGCTCAATTTTATTTTTTTTCTAAGACCAAAACACCCCTATCTCTTTCTCCCTGGATATCGCACCGTCGCTTTTCCTCCCTCCTCCCCGCGCCTCCAACGTCCCTCACTAAATTTGTGCCGCCGCCCCATTCTTCCTCAAGCTGCGACCGCCATTTCCCCTTCCTCCTTGTAGGCGCCGGTGCCTTCCCTCCCCTACCTTCTCCACCTCCTCTCCCTCCTCCCGCACCGCCGCCATCCTTCACTCCATTCGCGCCACCGCCGCCCGCTCAACCCAAACAGCGATGACCAGTACCAACATCCATGGACTAAACGGCAAAGAAGTAGTGGTGCCCCCAAGTTAGCTTCTCCCATTTATCTATAACTGAACTCAGTGCCCATTTGGCACTCACTGGATTTGTTTGTGTGGGTCGGCACCGGCGCTGGCCCTGGAGCCGACACAGAAGGAGGGTCAACGACGGCGGTCGTGGCTCTTGGAAGGCGACGGGTGCGATATCCTGGGAGAAAGAGATAGAGGCAGGGGTATTTTGGTTCCGGAGAAAAAAAATAAAATAAAGCAAAAACATTTATATTAACAAAAAGAACGCATACCACAGTTTAGGATGGCATTGTAGCGAACCCGTTTGAAGCAATGATATTCCAGTGAAATCATTCTTTTTGTGATGGTATAATCCTAAATTTCTCGAGACGTTGGCGGCGTTGTCCGTTCTTAATCAGGAAACCAAGGAGCAGACTTAGGAAAGATTTCGCTTCGGAGCGTAGAGTCTTCTTCTTGATGCTCCCTGCAGTTGTGGGAAGAAGGATCAAAGAAGAGGTGACCAGAGGATCATATGATGGTAGTGAGAATGAACAGGGGATATAGCAGGAGATGATCAAGAGCGACGAGAGACAAGGGCGGTGGTTAAAGGGACGATTGGGGAAGGCAATGACAGCAGTTAATGATGGGGATGAGCAGATCGGCAGCAGCGGAGAGATGATGACAACGTACGGCGATGGTGGAACGAATTGGGCGTGGCGATTGCGGGTACAGAAAATTGGTGGCTGACATATACTGCAATTCATGAACCTCGCTGTTGGTCAGAAGGGAGAAGATGGGAGAGAAGGACTGCAGCGGTTGAAGGGGTGGTGACTGACTGGTCGGCGGAGAGAGATTTGATAATTTAACACTCCTTTTCAATTATTCGATATCATCCACTTTCATTCACTCAGATGTTCCCAAATCTTATCCTCACAAGTGTCAATTAAAGTAATTGGGCAAAGAAAAAAAAAGCTAAATTATCAAATTTTTTGGTCGGGCGATATGTGAGTAAAAAAAAAAACTAAGTATCCATTGAATTAAAATTCTAAAAGACAATAAACTGCTTGTTGTTATAATGTTTACTCACTACTAGAGAAACCATCTTTGGTGGGTTGGCCAAAATCTATAATAGTCCCAGTTTAATAAGGAATTGAGACTAAAGAATATCATTAGTCCCGGTCCAAAAGCCGGTGGTACTTTTTTAACATCAACCGGGAGTAAAGATCATTTTAGTCCTGGTTAAAACATGACAGGCGGTGTCAGGACCCCTCCCGGTTGGTAAGTTCAACTGGGACTAAAAAAATCAACTGCGCGTCTATAATATTCCCGAACTCTCTCTCGCCAAATGCGTCAATATTTTCTCTCGCTCCCTCTCCTTCCACCGCACTTTCTTTCCTCTCACAGCTCTCTCTCTCTCTCTCTCTCCCTCTCTCAGCTCTATCTCTCGAGGCCTCTCCCTCCCCCGCGCCCGGCGACGGCGATGGGAGGCTCGGAGTTGGCGGTGGCCCGGCGGCTCGGAGGTGGCAGCTGCGGCGCACAAGGCGGTGGCGGGCGGCAGCGGCTGTTGTGGGAGGGGATGTGGCGGGCGCCCCCTCCGTCGGATCCGGCGTCCCCTCCGCCGGATCTAGCAGGAGGGGAGGCGGCAGGCGGCGGTGACCGTTGTGGGAGGGGAGGCGGCGGCAGAGCCCCGTCAAGCGGCGGTGGGCGATGTGGGCGGCGGGCGCCCATGAGGCACGAGGGGGGCGGCAGGCAACGACGACCGTTGTGGGAGAGGAGGCAGCGGCAGAGCCCTCTCCTCCACTGGATGTGATGGGAGGGGAGGCATTAGGCGGCGGCGGGCGATGTGGGCAGCGGGCGATGCACGAGGCGGGCTGCGGAGGTATTGATGGCGGCAGATTTTTTTCGTGATGTTTTTGTGAATCCCTCTCCATTGTATATTTTTGTTATGTTTTTGTGAATAATTTTGTTGTTGAGGATGTTATGAATTGGATCTGTAATGTCAATTAGATCTGTGATGTTAATTTGATTTGGGACTTTGGGGATTTCAATTAGATTTGAGAATTTGGGAGCAAAAACCAATAGATGCAAGAAGCAAAAAAAACAATGAAAAAAAAGAAAAAAAACTCTAGTCCCGGTTGGTAACACCTTAAAGATACCTGGCATTACCATCTTTAGTTACGGTTGGTGAAAGATCATCTTTAGTCCCGATTATTTTAACCGAGACTAAAAATATCTATCTTTAAGAGTGTAAACCACTTCTCCACCAGTGACTGGTACTATAGAGACCTTTAGGAGAGTAAACCACTTCTCCACCCGTGACTGGTACTATAGAGACCACTGAGAACACTCAAGAAACACACTGAGATGTATATATTGTATTCCCTCGGTTTATGTTTAAATGTTTGATGCCACTTATTTTTTATATGAGTTTGATCATTCGTCTTATAGCATAATTAATTATATAATTATCATTTACATTGTTGTGATTTATATTATCATTACATGCCCTTTAAACATGATATATATATATATATATATATATATATATATATATATATATATGTATATATATATATATATATTTGAAAGAAGTTTAAATAAGATTAATAGTTCAATGCAAGCAAAAAAAAAAAGTCAACAACGTTAAATACAGAAAAGAAGGAAGTATATATTGCTTAAAAAGGAATGAGATGTATACTAGTGTCGTCCGCTTGCAATTGCATGTATACGAGTCTACGAGACTACATGCATGCCGTCTATACTGTGCGAGTTCTGTCATGGACAAGTGGAGTTACTTATCTATCAATAGTTTCATCAGTACAAAAACACCATCTATCCTAGTTTGATCATTATCTAGGTTTTCTCAAAATGAATATCATCTGACAAAATATCTTTTTCTTTATTTGTGCAGAGAGTAAATGTTCATCATGGAATGTTCTGCATGTATGTAGCCAATCAAGATTAATTTATGTTGGTTTAACCCATGCAACATTTAAAGTGCGAATTAATTTCTGTTGGATATAGGACATTGATCGATGATGATTAATTTTGCAATAATATGGATATTTTGGTGTTTTCTATTTAGTGGATGATTAAATTAGGATAGAGTAGTTTCCAAATTAAATCCGCTGCAGGTAGGACTAAACTGTAGTGATCGACCTTGTTGTCGGAAATCCTAATCGGCGATCGATCGCCTAGGATGGGGGTAGCGATCAATTCCCCTCCCCCCTCCCTCTCTCCACTGGTTTCCTTTTTTTTTGGCACCGCATTACTTTCCTATTTTAGTAAATTTATGCACCTAAAGTTTATACACCTCAAATTTACACATCTAGAGACCCAAAGTTACACATCTAAAGTTAGAGACCAAAAGTTTATATATCCGATTCAAATTTGAATTTGAATTCAATATTTTTTATATATAGTATTTCTATACATCTAAAGTTTATATCTAAAGTTTATAGACCCAAAGTTTATAAGTCAAAAGTTTACATACCCAATTCAAATTAGAATTTGAATTATATCTGATTCAAATTTGAATTTGAATTCAAATATTTTCTATATATAGTATTTTTATGCATCTAAAGTTTATACACCTAAAGTTTATAGACCTAAAGTTTATAAGTCAAAAGTTTACATACCCGATTCAAATTTAAATTTGAATTATATCCGATTCAAATTTGAATTTAAATTCAAATATTTTCTATATATAGTATTTCTATACATCTAAAGTTTATACACCTAAACTTTATAGACCCAAAGTTTATAAGTCAAAAGTTTACATACCCGATTCAAATTTGAATTTGAATTCAAATTTTTTATATATAGTATTTCTATACATAAATTTTTTAACTTTTTTATTTTTTTTAAATTTTTTTTGTGATGTACTGTAGTAGGAAGAGAATAAGGGGAGGAGAAAGGGGGGAGATGAGGGAGGAATGTATCGAGTATAGGGGAGGGGGGCGGATATGATCGCTTGATCGCCCATTAGGGCCTCCCCTTGTTGTACCATCGCATTGGCTGCCTAATTACGGCTGCTAACTGCAACCAAATTTGATCCCATCGATCGCTCTCAACTCTGCAACTCAAGATTTGGGA
Organism: Oryza sativa Japonica Group; assembly: GCF_034140825.1. Lineage (NCBI taxonomy): Eukaryota > Viridiplantae > Streptophyta > Magnoliopsida > Poales > Poaceae > Oryza > Oryza sativa. The sequence continues at coordinate 7,707,410 of NC_089039.1, forward strand.
ATTTAAGTTAGGCGTACCTATGCCCAGTTGCACAAATGCTCTCTGATTTCCAGCCGGGATTAATGGTACTTCCTCCGTTTCACAATGTAAGTCATTCTAGCATTTCTCACATTCATATAGTTGGTAATGAATCTAAACGTCTACATTCATTAACAACTATATAAATGTAGAAAATGTTAGAATGACTTACATTGTGAAACGAAGGGGGTATCTGTCACTCGTCAACAGAGGAGCTTATCGTACACGAGATGTTGTCAGAGAAGTTTCATACTCTCTCCCTCGTGGTCGCTTTACCCTGAAGACACGCTCTGAACTCCCCCATCAGCAAAAGAACTCGTAAAAATAAGAACACACATTGGGTCCATCTAGCACCGTCGAATGTTTCTGCTCCATACGAATTTTCCACCCAAGCGCTACCTTATCCTCTCTCATTTTCTCTTCTCCCATCGCGTACTACTACAAGATTCATTTTTCTGTGCGGTCCAAATCTATTTTTCTATACAGAAGTAGCGCCCGTCTACACCCAGGTGTCTGCGAAAATCAACATTTTCGCGTGCGGGCGACGTAATCGCACGGAACAATCGATTATCCCGTGCGGTCAAATTATACCAACCGCACGGAAACAAAAGAAAAAAAACCCAAAAAAACAAAAAATATCCCGATCCCGCAGCCGCCGTATCCCGATCCCGATTCCGATCCGCATGGTGGTTGCGCAGCCGCTTGTCCCCCCGCCGCCGCTCTGCCTCTGCCAGCAGTCGCCGTCGTCGTCGCCGTCGTCGCGCCACGGTCGTCATCGCCGTCGTCACGCCGCCGCTCTCGTCGTCATCGCTGTCGTCGCATAGCCGCCGCTCCCCGCCGCAGCCGCTCATGCATGCATGCTGCTACTGCATTTCCTGGGCGTAGCTTCATTTGCTCATGCATGCATGCTGCTACTTGCTGCCTCCGTCGCGATCTCTGCCGCGACCTCGTCCATGGTCTTCGCCATTGTCTGCATCGCGCCACCACCGCCTTGTAGTGCCTCGGCTCCAGCCGTTCGCGCCGCCCGAAGATGCCGAGTCTCGCTCCACGAAGGCGGTGATGATGCGGCGCACGGTGTCGACATTCAGGATGCCAGCGAGAGGGCCGCGAGCTCCGCGGTCCACCACTCAGGCGGCGCGCTGTCACTTCGCCGCCGCCGCCGCAGCCGCACCGCCGCGCCGCTCGGTGGGGAGGGAGGGGGGGAGGGGAGTCGAGTAAAGGCAGAGAGAGAGGGATGGGGAGGAGTAAAGGCAGAGAGAGAGAATAAAAAGGAAAAATAAAGAGAGAGTGTGTGAAGTTTGAAATGGGTGAGAGGGAAAAGAGAGAGAGGTATTTTCCAGTGCGGTCCACTTAAGTCGACCGCACAGGATAATGAGGATTTTCCGGTGCGGTCGGGTTAAGACGCCCGCACGGGATAATCTATTTTCCCGTGCGGGCGACAGTCCGATGCCAGTCGTCCGATTTTTCCAGACGGCGCCACTTACGGCCCATCTGGAAACAAACAGGCCCAGCGTCCAGGAAAATGTTTTCTGTAGCAGTGCATCACTTCTCCCTCCCATCACCATGCCGCACCAACCCCCATCCAGTTCCCCACAAGCAAGCCACATCCAGCGTGCGACAACATGTCCAGCGGTGGTAGTGGAAACCCTATGGGCGGCGGCGACGGAAACCCTAGGGGCGACGGCGGCATAAACCCTAGGGCAGCGGGAACAGAGGCCCTAGGGGCTACAGTGGCAACAAGCCTAGGGGTGTGGCGGAGGGTTGGGTTGCGGTCGCGGCGAACACGACGACGTTGGATTGGGATGTGGTGGCAGCAGCGGCCACGATGGTGGGGAAGGGTTGGGTTTTGGTAGCGGTGACATACACAAAAGGTTGGGTTGTGACGATGTCGATGGCGGCAGGTTGCAAAGTGCCTCCTAGATGCGCAATAAGCAATGTTGTTGAGGCATATGGAAATCGCGTAGATACGACCACTTATTGGAAGAAGGCAAGAATTTTGTTCTGGATATATAAGATGGGTCTGACGATGACCAGTTCAAGTTCACCCCCGATTCCAATAATGAAGTCGACGACCACCGGTTCTCCCTGGACCAGGAGTTTGTGCCCGAGACTGAGTTCTAGGATTGTGTGGAAGTGGAGGAGAAGGGTGATAGAATTAAGACTATGGCAAAGTGGCGGAGAAGGGTGGTGGAATTCAAGAATGTGGGGAAACGGAGGAGAATGTTAGTGGGATTCAGGATTGTAGGGAAATGGAGGAGAAGGGTAGTGTGATCTGTGGCGGCAGCAACATGGTGCACTCACATCTTGGAAGGATATGGCCTGCTACCCAGAGGTGTGGGCAGCAGCTTCGAGTCAAGTGGTTTGATTGTAAATCTGATCACTTAGTATAAGAAGGCAAGAATATAATCTTGGATATCCAGGATAGGCCTGATTTGGATGAGTATGAGTTCTAGCCTGATTTGGATGATGAAAGCGGTGACTTGATAGTTGATTGGTTCGATGATTTTGTGCCCATGAAAATGGTGCACGATGGTTTTGCACTGCACGGGTAGGGAGGCGGTGAAAATTGCGAGCTGATGAGCTATGATGTGGCTCTTGGTATGGGATGAGCCAACTCCACCATTACCAAGGCGTCCTCTTCATTGGATGCTTCTTACCCACATAGAGGTGACCTGCGGCGAGGGACAATGGCCAATCACGGTGCTGGACTAAGCAAGCACATCAGGGTGGAGTCCTCCATATCAACGAGCAAAGCAAGGTGCATGCTTTTAATCATGAAGTTTTGACTTGAAAATTGGGCTGTAGTGGATTATAAAATGCTAGTTTTTGAACATATTAAAGTGGTGTTTGAATCTCCTGAATATGAAGATGAAGATAAAGATTAAGTGTTTCATGCAAAACGAGGTGGTAAACGAGGTGGTAATAACGTGCGATTAGTTAAGTTTTAATTATTACAAACTTGAAAATTGGATTAATCCGATATTTTAGAGACTTTCTATAGATTTTCACACGAAACACACCGTTTAGCAGTTTGAAAAGCATACCACGAGTATCCAAAATTTTATCCTCTGCTCGTAGAAGAAACGAACAGGGCCTAAGATAGTTAATCAATTAGAGATTTAGTTGACTGAAAAATGGGAAAAATCTAAAGACCTTAGAATGCTGCTTCTATTCTTCCATGTCCCAAGTCAGAAATACCCCTCTAAATAAACTATAAGGTTCAAATATTAAAAGATCTACTGTCCTTGAAAATATTGAATTTAAACTATAAATGCAAAAGTGTAACATTATGTTCTTATAATAGATTTCCATAGATAATCGTATCACTTTTTGTTCTTTCATGAGGCTTAATTAGAAATGACATTCACAGACGCATCATTTAAGTATGTTTTGCTTATCCTTTCTGTGAAATTTACAATGATCCATAATGGCCCACACCACTATACCAGTTGGCAGTATGTGCCAATGCTGTGTGTCTAGTTCAAGGTTAAGATATGGTTATGGGTTCAAACCTAATTAAGCTACAAAGCAAAAGATAACCACCCCAATATAAGTAAGCACTAATGATTCTATTTTTTCCTACAGTTAATGAAGCAAAACCACCTATCTAGCCAAATAAAAATTTCATTTAAATTGAGCAGCATGGTGCTGGTAAAAACAAAGTTGACATTAGAAAACCCGTTCAGACTGATGTAATTGTTGATATGAAAATTTGGGTCATTTAAACTTGAATATGTCCAGGTTAGCTAGAGAAAAATCAACTGTAATAAATAAATGATGTTGTGCAAGCACTGGACATAGAGTGTACTGCCCACTGCTATTTTATTGTTGTTACTTTCAGTTTTAGTTTGTTTTTATATATGTTGAGGAGGTGTCTATCCAATTCATGCCCAACGAGGAGGAGATACATGGCGAGGAGATGCGTAGAGACAAAGAAAAAGGTGGTGATCAGTTTGGTGGTATAGACCTTTGGGGTTATTCATAGGAGGAAGAATACGAGCCCATTGATGACATCAAGTTGGAAATGCTTTGTCTACTAATCCCAGGTTACACCTAGTGTTTCCATCCAAAAAAAAGTAGTGTGCTGATTATGTGACATGAATTATGTGCGATCTACCTACAACTTGTTATTAGTCCAAAGTATGAACTCATAATGAATGAGCTGCATAGTTCATCCTATGATGTTATACGTCATGTGGTTCTGTTTTGGTGGCATCTTTTAGCACTATAGTTATGAAAACATTTTAATGAAATTCCATGCATCTCTTAATTTGTACTAATTCTTTTTTTTGTGATTGTGCATATGAATAGTCAACTTGTTAATATAACCTTGGATGAAACATTAATACAACCAAACAACTTATATATTTAGTTTCCACAATTACATAGACACACAGATGACACAAGTGCACAATTAGTCAACTATAAGCTGTATGGCTCTCTCATAGAGTTGATGATCACAACAAAGTGCTTTAGGAAGAATGCTACATGCCTCTAGCTTCTCTTTGTTCATGTGAGGGATCTTCTACTTATTCCCTCCACTAGTCTTCATTACGTCCATGTAGCAGCTTCGTAGTGTCACAAACACTCTATTAAGAGTGTTTGGATTGTAGTCATTATATTCCTTGTGAATATTCTCTCTTAGCTCCTTGATGTTTGTAGAGACCCTAGTAGATGTTAAGGACTGAAGTGAGGCGAAGAAGCCAAGGTTTAAACTATTCATATCGGGAATTTGGAGGTTGATTCACGAGACGAATATTGTTGACGGTCATTATCGATCAGTTTTGACCGTCAATATTACCAAAATAAAGGAGAACTATTGATGCTTGCAATGCATAAATATGTTAGAATAATAATATTCCACTAGTATTAGGTCTACTAACCTTTTGAAGAGAATAACAATAAAGTGGAGGAGAATCGACATCAACTCAGACAATAAATCAATCGGACGATGTCGAGAACCAGACTTATGTATGAATGGGCCAAGAACTAAGAATTGACACGACAAACTGGGCCAAAATTCACAAGTCTTCGGAGTAGAACAACAGAGGAGGCCGCCAGCCAAACCATGGGTTGGTTGGGCTGGCCCTATGTTTGGCCGAACCAGGGGGTTCGGCCGAACCTCCCTCGCCTCCGTTGTATCCAGGTCTTGGCTGGACGGTTGAGACGAAGCCCCAATGACGGTTGGAGGGTATTACCGACCACTCCAACCGTCACAACCATCATAGTTAAGCTATAAAAGGAGTTCCTTTTCTCACTTCACACACACACATCAAGCAATAGCTCTCTCATTTCTCTCAAGTTTAGTTTAGTAGTATCTAGCTGGTGGAATAGGAATAGAGTAGAAATCAGGAGTCCGGAAGCCTTCGGAAGAGTTCGGGTATGGCTCTAGTAACTTTTCTCTTCTCTTTTGTAAGCTTTGTACTTTTATTAGAATACTCTTCTAAATACATTTATGGTATTGAAATACTTTCCGAGTATATGAGTAACTACTTTACATTATGTTCATGTTATACTGAATATACGGCTAGCTTATCTGGGAGATGCTTTAGTACGGGTATAGTGTTTGCTTATGCAATTACTCTATGTCATGACGATGATATTAGAGTAGTATCTGGTAGTTTAGATGTGGTGTCTAGATTACGAGATATCTATATTTGGAGTTATATATTGCGGATAAGAGGTGGGCCGCTGATGGTGACAACTTAGTACGGGTATTCCTCCGCGCCGGTATATAATCCTAAGTTAATTCCCTAGGGAGGGTATTCCTCCGTATTTAGCACCGGTTGTATGGTCATGACAGGCTGTCGTAAGGAACTCGACAGTCAGGGGTGGCTTCTCGAAGTACCAGGAGGGCATCGGATAGAGGGTATTAGCTAGTATATCGGTTAACTAGAATGTATATATACTATGTATATTAGAAGTATAGGAATAGATTATCTTTCTCTTTTCTATCCACTTAGCTTAGATAATATATTATGAGAATGAACAGTTAATGTTTGTGTGTCACTCTACCCTTGGATTATCTTAATCCCTGCTTAGAGTATGATTATCACAAGTAATATATAAATTATTAGTCAAGTTTTCTCTACATGATCTTCCCACGTGATAAAATAAATACGATACCCTTGGAATACTCTCGGGTGAAATGCTACAATGGTATATTCATGCGTTTGAGAATGAACTCTGTAACCATAATGTAATAGAAGTATTTCTGCGCCATTGCTGGGAATTATATTTCTAGTAATGTCATTAAGAAATACCAACAAATATCAAGACCCATTTGAGCTACTGCACCAAACTGTTCGTCATCGATTGGGACAAGCGTTCTAGCATTATCTTGCTGAATAAATATTGTTCTTCTTGCATCTTCTTGGGGCCAACATGGTCTAATAGCTGGAAGAACTTTAGAGATCATGAAAGATCTCATAGTTTCTCTACCAACCTTAATAGTATTCCTCTTTCTCCATTACAGCTGCTCCTTTGTGCGGATTCCTATTAGTACATGAAGACTAACAAGAACCCGCACAAAGAAGCATCTGACGAAGAGGACACCTTGGTAACGGTCGAGTTAGCTTGTCCCATGCCAAGAGCCACATCGCAGCTCATCAGCTCGCCAATTTCATTGCCTCCCTTCCCTAGTAGTACTGTTAGATTTAATTGGGTAATTGATCCATTTAAATCAATTAAATCAAATAAATTCCAAGGCTCATTACGCTAGGAATTCATGTGTATTCATTCTCTTATGAGATATCAATGGGATGAGGAGTTTTGAGAATTAATCCATTTGATTAGGGAATTGGTAACTTATATCAATTACTCCTAATTGATGCATGGTTGATGGTTGTGTAGTGGAGGATGGTTCATGGCCAGTTGATGACAATTAGTTGCTCTATTCCTCTTCCTATTCCATTGGTAACCTACATCAATTACTCCTAATTGATGGTTGGTTGATGGTTGTGTAGTGGAGGATGGTTCATGGCTAATTGATGAGAATTAGTTACTCTATTTTTCTTCTTATTCCATGACTCTTACTCTTCATCTTCCATTCCTCATATAAAATGAGAATGGATTTGATCTGCCTAAGTAGAAGTGAGACACTTTCATCCATTTCCAAGGCTATTGCTGCTACGATAATCCCATCCTGACGAGTGTGTGCACACGCATTGGGAGAATAGGCCTCCGAAACCACGCACTGCTGCGACGTTTGCACGGACGGGCGGGCGATCAGGTTTCTTGGGAGCGCAAGGCGCACTCACTGTTAGTCAACGTCTACTTCGTCTTCACCAATATGTCGAACACTGGAGACAACGGCAACACTGGAGACAAGGAGAAGGAGGTTCCCGTCAACACCAACGGAGGCAATACTGCCTCAAACTCTAGCGGAGGACCATTCTTGGGGTCTAACCTTCTTACATTATTTCAATTAGAAGTTTTACTGTTCATCGCAATGTCAACATTGCGTTATTATGTGATTGTTGATGCTTATTCTACGTTAAGCATGCTCATGTTGATTACATTCACAACTATCATTGGATCAAATTCCATTGTAAATGTCATGTTTATTATCTTGTCATTTTGGATTAAAATATGCCGAAATATGACCAAATTTCCAACAAGTACAACACCATAGTGCACCATTTTCTAGGGCACAAAATCATTGAAGCAATCAACTATCAAGTCGTCGCCTTCATCATCCAAATCAGACCAGAACTCGTACTCATCCAAATCAAACCCATCCTGTGTATAGATTACATTATTGCCTTCTTCTAAAAAGTGGCCAGATTTATGATCAAACCACTTGCCTCAAAGCTATTGCCCGCACCTCCGGCTAGGAGGCCATATCCCCCCATGATGTGAGTGCACCATGCTACTGTTGCCACATATCACACCACCCTTCTCCACTTCCCTACAATCTTGAATCTCACCGACATTCTCCCCTCACAATCATGAATCCCACCACCCTTCTCCTCCACTTTTCCACAGTCTTGAATCCTATCACCCTTCTCCTCCACTCCCCCACATTCCTGGAACTCAGTCTTGGGCACAAACTCCTAGTCCGAGGAGAACTGGTCGTCGTCGTACCCATCTTGTGTATTCAAAACAAAATTCTTGCCTTCTTCCAATAAGTGGTCGCGAGTACTACTTGTCTCAACGGTGTTGCTTACTGCATCTAGGAGGCACTTTGCAAACCCACCGCCGTCATCACCGCCACAAGCCACCCACTTGCCTAAGCTGCCGCCACCAGAACCCAACCCTCCACTGCCTTCGTTGTTATCGCCGCTGCCACAACCCAACCCTCCTTCGCCGTCATCACCGCGCCGCAACCCAACCCTCCACCGTCCCCGTAGGCTTGCTGTTGCTGTAGCCTCTAGGGCTTTCACCACTGCAACCCCTAGGGCCTCTGCCACCGTAGCCCCTAGGGTTTCCGCCACTGGTACCCATAGTGTTTTCACCACCGCCGCCCCTAGGGTTTTCGTCACCAGCGCCCAGAGGGTTTCCGCCACCGCCGTTGGACATGTTGTCGCACGCTGGATGTGGCTTGCTTGTGGGGAACTGGATGGGGGTTGGTGTGGCGTGGTGTTAGGTGGGAGAAGCTTCATGGAGGAAGAACAGAACATGATGGGGAAGAGGAGAAAACAAGAGAGAGGATAATGTAACGCTTGGAGGATACAGGATACTGATACGGAGTTACTACAGTAATAAGCACGCACACCTGGTTGACCAAGAGCTGCTTATATATGTCAATTAGTTTATAAACGACTAAAAAAATAATTTGCATGTAAAATTTTACATGTATACTTATGCTTAGCAACTTAAAACTAAATGAAAAAAGAAACAACGTTAAATATACTCTAAAATTAGCTTTAAAATTATGTTTTAAAATTTAAATTTTAGCAATAACTCATTTTTGTTGTATGCCAAAAATGATAAGGCTCAAGGCCTACAGGTGTCTTTTGGAACTCGCATTCTCGTTGTTTGCTCAATGGCTTTTAAGGGTTTTTTTCTATTGTAGTCCATTTTCTAATTAATATTGGCTTCTAAAACCATGAATAATACAGATAAAAGTTTACCCATAATATTTTTTTTCGTTATTCACATCAAATAAGTCGTAGCTCAACCCAATCAGAGACTGGTAATTTTTTAAGGAATTTGTGAAAATAATTTATGTAGAAATTTAGTTTCCTGAATTCATATTGGACACGATCTGATAGCACATAGGTTCGTTTAATATATTTTTAGGAAAGGTAGTAGCTATTATTAGATCAGGGAAGCCAAATGTTGTTATAATACTGACAAATAATATTTGTTCTCACCAGCTGATAAAATTTTTCGAGGAAGTACCCCCTCTGTCTCTAAATATTTGACGCCGTTGATTTTTTAAATATGTTTGACTGTTCATCTCATTGAAAAACTGTTGTGAAATATGTAAAACTATATGTATATGTAAAAGTATATTTAATAATGAATCAAATGATATGGAAAGCATTAATATTTATTTAAATTTTTCAAATAAGACGAATGGTAAAACAAGTTTAAAAAAGTCAACGGCGTCAGAAGAAGGGAGTAGGAACTTGTATTAATTAACCAATATAGTGCGGATCAGTTCCAACGATAGGTTTACCAATGGAGAAATTTTACGGTTATTAAAAGACACCAAAATAATTAAGTGTAATTAAATTCGAAATTGCGGTACCGCTCGTCGTCGCCTTAAGATAGTAAAATTACTAAAATTAATGGAGGTCAGGAGCTTGTTAACCGTGAACCTGCAGACTCGATCAAACCAGGTACAGATTGGATTGCGCTTGATGATTGTTTTACATATATAAGTAAGCCGTGCCATTAGCACTGTATTTACAAAGACTAATCGAAAATGTAATAGTAACTACGAACAATTTTGATAGTTCAGTGTTAGATAGTTACAGTGTTACACCCTTTTCCTGATGGAACTTTGTTAGGCAGCCACAATATAATCTAGAATAAACAACAGGAGGGATAATTATAAAGGTAGTACTGGGCAGAAAAAAATGCACATATATATATATATATATATATGTATGTATTATTAGAAAAAAAATGGCATAGATATAGATACATAAGAAATAAGTGAATTACACCAGCTGGCGCAGTGGCACATCCGGAAAAAAACATGAAAGAATGAGGGAAATAAAGCAAAGAATAAAGCTAGGTCGTCACTTATTTATTCCAGAAATGGCCAATGGCCATTTCCTAGTGCTCCGACCCTCAGCAAAATAATCTCATCAGTAGCTAAATCGTGCAGCAAGCAAGATGCCCTCGATCTCCATGGATCTCCATCATGGGTAGGCCGACGAAGGCGTTTCCTTCTTTGGGGCTGACTCGGGTTTTGGCTCGGGCTTAGACTCTGGCTGTGGTTCTGTTTTTGCTTCTGGCTTGGATTCTGGTTCTGGTTTTGACTTTGAGTATGACTTTCGCTCTGGCTTCGGTTCAGCCTTCGACTCAGACTTTGGCTCTGTCTTTGGTTCTGGTTGCGATTCTGCCTTTGGTTCAGTCTGTGGGGTAGGCTCCGATTTAGGTTCAGACTTGGGTTCAGACTTTGGCTCCGCCTTAGTCTCGGGATTTGGTTCTGACTGTGGCTCAGACTTGGGCTCTGATTTTGGTTCTGCGTATAGCTCGGACTTTGGCTTTGGCTCAGACTTAGGCTCTGACTTTGCTTCTGGTTGTGGCGTGGACTCTGCCTTTGGCTCTGGTTTTGATTCAGGCTCTGCCTTTGATTCGGGCTTAGACTCCGAGTAAGTTGCCGGCTTCGACTCCGGCTGCGACGCAGACATTGCCTCTGGCTCCGGCTTGGGCTCATCTTTTGGCCCAGGCTTTGCCTGCGAGTAAGAATCCGACTTCGGCTCCTGCTGCGACGCAGGCTTTGCCTCTGGCTCCGACGACTTCTCATACGCAGCACGGCCTCGCCTGCTGAGGAAACGGGCGCCATGCCCTAGTCCCCAACCGCTCGCCGCCCCTTCATCAGCAAAGGCTCCAATCGCCGCCACCACCACTCCAAGGAGGAGCACAGCGACGGCAAGGCAAGGAGAGCTCCTCGCCATGGCTGGCAAAGCTAGCTAAGTTGCTTTGCTACCCCTCCCTCCCTCCCCCTCTCTCTCTCTCTCTCCTTATCTTCTTCTCCCTCAATCCTGTGTGCCTTGTGTGTGTGTTTCTCTGAGCGATGTGCCAATGGATGGAAGGGTGGCTGGGATTTATAGCCTAGGAACTGGAGCGAAGGATGGCTGGGGGATTCATTGCTGGCGAAATGCAAGCAGGTGTTGTCACGTGGCTCCACTCCATGACACCGGGCCAGCCAATCGATATGGTCGGTCTCTAGCAAGCCGCCTCTGCCAACCTCTCATCGAGTATCCTGCATGCATGCTTCCTTTCTCAAATCTGCCTTTACACTAACTGGTAACCGTAATTACTTTCCGCTAATCAATCAGCACCTCTCCTCATTAATCAATTCATTAGTTACATGTTATTTTAACTAGGAAGGTAGCCCGCACATTCGCGCGGGCATTCATGAATCATTGCTTAAATATTTCTTTTAAGATATTTTGTTAGTTTATAATATGTAATATTTAATTAATCTATATAAGCACCTATCTATAAAATTAATCTTCTTCATCATTTAAGAAGACATAGGTCTTTTAAGTCTAAATTAAAAAGTAAGGTGTTGTTTTTCTTTTTAATTGAATGTGTTGGGCTCTTATTTTAACAAATCTCAAAAAGGTTATTGCTAATAAATGTGTTTTATTCCTTTTTTTTAATTAGTTCACATTTGACACAATTAGTTGTATGTACTTACATATGAATCAACAAAAATAGAGTAGATATATTCTAGACCTCACTTCCTATAATATGTGTGATATATATTTTTTAAATACATTTAGTCGACCTGAGTTTTTAAACTCAAATTTAATAGTAAGGAATATAATATTTAAAACCATCAATCAACTGCTATGGCATAGAATAGAGGGAAGTCTATTAATATGTGGTCACTTAAAAATGATGCAATGGTTATGTATGGTTGCCTCAATTTAAGGGAAAATTAAGAACCACAGTGATTCTAATAAATTATAAGATTTTCTACAATTTGTTCGTTTACACTCTATTGACATTTTTCTTTTTTTTATTTCATACAAATATTATTTTTAGTTCAAATTTATGATATGATAAATAATGACTACATTACACCCTATGTGTCAATTTTTTTAAAATAAAATTTTATCTATAAGGAAGTAAGATTGGTATATATTCTCAATGTTTATTAATAAATGGATTTTATGGGACATAAGGCTACGGTAAATTTATGGGCGTGTATACTACAGTATATTTCCATTATGTGATAGATAATTCATTTGGAAACGTTTCGCGAGGCTCTACGCCCATTGTGAATAAGATTTGATGGGTAATTAAATAGAACTGTACATGCAAAATTGTTTCTGGAATGTAATGTATTGTGAATGCTTCCGTGATTTAAATAATTTCTATAATATTTATGGAAAGCTAGTTTTATGGGCTATCAACCCCAACATAAAACATGGTCCAAAATCTTCAAGAGATGTTGAAAAAAATTGTAAAGGAAGCTGATGTAATTGTTGTGACATGTGAAACAACCCGGAGTTAGAATTTTGGTTGACGTTTTCAATTCACACAAAGATGAAACATTTTGAGCACTAGTACTTGACCTATTATATGCATGTGGTATCCCTCTTAATAGTACGACATCCTAAACTCAAATGTAAAAAGGAAAGTTATACCAGCAGGAATACCATCACACCATTTTCTTTCTTCACTTGGAGGGTTACCAACGTCAAGGTCATTTGATCATTGGGAAAATCTCATCTTCTTGATCTTTGACATTTCATCTTTCATTTCTCAAAAGGTTGATGCGGATAATCCATGGCTTCAAATGGTCTCGCATGGTCCATCACGACAAAGTCTTCACTCGCTCTTCACCACCAGTTTCGGTTCGTCGGCGTCAAGCCCCTTGCTTGTCCTCACTACTGCATGGTCCATCGCAGCTGAGCATCGCTTGCGCTTCACCGTCTTGCCATAGGTAGTCACTTCATACCTCGCATCTTCAACTTCTTGACTTCAATTCTCATCCATCGGTAAAATCCATCTTCTAGCTTCTCACACCATCTTTATTTCTAACAATCTTGAACCATGGTGTATATTATTCAACATGTCCATCACCTCATGATGGGATGTCATCAAGTATTCTCATCATCAACATTTGACTCTTGTTGATTCCCAATATGTGAGGTATCATCCTTTTTGTCATTAATCCACAATCCTATCACTTGATTCTCACATTTGAGCCATCAACCTTCTTTTTTTGCTTGAGGCCAGAACATAATCTGTCATCACAAACTTATAGCAAAGGTTAGTTCCAACAACCATTGTTATTAATCACCAAAACTCCTCCTAACACAAAATTAGAGAACTTGATCTTTCAGATGATCACAACAAAGCGCTTTAAGAAGAATGCTAAGTGCCTCTAGCTTCTCTTTGTTCATGTGAGGGATCTTGTACTTATTCCCTCTACTAGTTTTCATTACCTCCATATAGCAGCTTTGTACTCCCACGAACACCCTATTAAGAGTGTTTGGATCGTAGTCATTGTATTCCTTATGAACATTCTCTCTTTGCTAGCTCCTCCATGTTTGTAGAGACCCGAGTAGATGTTAAGGACTGAAGTGAGCCAAAGAAGCCAATTCATATCAGGGAAATTTGGAGGTTGATTCACGAGACGAATAGCAAGACCCATTTGAGCTACTGCAACACCAAACTGTTCATCATCGATTCGGACAAGCGTTCTAGCATTATCTTGCTGAATAAATATTGTTCTTCTTGCATCTTCTTGGTGCCAACATGCTCTAATAGCTAGGAAAACTTTAAAGAACATGAAAGATCTCATAGTTTATCTATGAACCTTGATAGTGTTCCTCTTTCTCCACTACGGTTGCTCCTTTGTGCGGATTCCTATTAGTACATCAAGACTAACAAGAACCCGCACAAAGAGGACACCGTGGTAACGGAGGAGTTAGCTCGTCCCATGCCAAGAGCCACATCGCAGCTCATCAGCTCGCCAATTTCATCGCCTCCCTTCCCCTGCAGTGCAACACCAACTTGCACCATTTTCTTGCGCACAAAATCATTGAACCAATAAACTATCAAGTCGTTGCCTTCATATCCAAATCAGGCCAAAACTCGTACTCATCCAAATCAAACCCATCTTGCGTATAGATTATATTCTTGCCTTCTTCTAATAAGTGGCCGGATTTACGATCAAATCACTTGTCTCGAAGCTGTTGCCCGCATCTCCGGGCAGTAGGCCATATCCCTCCATGATGTGAGTGCACCATGCTGCTGCTGCCACTGATCACACCACCCTTCTCCACTTCCCTACAATCTTGAATCCCACCGACATTCTCCTCTGTTTCCCTACAATCTTGAAACCCCACCCTTCTCCTCCACTTCGCCATAGTCTTGAATCCTACCACCCTTCTCCTCCACTTCCCCACAATCCTGGAACTCAGTCTCGGGCACAAGCTCCTGGTCTGAGGAGAACTGGTCGTCGTTGTACCCATCTTGTGTATCCAGAACAAAATATTCGCCTTCTTCAAATAAGTGGTCGTATCTTCACGAGTACCACATTCCTCGACGGTGTTGCTTACTGCATCTGGGAGGCACTTTGCAACCCACCGTCGTCATCATCACCACAAGACAACCTCCTGCCTAAGCTGCTACCATCAAAACCCAACCCTCTGTTGCCATCGTCATCATCGCCGCCGCCACAACCCAACCCTCCGTCGCCGTCATCACCGCAGCCGCAACCCAACTCTTCACCACCCCTGTAGGCTTGCTGTTGCTGTAGCCCCTAGGGCTTTCCCCTCTGCAGCCCCTAGGGCCTTCCCTGCCGTAGCCCCTAGGGTTTCCGTCACCAGCACCCATAGTGTTTCCACCACCCCTGCCCCTAGGGTTTTCGTCACCAGCGCCCAAAGGGTTTCCGCCACCACCATTGGACATGTTGTCACACACTGGATGTGGCTTGCTTGTGGGGAAGTGGATGGGGGTTGTGTGGCGTGATGTTGGGTGGGAGAAGCGGCGTGGAGGGAGAAGAGAACACGATGGGGAAGAGGAGAAAACGTGAGAGGATAATGCAGCGCTTGGGAGGAAAATTCGTGTGGAGCATAAACATTCGATGGTATTAGATGGACCCACTTCAGTGCGTTTTATTTGTACGAGTACTTTTCTAACGAGGCAGTTTAGGCATCAAGCTTTTTGGGACAATTTCAACAGGGTAAAGCGACCACCTTTGTGGGACGGAGGGAGTATTAATTAAACTTGCCCTTACCATTGTACGGAACATGGTTAATGGCAGGTAAACATCGCGTGAGTGATAGGACTTGGAGCTAATCACTGATGTTAACAGAGCTGATTACTCATAAAGATGGATGCACAGTTACATGAATGCACAGTTCTGACCGTATTGATTTTCTCGTTTGTGCAGAGGGTAAACTCATGACAATGCTGTCCATACGGAGTTACTACAGTAATTAGCAGGCACACCTGGTTGACCAAGAGCTGGTTACTTATGTCAATCAGTTTATAAACAACTAAAAAAATGATTTGCATGTAAATTTTTACATTTATACTTATCCTTAGTAACTTAAAACACATTGTAAAACATACACTACGTTAAATATACTCTAAAATTAGCTTTAAAATAATGTTTTAAAATTTAAATTTTAGCAATGACTCATTTTCGTTGTATGGCAAAAACGATAAGGCTCTAGGCCTACAGGTTTCTTTTGGAACTCGCATTCTAGTTGTTTGCTCAATGGCTTTTAAGGGTTTTTTTTATTGTAGTCCATTTTCTAATTAATATTGTCTTCTAAAACCATGAATAATACAGATAAAAGTTTACCCATAATATTTTTTTCGTTATTCACAGCAAATAAGTCGTAGCTCAACCCAATCAGAGACTGGAAATTTTTTAAGGAATTTGTGAAAATAATTTATGTAGAAATTTAGTTTCCTGCATTCATATTGGACACGATCTGATAGCACATAGGTTCGTTTAATATATTTTTAGGAAAGGTAGTAGCTATTATTAGATCAGGGAAGCCAAATGTTGTTATAATACTGACAAATAATATTTGTTCTCACCAGCTGATAAAATTTTTCGAGGAAGTACCCCCTCTGTCTCTAAATATTTGACGCCGTTGATTTTTTAAATATGTTTGACTGTTCATCTCATTGAAAAACTGTTGTGAAATATGTAAAACTATATGTATATGTAAAAGTATATTTAATAATGAATCAAATGATATGGAAAGCATTAATATTTATTTAAATTTTTCAAATAAGACGAATGGTAAAACAAGTTTAAAAAAGTCAACGGCGTCAGAAGAAGGGAGTAGGAACTTGTATTAATTAACCAATATAGTGCGGATCAGTTCCAACGATAGGTTTACCAATGGAGAAATTTTACGGTTATTAAAAGACACCAAAATAATTAAGTGTAATTAAATTCGAAATTGCGGTACCGCTCGTCGTCGCCTTAAGATAGTAAAATTACTAAAATTAATGGAGGTCAGGAGCTTGTTAACCGTGAACCTGCAGACTCGATCAAACCAGGTACAGATTGGATTGCGCTTGATGATTGTTTTACATATATAAGTAAGCCGTGCCATTAGCACTGTATTTACAAAGACTAATCGAAAATGTAATAGTAACTACGAACAATTTTGATAGTTCAGTGTTAGATAGTTACAGTGTTACACCCTTTTCCTGATGGAACTTTGTTAGGCAGCCACAATATAATCTAGAATAAACAACAGGAGGGATAATTATAAAGGTAGTACTGGGCAGAAAAAAATGCACATATATATATATATATATATATATATATATATATATATATATATATATGTATGTATTATTAGAAAAAAAATGGCATAGATATAGATACATAAGAAATAAGTGAATTACACCAGCTGGCGCAGTGGCACATCCGGAAAAAAACATGAAAGAATGAGGGAAATAAAGCAAAGAATAAAGCTAGGTCGTCACTTATTTATTCCAGAAATGGCCAATGGCCATTTCCTAGTGCTCCGACCTTCAGCAAAATAATCTCATCAGTAGCTAAATCGTGCAGCAAGCAAGATGCCCTCGATCTCCATGGATCTCCATCATGGGTAGGCCGACGAAGGCGTTTCCTTCTTTGGGGCTGACTCGGGTTTTGGCTCGGGCTTAGACTCTGGCTGTCGTTCTGCTTTTGCTTCTGGCTTGGATTCTGGTTCTGGTTTTGACTTTGAGTATGACTTTCGCTCTGGCTTCGGTTCAGCCTTCGACTCAGACTTTGGCTCTGTCTTTGGTTCTGGTTGCGATTCTGCCCTTGGTTCAGTCTGTGGGGTAGGCTCTGATTTAGGTTCATACTTGGGTTCAGACTTTGGCTCCGCCTTAGTCTCGGGATTTGGTTCTGACTGTGGCTCGGACTTGGGCTCTGATTTTGGTTCTGCGTATGGCTCGGACTTTGGCTTTGGCTCAGACTTAGGCTCTGACTTTGCTTCTGGTTGTGGCGTGGACTCTGCCTTTGGCTCTGGTTTTGATTCAGGCTCTGCCTTTGATTCGGGCTTAGACTCCGAGTAAGTTGCCGGCTTCGACTCCGGCTGCGACGCAGACATTGCCTCTGGCTCCGGCTTGGGCTCATCTTTTGGCCCAGGCTTTGCCTGCGAGTAAGAATCCGACTTCGGCTCCTGCTGCGACGCAGGCTTTGCCTCTGGCTCCGACGACTTCTCATACGCAGCACGGCCTCGCCTGCTGAGGAAACGGGCGCCATGCCCTAGTCCCCAACCGCTCGCCGCTTCTTCATCAGCAAAGGCTCCAATCGCCGCCACCACCACTCCAAGGAGGAGCACAGCGACGGCGAGGCAAGGAGAGCTCCTCGCCATGGCTAGCAAAGCTAGCTAAGTTGCTTTGCTACCCCCCTCTCTCTCTCTCTCTCGCTCTCTCTTCCCTTATCTTCTTCTCCCTCACTCCTGTGTTTCTTGTGTGCGTGTTTCTCTGAGCGATGTGGCAATGGATGGAAGGGTGGCTGGGATTTATAGCCTGGGAACTGGATGGAAGGATGGCTGGGGGATTCATTGCTGGCGAAAGGCAAGCAGGTGTTGTCACGTGGCTCCACTCCATGACACCCGGCCACCCAATCGATATGGTCGGTCTCTAGCAAGCCGCCTCTGCCAACCTCTCATCGAGTGTTCCGCATGCATGCTTCCTTTCTCGAATTTGTCTTTACACTAACTGGTAACCATAATTACTTTCTGCTAATCAGTCAGCACCTCTCCTCATTAATCAATTCATTAGTTACGTGTTATTTTAACTAGAAGAGGTAGCCCACGCGTTCGCGTGGGCATTCATGAATCATTGCTTAAATATTTCTTTTAAGATATTTGTTAGTTTATAATATGAAATATTTAATTAATCTATATAAGCACCTATCTATAAAGTTAATCTTCTTCATCATTTAAGAAGACATAGGTCTTTTAAGTCTAAATTAAAAAGTAAGGTGTTGTTTTTCTTTTTAATTGAATGTGTTGGGCTCTTATTTTAACAAATCTCAAAAAGGTTATTGCTAATAAATGCGTTTTATTCCTTTTTTTAATTAGTTCACATTTGACACAATTTGTTGTATGTACTTACATATCAATCAATAAAAATAGAGTAGATATATTCTAGACCTCGCATCCTATAATATGTGTGATATATATTTTTTAAATACATTTTGTCGACCCGAGTGTTAAAACTCAAATTTAATAGTAAGGAATATAATATTTAAAACCATCTATGTACTGCTATGGCATAGAATAGAGGGAAGTCTATTGATATGTGGTCACTTAAAAATGATGCAATGGTTATGTATGGTTGTGTCAATTTGAGGGAAAATTAAGAACCACAATGATTCTAATAAATTATAAGATTTTCTACAATTGGTTCGTGTCGGAAGTACTCCGAACCCCTTATTATATTTGAAGGATGAATAGAATAAATCAATTCTTCCATCAAACATAATAAGGCATTCGACGCTGCGAGAGAAAGATATATGAGACCTGTTAACAACCAAATTTGGTAATTGCTGGGCCTTTAGCCTGCCAGTTAACTTCAGCCCGAGATGTGCCTGTCAAACCACTCGATGGCGGTGATCAGATGTGTTACACATTCAGGAGACTTGACACAAAATAGCTAATGATCTACATTGTCTCAAATATCTTTAACTCATACTCATGTTTAATATCCTCCTAACAAAAGGAACACACTAAACACTTTCATCCAAGCACATGATATCTCTAACATAAGGAGTTCTAAGTTCTAAGTCTTAGTTAGTATCATACAACATAGTACTTAGATATATATGGCCGACCGGCCAAATAGTTAGGTTCGCGGAAGCATTTTCTACCCAAAAGATCTTTCATGCAACTGACTAGGGTAGATCCTAGTAAGAACCATTATGGAAGAACGAAACATCCCCTGTGAAATCATACATCTCAAGAGTGATCTCACCTGCAACCAAGTCTAAGCATACAACAAACCAACAATTCAAGCAGGAGTCAGTACAAATAAATTGTACTGGCAAGCACCAAGCAAGCCTAATACTCTACATGCATGGCATATTCAAAGTAAAGCTTACAATGGATATTTTTAGCATAAAGCATATTTTGTTTGAAAGACCATTTTCAAATTCAGATTTCCTTTCAATTAAATTTCAGTAAGCTTACACTTAGCAAATGGGCATCAAAGTAGGTGTTAATCACATATAACATAGCTCCTTATTACCTTCCATGGCAGCAAGGACATAATCCACAAATCACATCACATTTTGAAGTTTAAATTCAGCTTTTGGAAGAATAAAACACAAGTCTATACTCATGACATATTCACATGCCGCTCATGACTGCGAGCATGGCTAATCGATTAGTTTTAACTCTGTAGAGTACGTACACTTTACCCACATGATGCGAAATAATAATTATGCAAAAGCATGGTACGCGATACATAAGTACCCGATTTATAACTCACAACAAAGCCCTTCAAAAATTCATGATATAGCCTTACACCTACACGATACGTGTTCCTTCATCCTAGTCATACTAGAAATATGACCTAGAACCGTTAAGTGGCGGGCCCATGCCTTAAACTTAATGCTGTGGTGACAGACACGACGGGAACCCACCACGTGGCACTATACCGTTGTATTGGACACGCTTAGTCATCTAAACTACCACATCGGGGTAAATAGGAAGCTCCTCTGAATTATTCGAACTCATACACACTGGCCTACCAAGATGTAAGGCTAAACCATAAATAATTTACTAAGCTTGGGCTATCTCATACTAGCACATGTGGTTGTACTGTATACGAAATGAACTGACATTGAGTGAAGTCCTTAGGTCGGTCTAGGCACACTCTCCCCCTATCAGCACACAACTAATCACCATATGTATACCACATGAGGCCCAAACCTAAAATCCACATTTTCCAATATTTTATTTAACAAATATCACATTTTATCATTTCTGTCAAGACCATAAATTAGATCATTTTATATACATAATTGAGCCCAAATGGTAAGTAAACCCAACACTAAGCATGACTAAGCATTTTCATAGACATGTGACCTCAAACATCAAACTTAATGTGACAAAATGAATTGTTCCTAAGGCTAGGAATAATGGTTAAGGTCTTTTGTGGAGTTTAGGTGATAATGCAAGTTAAGGAGTTGATCTAACAAATTTTACAAAGTTTTAATGGATTAGTGTACAATCGACATGCACATTTTGCAATTCTTTTCAAAAACCTCCAAATCATAGGTTCAATGTGATCAAAGAGGGGAGGTGGCTTGCCTTGCTCTACTACAAAGTAGGTCTCCTCGTGATTCAACTGCGAATCATCTAAACATACATATGCAAAATCAAAATTATAAACATACACATTAAAATCCAACATGCTCTAAAAAGAATGCTTTTCATAGATTAAGTGTGTTCTGTGTTAAATTGATTTTTAGTGAAAGAATTTTCATTTTAACAGTTTCCATTCAAAACTTACAAATTTTTAAAGTGTCTTCATGTTAAATATAGACCTACATGCATTTCGGATTTTTGAGACATAAATCTTCATGATTTTGTTAAGTCTAACATTTTTATATGCAGAGCATAAAAATATGATTCCAACAAAATTTAGTTTGTAAATTTTAGAGTTAGAATGAATTTTCTACTAATTTCTAAAGTTTTACCATTTTTCAGTTGATGAGAAACTAGTTTTGCATTTTCTCTATTTTTCTCAAATCATTATCTCTCTCGGGTCCACCGGTCAGTGACTATACTTTTGCGCATAAGTCCCTGGTTCTCGGGAAATAGATCCAGCAGACCCTGAGCACGTGTTCCAGGATTTTATTCAAAACGGTACTTGAGTTTTAAGTTATTTACTCGTTAGTACACAACCCCACATGTAAGTGTCTAAATGATTTTCTTAAACACCCTGGAAGTTTTAAAAGATTGCAAGGTTAGGCCCTTGCTCTTGACGGAGCAGAGGGGCAGCTCTCCCGCGAGCTTCCCCACATTGCCGGCGGCGAACGGCGGCGATTCAGTTCGAGCTCCCAAAACAAAAAGTGTAGAGGACAACCGTACGAACCTATCGGTAGCTTTCTTGCAAGATTTGGTGCTCTATAGCGGCTGTTAAGGTGTTAGAGGTGGCGGCTAGCTTTTTTGTATGGTAAGGACTCTAGGGACTACTAGGAAGCTCACCAAGCAACGCGAGGTCTTGGCGATGGAGAGCTGGTCGGGCGGCGGCGCAGCGGCTTCGGTATCGTCGGCGATGCACCTTCGGGCTTGATCTGTTCAAAGCGATTTTAGATGGCACAAGATAGCTCTAGGCTTAAAAGAATGCGCCGAAGCTCACCAGAGAAGGAGGAAAAAGGAAAATGGCGTCGGCGGCCAGAGTTGCGGATGAAAAAGGGGATCTCCCGCCGAGGTCCAACTCAGATCGATTCCTTTGGGATTCTTGATCCACTACTAAAAAAATGATTTTTCATGGCGTTTGGAAAATATTTTTCATGGCGGCTAAGTGAAAAAACCGCCAGCGCAGAAAATCGCGGGGGTCGGGGGTCACGGGCCGCCAGCGGAAACACAACTTCGCTAGCGGTCGCCTTAAGCCGGCCGCCAACGAATATATGGTATTTTCACTGGCGGCCCTCTTAACTTGACGCCAGCGAAAATCGTCATTTTCGCTGGCGGTAGGTTAAGAAAACCGCCAGCAAAAATAGCCTATTTTTGCTAGCGGAGTTGTTACCATTTTCGCTGGCGGATAATGGAGAGCGCAAGATAAAAAATCAAGCCATTAAGAAATCACCGCGCGCATCCACCTACCCGTCCTTATCCTCTCTCCTCCTCCCTCCTCCCTCCATATCTAGCCCTCTCTTCCTTCCTAGTCCCTCCAAATCCAACACCTCCTCCCTCGGATCCACAGGCGGCAGCACTCGCGAGCGATCGGAGGAGAGGGCGGCGGCGAGCTTGGGGCGCGGGCGGCATGCTCGGGCGTGGGCGATAGCGCTCGGGTGCGGGCGACGCAGGAGAGTGCGGCGGCGAGCTCGGGGCGTGGGTGGCGAGGTCGGGCGTGGGCGGCGGCGCTCGGGCACGGGTGACGGAGGAGAGGACGGCACGAGGTCAGGCGTAGGCGGCCCGGGCGGCGGCGCTCGGCGACAGGGAGGCGCGAGGCACCGGATCCGGCGACGGGGAGGTGCGAGGCGGCGGATCCGGCGACGGAAAGGCGCGAGGCGGTGGATCCGGCGACAGGGAGGCGTGAGGCGACATATCCACAGGTCTCTCTCCCCCACTCCTCACTCCTCCCCATTCCCCGCCGCCACCACCCCCTCTCCCTCTCTCAAATCTAGCGTTGCGTGGCTTTGCAGCGGCGGTGGCGAGGCGGAGAAGGTGGAGGTCGCCGAGGCTCGGCAGCAGGGTCGTCGAGGCGGTAGAGGTCGCCGGGGCTCGGCAGCACTGCAGCAGCGTCGTCGAGGCGGAGGCGGTTGAGGCCGACGGGGCTCGGTAGTGGCGACGGTGATGGTGGATGGGACTTCAAGGATGACGACGCCGGCGACGGCGGTTCTCTGTATTTGTGATGCTTGTAATATTTGTGATGATATTTGTGAAGCATTGTATTTGGATTGATGCTTGGTGTTCAAATTTTTTGTTAAATGTGTGGATATTTTTTATGCTTGAATGCTTGGGAGAATGGAAATTTTTAGCTGTAAATTTTTCATGTAAATTTATGTGTGGATGGAGTTCTGATGGAGGTAGACGGAGCAGTGTTTTTTTTAATATAGTTTTGCTTTTCAAATTTCCGCCTCTTCGCTGGCGGCTAGGGCAGCTGCATGGTTTTGATTTTTGCTGGCGGTTGGTGGAAGACAACAGCCAGCAAAAATGGATCTTTGCTGGCGGTTGGCTAAAGACGACCGCCAGCGAAAATTCATTTTCGCTAACGGTCGATAACCGCCAGCGAAGATCTTGATCTTCACTGGCCTTTGCTTTGTGGCGGCTCTAAATTCCGCCAGCAAAAACCTAAAATGGCCGCCACGAAAAATGGTTTTCGTAGTAGTGATCAATGGAGGTTGATGAAGCTCGTGGCGAAGTGGTTCAGCTTGTCGCGAACCGTGGTAAGCCGGGCAACGAACAATGGTGATGCGGCGGTGTCCAAAGCGCGGCGGCGTCCCAAGTTGACGCGGTCGCGTTCCCAGAGATTGGCTGCACCAAATGAGGCGTTCTTGGTGGTGTTAGAGAGGGTGTTGAGAGTAGACAAGGGCGAGAGAGAGAGAGAGTGATGGTCCGGTGGTCGGGTAATATATGGTGTCGCCGGCAGAGGAAAGGAGGAGGAGCGCACGTTGCCGGCGTCCATGCTCACGCGCGTGGCGTGAGTGTTCTGGCCGTGGGCCCGTGTGGAGAACGTTGTGAGGCTGACAATAAGGTCCCACCATGCAGCCCTGGCCCACATGGCAGTGATTTGCGTGAGAGAGGGAAAAGAGATCTAGGTTTTTGACCAAGTCTGGGACTGTGGTGAAATTCCAACTTTGGGCTCGATTTAAAATTAGTTCCAGGCAGAATTTGGGTTAGTGACCAGTGGCAAAGTTGTAAAACAATGTTTACTCTACAGGTTGGATCAAGTCTTACAGCCTAGGAGTCCAAGGTCGAATTTTGGCAAGGTGTCAATGTGTGCTCCAGAGAATCTGTCAAAATCCTGTGTTTGGAGAGTTGCTTGGTCCATCTAATGACTTGATAAATCGAACTAAAATTTACATTTGTTTTCTAAGGTTAGTTAGAAGTTTACATAGATTTTCCCCAGATTTTTGAGTTGTTACAAATATTTTTCTTAAGCTCATTAGTTTTACTTAAGAATAAATATGCTCCTATAATGCATATGCAAAACATCTCAAAATGCAAAAGCAATTAAACATAAAATTTTTAGGCAAAAATTTTATTCATTTTACTTCATCCATCATTTCCATGTTTTCCATACATCCAAACTTGTGGTATGTGACAGTTCGTTTACACCCTATTGACATTTTCTTTTTTTTATTTCATACAGATATTATTTTTAGTTCAAATTTATGATATGATAAATAATGACAACATTACACCCTATGTGTCAATTTTTTTAAAAGAAAAATTTATCTATAAGGAAGTAAGATTGGTATATATTCTCATTGTTTATTAATAAATGGATTTTATGGGACATGAGGCTACGGTAAATTCATGGGCTTGTATACTACAATATATTTCCATTATGTGATAGATGATTCATTTGGAAACGTTTTATATATAGTGTGTGAGGCTCTACGCAACCATTAAGAATACGATTTGATGGGTAATTAAATATAACTGTACATGCAACATTGTTTTTGGATTGTAATGTATTGTGAATGCTTCTTTGATTTAAATATTTTCTATAACAGTCTGTTTGGTTGAAGGGAGTTTCTAGGAGGGATTGGGAGTTTAAAGGGATGAGGCTATTAACTGTTTTGTTTGGTTAGGGGACATGGCAATTTTGGTGGGATGGGGATGGGGAATTGAGGAATGAATTCTCTCCTTTTCAATACCTGGGTAGGGGCAGGTAATTGGGAGGGAATTCCTCTTTTACTTCGCCTAAACAAATCTCAGCCATCCGTTTTCATTAATGATCTAATCTCCAACTAAACTCCCTATCAATTTCCACCACCTCTACCAAACAAGAGACTGGGATGAAAAATCAAATTCCCATCTTAATCTCACCATCAATTTCCTCGTGTAAACTCCCAATCCCCTTCCCTCAAGTTGCCAAACAAGCCGTAATATTTATGGAAAGCTAGTTTTATGGGCTATCAACCCCAACATAAAACATGGTCTAAAATCTTCAAGAGATCTTGAATCCCTTTCAACTCACACAAGGATGAAACATTTTGAGCACTAGTACTTGACCAATTATATGCATGTGATATCCCTCTTAATAGTACGGCAACGTATTCTGTGCACTCAGGCACTTCGGTGCACTCGTGCACTCGCTCGATCTACACCCTCGAATCTCGATCTGAAGGATGTGATCGAAGAAAGACATTTTTGCATAAAACCCTTTGTGCTATGCTGCTCGTGGGGTGAAGTCTGGAAGGGAGAAGAAAGAATAAAACGAGGGGTTGTGTGTAGATCGAAAACCTCATCCGGTCCTCCATCTCCGCTCGGCGTCAATGGAGGCTCGAATCCGCCCGGCAAAACCACAGTCGACGGAGTGGAAAATCAAGTTTAAGCCTCCCGTTTTCCTTTTTCAATACTCCTCTCTAATCCTACCATTTAATTAATCTCTCTTTCTATCTCCTGGCTGTAGATTTCGTTGCATCGGCTGCAGCATAAGCGACTCCATTCATTGTACTCGCTAATTTCTTGTGCTCTTTGCCTTTTTGAGGTCCGTCGACGGCAGCAGCACTGATGGCGTAATCGCTAGCCATGCAAACTAGCTGATGCTACAAAGCACAAAGAGAGGCAAATTTTCAAAGCTGTAGTCGTTGATTTAAGATTGCTCGTGTATAAATTGTGTATATCTTGATGTATACACCTTAGATTGTCTTGTTTCTCCCATTGAGATGTGATTGCTCGAGTGTAGACTCTTGGCATTCGACATCATTGTCATTTTTGTTCCTTTTATATGTGGCTGATGCATGTCAACTAAACACAAAAGCTTTTGTTTTTGCCTCTGTGGAGCATGAGTTTCCTAGAGTATTTGAGCCGCAGCTGACGCCGCGTGGTGAGGGAGGACTCTGAGAAGATTTTTGAGCCGCCGTCGTCACTTCGTCACCACACGGAGAAGAAGGATTGGGATGTTTTAGATCTGGGGTGAAGCCTGGAATCCTGGACGGGAGAAGAAAGAACAAAACGAGGGGTCATGTGCTAACTTAGCAAGCGCGGGGGGTTTTATGAAAACATATCTTTCTTTGATCACACCCATCAGATTGTGATTTGAGGTTCTAGATTAAGCGAGTGCATGAGTTTACAGGATACGTTGTACGGCATCCTAAACTCAAATGTAAAAAGAAAAGTTATATCAGCAGGAATACATTCACACCATTTTCTTTCTTCACTTAGAGGGTTACCAACGTCAAGATTATTTGATCATGGGGAAAATCTCATCTTCTTGATCTTTAACATTTCATTTTCTATTTCTCAAATGATTGATACATGCAACATTGTTTCTGGAATGTAATGTATTGTGAATGCTTCTCTGATTTAAATATTTTCTATAAAATTTCTTATTAAATGTTAGGAATTGTGAGATCGAAACCAATCACTCTGTATTTGTTTTAGCTAGCCTTTACTTGGTATGAATTAATTAGAATTAAATTACATAATGCTTTTTGTAAAGCCCACAATGCATATCCGATCCAACTACCATAAAATTTTAAAAAGAGACCCTAGAAAGTCTTTATGTTCCAACGACCAAATAAATTATTTTAATTTTTTTGCATTCTAGTATATATATTGTTTGTTCCTATTTAATACACCCTACGGCTAAAAAGTTAAGGCAAAGCTAAGCACATTGTGCCTTCTCCCACTCTGTATATGCATTATTCTTAACTCCCTGAGTTTGGTCTACGTACTATATATCTACCGACTTCTATTGCATTCCGTCACGCATATTTGCGCAAGAAAATATTTGGGTTCCAAATTATAAAAAAGTTAATTACAATTTGTTCCAGAAGTAAATCTAATGGTTGAAAATAATTGGTCAAATATTTTTACTTTTTTTCTTTGAAATTTCTAAGGTTTTTTTTCTAATTTTTTAGACATGGTGACTTATGAGTGCTTTACATCATGTTTTTTTTGTAATTATTATTATTGATTGACATGTAAAGGATAGGGGCTATGTTCAAGTGATGTATTTTATTTTTTTAATAACGACAAGTATGGTTAATATGGATCTTGAATTATTTGTTTAATTATAAATAAAACAACAGTTAAAAAATTAAAATCATATATAACTTTTTAAATTATAATTATTTAGCTATCTAATTATTGGTTGGTTTATATTATGTTGTTATTTAAAAATAGAAAAATTACAGAGGAGGAAATTGGACAGGAGAGGAGATATGTGTATGTACTTATGGCAAAGGGAGAGTTTGGGAGTTTTTGTTCTTTTAGATAGATCCAATTAATGGGTTGTTAATGCCAAAATTTGGTATGCCCGAAGTCATCATCGGCCTAGAGTCAGTATCGGCTTCAGAGTCTTAGAATCGGCCGATGGGAGTTGTGAAATCGCCAGCAGTTGTGTTCTTGGTAGAGTCGGATCAATTAAAGGAAATTTATCTAGAGAGTCCGAGTTTAAGGAGGATACGGCATGGCAAGTATATCTATTAATTAGGATAAGTTTGTTAGTTCCTTTTATCTTTAGGAAAGTGTGTTTAGTGTCCTCTAAGGACTTTATGTTTTCCTTTTATCTTTAGGAGAGTTTCTTTCTTGTCCTACAAGGACTAGTATCTCCCCATGGGTATAAATATGTACCCTGGGGTCATTGTAAGATATCTCTCTCGATCAATATAACTACTCTCGGCGCATCGCCACCCTCTTTCGTGAGGTTTTTACTTATCATCCGGCAGAATTTGGCACCTGACGCGGGGCTGCATCGGTTCAGTTCGATCTCCGGCGAAGGGGTAAGTTCTACGTTCCGCCGCTGGCGCTGGCGAATCTACCGGCTATGTTGGTGTTGTTCAAGGCTGCATCGCTTCGATCTCTTGGATCGCTCTGGTTTGGTTGATATATTTGCCTACCTGATATCTCAATTCTATCTCTAATTGCATTGTGTTTAGAGACGCATCGGTTTAGCTGGGACTGTCTCAGTTAGGTCCGATCTTCTGTCTTAGCCGATATATCTTTACAATCACAATGGTGTTCTAAATAGATTTTTTATATCCATCACATTAGACAGATCTATCGGCTCATCGGGTATTAGATTATCATATACAATCTCGTGCTGTATCGGTTAGATTCGACCTACTAGATTGTTCTTGATAATATAAATCTTGTTAAGCCGATAGGTTCATGCTAGTGTTTTATCGGGGTGCTAGCCGATAAGTTAGATTTAGCCGATGACAACAAATACTTTATTGATTTATCTAATATTGTGGATTTTATGACATCGGACCTCCAGCCGATGTATGCTTTAACCTTCGGATCAATACTTGTTCTATTATATCATATTGTTAGCCGATTGGTTTCTACTGGATTATATTGCTATAATATTGTTATTTTTCATCATCAGTCGATCGCCTTTATATCATTATTTACATTGGACATATAGTCGATTGCTGAAAACCCTATCGCTATCAGCTAGTATCGGCATCGGCTGGAATTGCTCCATCGGCTTGTCAGCCGATCAGCTTATTGGTCTACTATTTGCATATCTTATCCGTTGCAGGGTCAAACTGACTGGCACGCCCGCATCTCGTTAACCTTTGGACCTGCACTGGAGCTAAGCAGATCTGCCAGGCCAGTGTGTTTTTTTTTTTGCATCAACACGGGTTCATCGGTCTAAATTATCTTTATTTATACATAAATATAATATTAACAAACAAAGTAATGTATTTCTTTTACCACTTAATTATTTTAATCTTATTAATTAATTCTTTGTGTTTCATATTATTCTAATATAAGCTACGTGTTGTTAATCGGGTGTTTAAAAATCTATATGATATCCCCTTAAAAATATGTCTCAAGTGACCAATTAATAGCTAGTCCAAAGCAATAATTTTTTTACTTGTTAAATATATATAGTTATGATTTGGGCCTTCAATTATATGACAAAATCTAATATAGTACGTGGATAAAAAATAGCTATAAGATTCAGATAAGATAGTTATGATATAATAATATGTTTGTGTCTAATACATCTATACTAGTTGCCCGCTTGCAATCCTAATGGTGAAATCATCCTCTTTCATCTCATCCGTCCATCCACCATTTCATTTAATCTTATCCGTCCATATGCCATCTCATCCCACTCCACCGATGCCAATGATTTCGGCAACCCGGGCGCGATGACTCCCGCCATCCCCACGCGCGCGCTACTCACTCCCTCCGGCCGTCCCAGCACGATTACTCCGCCCCCGTGCTCCTCCTCACTCCTCTCCTCCTTGCTCTACGCCTCCTCGCCGCTGACACCGCTGAGCGCTCCGCGCGCCCCCGTAGCTCCCTACACACTGCCTTCCCCACCTCCGCTGTGCCGCCCTCCCCATGACACCACTTCCCGCTCCGCCCCATGCGCCGGACGAGACCACGCCACGGCGCCGGCCCCCACGACCGCCGCCGCCGCCGTAGCAGCAGCGTCGGACTACGCGCACTACCCGAGGCTCTCGCCGGAGGACGTTGCCCCGCCTACCCCTGCACCCTACCACGCCGCGGCCGCCCTTCTCGGGCAATCCCTACGTCTCCTCCCCCGCCGGCGGCGTCGCACCCGCCTCCAAGAGTGCGTTCCAGCAGCCAAATCTGCCCTCCGTTGTTGCCAGGATTACTTGCGGTTTTTTTATAGCTGTTTCGGATTTCCATTTTTGCAGATACAATGGATACGGTGAAGAATGTTCTTGGCAAGATGGGGAAGAGGTTAGGAGAGGCGGCTCGCAAGACGGAGTCCCTCAACGCCCGGGACTACCCCCGACGGTTCCCCCTACTGCTGGAGCCACTGCGGCGCTCGACCAGGGACGCCGGACTAGCGCCGACGGGCCACTGTAGCGCCGAGCCACCACCGCGGTCCCACGTTCTGCCTATTCGCGCACGCCACGCTGGTCCGAGTTTGTCCCCGCCTGCACCAAGTTTGTCCAACGTTCCGCCAAACATTCTTCGAGATGCTTGGGAACTAGTGATTTGGGGACTACTTCAAGATGGAGGCATCTCACTCAGGTATTGAATCGTTCTAGATTCCCTGTTTATTCCCATTCTCATGCAATTGCGGCCGTGCTGTGCGAATCTAATGTTGCTTCTAATTTGGACTGGAATCATGGTTGGTTGGGTTGGCGAGTTGCAGATTTCAAGGCTGTTCAGTGAGGAAAACTGAGGGGTAGATCTGTTGATGATTTGGGGATATAATGGTGTAGCCCCTGATTTTTTGTTACAACATGACAGAAATTCAGTATTATTGGATGGATTCACGCAATGCGCTGCAATTTGTGCAGAAAAGGCAGTTTTTTTGTTGTGTATGATAGATCAAGTTTATTGGATCAGCTTCTCTTCGGAACTCCCCATTCGAGTTGTTGTGTTTTGGTATGTGGGAAGTATATACGCGATTTTGCTCCAAGTTTGTCTTGATAGAATTTATCTGCGCTGGCACACTTGATTCGGCACAAAGTAACTTTCTTGCTTTCCCATCCCCATTAGTCCTATTTTTATTTGTCAAATTTTTGCCCTGCTACCATTTTTGCTTTACTGACTCATGCATCCACAGGTCCACAACACTGTGCCTCCGCCGACACCGCAGCCAGATCGACCAGTCAAGCATCCACTGTGCCGATGTAATCCCCAGTCAAGCCAGATTGATGGGCAGATCCGATGCACCGGCCAGAAGAACGGGCTGCTCAGTTGTAGGTGAGTTAAACTTTGCCATCTTCCTTTGACTCCTCAATTACCTTCTTGGTTTGCTAGGTGCTCCATGAAATCCCGATTAGCAAATTTGTTGTTTTGTCTACCAGGATTGGTTTCGCCCAAAACTGAAGTGAAAAGAATTTGTTGGTGAAAAAAGAAGTTCAGAATCACAGGTTATGTCTCTTGATTGCAAGACAAACTGATTAACTGTGCTTGCAAGGGTGTTTGTAGAAACGGCTTAACCACTATTTCTTCCCAATCCTGGTAACAAGCAACAGACACAAGGTAATAACCTTTGGTGCCAGATGCTGCATCACACTCCTGAGTGAGCAGCAAATGTTTGACAAAATGCTTCTTAGGTACTGTTACTACTCTTGCATGCTATTTGATTCTTTTTTTCCAGGCCCAGTTGGCAGCTAAACTAGTATTGTTTACAAGTCAAAGATATATATATTGCAGAGAAGATCTTTGGTATGTGTTTGGCCTTTTATGTTAAGCGATAAATGACATGCAAAACATAAATTTCAGGTTTGTCATTACTCAAATACCCATTGACTGTATGCGTTGTTTCAAGTTGCAGAACCATACCATTGTCCTTTACAGTATATCTAATCATACTTTTTTTTTGTCCATTCATACTCCATACAAACTATTCTCAATTCTCAACTACCAATGTCTTCATATGGATGATCTTCAGTTGATGATCTTGCTAATTTAAGTGTCGTGACATTATCAGGCTCTAAGGAAGGACATGGCGATCTGCGAGAGCAGCATTGATATTATCAAGGTAACAGCGGCCAGTGTAGTGCCGGTTAATCTTGTATGAATACAGTCTTTATATATGCACACTGCCGATGTAGTACTATGTCTCTATGCATGCTTGTAACAATGCCTAAAAGACCAGGGAGAGGCTATGCAGAGGGATTGGGGAATGGGGACTGCCAATTTTCTACATTGATAAGTTTAGTGTTTCCCCTGGAAGGGATATGGCAGGGATATTCACAAAGTGCAGAATACGTGATTCAGTTGGAGAAAGGCAACACATGAGGAAGATGGTTTGCATAATAAATTATCTTAGGTTAAACTAATGTTTTTTTCTGATCTGGTGTTTTGTACCCTCATAACCATCTAGCTGTTGTAATTCATCAAGTACCCATGTTAAAGTGGTTGTACCCTATAGCAACCTAGCAGGGCTTTACATTTTGTTCTGTGCAAAAGTTGGCATGGAGTAAGAAACAGGGTTATGTTTACAATTTTCAAATAAATTATTCCTTACCAAGGCATTCCCTTCAGTTTTGTTGCCCACATGGCACATAGGGAACAGTTAGAAATTGTAAGAAATTTTATACTGAACATGAGGAAATTGTATTTCTCTTAAGTTTGTCTGATGGGTATATTGCTCAATCAAAGGGGCTGATCAAAAAACCAAAATAGCAGTCACACTTTGATGCATGAATATTACTACCTTCGTTTTTAAATATATAATATTATTGACTTGTAGGACATGATGCTTGACTGATAATTTTTTTAAAAAGCTATGTATATTTGTGACTTGTTTCATTACCATTAAAGATACTTCAAGCGCAACCTATATTTTTCCTGAAAAGTATTTCATTGCAAGATTTGGGAGGATTTCGTAGGTACTAAATAGCAAAAAAGAAAAAAAAGCTATGCTATGTTATGTTATTCAAACATATAAAAGTGAAAGTATATTGATTATTTACATGTGCGTCCTATCTTTTGATTATATGCCACTGTGAATTTGATTTTCGAAAGAATGTAATTTTAATATAGGTCACGACGTGTATTGCACGTGCACAATTTTAAAAAAATATTGCCTTAAAAAGTCAATATTGTTCTATCTTTGTATATACATTGCCAATATCAATAGAAGAGAGAGGGAACCGAATGGATGGAGGGACCGATAAGGGACGTGGCCCACGTAGGTCTTTCAATTTTTTAATAACAAAAATAAATCTAATGGGTCCACCATGTTTAAAGGTAAATCAATGGTTGTATTACGTGGTAATTTAGGAGCGTTTGTAAGAGTGCCACGTGACGGTTTATGAGTATTTATAAGATGTTTAATGGACTTTTATTATATAAGAGATATACGACTGGGCAATTAAAGCCTCTTGCACTACTGCAGAAAACACAACAACATTGCACGAGTTCACCCCAACCATTGACGGATCACGATAGGTGTGGCCGTCGTTGCCGAGCTTGCCATGGTTACGACACTACAGCTCTAACTTCACAAAACTCGGCCTTGACTCAACAGTATCACATCCCTGTATATGGCTGCCACCACCAAAGCTTGCTGCATTTCATCATTGCTAAGTAATCTACCGTCAAGGCGAGGTGCAATGCCACGTATACGAAACAACACAATGGACCATATAATATAATAAAGTTCAAACACGTTATTTTTCATAGTTTTACATTATATATAATATATACATGCTTTACAAATATTTGCGAAAATATATATTCCCCGTAGGTTGAGGCGTGCCACCGTACCGATGGCGCATGGCCGACCTAAGGGGTGGTGGCACAGAACCAACGCATGTGACCGCGTCGCTCCCGCACGGCACCCGCATGCCATCGCGGCAATGCAACATGTAGGCAGTCGGTTCTGCATGACCGATCCGCGGAATCATGTTGGTCCAGCATGACCAATCCGCTGGACCGAGTGGTTTCGCGCGACTGATTCGCGGGACCGCCCCTCCCGTCGGTTTCTTTCTTTTGAGTTGCACCGATGGCACGGCCCAAACCCGCACGAATGTATATTTCCGCCAATATTTTAAAAACAACCCGAAATATTATGTGTATTTTTCATAATTAGCTGGAAGCTCTGACTTCACTTGCTCCACCGTCCCATAGCTTATGTTCTTTAAAAAAAAAGATAATTGATCCATAGGCCATATCACTCTCGGCCCAATGCCTCTCCTGCCATATTTGCTCTTCTCCTGATCATTCGCCTGCGTGTTGGGCTAATTCGTTCTGGAAATATTCCTCCTGAGAAAGGGGTTAATGACTACCTATTGGCATATACGTACAACTTCTTTTTTCCAAATGCGCAAACACCTTTTCTACGCACTATGTTTTTGTTTTTGTGAGTGCAAACTTTTTTTTCCTGAAACATAAAGGCTCATCACCCTATAAGTAAATTTGGGTCAGTATATTTTGAAATTTACGAAGTCACCACAAGTGCCTCAGTATCGATGGGTACATCATGTACCACTGAAAAATAGTTAGCAATAAATACAAGCATATATATCAAATTTGTGACTTTAATTTGAGTGGGTAAGTTTCACCGGCAATCTAACTATTTTAGGGTGTGTTTGGTTCACGGTCAAGGTTGGATAGGATATGGCGATTCATATTTTACTCGATATGGCGATCCAGTTTTTTGTTTGGTAGAGTGAATATGGCGATCCAGTTTTTTGTTTGGTAGAGTGAATATGGCGATTCAGTTTTTTGTTTGGTTGTAGGAATGAAGATGGATTTGGTGATCTTTTTTTTGGTTAAGAGGAGTAGGATGGATGAGTGGTTGCAATCACCTCATCATTAGAGGTGGTGAGTATACCCCCTTCAAATTCACCAAACCCAAACATTATCAATCTACTGCAAAATAAAAAATCTAAAGAGAAATAAAAAAATCACAAAGAAATAAAAGGGAAAAAGGAGAAAACAGAAAAAAGGAAAAAAAATCACAAATCTTCTCGCCGCCTCGCTCCTCTCGTCAGCCGCCACCCGCCTCGACCGCCGCCTCGCTCCTCTTGCCGGCCGCCGCCCCGCTCCTCTCACTGGCCGCCGCCTCACCTTCTCCAGATCCGGTTGCTTCTCTCGCCGCTCCGCCTCGTCGCTCGCCAACCGCCGCAACGCTCGTCTCCTTCCCCACCTCTCGCCGCCCCGCCTCGTCTCCTTCCCCACCAGCCGCCACCCCGTCTTCTTCCCCACCGGCCGCCGCGCCATCTCCTTTCCCACCGGCCGCTGCCCCGTTTCTCCCAGATCCAGCCATCGTCATCGTCTCCATCCCCACCGGTCATCGCCATGGTGCACCGGCCGCTGCCGCTGTCGTGCACTTCCCGCTGCCGCCGCCGCCGTGTACCGGGCGCTGCCTCACTTGCGTCGTCGTCGAGGTCTCGTGGTGAGGGGTGACGCGACCCATGTTGGTCGCTCGCCCCGCTCGCCCGGGCGCCCGGGCGGTTGCATCCGGCCAAATCGGCCGGATCCCCCCGATCCAGCATCTAAGAGGAATATTCCTCTTCGGGCCACTCTATCCCATCCCCCGCCCACCAACCAAACATCCACAAAAAATGGGCCGCCATGTCCTATCCACCCAAATCACTCCATCCAAACACACCCTTACCTATGCTCACTTCACCACCTAACTTAAAGGTGGAGGCACATCGATAGATCCGCGATAGTGTATTATAGCTAGCCAATCTTGTAGATTAATAAATAATTTATGCTTAGTAAGCTACACCTTGATAATTTAAAAAACATAATTAAAACAAATAATATGAAATATGTGGCATTGTTGGATTGGATGCACTAAAGAATAAGTAAAAAAAAGGAAGAAAGGAGTACAACTTAGGGCCTGTTTAAATCACTTGGCAAGCTTTTTCACCCTATCACATCGAATGTTTGACACATGCATAAAGTATTAAATAAAAAAAACTAATTATATAGATTGCGTGTAAATTCGAGACAAATCTTTTAAGCCTAATTGCTCCATGACTTGACAATGTGGTGCTACAATAAGCATTTGCTAATGACGAATTAATTAGGCTTAATAAATTCGTCTCGCAGTTTACAAGCAGAATCTGTAATTTGTTTTATTATTAGATAATATTTAATACTTCAAATGTATGTCTGTATATTCAATGTGACACGGTAAAAATTTTCACTCTTAGATCTAAACACAGCCCTAGTGTTTGTAGACTCCATTACATGTCCAAAACATGCATGTGTCTTCCATGTGACCAACAAAGATACATGACACTTGGCAGAGTTAACAAGCATGACGGGATACGTCATATGTCGCATCCTAACTTAAAAGGATGACCATGTTAGGTGACAAAGATAGGAAAGGATGAATTAATTAGTACTAGAAAAATTTGTTAGATGCCGTGCTGATCGAGGATACAGTACACATGATCGACTTGGACTGATGAGCAAGCAGGTGCATTTCTCTCGTGCGTCGTCTGTGCTTTGACACAGCGAACGACCAAGAGTTAAAATGGATTAAGTTAGACTGCATAGTCTCAATTAATTCCAAACGCGCCTTTCAGTATGAGAGATAACCTTTTCTGCTTTCCCGGTAGCATATACAGGTTGCTAGTTAAATTGAATTTCACCAGACTTTTTAGTTCTGAAAAAGTATATGGCTGATCGTGCCATCTCCGCGAAGAGAAGAATTTTACAAAATGCATGCCATCGCGATCATCCTCAGTCTTTACTCAAAGGAAGTTGAGACATGCTATTCACGAAAAATATATACTCATTTAATTTCGTTTCAAAATATACTAACCTAAAACTGAATAAGACACATCCTATTATAACGAATTCGAAGAAAGACTTGCGTAGATTCATTGTACTATAACATGTCTTCAAATCTAGGTTGTGATATTTTGGGATATAGGGAGGAGATCAATATACAATAATTATCAACGAGGTTATATGGTAAAATAAGGGCATGGAAGGGTTGAAAGTGCATCTAGGCCCCTAATGATTTTGGTGATTAATTATAATGCGATTAGAGAGGACTAACATTTTTATGTAAGCAAATGTGAAGGTTGTTATGTCCTCAATGAGTTAGCGTAATGCATATCCCGCCGAATACGTTGATGTGATGTGATGCGGCAAATGAGCAAATGGTATGGTGTACGTTTTCGTTTTCTTGAGTTATTAGGAAAGCCGCACTATTAAGAGGGATGATGCATTGACTTACGAGGAGTGATCAAAGTGCTCAAAACCTTTTTTAAAAAAGTGTTTCTCCTCAGTTTGGTGTGTTCTGGATTTTTTCGGAGTTTTCCGAAACTCATTTTCGGACTTTCCGAAAACACATAGAACCAGATTTTCGCTTCTGGAAATTTTCGAATATGTCCGAAAGGATACAGAAGAGTGGCGCACGGTTCTGATGATTTTTGGATATGTCCGAAAATTTTCGGAAATATCCGAAAAATTTCGGGGTCTTCATATATCACCCCGTGGACTTCCTTCTCTCTCCTTTCCACTTCTTTTCCCCACGGGTTGCCTCCCTCCTCCCTCCCCACCGGCGACTCCCCGGCGATCTCCTCCTCTCCGGCGACCTCCCGCGACACCCCTCCTCTCCATCCTCGAGGGAGCACGTTTGGGGCACTTTTTGGGCCCTACATTGTTGATCTTCACCATGTTCTTCCCGTGTTCTTCGCGTTCTTGAGGTATTTGTCCTACAATCAAATCCCTAGATTCCTCAAGTTTTCTCTTGCGATTTCCTTTGGTGGAGATGTTCCCCTAGTGCCATAGGCCCTGCATATTCAATTTCACAAGTTTTTGTTGGCGGATTTGTGCGGCATCTGAGTTATAGGGTTCGGCCGGAATTTTTCGGACTTGTCCGAAAATTTTTGGATATATCCGAAAATTCCTGGCCGACCCTTATCACTTCGGATTTGCATGTTTCTTGCTCTCAATCACTTGTTTCTTATCTCTTTGGCTTCCATACCTGATTCCTTGTATCTCTATTGTTTGAAGGATGCCTCTCCGCAAGCAAACCTCCCACAAGTCCAAGCGCCCGAGGGATCGCTCTTCCACTCCATCTTCTCATGATGATTCAGACAGTGATTGGTCCGGTGGAGAGGATGCGGTTCCTCAGGTTGCGCGGGTGGCTCGGCGGTCTACTCATGCTCATGATGGTGGTGGTGATGGTGAGGGCTCTTCTCGTCAACCGCAAACGCCGCCGCACCAACCCAATGTCCCCATTGGGCCTCTCCGCATTCATACCCCCGAGAGGGATCCGGCGGTGATTCACCAAGTGTATGATTGGCGGCGCAAGTCTGAGGTTGTTGCTCGTCGTCGGGACGAGGATCTGTAACATCCTGGCCTAGGGTTTAATAGGATTAATAGAATACTCATATCAACAAGTTACAACTTCTTTTTCGGAAGCCAATCTCCGAAGAACTCCAGGGTTAAGCGTGCTTGGCCTGGAGCAATTTAGGATGGGTGACCGACCGGGAAATTCTTCTCAGGTGCACACGAGTGAGGACAAAGTGTGCAGAAAAGACATGTGTTGGCTTGTGAGGGCAGTCTATGACCTATGAAAGCTATCAGATGTAAGCGGGCCCGGCCTGGGAGAGGCGGGACGTTACAAAACCCGCGTGGTCCCAGGTGGGACCCGCTTGTCGGCGACCCGGCCCACCGGCTCTCTCTCTCCCCTCCCCGCCCCCGCGCGCGCCTTGGGCCGCCTTCTTGGGCCGGCCGGCCCATTAAGCTCGGCCGAGCCGCCCCATTCTCTTGGGCCGCGCCCTAGCCGCCCGAGGGAAGTCTAATTTCCCTCCCTCCTTCTTTTCTTTTCTTTTCTTTTTCAAAAAGGATTTAAATAAATCCTTTTCCTTTAGACCAAAAATCCAATAATCTTAGAAATTCAATATCTTCCCAACCGTAAGTCCGTTTGACTCCGTACAACTTCCAAAATTTCCTCAAATCTCGAGATCTATCTGATGGCACGCTTAGAGGTCATTAATAGGGCTTTATTTTCGCCGTTTGTTGAGTTGTCCCGTTTCGCGTGTAGTTTCGGAGCCCGAAGACCCGCAGTGCGAGGATTTCGAGGATCAAGCTCAAGATCTCGAGCAAGGCAAGCCACCTTTGAACATCTTGAGCCTATATTTGAACTAAGTTATATTTCTTGCAAAATATTATGCATTGCTAGGATTGCACTTAATATGTTTGCCCCATCTACGAGGCAGATCGGTGAGCATACCTAACTTGTTGCATTTGATCCTTCCATTGTTAATTGTTATATCATGTTTCCTTGTAACCACCTGGTCACGCCTCGATATTCGTGCACTCTGTGCGAGTATCGACGGTCGCCTTCAAACTTAAAATATGATAAACATCTTGGGTAAAACTTGGTTTACAAAACGATTGGAAAACCCGACGCCTGGGTCGGTGTCTTGTGAAAGAAAATGAGTTTTAAAAATAAAACTCGCGACACAAGGCCATTCCTGGGCGGAATGCTTGTGCGGTCGCATTTAAGGACCGATTCCTTCGGAATTACATCCGAGCATATAATAGTGCAACCACATGGGTGGAATAGGACACTCCTGGCTGAGTAATTAGCTAATCAGGGGAGCCTTGATGCCGAGAGACAAGTGGATTCGCCGGGGTGGTGTCGGGGAGGACCCCTGGGCTTCCTAGCACAGTATGGTCTGGGACCTAACCTGTTGTTGGTCTGGGACCCCTCTCGTCGGCATATGGTAAACCTGTGTCGGCTTTGGAAATGCCTTGTCATGAAAGCTTGGAGGTCTCCCGACGTGGCTGATCCCCACGGGCTGGGTGATCCGGGTTAGTAATGTCGTGTGGGTAAAGTGTACCCCTTCTGCAGAGGTTATTAAAACTGTTCGAATAGCCGTGCTCACGGTCATGGGCGGATGTGAGGTGATTCCTAGCGTAGTTTTGTTTGACTACTGCCTTGTGAAATTTGCTGTTGTGGAATGGGTTTGATGTTTGGAAAATCTGCGACTGATGGGATCAGCCAGGCCCGGGTGGCCGTTTGAAAGCTGTTGGCCGGGTGCCAATCTTGATCGATTCAAAATACTGAAACATTGCACATACTCCGACCGGACGAGACGCACTGTCTCATCCGTGTCGTTTGAGAAGCACTCACTTAGTTGTTTCAGAAAAGAGTTTAAATAAAATCAATTGCAAAAACAACAGCCTTTCTTTGAAGCCTGCATTAAACACTTATTTCCCATGGCTTGCTGAGTACTCCCGTACTCACCCTTGCTCTATATAAATAATCCCCCCAGTTGTTGAAGAAGATGAAGCGGATCCCGCTGACGAGGAGTTCTTCTAGGAGCAAGCCGGCTACGATGAGTTTTAGGGTTTCGGCCTAGTTCCCAAGTGCCTGTGATGTTTGGTCCAAGTCCTGGCTTCCGTTCCCCTTTTGTAATGCAGTTGTGAGCTCGGGATCTGTCCGTAGCCCAACATGACTGTACTCCTACTCTATAATAAAGAGACCTCTGGTGCTGTGATATTCTGTCTTCCTGTGATACCAGCACTGTTTCCTGGGACTGGTATCGATTAACAGGTTAATTTGGAGCGTCACGGGCTAGTTCCGGTCGGGACTAGTTCAGGGCGTGACAGGATCCGCGCTCCCTTCGCCGCACCGCCACGGATCCGCGGTTTTGGACTCTCTTTCAACAAGACTTTTATGAGTCTGTAATTAAGTCCAAAGCTCATCCCACTGTTCCCATGCAATGGATCAATTGGGAGGAGTTGCAGGCACACAACGATCCGGTGATCAACTCTGTGATTGCCAATTGTGATCTCATGGGTATCCGCTCCTTCATGACATTGCAGCAAAATTGGTGCAACGAGATCATTGCTCAGTTTTATGCCACCGTATACTTTGATCGCTATCGTGCCATGCACTGGATGACTCAGGGGTCCTGGTACTCTGTTTCTTATCAGCAGTTGGCTGAGATCTGGGGCTTCCGTCTTCGTTCTTTGCTAAACCTTGATGACCTTCATAATCTTCAAATTCCTGCCAACACAGACTTGCTTCCCCGTTACACTCGAAATGATCCAAATGTGGTGTTGGGCAAGGTCGACGGCCTCAAGCTATACTTTGCCTATTTGAACCGGATGTTTCGCCGGTCTTTTGTGCCTAACGATGGTGATGCTAGCAGCATGAACCATCTCTCTAGGACCATGCTTCTCCGGTTTGATCCTCCTCCTCATCGCTTCCATGTCTATCACTTTGTGTGGGAGGAGATCCGCATGGCTTCAATTCAGTACAAGAAGGGGTTGGTCTATGCCCCTCACATTATGCGGATGATCGAGACTGTGACTCAGCTCCAGTTTCGCCATGATGTGACTCATTCTCAGCTTCACTTGCGCCTTCTTAAGGCCCCCCGCTCCTCAGCTACTCGGGACGTACCCTCCTCTTCTACTCAGCCGCCTCCTGCTCCTGAGCGCCCTGCCTCTGTGGCTCGTCGTGAGCCATCTCCCTTATTCCGCATTTTGCGGAGTCTTTTTGGTCTTTGCTCCGCGGAGGCCAAAAAGAACCGCCGATTGCGGA
The DNA here is from genome assembly GCF_034140825.1 of Oryza sativa Japonica Group. Lineage (NCBI taxonomy): Eukaryota > Viridiplantae > Streptophyta > Magnoliopsida > Poales > Poaceae > Oryza > Oryza sativa. Next base: position 7,748,888 of record NC_089039.1, read on the forward strand.
ATTCGGCGAAGAAGACGGCTCGTGATGTCAAGTTCCTAAAGGCACGGTATTATGAGGACCACCACATTGATATCCCTCCTTCTCCTCTGGGTTTCGAGGCCGAGCCCGATGAGCCAGAGGATGAAGAGATTGAGGATCCTTTTGCCGGGTTGCCTTCCGACTTCGACTTCTTTGGATATGGCCATGGCTATGGCTAACCTCCTCCACCACCTCTCGAGGACCCTCCTCAGGCGCCCTTCGCTTGAGTCGTCAGCTCATTGTCCTCTCTTTTTGGTGTCTTGATGCCAAAGGGGGAGAATATCTATCATGGCTTTAGTTTATCTATCTTGTCCTTAGCGTCGAGCACTGTTGGTTTTTATCTGTATGAGACTTTTGTGTTTTTTATGTTAAGTTTAAAGCTTTGTAAGACTATTGTTTAATTATGAATGCTTGTGATGTAATGGATCTTTTTATCTTTTAAAGTGGTGCAATGCCTTACCCTCTTTATATGGTGCTTGTGATGAGATGTAATTATTCCTTTGCATGCGATGTGTTGGATGTAATGAGCATATGTGATATATTTGTTCTCTTGTGAGCTTCAATGTGGATGCAATAATTTAGGGGGAGCTCTCTACTTGCTTTTATGCACACTCTTAGGGGGAGCTTCCACTAAAACTTTGTACCAAAAACCTTAAATTATATTCATTCTCTCTTGTGTTCTAATCGTATTATCATCAATCACCAAAAAGGGGGAGATTTAAAGTGCATCTAGGCCCCTAATGATTTTGGTGATTAATTACAATGCAATTAGAGAGGACTAACATTTTTATGTAAGCAAATGTGAAGGTTGTTATGTCCTCAATGAGTTAGCGTAATGCATATCCCGCCGAATACGTTGATGTGATGTGATGCGGCAAATGAGCAAATGGTATGTTGTACGTTTTCGTTTTCTTGAGTTATTAGGAAAGCCGCACTATTAAGAGGGATGATGCATTGACTTACGAGGAGTGATCAAAGTGCTGAAAATCTTTTTTAAAAAAGTGTTTCTCCTCAGTTTGGTGTGTTCTGGATTTTTTCGGAGTTTTCCAAAACTCATTTTCGGACTTTCCGAAAACACACAGAACCAGATTTTCGCTTCTGGAAATTTTCGGATATGTCCGAAAGTGATTTTCGGACTTTCCGAAAAAGACTGCGAAGGAAAAAGTGGTTCTGTATATTTTCGGACTTGTCCGAAACTGATTTTCGGATTTTTCGAAAATCATTAGTAGAGTCAATTTCGCTTCTGTATATTTTTGGACTTGTCCGAAAGTTATTTTCGGACTTTTCCGAGAACATCCAGAACGATGTTGTTGGTACTGGAAATTTTCGGACTTGTCCGAAAAGTTTTCGGAATGTCCGAAAAATCCTTCGTTGACTTTGCTGTTGGTGCTGGGCTGGAATTTTCGGACATGTCCGAAAATCTTTCGGAATATCTAAAAATCTCAATTATTGTACATAACGGGCAGAATCTGGGCTGTGGCTATAAATAGCCCCCTCCCCTCACTTGTGAGGGCTGCTGGTTCCATTCGAATCATTTGTGCCCTTGGCTTGCTCTCTCTCTAGCACTTTTGAGCCTTGCTTTCTTGTTTCCCCTCTCACCCGTGTTCGATTTGGATTTGGTGTGTGTGTGAGAGTTGTGGATTCGAGTTTGTGTGAGTGCTTGTTGTTGACTTCGTGAAGATTTGTGAGCACTTGCATCATCTACGGGAGTTATTTGCTTCATTTGTTACTCTTGGAGGTTGAGGACTCCTAGGCGGCTAGGTGTCGCTCCCGAGCCACCGATCTACTTGTGGTTGGCCGGGAGAAGTTTGTGAAGGTCGGATCTCACCTCCGAAAGGGAAGAGATACCCTTAGTGGAAGGAGGAGTGCTTACTGCAACCTCTTGAGGAAAGGGTTAGCTAAGACCCGGCTCTTAGTGAGCTCCTCAATGGAGAGTAGAATCCCCTCAAGGATTCGAACTTCGGGAACAACCTCGTGAGCTTCATCTTTGGTGACTTTACTTCCTCCCTCTCCACTAGCTTTGCTTGTTTGAGCCGCTATAGGTCTAGTTGCTGTTTGTGCTAGCATATTCTTGTTGTAGGCAACTAGATCTAGGATTTACTTTGCTGTTTGTGCTGACTCCGAAAATTTTCGGATATATCCGAAAATTTCGGAAATATCCGAAAATTACTGCTTCCGCTTTTAGTTGTTTTTTGAATTAGCCTATTCACCCCCCCTAGGCCTAATTGACACTTGTACATGTGTCGTCCCATGTACAGGTATGGCTAAGTCTGTGCCCATTGCGGTGCGTTTGTACCATCTTAGATATTCTTTTGTGCCAGGAAATTGTTTTAAACCCTCGAGGGAATATTGTCTTATTTTCTAAAGACCATCCAAATAGTTATGAAATTCTTTTGAAAAAAAAATAACAACAGTAATGCAATGTAAATATCACTTCAGAAAATTTTAGGTTCAAATTCAACTCATATATTGAGATATAAGAAAAAGGACAACTTTGGCAGATCGATAATAGTGGTACTATTTATATTCGAATTTATCTCTTCTTTTTCAGTGTTTAGGTTGAATTTGAAATTGAATTTTGGTGGAGTTCTAGACGTCACTTACTCTACAAGTCTACATTGTCAAGAAAAAAAATATTTTTTTATAATTATTTGCATTGAATTTATAAAAAATAAAAGGTGTATGAGGGATATTCACTCTCCATTCCCTTTTATGCCTTAATTATTTATCGTACATTTCTCTTTTTACACGATTTGTATATAAATATGATATAGGTTGAATTTATCGATCATTTTCACCTCATATGTATTTTAAAGTTGTGTTCGTGAATATACGATAAGGGATTCTGACGCTAAGGCCACGTGATGATGACGGAGTGACAATTGGACGAATGCAGCGACGGTGGTGGAAGGAGTGAAGGTCATTACGATGGTGGAGGGATGAACAATGATGGATCAAAGTAGTGTTTAGCAACGTTGCAAAATTATCTTATCTGCTGGGACCACCATTAATGACACCTTGCTGCCGTGCCATCGCATTGGCTGCCTAATTACGGTTGCTTAATTTCATCCAAATCGGATCCATCGCTCACATAGCTTGGGATTTGGGAACTGGAGTTGGGGCCAACATATGGTCATATGCCCATCCACATACAGTTGCAAACATATGCTCTCTGATTTCCTGCCTGGTACGCGTCTACAAGACAAGCTTGTGCGTGGGTACACAAAAACAAGATGCTGCTTACCATTGTACGGAACGGAGGTTTATGACAGGTAAACGTCGCGTGAGTGAGAGGACATGGAGCTAATCCCTGACGTTAACACATTTGATTACTACTCCATATTACTTTTACTGTTTTAAAATATAAAGCTTTTAAGTTTTCTAAGGTAGCTTTAAAATAAAGTTTTGAATATCAGTATATTTACTCCCTCCGTTTTAAAATGTTTGACACCGTTGACTTTTTAGTATGTGTTTGACCATTCGTCTTATTCAAAAAATCTAAGTAATTATTTATTCTTTTCATATTATTTGATTCATTGTTAAATATACTTTCATATATACATCTAGTTTTACATATTTAACAATTTTTTTTGAATAAGACGAACGGTAAAACATGTGCTAAAAAGTCAACGGTGTCAAATATTTTAAAACGGAGGGAGTATTTTACTATGAACGTCTATAAATTTGGTATGACATGAAAAGTACATTTAAATATGAATGTAACAATGTCACATGGCGCTACACATATAAATTATTGAGTAAAGTACACAGCCAGTCCTTAAAATTGGAGTAATGTGTCATTTAGATCCATGATCTTAAAAAATCAACATTAGGGTCCACGATCTTGTTTAAATGACTCATTGAGGTCCTGGAGCTCTGATCGGGTTGACTGGCTTACGTGGCCATCCAAAGTGGCAGAATTTTCCCCCCCCAACCCCCCCCCCCCCCCCCCCCCGCGCCCGGCGGCCGCCCACATTTTGGCTTTCCCCGCTTCCAATCCAACCCTTATCCCCCAAATCTTCTTCTTCTACCACGAGCCCAGCTGCCCCCCCCCCCCAAGTGGAAGCCCTCACCTACTCACATAGCTAGGAGTACTCCGAGAGAGGGCGGCGACAACAACGCTGGCGCCACAGATGACGCCGAGTCGGGGTTCGTTTCAATTTCAACCAAATTTCAACTTTTCCATCACATCGTTTCAATTTCAACCAAATTTCAACTTTCAACTTTTCCATCACATCGTTTCAATTTCAACCAAATTTCCAATTTTGACGTGAACTAAACACAGCCAACTTTTCCATCACATCGTTTCAATTTCAACCAAATTTCCAATTTTAACGTGAACTAAACACAGCCAATTTTAATATTAAATCACCCGTTCTACAGTACTTCTGACCGTCCTCTCTGCTACACGTACTGGCCTGCTGTATTGATTATCTCCTCTGGAATTTTAAGGAATTTGATTATCTCAATTTTCAAACTGAGGAATTTTAAGGAATTTTGTGAAACTAATTTAATTATGTAGAAATTCCTGTATTGATATCCGACAAGAGCTGAGAGCACACATATATATTTAATATTAAATCTAGGGAACATGATATATACTGGTAAATATTTGTTATAGTAACCTATAAATGTTTGTTCACACCAGCTAATATATCATTTCAATAAAGTAGGAACATGTATTAATCTATAAAAAAACCCCAAAAATAGTGGTGAGTAGTGAATGTGTGTCACCACCCAGTACCCACCATCACTGCCATGTGGGTCTTCCAAACAATAAGGTACATGGAAGTTTGCCTCTTCTCCAACCTCAAGCCATCGAACAGAGAAAATTTCTTTAGAAGCTGGGTAAAAATGATGACAAATAATATTACCAAAAGATTTTACAATGAGAATAATGCCAATAGACAATAGAATGTCACAGACACGGTAATAAAAATGACGGTAGGCACATAATAAATAATTTAATTACACTAGCTAGCAGTGGCACATCCGAAAAACCAACATGAAATAAAAGGAAAATAAGAGAGGAAAAGAAAAGGCAAGCAGAAAGCTAGCTCATCACTTTATTCCAGAAACGGTACAGTGTAGTGACTCGCTAGCGCTCCTTCCTCGGGTGAAATAATGTCGTCGGTGCCTCAACCGTGCAGCCAGCAAATGCTCGGTCTCCAGCGATCGCCGTCACTGGTTTGTCGCTGGTGGCATGTGCGGCGGCTTGTGCTTGTTCGGCGGTGCTATAGGTTTCGGTCCAGGCTTAGGTTCAGGTTTCAGTTTAGGCTTTGGTTCTGGGTATGGTTTAGGCTCTGGCTTTGGTTCGGGCTTAGGCTTTGGTTCAGGTTCAGGCATCGGATGTGGTTTTGGCTCCGGGTGTGGCTTGGGCTCTAGCTTTGGGTCAGGTTTAGGCTTTGGTTTTGGTCCTGGGTGTGGAATGGGCTTCGGCTTCGGCACCGGTTTAGGTTCCGGTTTTGGCTTTGGATATGGTTTAGGCTCTGGTTTTGGTTCAGGCTTTGGCTCGGGCTTCGGTTCAGGCTCTGGCTTTGGCTCTGGTTTTGGTTCAGGTTTAAGCTTAGGCTCAGGCTCTGGGTGTGGCTTTGGCTCAGGCTTCGGGTGTAGCTTAGGCTCGGGTTTCGGCTCAGGCTTTGGTTCTGGGTGTGGTTTGGGCTCCGGCTTTGGTTCCGGTTTTGGTTCAGGGTGTGGCACTGGCTTTGGTTTGGGCTCCGGTTTCGGTTCTGGGTGTGGCTTAGGCTCTGGCTTCGGCTCGGGTTTGGGCCCCGGTTTTGGCTCTGGCTTTGGCTTTGGGTATGGCTTTGGTTCTGGTTCTGGTTTTGGTTCAGGTTTATGCTCAGGTTTTGGTTCTGGCTTTGGCTCCGGTTTGGGCTTTGGCTTCGGCTCTGGGTATGGCTTTGGTTCTGGTTTTGGTTCAGGCTTAGGCTCAGGTTTAGGTTCTGGATTAGGTTTTGGTTCTGGCTTTAGCTCCGGTTTCGTCTCTGGCTTCGGCTCTGGGTATGGCTTTGGCTCCGGCTTAGGTTCTGGCTTTGGCTCCGGTTTTGATTCATGCTTAGGATGAGGCTTTGGCTTTGGCTTCGGCTTCGGCTCCAGCTCTGGCGGCTTCTCGTACATCGCACGGCCCTGCTTGCTCATGAAGCGGGCGCCATGGCCGAGTCCCTGGCCAGCTGCCGCCGCTTCATCAACTAAAGCGCTCGCCACCGCCAATGCCCCAAGCAGGAGCACGGCGGCAGTGAGGCAAGGAGAGCGCCTAGCCATGGCTGGCAAGCTAAGCTCCTCCTCTTCGCTTATCTTCTTCTCCCTCTCTCACTTCTGCTGTTGTACGTAACTGAACTGTGAGCTTGTGCCAGTGGATGGAAGGATTGCTGGGGTTTTATAGCCCGGGAAAGCCAAACAATGCAAGCAGGTGTGGTCACATGTCTCCATGGCACCCTGCTTTTGTGATCTCTAGCTGCTTGCCAGATCTCACCTAGTATCATGCCTGCCTCCCTTCCAAATCTGACTATTTTACTCTTCTTCACTTTTTACTAACTGCTAACCCTACTTTTTCCTAATTAATCAGCACCTGTTCTGATTAATCAATCGGTTACTTGTTACTTTAATGTATGACTAGACAATTAGTCTTTTGTTGGAACACATGAATTTTATACAGCTTTGGTTAGAAACTGAAGTAGTAGTAATTGGTACGAAAAGCAAGTAAAATTGTTTGAGTCATATTCAGCAGCGGAGCCCGCACGGCAAACAAACAGGGGAAATGGAACAAGTGCGTAAAATAGCTTAGGCTAGGTGCAGCAGAAGCTAGCATTGCAGGAGCAGGAGATGGACGGACGGATCGATCGTCAATGGACATCGCCGGTGGTGGGTCGCCGGAAGGACAGCAGCCAGAAACATTAACGTGGGTGAAAGTGTCCGGCCCTCGCGGCCATTGGGCCTGTTCTGCGGCTGCGTCGTAGCCGACACCAACAGTGCCGTGCGCACACGACGCAGCCGTAGCCATGCCGAACAGGCCCATATTATCTTGAGAATTGCATCGAACTGAACACATTAGATTTTTTATACACTATATTAACATCGACACTGAGTAATTTAAATGATAAATATGATCAATTACGGACCGATCCAGCGTTGTTTTTGAAAAGATGCTACCGTCCGTTTTCAGCTCTAAGACTACCCGCCAGACAGAATCTCCCACGGCTTCTCCTCTCAAGAAAAAGAGTATTGGTCCACAGGCCATACCCACTCTCGGCCCAATGTCTCTCCTTTCTCTTCTCCTCCATGTTGGGCTTACGCGGCTGCGTGAATGTTTGCAGGCCATGCATGCAAATCAGCCGACAAATAAATAAATTCAGCATGTCATTGGTGGTACGCTATCTTTTCTTGAAATATTCCTCTTTAGGCCTCGTTTAACCCCATAAAAAATGATTGAAGTAGATTTAAGGGATTCTACACCATAACAGGTACGGTGCACAATTAACCCTTTCCAAATCTCCCTCAATCGTCCTGAGTGGGGCACGTAGGCGTTCAAATAAACACGTCCACACACTCACCCATATATGATATATATGAACGTGTACACACCTTATTTGCTATAAGCACCTTTGAAAACTAGATCAACATATCTTGATATTTATAAAACAACCGTAAGCACGTTGTTGGTGATGGACGCCGTCTATTACTGAAAAAATAATTAGTCATAAATATGTGTAACTGTGTCAAGTCTATGACTTAAATTTTTAGTAGACATGTTACACCACCATTAACCTAACCAGTTGAGTTATTCTCATTTCGCTGCCTAACTTAAAAGATGGAGCCGCGCGTTGATAAATCCACGATAGTACGCTATAGATAGCCACTCTAGTATATTTATTAATAAATTATGCATGAAGTAAGCTACCCCTAATAATTTAAAAGAGATATATAATTAAAATAAATTGAGATGAAATATGTGGCTTTGTTGGGTTGGATGCACCAAAAAATAAGTAAGAAAAAGGAAGAAAGGAGTACAACCTAGTGTTGGTAGACTCCATTACGCGTCCAAAGCATGCATGTGTCTGCCATGTTATCAACAAAGACACACATGACACTTGGCAGAGTTAACACGGCATGATGGGATATGTCACATATGGCATCCGATTCCAGAAGAGAAAAAAAAGATGGTAGTGTTAGGTGACAAAGATGGGGAAAGAACGAATTAATAATTAGGAAAAACTGTAGATGCCTTGCAGATCGAGGATACAGTACACATGATCATCGACTTGGACTGATGAGCAGCAGCAGCTGGTGTGCATTTCTCTCGTGCCTCTCGTCTGTGTTTGAGAGCGAGCGACCAACAGTTAAAAATGGATTAAGTTAGACTGTACTGTCTCAATTAATTCAAAACGCGCGTTTGATCAGTATGGGAGAACCTTTATCTGCTTTCCCGGTAGTATATATAGCTAGGTTGCTAGTTAAAGTGAATTTCACCAGACTTTTCTTTTTAGATAATATTTCACCTGACTTTTTAGTTCTGAAAAGGTATATGGCTGATCGTGCCATCTCAGCGAAGAGAAGAATTTTGGAAAATGCATATGCCATCGCGATCATCCTCAATCTTTACTATCATACCCTTATTCCGCGCTTTTCCTCGAAGGAAGTTGAGATATATTATTCACGAAAAATATATACTCCTTTCATCCTAAAATATAGTAACACTCATTCATACGTGAATGGCAAACCTGAAGTATTGACACCGTTGTTTGTGTGTTCCTAACCAGGAAAGTGTGGAGCTGACTTGAAGAGGACGGCACGGTAGAGGGTAGAGCCTTCTTAATGATGCGCCCTATGACCATAGTATATGAGAAGGCGACCGACATAATTATAATATGTGGTAAGGAATAAATAGAGGACGGCATCACATGAACGAGTAATAAACTAGGAAATAACCAAGGTAGAGACGGAAGCACCCATTGGAAGGGTGAGAGGTGAGTGGCCAAGCTATGAGCTCATGACACCCCATACCTAGAGACCGGGTCTATCATATTAATCAACAGCCAACCATTAACTCATCGAATCAATCAAGTATTTTCACTACTACGGGAAACTAAACCGGTCGGTTGAGAACCTTGCATAGGTGCCGGTTTTCATAACTGGTACATAGTAGACGACACAGACGAGAGAAATCAAAGGTGTCAGTTTTGAAAATGGCACCTTTGAGGTCCCAAGAATAAAAAACAAAAGAAACTCGATGCATCGGCTCAAATCCCAATCACCCATAAGATTTCCATCTAAGAACAAAATCACAGAATTAAGAACAAAATCAACATTCATGAACAAACATCTAAGAACACAATCACAGTATCAAGAACAAAATGAGCGTCCATGAACACACACAAAGAAGATACCATCGTTGCTGTTGTTGTCGGGCGGGCCGCCCCTGTGCCGCTCTTCCTCCTTGTCATGGTGGCCAGATCCAGCTGTCGTTGAGCTCTAGGCGGCTGGATCTGGCGGTCTCTACCTCCAAGCGAGAGAAACCACCGCCATCCCAGCGACGGTGAGGGGAGGAGGAGTTGCAGCTCCGAAGAGGCGAGGAGAGGGGAGGAGAGGGAAGCACCAGAGCCAGAGGGGTGGCGCCCCATAGGAGGCTAGATGGCCGGCTGCTGAAGAGGGAGGTGAATAGAGCGGGCAAGAGAGAGGGAGGTGAAGGGCGAGAGAGTGGATAAGGACATGCTCCCCCTCCCTTTGCACTAAAAAACTGGTACCAATAGTATTGGTGTCGACTTTTCTCTAGAACCCACACCTATAGTTGCTTAAAAGTGTCGACTCTATATTTTTTTTTGGTTCCATGAAGGTGGGAAAAGCGTCAATTTATGCTAGTTTTAAATTGGGAAGAAAGTTTGAAATACACCCTTGATTATTGGGTGAGTACAAATTAACCCCCCTAAACTTGAAAATCAGACATCCTTGACCCTCAACTATCAATACCAGATGAATTATCCCCTAACTCAATTCGGCGTGATTTTGGTTTCACGTTGTTGTCCCATCAGCAAATCTTTTTTTTAAATCAGTGGGGCCCACATATCAATCTCTCACCCTCTCTCTATCCCTCACCTATCTATCTCTCTATACTCTATCTCTCTGTCTCTCTCTTTCAAATATCCTCTCTCTCTTCTCCCTCCCTCACCTTCATCTCTCTTTATCAAGGACAGCGGCGGGCGGAGCTCAGGACGGCGGACAGGACTGGCGGAAGGCGGAGCTTGGGACAAGCAGCGGCACCTCTAGCTCTCCGTCACCGAGAGGCAGCGGCAGAGGCGGAGCTCGGGACGACGGAGGGGACGGGCGGAAGGCAGAGCTTGGGACAAGCGGTGGCACCTCTATCTATCCATCATTGAGAAGCAGTGGCGGAGGGGGAGCACGGGAACAGTGGCGGGCGGAGCTCGGGGCGAGAAGAGCTCGAGACGGCGGAGGGGACGGGTGGCAGGTGAAGCTTGGGACAAGCGGCGGCACCCCCCCCATCTCTGTCACCGAGAGGCAGCAGCGGAGGCGGAGCTCGAGACTGCCGAGGATGGTGAGCGGCAGAGGCGGCCATCTTTCTTTTCCCTCCCCTTCTATCAATTGGTTTGGACGACGAGAAACGGAGTTGGCGCTGCATAGTGGGGCATGTCACGCCCTGAAGTTTCCCACTTTTCTTGCTTTAAAATTTTGTTAAATAAATCGCCCGAAGAAATTGTTTAAATTAACCTAGAGCTAATTCCTTAATTAATGAATGCAATTAATAATTGGAATTGGCATTGTGGGATTTTTCTTGGGTCCCACATGTCGTAATATATTAACAGGTTTTTTAGTAGAATTCTTAGAGCCCTATAAATAATTTTAACCATTTAAAATTCATAAACCGCAATAAAGTATGACAGGAAAATCCTTTTTTTTCTTTTCCTCCTTTTTCCCTCTTGTTGGGCCATCGGCCCAACCTCTCCCCGCGCCGCCCTCCTTGCTGGGCCGGCCTAAGCCTCCCCCTCCTCTCTAGGACACCGACAGGTGGGGCCCACCTGTCGGTCGTCCCTAACCTCCCACCGCCCACGCCTCGGCAGCAATCGCCGCTGCCGTCCACGCTGCTGCTCCGCGCCCCGCGCTCACGCCCACGTCGCCGCCCACCTCTTCCACCTCTCCCGCTCTCGCATGCGCCCGAAAATGGATGGGATTCGATTTCGAATCCCACCCCCCTCTCTCTTTCCTCCCCCACGTTACCGGCCAAATAGGGGGCCACCCCGGCTGTTTCCGCCCCTCCCGCGCCCATCAAATCACTCCCCCAAGCCTCCTCTCCCGTTTCTCTCACTCGCCACGCCCTCCCATGCTTCTTACACCGTCGCGCCGTCACACCAAGCTCCGCCGCCCGCCAACGCACTCCGGCCACGCGTCGCCGCTGCTAGCGCCATCGCCACACCGCGCAACCACCGCCACCAGCTTTGCCATCGCGCGAGCCACCTCGGCCGCCACTCGGTTGCCGCAAATCGCCCCGGAGCTCCGATTCCCTCGCGCCGCCGGTGAGCTCGCCATTGTCTCCATCTCCGATTGTTTCGTCTCGCCGTGCCGCGGCTCCTCCCTTCACCCTAACCCCTTCACCGCCTTTTCCTAGGTCGCACCGCTCCCGTGCGCCGTTTTCCAAAGCGCCGCCGCCGCTCATCCCCTCCGCTCACCACTATCACTCGCCGTCATCTCTCCGCACACCGGCCACCCCACGGTGAGGAATCCCCTCTCCTCCTTCTTTTCCTCTCTCCCATGAGCGCCGCCGCTCCTCCACGCGTGCGTCGTCGTCTTCGGCCGCCGCCGCCACCTTTTCGCGCCGTCCGCCGCCGCCTCCCGCTCCGCCGGTCGCCACCGTCAGTGGCTGTGCACCGCCACCGCTCCCCATGGCCAGCCGGCCAGTTTTGAGGCCGAGCAGAACCAGACAGCCGCCGCCGTGCCGTCCGATCGGCCTCGGGGCCGATCTGGACCGTCGTTCCCGTGGACCGGCGGTGGCCACCCGCATGGTCCTAGTCCACGGTAGACCAGCGCCCTTTGAGCCGCTGACATGCGGGGCCCGCTTGCCGGCGCCGGACCCCCTCGCTGACGTCAGCCCTGGGTTTATTGTGCAATAAAATTAATTAAGGATTTTTCTTTATTAGTAAAAACACAGATTATCTTCTAAAATTCATAAGTAATTCATCCGAGCTCCGTTTAAGTCCATTCAAGTCTCAGTAAATTCATAAAAATCCCTAGAATTCATTAAAAATGGTTTTGTTTCCTGTTTCAGTAGTCTTATAGCATGTTTTGCTAGTGTGCTTTGTTTGTCGCATAGGTTTCGGTCGTTTCGTCGATCCACGGTTCCACGAAGACGTTGCTGTGGTCTCATCAGTGCGAGGGCAAGGCAAGTCATGCATTACAATTGATCATATTGTACCCAATTTACAAATATCCTGCATTTCTATTAAATGTTGCATTCTTTTACAATATCATGTGGGATGGGTCCTATTACTCAGCCATTTTTTGTTTACACTATGCCATTGATAACTTGGGTATCAAAATGACTAGATGTTGGTTTAGGAAATGCTTAGCATTGCTTAGTTTAACTAGTGCACAAATGGGGATCACATTATTACATAGACTTTGACTATTAGCATAGCTTTGGATTGGTTCCACCGTAATGTTGTTAGTTAATTAAAATACACTGAATGGTGGGCTATGGGTGCGTGGTTTTGCTGGTCGCACCCATGGCAATTAAGGACCGGTTCACGGGAAACCCTGGAAGACTTGCCATGCTTACCACAAGTGGGAATGGGTAACTGCTTGACTTGTAGTATAGCTCGACCATTTCCTAGGCACCGGTGACAAGGGTGGGCGTGATGGAGTTGGGTCAGCTGGGGTGTCCGGTTGTCCAGCTGCTGGATTCACCGCGGCGCATGAGGGGACTGCCCACTGCCTGTTGAGGGTTGGGGGTGAAACCTTAGCGTGGTGTGGATGGTTAGGGGAGGGTTATGCGAAGGGTCTTGTCACGATTTCCCCCTTTGCACTATCATGGTGATACTTCGGGGCATGGCGACATGTGTGGAATCGTGTCTTGTGGGTACAGTTGTACACCTCTGGCCAGAGTAAAACTATTCGAATAGCCGTGCCCGTGGTTATGGGCGATCAACCAGATTCACCGTGGTTAGTCTTACCCCGAGTTTAGCTTAGTGAACTGGTGTAGTTCAGGTGGTTGGTTGGGCATGTCGCAACGTGGTGTAGCGTTGGACAGTGATTGGTTAATATGGACTAATTACTGCAATTGTTTTACTGCTTTCAACTACTGTTTTTAAATGCCTGCTTTATGAAAATGAACCTTTAGCCTCCTTTGGATATATCCTGCATCATACCTCCTCTTCCAGTATGACTTGCTGAGTACAGTGGGTAGTACTCAGTCTTGCTCTCTTTTCCCACACACCAGAGCGGAAGTTCTTCCCAGTTGGAGATGTCTCAGAAAGGTTGGTTTCATTGCTGCCGTTAAGGATGCCTGTGGAGTGGAGTCGCCCGCTACAGAAGTCAAGTTTTCAAGCTTAGCTCGTTTTATCTTTTCCGCTGCATTTGTAATCTCTTGTATTTTTGTAATCCTGGATAGAGGTTTTAATACATATTCAGCTTAGAAATTCTGATTCGTGAATTTCTGGGCGTGACAGGGCATCGAGCGGCGGAGGCGGCTCCTCCTCGGCCTCTGCCGGCACACGCCTCCTCCACGACCACCTCGTGAGCTTGCTGCCACCGTCTCCTACACTCGGGGATGCTCACAGCCAGCGGCGCACGGCTCGTCCTCGGCTTCCGTCGGCGCATGGGGCTCCTCCTCCGGTCCGTGGCGTACAACTCATCTGTGGCATCTGAGAGGAGAGCGGCGAGCGGCGGAGAGAGAGAGAGGTGAGAGAGGATAAAGATAGAGAGAAGAGAGATATGACATTTGGGCCCATCGTTTTTTTAATAAAAGAATTGCTAACTGGACAACCACGTAGGACCATAACCGCTTGCAAAGTTGCTCAGCTTGGTACTTCATCTCATATTGACAGTTGAGGGTAAAAGATATCTGGTTCTCGGGTTTACGGGGATAATTCGTACTCACCCAATAGTTTAGGGGTGCAATTCGGATTTTTCCCAACCGTATCTATGAGTCGTCTTCTATTAAGGATTTTGTAGCAGTGTTTAGGCATGAGGCATCTTATTGTCTTGTCTTCGTGACTAGGCTCGTTGTCTTAGGTACTCATCGGTTGCCCATATTCCATAAAAATCCAAAACAGCTTATTAGCCAATAAAATTAAGTTATTGATAAAACTTTTATATATGTATTCTTAACGAATTAAAAGCTAATGCTGAAAAAACTAACTTGAAAATATTTTAAAATCAACTCCAAAATTAAATTTAAGAATTCAAAATTTAACTTCGTTTTGACTTATTAGGGTAACCAACGGGCTCTTACGTTTATTCGACAATTCATTTTTGTCGTTAACTCACTCAACGCACGTGGATGCACCACGACACTAATTAACTATAATTAGTTAATTAGCCAACATGCATGCGTCGTGACATGAGCAGGCTCGGCTAAGTCTTTGCCCAGAGTGGTGTGATGGTATAATCTTGGATATTTTTTTTACCAAGCCGTTTTAAACCCTCGAGAATATATCTCCTCGTTTTTCTTAAAAAGTATTTAAATATTTATAGAAAATTTTTGAAACAAATTGATAACGGTGGTGGAAGGACTGAGGGTCGTTATGATAGTGGATATGGATGGGCAGAAAAAAAAAACCGAACCGAAATAATCATATCGAACTAACCGAGACCAAAAAATTTGGTCTGCATTTTCACTAACCGAATTTAGATCGGTTAATTCTGTCTTTGGCGTCGGTTAACCAAATTGATCGAAATATATCATTGGCCAAATAATACAGATGACATCTCAGCCCACTAAGCCCAATACCACCTCATCCGGAGGCAACCAACTCCCTGCTGCACCACCACAAGATCTTTTCATCCCCAATCCCCACCTTATGCGCATCTCCGAAGACTGCAAATTCCCCCACCGTGCGGTGCTGCCATTGACGACCTGTGACTGCGATGTGCTGCCCCTGCTGCCGCCGCATCTCGCCTCTCACCCCAAAACCAACAACCCCTGCCACCGCCGCCACATCTCGGCGCCCTCTGATGCATGCCGGCCAGCCACACCTCGTGGAGGCCGTGCGCGGGAGCTAGAGACCTCGCCGACATCGGCCATGAGCAAAGAGATGGGAGCCGCAGTAACAACAACGGCAGGAGGCGATGGGATGGATGGGATCTTGGTCCCTGGAGCCATCTAGAACAATTGATGGCAGAGATCGATGGGGAGTATCGATTTGCTTCTTTTTTTTTCTTTTTCTTCAGAATCCCATCGATCTGCTTTTTTTTTCTCAGAATCGTGCTCGATTTGCTAGTGGCATCAAATAGTAGTGCATCATCTGTGTGTTTCCTTTAATTCATTGATCATGTACAGATTACTTGCCATTCTTTTTTGTTGTTCGAACTTTTGTAACGGTTAGTTCGGTCTATGACCGAGACCGAACCGAACTAACCAAAGACCGAAGTGCTCGGTCGTTAAAGACCGAATTTTCAAAAAGACCGAGGAACCGAACCGAATCTCTCGGTTAGACCGTGTTGTCGAAACGACAACTATATACGTCGAAGGATGTGGTTACTCAACAGTGGTTGGGAAAATGAAGTGTACTAAATTTTGAATTTTCCTTGGGATCCCCCCATTAGATAGCCCTAGGGGACTATTTATAGCCCCATTACAGGTCCTTACTACCAGGGTTTAGGTTGTACAGGAAAATTTACATGATTACCCTTACAAAAGGGGCATTTACAGGGGTACATAATGTTATAGGGGCTCATGGGCCCCTGATGGGCCGTCTGGCGATCGCCGGCCTGATGGGCTGGAAAGGCTTCCTCAGCCCTCGCGGGGGCGAACTTGTCAAGGCGAAGTCATCCTCCTTCGGCAGACAGTCTTCGCCTTGCACCCTTCGCCTGAGACGCCTCTGGCCTGGCGCTACTCTTCGCCTTGCACCGCTCTTGCTCCATAGCCTTCGCCATGGGTTTCGGCAGGTTTGGTCGAAGAGCCTCATGCCATCCGCCAACAAGCCCCTCACGGGCAAGGGTGAGACTGGAGCTTCGGCCGAGACCGTGCAAACCATGTGGTATGGTATGCGGCGCCCCCTTTCGACCGATGCTCCTGCCGAAACCTACATTATTCCTGCGAATGAAGTTTGTTATTTGTGCGGCTGGTATTATTTTGCCGCGCTTCGCCTCGTGCGATTGATGGTTATATATATTCTTTTTTCCTGGGCCGAACGGAATAGTATTGGGCCTTCCTATCTTTAGGCTTTTTACTGTGCCGCTCGGTTGATGGGAATTTACCGTTTCGCCTACCCTTGCGACACGTGGCGCTTTATTACTGGTGGGTAGGCGAACGGTCGCCTGGGCGGGCTATATATTCCTGCTGCTCTTTCCTTTTCACCGCCACACTTGCCATTTTACCGCGCGCGCTCTCTTTCTCCGTCTCTTCCCTTCACAGCATCTTTCGACCCCTCAGGCGTTTTGCCGAAACTCTTTTTTCGCCACCGAAAACGCACCGTTCGCCATGGCCCCACGTACGCCAAACCCTACTTCGGCGAAAGGGCCAGATCCCGGCCGAGTCGATGACGACAGCACTGCCTTTCTGGGGGTCTCTCTTGTGGACGACGTCGAGCTGGCGAAGCTGGTGAGCTCCGGAGCGTTGGTTAAGGGGCAGGCTTTTGCTCCAGGGAAAACCGTGGTGCCGAAACCTGTCGACAATCGGACGGTGGTGTTCGCCATATTTTTTGAGGCAGGGCTACGGTTTCCCTGCAACGTGTTGTTGCCAGAGATCCTTCGCCTCTTCTAGGTGGAACTTCCGCAGCTGAGCCCGTCGGCGCTTGTTCGGATCGCCATCTTTGACTGGGTGTGCCGGACTTCCAGGTTTGAGCCCAACGCTGAGCTCTTTGGCGCCATATTTTTCGCCACCGTGAACTCGAAGACGGTGATTACCCCGGCTGGAACGAAAAAAACAGTGTTCGGGAGCGTGAACTTCAACGTTCGCCCCGAGCGGTCCGATCTCTGGCCGGTGAACGCTGCCATGTCGAAGTGGGACCGCCATTGGATGGCAAGGTGGTTCTACCACACCATCCCCTTCGAGGCTAGTTCTGAATCAGCGAAAGCCCTTCGATGCCGGCGCAGGGCGATTGCGCCGAACCGGAGACCCAAGATCGCTGTGGACGGCGCCATGGAGGCGCGGTTTGTTCTACTGCGGAAGGTTTGCTCCCGCCTTAGCTGCCGTGACTTGGTGGAGGAATTTTGTATGCTTCGTATTTTTCCCCTCTCCCAGTCATGGCAAGTCGCGGTTGAACAAGGCGAAGAGGTCGACGGTTTGCCGAACCTGATACTTCCTGAGGGGGCGAACGGTAAGACTGTTCTTTTGCTATATATTGTTGTGCTTTGTTATTTCGCCTTATTTGACTTTTGACATAGCTTCACATTCTACTTTTACAGTGTTGACCCTCGACCAGGCCGAAGCCGAAGCCCGCAGGATGATCGGCGATGTTTCGGTCGTCGAGTATAGTCAACTGTTAACGCGTCAAGCGGCTGGGCGGGCGAACCGGGTTTACAATGGCGAACTGCCTCCCCGGGCGAATCCCCAAAAGGCCGACGACGAGGCAGGGCCTTCGCGAAAGCGGATGCGTGGACAAGTGAAGCTTGCCCCCAAGAAGCGAAGGGTTCCTGCTTCGTCTGACTCCGACGCCGACGACGAGGATGATGCCGAAGAACGTGACGGGGAGGAGGAAGGAGAGGAAGAGGAGGAGGTGGAGGCTGTGGCTGATAAGGCCGCGGGTGAGGCGGTCGAAGACCGCGCCGACACCCCCGGGTACACTCCTACCCCAAGTCCTGGTCACAACGAAACCAGGGTGGAGTCGAACAGCTCCCCCCTTTGTCGGAAGGATTTGGAAGGGGTGAAGGCCCTAGTTGCGTTCTCTTCGGGCGCGGCGGCGAAGGGAGGTCCTGTCAAAAAGGTGGCTAAAAAGAAAGGGCTCGTCGATGTCACTCGCGTTTTTAGCGATGACGAGTCCTCCGACGGGACTCCGACTTCGCCCGCTGGTCGCAGCGTGGATCTTTCAGCCGCCCCCATTCCTCCACTTGGCGCCGCTGGAGTGGACGGTAGTACCGCCGCTTAGGCTTCGGCTTCTGCGGAAAGGATTGTGATGGCCGCGGCGAAAGTATTCGGCAGTCCTCCGCATCAGCCGGTTGACTCGCCGCTGATGGAGGCGAAGGGAAAGAGAGCGGTCGCTGAGACATCCACTTCGGAATATTCGCTCCCAGTACCCCGCTTCGCCCTTGGCGACTTCGAGACGCGAGCGGACCTCCTTCCTTTTGTGGAGGGGGTAAGCAATCTTGTACTGCCCGCCAGCGCCCTGAGCTTGTTCACCGAACTGAATGAGTTCGACGAGGGGTGCTCTGCTATAAAAAGCCTAGCTGTTCGGGTACGTTTCCCCCCCGATTTTATCTTTACTCTTCCTCTATCTTGTTTTTACAATTGACACTTGTTCTCTTCGCCGCTCGTATTCTGCGCCCAGATCCTCGCGGCTCACTGCTCAACGGAGCGAACCGTGCGAGCTCGACTTGATGGGTTCAAAAGCCATCTTCGGGCCAAGGATGACGAACTAGGCCGCAAAAATTTAGAGATGGAGGCCCTTGCAAACACCCTTAAGGAGGCGAAGGCCGAAAACAAGCGGCTCCAATCGAAACTAGAGAAAGGGAAGGAAGCTAGGGCCGAAGTCGATCGCTTAAAGGCCGAACTAGAGAAAGAGAAGGCCCACACCGCCGTGCTCATAGATTATTATAACCTCACCGAGCCGAAGATGGAGGCTCTTCGGCAGGAGGTTCGCAAGGCCAAAGCAAGCGCTGTAGAGGAGTCGCGGCGGTTTTCGCAGGAAATGGTGAAAACCACCGAGTCCGCGCGGACAGCGTGCCAAACGCTTCGCCTTGCCCTTACTGATATGGGCGCGAAGGTGCGGGGTGTCCCCTCCGAAGATGCCTCAGCCTTCGACTTCTCCGAATGGACCTAACAGGCTGGTGGTTCGGTTTCAGACTACGCCACCGCATACGGCGATTGCTGTGCACGCGTGTCAGCGGCCTTTACCATGGGCCTCCTGCAGCAGTTCGGCTACGAGCACATCGCCGAGTTCCCCAAGTACGCGAAGGGGGATTGGGAAATCAGTGGGCAAGACATTTCACCTGCACTTCGTGCGTGGCGAAAACAATTTTGGCAGAAGGACGGCCGCTCCGCCGCTAAGGCGCGCCTTTTGGAGCAGCTGGCGAAAGCGGAGGCGGCGGACATTTGTGAAGAGGAGGGCGCGGCGGCCGGAGGGGGTGGAGGCGATGCCCAGGATCACCCAGAGGTGTGAGGCCCTCCGCCCTTCTCTTAGATTTTCATAGTTTTCTTTTGGTGTTCGCTAGATGTGGCGAACCATTGTATATTCGGCAAACTGCCGCTAAACCTTAAAAAAGGCTTTTTTGCATACTTGGACTGTATGATAATTTTAACCACTTTTTAATGATCAAAGTCTTTGGCATATTATTATTTCGCTCATTTTGCATTATGCCAAACCTTCCCCTTCTTTCGCCTATTCTTACCATGCAAGATGTGTTTTGCCTTTTCTACACTGTCTACCAGGGGGTCTGCCGAAAATCATGCATTCGACCCCCTTCTGGGAGCTGGAGAAGTCAAAACGAGAAATTTGTGGCATTAAAGGGTTTGCCGAAGGTGCGATGTCCATTTCGGCCTGTTTATCGCGAAATGGAAAAAAACGGTCGCAGCTATAAAGTTTTCAAGGTTGCCAACTGGCTGCGGGCGCACCCCGGGCGAACCTTAGAAGATTACGATCTTGTTCATTCAAGACGTTTGGAGGATATGGCTCGCTTTTGGCGAAACCATCAGAAGACTAAACGCCAGGAATCGATCTTTCAGCGTCGTTACAGTTTAGTCTGTGTTTCGCCCCCTACTCCTCTTAAGGTTGTGTATAATATTAGTAGTGATGACGAACCTAATTCGTCCGACCATTCCTTAGGGAGGGATAATGATTACTGGGGCGAAAATGTAATTTACTTGTAAAATGAATTGTATTGGGTTGTAAACCTTGTATTCTTCGATTATTTTTTCGAAGCTAATAAAGAACGTGCTTTATTTCCTTTTCGCTATTTTTCGCATCGTCACACTTTGTGCTTTTGTTAGGTCGGAACATGCCGGCCCCTTTGCATATAGTAGCGAAATAGGTGTAGTGACTTCTTTTCGTCGTTCGTTTTCGATCTGTAGCGTTCTGTGTCGAGAGAAACGCTTTTGCTTTTATGCTGATCGGTCGTAACGTCGTTCGGCTATTTATTTTCCGAGACAAGCTGTTGCGGTTTCAACGTTCGGCGAGCAATGCTTCGGCCGATTCGTTTCGCCCCCCTGGTCTTTTTCGCTGATCAGGCGTTTGTCTTGGGGTTTTTCCACAAATTATCAATCACACGAAAAGAAATAAAAAGAAGGCGGAGGACACAAAGATTTTATACTGGTTCGGGCCTCCATGGTGGATAATAGCCCTACATCCAGTTTTTTTTTCTTTTTCTCTTCTCTTTTTTCCTTTTTTTTTCTTGCCGAAAGGCTTATATAGTGCCGAAAGGCTTACATGACAGTATGTACATTTTTACAAGTTGGCGATTTGGGTGCCACCCATTCTAGACATAAAAGCGCTTGAGGGAGGCGGCGTTCCAGGAATGGTCGAACTCCTCGCCTTCGAGTGTCGCTAGGCGAAAAGATCCCGTCCTGGACTTGTGTTTGATAATGTATGGTCCTTCCCACTTTGATTCAAGCTTGCCAACCGCTAATGGGTTCGCCTTTTTCCTTAGGACAAGATGACCAGGCATCAGCTCCGTGGGTCGGACTTTTTTGTTGTAAGTTGCCGAAGTGCTTGTGGCGTACTTGTGCATGTGCTCGAGCGCTTCGACCCTTACAGCTTCCAAGAGTTCGAGCGATACCTCGCGCCCCTCTTCGCCCCCGGAGAACATAACCCTTGGTGAGTTAGCCCCTAGCTCCGCTGGGATCATTGCATCATCGCCATAAAGAAGCATAAATGGGCTAAACTTGGTTGGTCTTATGGGGGTCGTCCGAAGGGCCCAAAGAACCGATAACAATTCTTCTGGCCATTTGCCTTTCGCCGCCCCCTCAAGTCTTTTCTTTAGTGCTTCTAAGATCTTGCCATTTGTACGTTCGGCCGCCCCATTTGACTGTGGGTGCGCGACCGACGCGAACCTGATTTCTAGGTTAAGCGCTTCGCACATTTCTCTGAACTTATCAGAGTCAAACTGCTTGCCGTTGTCAGTAATGAACTCTTTTGGCACCCCGAAATGGCAAATAATATTTTTCCATACAAACTTCTGTACTGCTGCCGAAGTGATTGCCCCAAGGGGTTCGGCTTCGATCCATCGAGAGAAATATTCCACAGCTACAATTACGAATTTATACCCGTTTCGCGCCACCGGGAATGGCCCAATAATGTCCAGTCCCCATCTGGCGAAGGGCCATATTGGTGCAATGGGCTGCAGATCATACTGGGGCGCGGCTTGGCTTCGGCCATGACGCTGGCAACTTTCGCACTTCTTGATTTGCTCAACACAGACTTTCATCACAGTGGGCCAATAAAGTCCTTGTCTAAATACTTTGGAGGCCATTGTTCTTGCAGCCTGGTGCGCGCCACATAGCCCTTGGTGTATTTCCTTTGCCATTTCTTCGCCTTCGGCAAAAGAGATGCAACAAACTAAGGGTTGAAGTACCCCGGAGCGGTAAAGCTGACCCGAGACCATCTTATACTTCGTGGCTCTGAGTTGCAAACGCTTCGCTTCTGCTTCGT
Source organism: Oryza sativa Japonica Group (assembly GCF_034140825.1). NCBI lineage: Eukaryota > Viridiplantae > Streptophyta > Magnoliopsida > Poales > Poaceae > Oryza > Oryza sativa. The sequence continues at coordinate 7,770,874 of NC_089039.1, forward strand.
CTACCGGAAGCCAGCCAGTTTCAAGGTGTTTCACAAATGGGGTTCGCCAGTCATATGAGTCTTCGCCCAGTTTCTCTTGGTCGATTGTCATGACTTCCGAGCTGTCCATGGGCACACTTGGAGCATGTAGGACTTCGAAAAAGATGCCAAGCGAATGCGGGCCACCACAAGCAGCGGATTTCACCAAGGCGTCTGCTTCATCGTTTTGGTCTCTAGGCAAGTGTTCGACCGTTATGCCGGTGAAGCATTTTTCCATGGACCGAACAGCCTCCAGATACCTCTTCATTCCCTTTTCTTTTGCCTCGAAGGATTTGTCAACATGGCCTGCTACCAACTTGGAGTCAGTTCGAATTAGCAGGCGCCGGACTCCCAGTGCTTTCGCCTTTCTTAGGCCCAGGAGAACGGCTTCATATTCTGCTGCATTGTTGGTTGTGTTGAACTGTAATCTCGCTGCGTACCGAATCGGCACACCATTCGGCAAAAAGAGGACTGCCGCAACGCCTGCCCCCTTGTGCGACCACGAACCGTCAGAGCACATCACCCAGAACTGGTCATCGGGCTCGGGCTCGGGGGCAAGTACTGGTGTCCATTCAGCTACGAAGTCAGCTAGCACTTGAGACTTGATAGCAGAGCGTGCAACAAAATGCAAGTCGAACGGGGATAGCTCTGCCGCCCACTTGCTGAGCCGGCCAGTGACTTCCTTGCCTCGGAGTATTTCGCCCAAGGGGTACTGTGATGGGACTATGCTTTGTGGGCCTGGAAGTAGTGCTTAAGCTTGCGCGAAGCCATTACTAGAGCGTAAGCAAGCTTTTCCATTTCAATGTACCTTGTCTTCGCTCCTTGCAGTGCTTCGGAGACGAAGTAGACCGGTTTCTGTCCGGACTCTGTTTCTTGGACGAGTGCAGCACTGACTGCCACCGGTGAAGCTGCCAAGTATAACAGCAGTTCGCTTCCTGGGGGTGGGCTTATCAGAGCTGGCGGGCTTTGCAAGTATTGCTTTAGCTCGTCGAATGCTGCTTGGCACTCTGGTGTCCAATTAAACTTTCCCGCGCCCCGGAGGGTCTTGAAGAAGGGCAAACCTCTTTCGGCCGCCTTTGAGAGGAATCGACTGAGTGCTGCAATTCGGCCTGTAAGCTTTTGTACTTCATGTACGCTTGACGGAGGCTTCATTTGCTGGATGGCATCGATTTTCTCGGGATTCGCCTCGATGCCCCTTTCGGAAACAAGGAAACCCAACAACTTGCCTGCGCGGACGCCAAAAACGCACTTCACCGGATTCAGCTTTATGCCTGCCGCGCGCAAGCTGTCGAACGTCTCTTGCAGGTCGAACGCATGGTCGAAAGCCTTGCGGCTTTTTACGACGATGTTGTCGACGTAAGCTTGTACGTTTCGCCCAAGCTGCTTGCCAAGGACCTTGTACACCAGCCTGGCGAAGGTTCCTCCTGCGTTCCTTAAGCCGAAAGGCATCCTGAGGTGACAAAATGTGCCGAATGGAGTGATGAAGGATGTTTTGGGGATGTCGAGCGGGTTCATGTGGATCTGGTGGTAACCGGAATATGCATCCAGGAAACTCATGAGCTCGTGTCCAGCTGTTGAATCCACGAGCTGGTCGATTCGCGGCAAGGGGAAATCGTCTTTCGGACATGCCTTGTTCAGGTCTGTGAAATCGACACACATGCGCCATTTGCCATTTGACTTCCGCACCAGCACTGGATTCGCCAACCACTCCGGATGGTCAATCTCTTGAATAACCCCCGCCCAGAGTAATTTTTGTACTTCGGTCTTCGCCGCTTCTTGGTGATCGGCAAACATCTTGCGCAACTTTTTCTTTCTTGGCTTAATATTTGGCTTGACTGCTAAGTGATGCATGATGAGATCCGCCGGGACGCCCCCCACCTCGTTAGGGCTCCAGGCGAAGATATCGATGTTCTTTTTGAGCACCTCTAGCATGCTCTCAACTTCTTCTTCGCCTATGTGGCCCCCCCAGTGATACGAGCTTTGTGGGGTCGGCATCGTCAATCTGCACTTTTGTTATCTTGCCGTGAGGGGTGGGCTTCGGCGTGTGCTTGGGCCGCTCATGCGGTTCGGTCTCAACATTGTGCACTGCTCTGTTGATTATGGCTAGATCGCGTTTTGAAGCGGCCGAAGGCTGAAGCCCCTTGACTACTATCACCCCTGTTGGGCCAGGCATCTTGAGCTTGAGATAATTATGGTGGGAAATGGCTTCGAACTTGTTCAGGGTTGCACGGCCGAAGATGGCGTTGTAGTTGTATGGGATGTCGACGACGTCGAACAGTATTTGCTCTTCGCGCCTGTTTTCTCCTAAGCCGAAAGCTATCAGCAAAAGTGCTTGGCCAAGAACTTGCACTGCCTCTCCGCCGAACCCCCGGAGCGACGTTGGTGCCGGTGCAAGAGCTTGGGTTGGCAAGCCCATCTTAGCATATGCTTCGGCGAAGATCACGTCGGCCGAACTCCCCCTATCGACCAGGATTCGTCGGACTTCAAAACCGGCTATCTCAGCTGAGATTACCAGTGGATCTTGATGCGGGAATAGGACTCCTTCGTCGTCTTCTGGCCCAAAAGAGATCAGCTGGTTCACGTACTGTGGCGCCCCCTCACCCGCCGAAGTGATGTTGTGGACCATACGGATCTGCATCTTCCTCCGCCGTTTCGACAACAGGCTTGGCGGATCAGCTCTTGTAATCACTTGGATTACCCTTCGTTGTGTATCTTGGCGTTGTTCGGCTGGGGGTATTTGCTCCTGAACTGCTTCACGGGGTGCTTCGACAGTTGTTCCTTGCTGCGGCCTTGGGTCTTGCGCGTTGCCACGTTGCCTAATGTTTCGGCATTGCTCCGTGGTGTGCGAAGAGCATTCGTGAAAAGCGCAGTAGAGGTCTTTTCGGACCTTCTTGCGGGCTGGCTGCTGATGGTTGCTTGCTTGCTGGGCGTCGAACTCCTTGCGTAGGGCTTGCACTTCTTCGACAGCCATCACAGCCTTGCCCGCCCGATCTGTTCTGAACTTTCTCCAAGTCATGGGGGCTTGGCCTTGCCTTGGCGGCTGTCCCTGGATCGCCGGCTAAGACTGGCGAACAGAGAAGGGAGGTGGATCGGCAATTTGAACTTGTGCTTGAGCTTGAGCAGCGGCGACGGAGGCTTTATCGTACTCAGCTTGTATAGCTTGCCGTCGCTTAGAATCCTCCTCGCCCCTTGCGAACCCGTCAATGATGCGAAGTAGGTGCTCGAGCGTCTGCGGCTCCTTGTTGGCGATTTTTCTTGTTAGTTCGCCCTCAAGCAGACCGGCCGAAGCGGCGTTTATAACCGACGCCTCGGTTATGTCTTGAACTTGGCACCGGGCTTGCGAGAAGCGACGCATGTACTCCCTTATCGACTCTCCCGGCCTTTGGCGAATGCCAAGAAGGTGTTGCTGCGTCTTCGGCTCCTCATAGGTGCCTCAAAAGTTAAGGACAAAAACATCGCGCAATTGCTCCCATGAGTAAATGCTATTGGCTGGTAAATTGAAATACCAAGAACGGGCGATGCCGTCTAGAGCGAGATGTATTACCTTCGCCTTGGTATTTTCGTCACCATGAGCCGCTTCGATCGCTGACTCGTAGATGGAGAGGAACTCCTTCGGGTCAGTTTCGCCCGAATAATGTGGGACAGGTGGGAACTTGAACTGGGGCGGGATTGGACGAGTCTTGATTCCCCCACTCAGCGGCAGCCCCTTTTCGCCTCCCGCCCTGTTTACCGCACCTTGCTGCGGGTACGGTATGGCAAAGGGCGAAATCACGGCTTGTGCGTGGAGTTGGGCCGCGGCATTCGACTACCCGGCTCCAACTGGTGGTACTTGCTGGGCCACCATGGATGGGTCAAAGATTGGCTGCGACGACATCATGGCAGCTTGGATTGGTGCTTGGTTTGTTCCGAAGCCTAGGGTTGGAACTTGCTGCCGAACGGTTGTCACCTGAGCAGTGTTGCCGAAGTCGAACTACTGTCCTTTACTCCACGGCGAAGGTCCCGAGCTTGGCTGAATCGGTGGCAACCAATTAGGTGCACCTTGACTTGTATTCCCCACCGGGTGAGCCGATGGGGTTGTACTTGAAATGTAGTGGGGTTGGTTGAGTTGCTGAAGGAAAGCTTAGAGTTGCGCCTGCAGAGTCGAAGCCCCTTCCGTCACTGTTTGTGTCACTTGGCCAGGTGGTTGATGCTGCTCGGCGAAGTACACCGGCGGCTGTGCGGCTAGTGGTGGAGAGGGCTGGGTCACCACTTGCGGCCGGACTTGAGGTGGGGCATAGCCTGCCGAATACTGAAGGATTGGAGCCGACGTTGCCTTGGTCCGCCTTGTCGCCTCGTATGCTTGTTGTTGTTCTTACATTTGGCAAAGCATGTCTTGGAGCCGTGTCATGTTCTGCCGCATGGCTTCCATGTCGGCTTCGGCTTGCACTTCGGGGTCCAGGCTGATTTGGGCCTGTACAACGGCGAGCGCAATCGGCGCCGCCGGCTGTGATGGGGCGGCTTGAGGCACCACCAGTTGGTTTGTCGAAAGGTTCCCCGCCCTGGTCTGGAGTGCCCTTGCCGCCGCAGCCGCCTTCGCCACATCGGCCGTGTTCGGCACTTGCACTGAGGTTGCGGGGGCCGAAGACAGTTGTGATGGCGCGGGGGCCGAAGGCGGCTGTGATGGCGCTTGTCCTTCTCCATCTTCGGCCACGGACGCCGAAGGCTCTGCTCCTTCCTCGGCGGCCATGTCTGGTCCGTCGTCGCTCTCCTTCCGCCTGACGGCCTTCTCCTTCACGACCCTCTTCGGTGGCACTCGCTCTCAGTGGTTTCGCTCGGAGTCCCCATGGACGGCGCCAGCTGTTGTCGAAACGACAACTGCATACGTCGAAGGACGTGGTTACTCAACAGCGGTTGGGAAAATGAAGTGTACTAAATTTTGAATTTTCCTTGGGATCCCCCCATTACATGGCCCTAGGGGACTATTTATAGCCCCATTACAGGTCCTTACTACCAGGGTTTAGGTTATACAGGGGAATTTACATGATTACCCTTACAAAAGAGGCATTTACAGGGGTACATAATGTTATAGGTGCTCATGGGCCCCTGATGGGCCGTCTGGCGATCGCCGGCCTGATGGGCCGGAAAGGCTTCCTCGGCCCTCGCGGGGGCGAACTTATCAAGGCGAAGTCATCCTCCTTCGGCAGACAGTCTTCGCCTTGCACCCTTCGCCTGAGACGCCTCTGGCCTGGCGCTACTCTTCGCCTTGCGCCGCTCTTGCTCCATAGCCTTCGCCATAGGTTTCGGCAGGTTTGGTCGAAGAGCCTCATGCCATCCGCCAACAGACCGAATGCCCACCCCTAATGGTGGAGGATGAGCAAATGGTGGATTAAAGTACAGTTTAACAACGTTCTAAAATTATCTCAGCTCATGGGATAAGAAAGTAATGTTGGTTGGTTTTATCGGCTAATACCGGTTAGCTAGGGAAGGGGTAAAATCCTACCAGATTTCCTTTCCTAACAGGAAAGAAACGAAACAATAAACGAAGGGACAAGAGATAAACGTTACCGTGATTGGTGATAACAAATTTTGAGTCTTATCCGGATCGACCCCGAGTCTCACCAGTGCAAATAAAAAGAAATGAAGGCATTGAGGAGAGGTGACGACTAATTCTCTACGTGTAAATTCTGAAGCCCTAAAAAAGAGCCCGATTGATCTCAAACAGTGGAAAGGGTTTATAGTGCAAACCACTCCTGTGCAGGTGAATCAAGAAGGACAACAGAAGAATCAAAAGAAATTAGCAAAACTTCAATTCATCTGGTCAGTAATTATCTCAATTCCGTATTTAGAATTGATGATCATGTCTTAAGCTAAAAAATAGATCTTGAGTAAATAATTTCAACAAGTAAACGCCACCATTAATGATACCTCTATTTTCTAAAAAAAAAACCCATTAATGATACCTCTTGCTGCTCTGCCATCGCATTGGTCGCCTAATTACGGTTGCTTAATTTCATCCAAATCCGATCCATCGCTCTCGATCGATGCTGCCTGCTGAAGATCATAGCTTGGGATTTGGGAATTGAAGTTGGGGCCTACATATGGTCATATGCCCATCCACGTACAGTTGCAAACATGCTCCTCTGATTTCCTGCCGGGTCCGTGTCACGCGTCTACAGGACAAGCTTGTGTTGTGTGTGGAGTACACAAGGACGTACAAGATGCTGTTTATCATTGTACGGAACGGAGGTTTATGGCAGGTAAACGTCGCGTGAGTGACAGGACATGGAGCTAATTCCTGACGTTAACAGAGTTGATTACTATACTACTTCATTTTACTTTAACTGTTTTAAAATATAAGGCTCGTAAGTTTTTTAAGGTAGCTTTAACATAAAGTTTTGAATATTAATATATTTCTTTTACTATCAACGGCTATATAAATTTGGTATCATATGAAAAATACATTTAAATGAATGTAATAATGTCACATGGTGCAAAACATATAAATTATTTTTATAATACAGCAAATGCACATGTACACACAACACCACCCTCGCACACCCTCGTGAACCCATCTTTTAACACACGGTTAAAGAGACAGAAACCAACCATACATTCTTAATTTCACTAAATTTCTATTAAAACAGTGTATTCTTGATTTCATAAAATTCTTATAATCACCCGTGCTCCCTAATACATATAAATTATTAGTTCAATTATTAATTAAAGTTTGTAAATTTTGATTTTTTTTAATAAAAAAACATGTGGATGTCTTTTGCGGTGGGACTAGAGTAGTACAGTAGTGCTCCTTCGGCTCCTGAATGGTCATTTCTTTTTTTTGACTCTTGTGAATACTCTCTGCTGCATTAGCCTGCTGTATGATTATCTCCTCTGCAGTCTGCAGTGTGCACCAATGGCGAGCTGGTCAGTCATTTACAACATTGGCTGGGTGTTTCCCTTCAAACTTCAAATTTTTCCGTTATTTAAAATTTTTTTGAAAAAATTTAAAAACATAAGTCACGAGTAAAGTACTATTCATGTTTTATCATATCATAACAAACAAAAAATATTAATTATAAAAAAATTTTAAATAAGACGGATGATTAAAATTGGACGTGAAAACTTATGGTTAGACTGAAATGGGACAGAGGGAGTACTAGCAGGAGACAGTGGCAACGATGTGTTTACCAATGGGGAAATTATGGTACCCCGCACTTTGTCGGTGTATTCTACTAGTAACTAATAGTAGAATAGTAAAATCAACAAAAATCAATGCAGGTCATGAGTTAAACCGTGAACCTGCAGAGGGCAGACTGGAACAAACCAGGTACAGATTGGATTACCCATGATGCTTATTTTACGTACTAATGCCTCCCTCTCAAAAATAAATTCATTTTCTATCGATCCAACGTATATCAATATAAAACCAAAATAACTAGAAAATCCCCACTTTATCAAATCCAAATTTAATTATGTTTCTTTATCTACCCTGATACATTTATCATATACTTTTACAAACTCTGATGTACTGATTGCTTGAAAAAAGATATTATTTTGAGATAAATGGGAGGGACCAAAGACTTATGTAGAGATGGAGGGAGGAGAAGAGAGCCCGTACCATTTTCACTGTATTTATGAAGGGCGCTAATTCAAAATGTAATATTTAGGATAAACAGTTTTGATATTTTAGTGTTGGATAGTACTCTCTCCGTTTTACAATGTAAGTCATTCTACCATTTCCCACATTCATATTAATGTTAATGAATCTACACATATATAATCTAGAAGAAACTCAACAGGAGCAGTATTAAACAGAACTGGACAGCATAGAAGATGCACACACATATATATTATTATTTATATACACTACTAAGTAGAAAAGAATGCCACAGACACGGTAATAAAAATGGCAGTAGATACATAAGAAATAATTTAATTACACTAGCTAGCAGTGGCACATCTGAAAAAACAACGTGAAATAAAAGGGAAAAAAAGCAAGCAGAAAGCTAGCTCATCACTTTATTCCAGAAACGGTACAGTGTAGTGACTCGCTCGCTCCTCCCTCTGGCGAAATAATGTCGTCAATGCCTCAATCGTGCAGCAGCAAGTGCTCGGTCTCCGGTGATCGCCGTCACTGGTCGGTCGCTGGCGGTATGTGCGGCGGCTTGTGCTTCTTCGGAGGTGCTTCAGGTTTTGGCTCAGGCTTAGGCTTAGGTTTCGGTTCAGGCTTTGGCTCTGGGTATGGTTTAGGCTCCGGTTTTGGTTCGGGCTTAGGCTCTGGTTTAGGTTCAGGCTTCGGCTCTGGTTTTGGCTCCGGCTGTGGCTTGGGCTCTGGCTTTGGTTCTGGGTGTGGTTTGGGTTCTGGTTTGGGATCCGGTTTAGGCTCTGGATATGGTTTGGGCTCTGGTTTTGGTTCAGGCTTTGGCTCAGGCTTCGGTTCAGGCTCTGGTTTTGGCTCTGGTTTTGGTTCAGGTTTTGGCTCTGGCTTTGGTTCTGGCTTGGGCTCAGGCTTAGGCTCAGGCTTAGGGTGTGGCTTGGGCTCAGGCTTTGGCTTTGGCTCTGGCTTTGGCTCTGGTTTTGGTTCAGGTTTTGGCTCCGGCTTTGGTTCTGGCTTTGGCTCAGGCTTAGGCTCAGGCTTTGGTTCAGGCTTAGGCTTAGGCTCAGGGTATGGCTTGGGCTCAGGCTTTGGCTTTGGCTCTGGCTTTGGCTTTGGTTTTGGTTCAGGTTTTGGCTCCGGCTTTGGTTCTGGCTTTGGCTCAGGCTTAGGCTCAGGCTTTGGTTCAGGCTCAGGGTGTGGCTTGGGCTCAGGCTTAGGTTCAGGCTTAGGCTCAGGCTCTGGGTGTGGCTTAGGCTCAGGTTTCGGATCAGGCTTTGGTTCTGGGTGTGGTTTGGGCTCTGGCTTTGGTTTGGGCTCCGGTTTTGGTTCCGGCTTCGGTTCCGGTTTTGGCTCTGGCTTCGGCTCTGGGTACGGCTTTGGTTCTGGTTTTGGTTCTGGCTTAGGCTCAGGTTTAGGCTCCGGCTCAGGTTTTGGCTCTGGCTTCGGCTCCGGTTTTGGCTCTGGGTATGGTTTAGGTTCAGGCTTAGGCTCAGGTTTTGGTTCTGGCTTTGGTTCCGGTTTAGGCTCAGGCTCAGGTACTGGTTTTGGCTCCGGCTCTGGCTTGGGCTCAGGTTTTGGCGTGGGTTTAGGATGAGGCTTTGGCTTTGGCTTCGGCTCCGGCTCCGGCAGCTTCTCGTATGTCACACGACCCTGCTTGCTCATGAAGCGGGCGCCATGGCCGAGCCCCCGGCCAGCAGCCGCCGCTTCATCAATGAAGGCGCTCGCCACCGCCAACGCCCCAAGCAGGAGCATGGCGACGGCGAGGCAAGGAGAGCGCCTCGCCATGGCTGGCTAGCTAAGCTCCTCCTCTTCCCTTGTCTTCTTCTCCCTCTCTCACTTCTGCTGTTGTACGTGGTAGAACTGAACTGTGAGCTTCTGTGATCTTGTGCCAATGGATGGAAGGGTGGCTGGGGTTTTATAGCCCGGGAAAGCCAGGCATCTGTGGTCACGTGTCTCCATGGCCCCCAGCTTTTGTGGTCTCGAGCTGCTTGCCAGCTCTCACCCAGTATCCTGCCTGGCTGCTTCCCCTTTCCAAATCTGACTTTTTTTTTTTACCCTTCTTCACTTTTTACCAACTGCTAACCCTACTTTTTGCTAATTAATCAACACCTGTGCTGATTAATCAATCGATTATACTTTGCTATACTTCAATGTGTGACTGGGCAACTAGAGCTTTCTTGGAAGTTGGAAAAACATGAATATTTCAGACAACTTTTGTTAGAAACGGAAATACCAGTAGTAGAAGTAATTCGTACGAAAACCAAGAGTAAAATTCTTGAGCCATCATGGCAATGGCGATTGGCGGAGCCCGCAAGGCAAACAGTGTAAATAGATGCAGCAGAAGCTAAGCATTGCAATTTGCAAGAGCAGGAGATGAATGGCAGCAATGGCGACTGAACAGCAAGAAGGGGACAGCAGCCAGAAACACACATTAACGTGGGTGAAAGCGTCCCATATTCCCTTGAAAATTGCATCCAACTCAACACATTACTAGATTACCCGCGTTTCACGTTGCATTCGATCTCTCTGTCTCTGCTACAACGTCGCTCTCTCGCCGATCTCTCAATATACACGGGGTAGCTAGCTAGGAGCTAACCGGCTGCTGTGTTCAGACCGGCCACTGTGTTTAATTGCCGTGATGCTTCAACGAAGTTGACGAAACTGGCACGGGGTTGGAAGGATTTGAAAGCTAAATTTGTGGTAGATTTGTAAGACAGATGGGTAGATAGATAGATTATGATCGCTATCGATCTGCGAGGTCGAGTAAACTGAACTTAATTTGCTGATTTTTCAATTCTTTGACGCCCTCGGCTCTGCGACGACAGATAATTCAAGGTCCCGTACGTCAAGCTATTTTACTGGTTTCTAGTTTCTAGAAATATTACTGGTCCTGGTCTGTTGAAAACTTGAAGTACACGTACATATCAACATATGTACACGGTACACCTGTATTGCTGATGATTTTGTTGCTGTATGTGCCGACCTTCTGGAATACTACCTTCATTTATTGAATTAACCAACGGTCATACTTCCTCCGTTTCACAATTCCATATACATATTGATGTTAATGAATCTAGATATATATATATATCTATCTAGATTCATTAATATCAATATGAATGTGGGAAATGCTAGAATAATTTACATTGTGAAATGGAGGGAGTATATTATTGATAAGGGTAATATGGATTTTACCTTGAGAGCATGTACACGTAAGGGCGAACATCTACACAACGTCCAATGTACGAGTTTGGTCGTCATTAAAACTAGCAAGGTAACTAGCCTGTGTATTTACGCGGGTATGTATCGTAGTTTGTATTTGAAAGACTTGTAAGTACTATTTCTCCACAAATTTTCTTCATGCACACTGCTTAAATAAGTTTTTCAAACTATTAGTTTGCTCTAAACTATAATCGTCTTCATTACCTAGAAAGAAGGTAGACTTAGATTATTTAGAGAACATGTCAATTAAGTGTAAATTAAAAGTAAGATATTTTTTAATTAAATGTTTAGGTGCTCTCTTTTTTAACAATTTAAAAAACTATTATTTCTAATAAATGTGTTTTATTTGTACATGCAAGCCTGCCTTCTAATTGGTTCATATTGACGGTTACATATGAATTACTAAATATAGAGGATATATCCTAGACCTTGTTTTCCTATGATATGCATGATCTACGGTGTGTGTGCGTTTTCAAAAAAAAAAAGCTAGTCAGCATGAGTTCTGTAATTAAAATTTAGGAGTAACAAATATAACATTAAGCCCACTATATAATGCTACCTTAATGTAGCTTATATATGCAATAATGTGTGGAGAAACTCATAATTCCACGGTACAGGATAAGTGGAAGTCCGTATCATATCTAAGCATTATTTAAAAATGGTTATGGCAATTAAAAGCCAATGGTTGTTCCAATTTAAGTCAAAAGTAAGAATCATTTCTTACGAATTTAATAGATTTTTCTCCGAATGGCTCAAGCTAGTCCCTATTGCCAGATTGTAATTTATGTTTTATTTTATACAAATTTTAAGTTCAAAATATAGGCATTACGAAACTTAAATTGTTGGTTTATTTATGAATAGAGCAACAATTCGATTAAAAATCAGATGTGCAGCTTAAAATCATGGTCGTTTTAATGTTATTGATTGTTTCTCTTTTAGTTTGATAAGTACATAGAGGGGGAGAAGAATGGATGGTGGAGAGCCTAAGTCGAGAGGAGAGGAGAGGAGAGGAGAGGGGGTGGGCAGTGCTGTGTGTATTCGAGGGGAAGGGCAAGGTAGAGGGGAAATTGTTTTTCTCATTTTACTAAATGGTTTAAGTGAAAACCGATGATAATATGGTTTTTTTCACAAAATTTCAAAGACTTTTTATAATTTTTATGACGTGACATATGGCAACAAAAGATTTTTCTAAAAGTATACCTAATGGTTAGAAATAATTGATCTATCGATTTGATTAGAAACCAATAGTCACATGTTAATTTCCTCATAATTTCTGAGAGATTTTATAATTTTTTAGACGCAACACATGGTGACTTAGAGAGTTATAGAGGATGTAGATTGATTTAATATGATGTACTATTTATTGTCAATTTTTTTATAGTGATTCATTGCTGTTGTTATTTGGTCGCCACACAACGAATAGAACTTGATGTTCCAAAAACATATGTAAATTTTTATTCAATACAATTTGAGCAATATTCATCTTGAAATTTTTATTTAATTATAAAACAACAGTTCAAAACAAACTAAAAATTGAATATAACTTAAGAACTATTATCATTTAGCATTGCATTCATTGATTATTTTTATATTAACATGTTAGTTAAAAAGTAGGAGAGGAAGGGATATCCTGATGGGAGAGGCCACATGCGCATATAATGGAGGATGGGGAACATACAATAGTGGTATGGAACGAGTGAGGATGAGAGTTTGTTTTCTTTAAGAATACAATGGTTAGTAAGATCTAATGTTATAAAATAATACGTCCATCACATTAGGTGAAATTTGCTAAAATTCTATTACAATTATATATGTTTTGTGCTTTTGTACAAACTGATTGTGTTTTAGTTCCTATTAATTACTTTACTAACTGAAATTAGCATTAACAACTCTATTGATTGATTAAGATCTATCCTTTTTTTTTTACTTCTGTGTTCCTACAATATATTCAGTGTAGATATTAAAAATATGAGGACACAAAAGTATAAACGTAGTTTTCATGAAAAATCTGATAATATTATTGTGACTTATCATAATTTAAGAATGGGGAGAGCAATTTTTAAGAACAACAATCACAGTTTTGCTTATTTTAATGTTATATAGTTGTAGATATAATTTAATTATTATGAAGTTATGTACGATAGTAAATTCTACATTATTAGTTTTTTCATATGTTTTTTAATAGCATGAAAAATAAAAAAAACCCAAAAATGACATATTCCTTTTGACGGTTGAAATAGGGTAAATATGGGTCTTTAAATGTAAGTTTGTTTTCATAATTTTTTTAATGGCATGTAAAATAAAAGAGTAAATTGCACCCACAATGCAACAACTTGGCAGGTGGGTGCGATATAGTGCAAGAAATTGAGAATTGAACGTCTGAGTACAACAACTTGACAAGTGGGTGTGTTCTAATACAAGAATATAATAATTTATTATTTTGGTGTATCAACTTGGCTAAGCATATGCTAGGTGAGTTTTTTTTAATCATATGGATATTACCTTATAATATTGAATTTAATTTTTAAGAATTATACAGCACATAATAGTATAATTTACATCCAATTACCATTAAGAATTTTTTGTTGTCTTCACCTTCTCAAATATCAACCGAAATATAATAATTTTTATATCCAATTTAATTGGCTTTCAGTTATTAGTTATTAGGATAAAAATATAAATATACTTTTACAAATATGTGCTAGTATATTGTCAAAATTAGTACTTAAAAATTGAATTTATATAAAAAATACTCCGAATAATTAAGTTGCCGCATAACCTTTTAATTTATTGTATCAAAATCATACCTACCTTGCAAATTATTGCATTTATACGATCACTGATAAAGTTCTTATACTAAATTGCACCTACATGCCAAGTTGTTGCACTAGAACACTCATTTCTCAAGTTATTGCATCAAATTGTACCCACATGTCAAGTTGATGCATCGTGAATGCAATTTACTCAAAATAAAAACTATAAACCAAAGTGACATATTTATTTAAAAGTTAAAATATAGTAAATATATATAGGTCTTTAAATGTAAATTTTGTCATAAATAATCTATCAAAATATGAGTTACCTTTATGATTTACATGTTATAGCTATTTAATTTTTTTATTAGAAATCATGTTTCCTAATTAATGTAGCATCAATATAGGGGAGAGAAACAGAAAGATGGGCGAGGTGTGTATGTCCATTACATATTCATCCACACACGGGTCGGCCGGGGTTGGGCCGTGGGGGTTAGGAGGTGGCTATTTATTTTTCTAATCAAACATAATTTAAATGGTTAAAAGTAATGGGTCCATCAAATTAAATGAAAGCTAATGGTTTAGATTATTTTTAAGAAGTTCTCTAATTTATTAGAGTGTCATGTGGCATATTGGAAACGTTTACGGGGGTGTCACGTGACGTCTTAGGAGGTTTTATAGGATGTTTGATGAATTTTTACTATATAATAGATAGATAGATTCATAGGTACAATGAAAATTGATTGTTTTTCCGGGGAGTGAAGATCTGCATATGAAAATTAATTTTTGCTGTGAGTGTGGACCTGTATGTGAAAATCGATTACAGTCGATCCACACGTGAAAATTGATTTTGGGACAATTTCCCTACAATTAACATATGTTAGTGCACCATAATATTATTATGCAATAGTAGATGTTAAAAACCAAAGTCAACTCTTGTCTCTCCTCCCCCTTTTAATTTGTCTCCCATTATCAAAATGTTACTAGCTAGCTGACAGCATTATGCATGGGCCATCATATTATTGATTGTTCCAAATACCCAGATGCGTACGTTTTTTTAATGGAAAAATCTATACTCCACGTACTAAATTATTTTGTACTAGCACTAGTACTAATGTGCTACGCCGTAACTACATCTACATTTAATTTCTATATGTAGCAGCAAACTCATGTAATTAGGTGTGTTTAGTTCGAAAAAGAAAATTTTTGAGTGCCACATCGAATGTTTGATCGAATAGGGGAAGTGGTTTTCGGATACGAATAAAAAAACTAATTTCATAACTCATCTGGAAACCGCGAGACAAATCTTTTGAGCATAATTAATCCATCATTAGTATATGTGGGTTACTGTAGCACTTATATATGGCTAACTATTGACTAATTAGGCTCAAAAGATTCGTCTCACGATTTCTCCCCTAACTGTGCAATTAGTTTTTTTATAATTTTATATTTAATACTCTATACATGTGTTCAAAGATTCGATATGATA
The DNA here is from genome assembly GCF_034140825.1 of Oryza sativa Japonica Group. Taxonomy (NCBI): domain Eukaryota; kingdom Viridiplantae; phylum Streptophyta; class Magnoliopsida; order Poales; family Poaceae; genus Oryza; species Oryza sativa. The sequence continues at coordinate 7,785,929 of NC_089039.1, forward strand.
TTTTTTGAAAAAAAAAATTTGAGAACTGAACCAGACCTTAACATCCCGTGGGTGTAAAATTCAGGCTGCTTGGATGCCAAGTCGATCGAGCAGCAGCGTAGGCTCCAAAACTGCGCATGAGTACTATTTTTTTTAACAAATATGTGCTCGGCAGAACATAATTTCGAGCGCATATCAGGAATTCCAAGGAGGAGAAAACTTCTACTATCTCCATCTTAAAATGTACTTCCTCCGTCTCAAAAAAAAAACTTAACATCATACTACGACGTGACACATATATCACATCCTAATATTATATTGTTTTTTTAGCACGGAGAAAGTTACTATCAGTATAGGATGTGATATTACATGGTGCTACGAATTGGTGCAGGGCAGCAGCAGAGGGTTGGATTGACGCACCGACGCGAGCGGCCGATATCATCTGTGCTGCACGGGGTCGTACACGCACTGAACGACACGACTACTAGTGGACCACCGGACTGCCTGCATGCCGCGCCGCGGGCTCCACTCCACCAGTAGTCCACTGAATGCCCACAGGACTAACAGCTAGCTAGACACTGCAGTACTTGTGAGCCAAGCCATGTGAAGTGATGATCGATGTGAACGGAGATGCCTATGCCGATGGGATCGACGTAAGTGTAGTATAGGGAGGTGAAAACGGGTCGGATTCGGTCGGATCCCATCTTTCTTATATCCTAACCCATATTTTATAATCGGAATCGGGTTGGACACGGATAGTGCCGAATAAGGATACAAACTCAGATAATGTCGAGCAAAAATACAGAATGAACACTATCGGTTACGAATATTTATTCGGATATCAAGTCGAAGACAACAATCTTATATATCACATAGACAATAACCATTTAACAATACCATATATCCATAATACAATTATATTAAGCTATTAGGATCTTAGAAAATAAATAGGGTACAATACATCGTAGTAGAACCAATACATAGTACTAAAAGTTACCTCACAAAAACATAATACGGGTAATATCTGTATAATTATCCGGGTAATACTCGGAACTTTTACTGGATAATCCGTATCCGTCGGATACTACGTTTCCGAACCCGATCTCGTATCCGCCAAAAAAGGCCCGTATTCGGACCCGATATCCGAAATTTCGATCCGAATTTATCCCGAAATAATGTGGCCGGGCGGGCGGGAGGGAAATACCCGTCCCGTTTTCACCCCTACGTAGTACGTGCACAGGCGCAACAGTCATCGGCACCGGGTCGACCTCAATGTTTAGGCCCTGTTTAGATCCCTAGCAAAATTTTACACCCTGTCACATCGAATGTTTGGACACATGCATGAAGTATTAAATATAAACGAAAAAAATAACTAATTACACAGATTGTGTGTAAATTGCGAGACGAATCTTTTAAGTCGATTTGATAATATGGTGCTACAGTAAACATTTGTTAATGACAGATTAATTAGGCTTAATAAATTCGTCTCGCGGTTTACAGGCGGAATCTCTAATTTGTTTTGTTATTAGACTACGTTTAATACTTCAAATGTGTGTTTTAATATATCCAATGTGACACGCCAAAACTTTACACCCCTGGATCTGGACACAGCCTTAGGGTTTAATTTGTTTGGAGATTTTTTTTCATAGATGTAGCTTCTTCCAAAATTAAAGTCATCCACAAACATTCTATTTTTCCGTTAAAATTTAAAAAGTTGTAGAACTTATAAAATGTATTAGAAAACCACAGCCTAAAAAGCCCAGGCCAGCTTCTTCATAGGGTGTGTTTAGTTCACACCAAAATTAAAAATTTGGTTGAAATTGGAACGATGTGACGGAAAAGTTGAAAGTTTGAGTGTGTGGGAAAGTTTTGATGTGATGAAAAAGTTAAAAATTTAAAGAAAAATTTTGAAACTAAACACGGTCATGATCGAAGAAGCTGGGTACCAACCAGGCAATAGACCTTAGCTACATGGGCACGGGACGAGGCGCGGATTGATGGAGAAGCTATAGCTAGCTAGCCCCCACACTACGTACCCCACAGCCACGCGCGACGGTCGGCCAGCCGATCGATCGCAACCTATCTGTCTATCTATCTCGCCAAAACGCGTGCGTGCACTAGTGCCCGCTCTGCAGCAATTGCCTCATGAACCCTCTCCAAGACTCGAACGATCCATCCATCGTTCTATCGCAGGCAGATGAGGGTGGATGTGTGTGCAGGCAGGCCGGGGCGGGTGGAGGGTCACCGCGACGTACGTATGGCGACCGCTTCCCCGCGGCCGCGCGCGCACGCACGGCGGCTGGCGTGTGCATGCACAAGAGTCCATCCGTAGGCCTACCAGCCGGGTACCTAACATGCATGCATGTAATCTAGTTACGTTCCGCGTATATAACATATTCTAATACTACTACGAATTATGACATTCGGATTATAGTATTATGGCTGTGTACGTTTAGTTCACGCTAAAATTGAAAGTTTGGTTGAAATTAGAACGATGCGACGGAAAAGTTAGAAGTTTGTGTGTGTAGAAAAGTTTCGATGTGATGGAAAAATTAAAAATTTGAAGAAAAACTTTAAAACTAAACACACAAACTTCTAATTTTTCCATCGTACCATTCCAATTTCAACCAAACTTCCAATTTTAACAACACACCCTCAGTACGTTTAGTACGTGCTACTCAGATAAGGCCAATGAGAGCCGCACATAGCGTGACATATGTGCGATATACATCCGCCAACCGGATACGTATAAAGTCTGAAGTTGATCGATGGAAATATGGAATCGACGTAGGGATAAGATAGAGGGGTACAGCTAGTGCTGCAGGCAGAAAATCACAACCAGAGAAAGGGAAGGGAAAGGGTTCATCCAAAATTTTGTATTTCATATGTTTAGTCATATTCAGTTATTCAGTTAGGTACTACTGTTTCATTTATTGTATTACGACTCTCTCGAGCTAGCCTAATATATATCTCGACGACGGTTCGCATTATATAAGAAATTAAAGACGATTGAAAAAAAAAAGGAATTGAGAGCTATGACAACTAGCCAAATCTTAAGTGAAAACAAAACACAGGAATCCATGTAGAGATAAGTAAGAGTACAAATGCAGTGAGAAAGTTACAATAAGAGAGAGATGGTTCAGCCAAAATTTTTGTCTCGAATTGCATATGTTTAGTCATATTCAATCACACAATGTTTTATTATATCACGACTCTCTCTAGATAGCCAAAATTGGTGGAGGATAGTTGTGATCGGTTATAAGAGATGAGAAAGTTGGAGAAATTAATAAGAGATGGCTGAGATAAGGGGTATATATATAGAAGTGGTTATATATTGGGACATAATTATAATTAATGCTAAATGTAGTTATATTATGAAAGGGAGGTGATAAGAAATTAATTAATGGCTCCTTTCAAACACAAGATTGCAAAAATTACAGAAATAGGAACAATAAAGGAATTAAGCATCATATATATATAGCTAGCCGAATCTCACATAAAAAAAACATGTATGAGAATTTGGTAAAGAGGATTTTGGTTGCTCCAGAGAAAAATGTAAAAGATGGGCTTTCATCAAATGTTTTGGGATCGATGGAAAACAAATCATGTAGTGATTTTGGAACACATTCCTACAATACAAATGACTTTACAGGGAATATTCTCATAGGACTTCAATCCTTCAAAATTCATGAAAAAAATTCTCAAGTGGTGTTTGATAAATTATATATATTATATGCTTACAACAGAGCATGTATATATGTAATTACTACTAGTTTGCCTTGCTTTCGTTTATTGTGCTCCAAATTATTTAATTTGTCATGCAATGCCTAGATTACAAGTGGCACACATTAATTTCCACCAAGTCTTGGGAAACATATCATGTAGATTATCGTCATTATATGTGTTGCTGATGTCGGTGTATGGGTGGTGGTTATTTTTTCTTTTTTGCCAGAATTTTTTTCCCTGTTCCCTATGTATTATGGATTTGAGGTTGAAATTGTACCCAACTTACCAAGTTGATATACTAGAAGGCTCATTTATCAAGTTCTTGCACCAGAACTATTAATTTTAAATAATAAGTAGTATTTAAATGTATGTTAAGTTGGTACATAGACCACATTATGATTTTTTTTTAAAAAAAAGAACATAGTACAAACATAGGCGTTCAAACGTGCATGCACCCATCCCTATAAACGCACGCATGCACACCCTACTCCTATGAGCACTTCTGAAAGACTGAGCCGATATATCTTGAGATTGACAAAGTCATCACGGATGTCTTGCTTTTCACAAGTATGTCGCGTACCAGCAAAAGAATAATTAGCCGTGTGCACATGTGGTGGGTTAGTTACACCGCAAGAAACCTAATCAGTTGTTTCTAAAAAGAAAGAAATATAATCAAATGAGTTACGCTCACTTCGCACATTATGTTACATTTGTACTCAAAAGTATAGGGAGTATATATTATCAATAGGTTAATTAAATTATGTACCAGAATCATTTAGTCTATTATTTTTTAAAAAAAACAAATCCTCCCTACATAGTGCCCAAAATTAAATGCCCGAAAATGAGATATACATACACATAGGCATCAAGCTATAAAAATGGCACGTTTTTCCTGCGAGGTGTTTCAGGGATTTATTAATATCATATTGGTGACAGTTTAGCAGACGGTACTGAATAATCTCCCCATTAATCCCCCGATGCCCCCACACGTCACTGGTCGGTTACTAGGTGTCGCCACAAGTAAATTAAAGCGCAAGATCGATCGAGCTCATCTCTTCAGACTAGATCCACAAATTAAAGGCGAGAAAGAGGGAAAAAAAAGATTAGAGATTGGATCGATGGATGGAGAGATGGCATCTGCCAGCCAGAGGCCATCGTTGTCGCTCGCTTTTTCACGCTGTGATGAGGACAATCCTGCAATACCTCCGGCTTTTTGGCTTGCAAACTTCGCACAAATCTTCCATGGCCTCCTTCCGCGGACACGGACAGCGACCTCCCATCCGCTGCCCTCTGCATGTGTACAATTCATTCGCGTTGCGTTTCTTGCCAATCTGGATCTCTCTCTTTCACCTGTATTCTCTCTCGATCTTGTTCTTGTTATACATGCGTTTGCGTGTGGCGACCGGCGAGTGATGATTCGATCGAGCTGCTTGTGAGCTACATTTTGTTCCTATATGCTGTTGTTGTTGCCATGTTACTCCAGTTTAATTGATTTAATTAATTGTGATTCTCTTTTGTGTATGGCTGCCGCTAATTATTCTGGCCCACATCTCAGGGTAGCTATAGGCCACGTAATGATGGAATTGAGGTGTAGCAGGATTAAGGAAAATCTTGAAAAGCAATATTTTACATAAGCTGTTACATTTGTGATAGGATTTTTTTTTTGGTTGGTAGCATATATTGCAAATTTATTTATTTATTTGTAGCAAGGTGATCATCTTAGATAGATGCAGGGCACTGGATTAATTGAATGTAGCCGTGTAGATTGTCTTTCTTTGAGATATGGTTCGCTATCAGCTGTTCACACATAGCTCATGCGTCAGTGTCAAATTAAGAGTAATCACTGTACTAGCATAAATGAAAAGAAAGAGCAACATTTTCTGTTACAATATAGTCAATTAATTCGTCCTACATGTACTCTTCCCGCCAATTGCGAGCAGCGGAGTAAAATGTTCTGTTGGCACCATATTCCCCTCTCATCCTCATTTCCTTCAAATTAAGTCGCTCTCGCGAAGTCATTTTACGTCAAAATTTTATATGAATTTTCAAATAATTAAATTAATTCATGTAAAAATTCTTCAAAACTCTTTTAGTTCAAAGGAGACCCCAATTGGTGTGGATTAACTCTAAAGTTAGCTGAGTTGAAGAGTCCAGCAGTTTAGCTTTTTGGGTTTTTCTTTGGTTCCGTCAATATTCTACCTGAAAGTATTCGCTCAAAAAAAATATTCTGCCAGAAATTGTTTACACACATATGGTGCACATTCATGATTTTTTTCATCCTAGATTTACTGTTAAACCCTGATAAGACTCTGAAATGTTCATATAGTTAATATGAAGATGAAGAGATCAACCTAGCTAGTACATACACATCTTTCTTTTGACTGTAAAGATTACAAGCATCGTCATATATTCTCTCGGGAAGTTATTCCACTATTGAATATATTGATCTGTTCTAAAATAAAAAGATTATTCCACCATTGTTCTATTAGCTGGATACTTCTCGGTACAAAGACTGGATGATTGATTTCTATTATCGAAAAAATTATTATCCTAGCCCACACAAGGGCTTCCAAATCGTAGGAAAACTGGCCCTGAATCCATGATGAGATATTCGGTACACGCAACTAAACCAAATCCTATATACTTATCTAGTTCATCCCCACTAAGTGTAGTTATCGCTATTTCTCTCTTCTCTCAATAAGCCACATCACCTCAATTATTTTTAACCATTGGATGATAGATCCATAGTTCAAATTGTCTCTTCTTTCTTCTCTAATAACACCATGCAATCTCAATTATTTATAGGCTCAAAATTCATATGTATATCAATTTGTTTTAATTTTAATAATCATATTTCATCATATTTGTACATATTATGTAATTTAATTTCCCGCAGCAACGTGGCGGGGTATTCATCTAGTTAAAAAGAAGAATCATGAGTGAGTAGGTGCAAAATGTGCAGCGAAGAAAATAGTCGCAAAGCTTTAATTAGGGTAAGGTTGCTAAATAATATTTCAGTGATAAAGACATGGTTGGGGAAATATCCTCTAGAGGATATCAGTACTAATAAAGGGGCCTAAAAGAGTTCCAACCTAATTAACTAAAATGAAGCACAATAACGAACGAAATAAATTAATTGCTTTCAGAAACATAATTGGATGAGGTGTACCATCTCGTCTCTATAGAAGGTTCAAAGTGTACCATCATCAGGGCCATACTTTGGATTTTGGATGAGATAGAGAGAAAGATAATGGACAAGGAAAAACCACCTGCAGGCTGCAGTTGCCATGGAAAGTTGTAAACCATAGTTATTAGTTAAATAAAAAGAATCATAATCACAACCAGTTCGCATGTAAACCATAGTAAAGAGGAAAATAATAATAGGCATGTAGTTGCAGTGAAAATAATAGCAAAATGTTCCATGTTACTGTCATACTACCTAGGATTTTCGATGAGTTGGAGAGAGATGATAAACAAGAAACCATGACCTGCAGTTGCCATGTAATAACCTTTATAAACCATAGTCAAATAAATTAAAGAATAACAAGCCCAACCAGTGCATGTAAACCATAGTTAAAGAAAAGAACAATGAGAGAGCGTGTAGGTGCAAAAAGTGCGGTGAAAATAGTAGCAAAATGTTCAGGGTCACAGGTGACAGAGACAGAGGACCGAAGAGCTGATACAACAAATGAGAGGGATAAAAGACATCTAATCCAATTAGTTGAGGAAGGGAACGTATCGAAGGAAACAAATCGCTCTGGCAGAGACAGCAGTACCAATGCAAATAGATGGACGCGTGAAACTGAACAAAAATAATAAGAAGAACTCAACAGCTGCTGGGCTGGGGCGTGCGTAATACATACGTCATGCATTTCGTCACGGCAGTTAAATTTTAACTGGCGTAAAACATATCAGCTTCATAATTTTGGACCACATATGGATATGGAAGTGTCTAAACGAGTTAGCTACTCAAGTGCCGGTTAATTTGTTTGTGATAAAACTGTATTCATTGAGACGGATGAATTGGAATGTAACAGTTTCAAAACGATCATTGAAGATATGAAGTGAGCGTAGTTCCTCATCACGGAAGAATCTAAATTTTACACTTTACACGGATATTCACATTTACGGCCACATTCTTTTAGTGATAAACCATCATCAACAATACACTTGTAGTGATTTTTTTTAATCTTAAGATATGATTGTCTAGTTTTTTAGAAATGCTCGCAAAGATGGGGTATATACATTTATAAGTGAGCACTCTATTAGATAAAAAAGGGACCCTAGATGATGCTCAATTTGCTCACTAATACTAGGAAAGAAAGTACTGGTCAATTGGACTGCTCCAGAGAAAGTCCTGTACGATTTGGTCACGCAAAGGCTTCGTTCGACAATGCTGATTGTCCGGGCCTTTTCAAATTCAGCCTAACTAGGACTGTTTTTGGAGCAATCCAAATGATCAGTGACTTTCTTTCCTGTTAAACAAAAAATGGGTACGGTTTCGAAAAGATCTGAAGTTCTGAACCGCCCTACGGGAAACAACACACTCTAGGATTTCAAGTTTTCAACCCATAATTCTAGAATTCGAATAGGGAATTTCAGTTCATAAGGCTCAGGCAGATAGGAAGCAACGACATTCCGCACTCTGCAAGTCCGAAACATAGGAATACAGCTACAACTTTGCAACGTTACGGTAGGTAATGGCACGGTTGACGATAAGACAAGAACAATTTAAAGTTGGCATTCTTCAAACCAGAACATGCCATGACAAGTGGATGCGATAGTTAGCACCTAGAGTACTTTTTAGCGAGGATTTAACTCATGTCAACAATGTATCAAAAAAGGATGGCACAAAAATTTATCATTACTATCCATCACCAACAGCGCGTCCCACTGTAACTCAAAGGAGAGCTTCAGCCCTGATGATAGCAGGTTCAGTCAAATTGTACTTTATCCAGCTGCGTAATCATCTCCTCAAACTGCAAAGTATGACAAAGAAATGATACATTATATAGGGTATAAATGAGAAAACTACAAGTGCATCCAACGAAATGATGTCGCATGTGTGACCAAGTAAACATGGTAAGCTGTAAAAAGATCTACAGGTACCTTCAAAATCTGTCTCAAAAAGTAATCACCATGGTTCTTGGTTAACTTGGATTCAACAACATGAATAATGTCCTGTGTGGATACAAAAAGATTTGGTGAGTCAAATAGAATAGTCATTTGTAATAAGTCACATCACTCCATTTGTAAGGTAACACGTCTAAAGTTCCATACTAGGAAGTGTGGGAAAAAAAAACACGGACTTCATGTCATTCATGCAGTATTTCAGCCACTGATAATCATTACACTAGTCAAATTCATAACCCCAGGTACAGAAAGTTTTGAGTTCAAAAGCATACACAAGGAATTTATATTTTCACTAAAAGCACAAATCATGGAGATAATATTTCATGAACATGTAAAACAAAAATTATATTCTCCAAGCATTTAATCGCCATCAGGAAATCTAAACAATAATAGCGCTTGAAGCGCAGAAGGTTTCAAATTAAAAAGCACACACAAAAAAGTTATCATAAAAACACAAAGCAAGGAGATAATGTTTCAAGAATACGTTAAAATGAACACTATTTTCTCCAAGCATTTAGTCATCAACAGGAGATCTAAACAGTATGGGTGAGTCTGGTTCCCTGTATGCTGGATGACCTGTCTGGACACACCAAGCCTGCCTCAGATGGACTGGTTTCCAACATAGATTTTGATTTGTTTGGTCAGCTGAGTTTATTTGGCCAGTCTACCACAGAAATTGTTTGGTTTCATGCATATGTCACTTCTCTCATGGAACATCTTGAGAGGACACTGCATATAGGCAGCTCTTTCTTGACTCAAGCAACCAGGCCAATAAGAAATGATTCTGGAACTTGTTTCCTCATGGCCAGGCTCCCACTACTTTTTGCGCACAGAGGGATAGGTCCACTGACCTCTGCAGGAAACCAAACAAGTGGTTGCTGCATGCACTAAGCCAAGACAAAGACGATACGAGGAATCAAACGAGCCATAATAGTGCTACTACCAAGCAAATTTATAGGAAAACATAAGACAAACCATTCTTTTTCTCACACATGAATGTGAGGATCGGTACAAATAAATTCCATAGTTAGCAAGGAGATGACGTAAAAATTAATTATCCTACCTCATCAATATAGAAGTCAAAGTCTGCACTGGATATGACCTTTCCGTCACTGTCGATTGAATGCATTTTGTGCTTGTATGTCATAAGAATTGTCCTGCCATCATATAACAATTATGTTATCATGAATGAGAAAAGTCAAGTATTAGCAGTAAAATATTATATTAAAAATACACAGACCTTAGTGTAACCTCATCCACATCCATGTATTTGGCAAGTTTACCAATTGTTATCGTTGAATACAACTTGAGATAGCTTCGAATACCAGAGAGCAACTGTTGTTGTTTCACTTCATAAAGAAATAGTTTCAACTGAAGACGATAAGCATCCTGTTGAATGATACATAGTTAAATAATTTGGTGTGGATACAAGAAAAATAAAGCCTGCTTTTTGACAAGTGAAACTCACAAAAAAACTTGAAATAAACAGTATTAAAATAAAAACTATGTTTTCATAACCAAGTGCATGGTAGAACTGAACAAAAAGAATATCACTGATACTGCATTATTGGATTATCAGAATTTAGTAGTAATGTCTGAGCAAGTAGATACCCAAAGCATAGGCGGGATCTAGGGGGTGGTCCCGGGACCACCCAAGAAAAACCCTAGCCCAATGCATATATACATATGTGAAAAGAAACTTGTGGAAAAAGAAAAAAAAATAACTCCATTATTAATATATTGTGATGTACATTTAATCCATTTATACTTCTAACCTTGTTATATATATATATATATATATATATATATATATATATATATATATATATATATATATATATATATATATATATATATAACTTGGACCACCCATATAAAAATACTAGATACGCCATGGACCCAAAGATGTGCATTTCAGGTGTCACATAAGATGCTAAGTAAAGATACTCAAAGTAACTGACATGCAACTTCCGCAAATTGTAATGTTAATGCATAACAAGGGAAATAGTAAAATGAACCTCAACGTTCAGCTGCTCAATTGTCATTTCAACAATATAAGGCAGTAAGGCACAAACAAACAATAATTCAAAAAAATAAAACTCCTACATCACTTGAGATATTACAGACAATTTGATACACCTAGAATGCTTTGGTCCTAGCCCAATTAAGGGTGTAGTATAGTTTCAAAAAAAGCATAAAAAAGACCACCCCAATCTTTACTTTAAGTAATACCTGGTTGTAGTTTGTGTATGGCTCTCGTAGAACTGGAGGCGACGCAGTAATGAACTTGGGGCAGGCATAGGAAAAGAGTTCATCATAAATAGCATATGCCTCATCATCATACCTATGCATCTTTGTCATTTTGTCCCCATACTTTTCCTTCAGCTGAGTGCCAACGTTTTCATCTATGAGCTTGTCCTGTGGACACAATGAGAGGCAGATCGCCAATAGTGCATACATCTGCTCATTCTTCTTAAGTAGCTGGTCATACTGGGGGGAATTCTGGTGGTATTGCTTACACTTCAGGATATACAACAGAATTTTGTTGAATTCACGTATACCATCAATATACCTGAAATCCATCCAGAAATATGGTTTATCAGATAAAAGAAGTCAGACAGGACAATTCATGATGGTGAACTAACTAGTAACATGACTCCATTCATCCATTAAGCATTAGGTTCTCATATGGGACAGAATAGCATGCTTCACAGTAAAGTTTTTTTTTTTTTTTGGGTTCACAGTCAACAGGACTACCTAAATGTTGGAAAATCCAAATTTTTGGTAAGGTTGCAATAAGCAATAACAAATTTTGGTAACAATCCAAATGAACGAATAACTCCGTTAGCATTATCAATATTAAGTAAGGCAAATTTTGGCATCAAAGAGAAATGATCCTAAGTACTTCATCAGAGGTAAGTAGGGGAAGTGTCGGGCTTAGCTCAACCTTGGATTCTTGGACCATTATTAAGTAGAGAACAGCATAAGCACTATTGACTACAAAAGGACTGCCCAGAAAGCTTTTGCCATATTCCATAAGATGAAATGATGTTAAACGGCAATGTTACATTTAGTTCACATACGCAGAGCTTAAAAGTAGGAGTAATATACTATATAATAGGACCACCTGCAATTATGGTAAACATAAGCAATTTATATATATATATATATATATATATATAGGACACTCATATGGGGGCACCATGGTTTCAAATGCACAAAATCACTCAAATTTTTCAAAATTTTCAAATTGTGAGTATATACCTAGTTATAAGAATTCGATTCATACCTATACCTATCAACAAAACAACTCAAATTTAACTTTATTTCACAATCCATGATTACATACCTAACTAATTATATGTATGGATGCTATATACCTAGAATCAAAATCTAACAAAAACAAGTTCAAATTCAGTTCAAACTTGCTTTCAACTAGTTAGTAAAGTAGTTAATATTAATACCTAAATAATTGAAAAAGTTTCATGCTCATTTGAATTGGGTATATACTCAATTTCAACAATGGTGCCCGGGCACCATGGAGCACCAAACAAATTTACTATATATATATATATATATATATATATATATATATATATATATATATATATATATATATATATATATATATATATTAAAAGAAGAGTTGAAAGAGTCATTCTGAAGTGATTGAAGAGGTACCAAAAAAAGTTCAATTATATGGCACAGAAAGTGGACCATCACTGGTTACCCAAAGGGGTGAGGGTACGCATTTTATATCCCATCAGCAGAAAACAAGTATAGCATGATGCTAGACAAGTACACATACAAGTATCAAAAGAAGGATAATCATTCATACTGTACCATACTGGGTAGGAAAGTAAAAGATAACCCAGAATTTATATAGCTGAAATATCACTAGATACTCCATCAAATCCAAAATATAGGTCATACTTGCCTTCTCAACTCTTCTCTCTAAATGAGTCATGTGAACAAGTCTCAATTGACTTATTTGGTTAGAGAAAGCATATGATTTTTTTCAACAACAAAACTCTAGATGTAGAACAATAAACGATAGATAAAGAAAATAGAAATAAAGATGGGAAACAGAGATGCTCAGGCAAGTTAGCTTAACGCATACCTGCGCATCATGAGGCTGGCAAACCCATAGTGATAAATAGTGGAAATGTGGCTTCCAATCACAGTGGTGTAGACACCCTGCTGGCTTATATCTATTGGAGCCAAGCACTTGAGCCCAGTATGGTAATCCCCAAGAAGGCAATGCACCCTGAGCAGCCCAATCATGCTGTAGTACCCCAGCATCTTCAACACATTGCTCCCGCCCTCATAGTCATACCCATCAGTTGCCGTGAACTGTTCAAGCCCTACCTTCTCCCTCTCCAGGATCTCTCCAATCATTGACTTCTCCACCAGTGCTTTCAAGTAATTAAGAACCCCATAAACACTCCATGCCTGTAAAATTATAAACAGATTAATTATGACAGAGCTATCAACAGAAAACTCATACATAAAACAAAGCTAAGCCATCCAGATCCAGGATTCATCATACCGAGCACCCAACCTGAATCTAACTCTGATAAACGACCTCCACAGCACATGTCATTGAACAAACAGTGAAATAAATGAGGCTACTGCTAAATAAACTCGTAATGGAAATTTAATGTCAATGCAAATCTCATAGCACAAGCAAGAGCAACCTCTTCCGCCTTAATTACAAATCACAAAGAAAATTGAGACTATCACTAACATGTGCAATCAAGAACCAGCTCTATTATATTACTTCATAATAAATACCATAGTCCAAATAAATAACAGAATTAACAAGCCTACCCTTCATTAGGCAACACCAGCATACCAATGGAAACTCGTCGAATCGCAACACGATTCCTGATTTACTCTGAACGATGGACTAATAAAAACTAAGGGAGATTCAGATTATAGAGGACCTATGCCACTATACCAGTGGAAACTCATACTGATTTACTCTGAATGAACGATGGATATAATAATAGTAAAAACAAAAGGGAGATTGAGATGGTAGATGAGAGGACCTGGTCGTACTGCTTGAGGAGGGCGATCTCCTCGTGGGTCTTGTTCTTGAGCTTGGCGCGGTACTGGCAGAAGCTCTGGAACTGGTAGACGAACTCGTCGACCATGTCCCAGAGCCACTGGTTGGGGAGCTGCATGTTGACGACGCCCTGGAGGACGACGCTGAAGAGGGAGCAGTAGTTGTCCCACGACTCGGCGCGCTGCGCCGGGGTGAGGCCCTGGACGCGGGCGTGGGCGTGGCGGAACCAGAGCTCCCGGTAGAGGAGGAGGAAGACGTGGTCGCCGTCGCAGTGCGCCGCCACGGCCTCCGCCGGCGGCCACGGCGTGTCGCGGAAGTGGCGGTCGGAGAGGCGGGTGAACCCGCCCTCGTACATCTGGTGCGTCTCGTACACGTTGCGGTCGCGGATGTGGCGGTAGAGGTGCGACACGAACGTCTTCACCGAGTCCGGCACGTAGCTCGGGTCGTACGCCGCCATGGCGCCGCCTCCCCCGGGGCCGGACGACGGCGGCGCCGCGTCCTCCCTGTCGCGGTAGAAGGCGGCGGCGGCGGAGGAGGCCATATGGCGATCTAGGGTTTCGAGGTTTCGGGGGGTTTTTGCGTGAGCTGGTCGAGGAATGGTGATGACCAAGCCTATCTCACTATCTGGTCGGCCTGAAAGTGGGCCCATCCACCTAATGGGCCGGCCCAATTTCGAACGGGCCGGTCCAAGCCCAACTCGAGCTGGCTAAATTTAGAGATTTAGGGTTAAAACGATAAGGCTCCATCCTCGCTAGTTGTGGCGAGCCCCAAAACCAACTCCCAATCCGCATCTCCCTCCGCTGCGCCGGCGCCGCCGCCCGCCGCCGCCGTGGCCCGGCCGTCGGCTCGCCTCCGCCTCCATCCTCGGGCACCGGACGTCGTCCCCGCCGCCCGGAGGCCGACCCCTTTGCCTCCTTAGGCCTTCTGCCCTAGTTCCGGCGGCCTGGCTCTAAATTCGGCCGCAGCCGGCGCAGGTCGATCACCGCCCGCGCGCCATTGGAAGCGGAGGTAATCCCCCGCCCAGCTGCCAAGATGAATTGGCTCTTTATTTATTGATATGTGCTCCCGGCTGCCAAGATGAAATGTTTATTTATTGATAAATTTGATATGCTGAGTTGGGAATTTTTGTATGTGCTTGTGCACTGGATCAGTTGATCTGATTGAAACTAATGCTGATTTTAGGTGGAGAAAGGAAGCTGGCATTGGTGCGTGATTGAAATGCTGACCTGATTTTTTTTAGTACATTGAGGATGTGCGTTCTCTGAACTTTTTACTGAAATGACTGTTGCATGAAAAATATGTGCTACATTCTATTTTTGTACAACACTCTATAGACTGAACATATGCCATTTTTTGTTATAAATTCAACAGTAGCGATGGATGGAGACAGTTGTTATGTTAACTCACTGGTTGTTAAAATCAACTCGCCAGAGTGGGATGATGGCACCATGATGGGGGCTAGTCCACCCGAGGAGCAACATTCAACGGTCGAAGAAGTTGTTGTCGTGAGACGAAACCAGAAAAGAACAAAGAATTTCAGCGGGAAGGAAGACGAAGGGTTGGTTTCGGCATGGTTGAATGTTAGTAAGGATGTAGTCCAAGGCATCGAACAATCTCGTTGTGCATACTGGAAGAGAATTTACGATTACTTCCACGCAAACAAGGACTTCACCTCAGACCGTTCTCAAAATTCCCTCATGCACCGCTGGTCTACTATTCAAGAGAATGTGACCAAGTTCGAGGGTTGTCTAAGCCGGATTGGGGATAGAAAGCAAAGCTGGGTTTCAAGTCAAGATAAGGTTTGCTCATATGTCCTTAAAACTAGTTCCTCATTTTTCATATAGTGACTAGACATTTAATATGACATTTTGATATGTGCAGATTATGCATGCATGTGCTCTGTACAAGGCCGAAGATGAGAACCATAGGCCATTTCACATGATGCACTGTTGGAATCTCTTGAGAAACCAGCAAAAATGGATTGATAGGTCGTCTCAGCTGCCATCTCACAAAAAACAGAAGATAACCAACAATTCAAGTCTAGGTATGTCTACTACTACTACTGATGATACTGCGGCTGCTCCTCCTCCTCCTCCAGGATTTGAGTTATCGAAGACTCCAGAAAGTATTAATGCTCCTCCAAGATGTGAGTTATCTGAGAGACCAGAAAGTAGGAATGCTCCTCCAAGATGTGAGTTATCTGAGAGACCAGAAAATAGGAAGGGGGAGAAAGAAAAACTACGACGAGGTGGAGATGTGGTCTTTGTGGAGGATTTAGATGATTTGTTGGCAAAGAAGAAAGAGGCAGATGTGGAGAAAGAGCTCAAGAAAGATGAGAGATATATACAATCACATGCCCTAGAGCAAGAGAAGGTTGCACTAGAACAAGCGAAGGTTGCAAACGAGACAAAAAATCTTGAGATGAGGAGCAAAGAATTAGAATTGAAGACCAAGGAGATAGATTTGAAAAGAATGTTAGAAGAAGAGAGGATTATGACTATGGATATTAGTGCCATGTCTGGGCTACAACAACAATATTACAAGAGCTTGCAGGAGGA
This sequence comes from Oryza sativa Japonica Group, assembly GCF_034140825.1. Taxonomy (NCBI): domain Eukaryota; kingdom Viridiplantae; phylum Streptophyta; class Magnoliopsida; order Poales; family Poaceae; genus Oryza; species Oryza sativa. The sequence continues at coordinate 7,802,393 of NC_089039.1, forward strand.
GATCGTCACTCGACGATTTAATAGCTCGGGTTGACCTCGTATGTCTATTATTGTTGTTACGGACTATTATGTTTTGCGAACCATGTTGAAGTCGTATAGAGAATTATGGTAAACAGCAAACCTTGTTAAATTGTTCGGACTGTTATGGAATGCATACCTTATAGGCTTATACCTTATCAAGTTGTATGGACTGTCTTGGTGTGTGAAGCTTTAGGCCCTCTTTGTTTAGGCTTAGTCTTATTGGCTTAGATTTTTAAGTCAGCTTATTGGCTTATATGATTTATAAGCCAGTGAATTTAATGTCCTAAGTTTAGTGGTGGAGTCATACATCTATCTCAGATAAGCCAAAAAAGCTTCTCCAACCTAGCTTTTGGCTTAATAGTGTAAGAGTGGCTTATAGCTTCAAAAAAGCCAAACGAAAAGGCTGCTTGTAGGGGTGGACAGGAAGCTCGTGGCTCGTTAACTCGCTCGGCTCGTGACAGGCTCGGCTCGGCTCGGCTCAGCTCGTTTGAATTTCCTAACAAGCCGATCTGGCATTTCAGCTCGTTAGAGATAACGAGCCAGCTCGAGCTGGCTCGCGAGCCTTAACGAGCCAGAGCAGATGAGGCCCAGGCGCCTAGCCCAGCCCAACAGCCCATCACCCAGCCCATCACCTTGTGAAAACCCTAGAGTCAATCCCCTTCTGGCTTGTCCCCATCCTCAATCCCCACCCAAGCCACCGCCGGCCTCATGGCTGCCGCTCGCCCGCGCCTATCCTCCCCGGCGCCGACGCCGCCGTCCCCGCCTCTCCTCCCCGGCGCCGACGCCGCCGGCCGTGGACGCCGCCGCCCGCGCCGCTCCTTCCCGCCGCCGCCGCCGCCGCCGCCCGCGCCTCTCCTCCCCGGCGCCGACGCGGCCGGCCGTGGACACCGCCGCCCGCGCCGCTCCTCCCCGGCACCGACGCTGCCGTGGACGCCGCCGCTCGCGCCGCTCCTCCCCGGCGCTGACGCAACCAGCCGTGGACGCCGCCGCCCGCGCCGGTCCTCCCCGGCGCCGACACCGTCGTGGACGCCGCTGGCCGCGCCGCTCCTCCCCGGCGCCCCTCCTCGGCTCCTCCCCTTGTTCGCTTTCTCTCTTGTCCCCAAAGCTCACGAGCCTAACGAGCTGGCTCGAGCTTTCAAACGAGCCGAGCTGAGCTGGGTTTCTAGAGCTAGCTCGTTATCCTAACGAGCCAGACCGAGCCGAGCCGAGCCGAGCCAGCTCGACATCCACCCCTAGCTGCTTGTTTGTTTAGGCTTAGACTTTTTGGCTTATAAATTGGCTTATAAGCCTAAACAAAGAGGACCTTATTATGTTTGAGCTTAAGTTATTTTGGTATAAATTAGGACAGTTCAAATATGCTACTCCCCCCGTCCCACAATATAAGGGATTTTGCCCCCATCTAGTTGTCCCACGATATAAGGGATTTTAGTGTACTACTTATCACATCCATCAACTCCAATTTAAATTTTTACCTATTTTAACCCTCATCTACCCACTCACCTATAAGCAAATACTCCCTCCGTCCCACAATATATGGGATTTTAAAAAAGTTTTTGTTTGCACTGTTTGATTACTCGTCTTATTCAAAAAATTTTGGAATTATTTTTTTTTGACTTACTTTATTATCCAAAATACTTTAAACACAACTTTTTGTCTTTTATATTTGCACAAATTTTTTAAATAAGATGACTGGTCAAACAATACAAACAAAAACTCAAAATTTCTTATATTATGGGACGGATGGAGTATCATTTAATAAGGGCATTCTAGTATTTTCTTGCTATCCTTAAACTTACATAAAAGGGAATAATACTTTATATTATGGGATGGAGGGAGTAACATGGTACTGACCACATAAATATATTATTCCAACAATATGGACTACATTCCTAATGCATTTCTCCATGACATTCACTTCAAGAAAATTGAAGTGTTCCCCCCCAAAGTTTTCAACATTGTGGCAATAATTTATACTGTTGCCAAAGTTTTAGTTTTTTGGAGTAATTAGTACAATTTGTTGAACAATATAGTGTTGTATTAGTACAATTTTTTGGAGTAATTAGTCTTTTTTTTTTTTGGAAAAAAGTACTTTATAGTTTTGTTCCAACATAAATGAGTTATGGCAACAAAAAGAAAAATGGCTAACCTTTGCAACATTAAAAACTCTAATTCTACAATTCTGATTTTGTGCCAAATAGTTTAACGTATTGGCGTATTGCCATGTTATACAATTATTGTATTTCACAAAAAGAAAAAAGAAAAATACAAGGACATAGTATTATTCAAGTAGTACTGCTATGATTTCGTATCGATGTAATCAATTTCTTTAGCTTTTTTATATCCTTTTAGCCATGAATATCAATTTATTCTTAATAGGGAAATCAGTTGCAGGAACACACGGGCAGTTGGACTCTTGTAGCCACCAGCCAAACCAACCAACATCGCCACCAAAGCAAGCGTTGATTCCGCCCTTGGTCTCTCGACCATCGGCTACAGCGGTAGTGGCCCCCTGCTGCTACCATTGTGACGTAGTGGACTTGATATAGCATCTTATCTTACAACTTAGTGGTCACTATTTTGGATTTGGCGGGTCACTATAGAATGATCTTATTTTATATAACCACTAACCCATATATAACAAATGACAAATTTCTTAGTTGTTTTTGTGTCCCAAAACATTGTATTATTATGAGTTGTAACGTCTAATGAGTAGAATAGCATGTTTGGTTCTTAATTTAATTTTAGTTAGAACAACATCTTCGAATGCTACTAAATATTTACTTATGCTCATAGGTTATATGTGTATTGATCTATCACTAATTTGTTTCTCAGTTGATTTCTTAATGTTTTTGAAGTTATTATTCAAGATATGTACACTCAAATATGTGTGATAATTAAATGCGGCTATTGGAATTTAGCATTTGCTATAGCACCGGTTATCCGCGATCCGCTACATAGGCAACCTTACTTCTCTTCTCCATTCGAAGTGAGATCTGTCTCTTCTCGTCTTCTTGAGTTGGATACTTGGATTTGCTTTACCTTAATACTAAATCAATTTCTTTTGTCTCTTTTGTGTTTGTGTGCGAACATGGAGGTACGATGGCTTCACACTATATCCTTCCTTGTTAGTTGGGAGTATAGTCAACTCTAATGACCCAAAGGTAGGCAACTGCATTCGCTGTGTTGCACTTGGAGAGCCACTAGAGGAGAGAGTAGAGGATAGTGTCATACCCATACATTGGGTTGTTTTTTCTAGCCATTCTTGACCAAGGCTGAGTTTAGTTCCAAAATTTTTCTTCAAACTTCTAACTTTTTCATCACATTAAAACTTTCGTACACACACAAACTTCCAACTTTTCCATCACATTGTTCCAATTTCAAACCAAACTTCCAATTTTAGCGTGAACTAAACACACCCCAAATACTAGATACCAGCCATTGAGTTCAATTCTAGTGGAGACAGAATGTGTCAGGGCCCACATGTCAGATAAATTATGTCTTTGGTCTACATATTGAAGAGAGCTGATGAGTTTTTTTAATATAGGTGAGGCTTATGATAATACCTATGGCTAATTCATACACTGTAGCAATTCCAGCGATTCTTGTACACGATAGGCCAATGTTAATGTTGGGTTCTCTCACGAATTCACTTTGATTAACTAGAAAAGGAATAAGTTTACTTGAGGTTCCTCACAATTCGTCAAGTCTGAAATTCATCCCTAAACCGAAAAACATGACAGAATGCGTCTCTCAACTCCCAAAACCACTGCAAATAAGCTCCCAGGATGGTTTGGACTGCGGTTTCAGCTGACTTGACACCTACGTTGATGGTTTGACTTGATCCTTGTCCCACGTGACATTAAAAAAATAAAAAATTAAAATGAAATATATGGGCCTATTTGTCAATAAAATAAAAACATAAAAAATATAGTTGGACCCATACTTCCTCGACCTCACTGCTTCTCTCCTCTCTATCTCCTTCCCATCCATGGAGCTGCATCTCGCCGCCCTCTGCTTCCCCCGCCTCCACTTCCCCTGCCTACTTTCCTAAGGCCACCTCCACCACCACCGCCTCTGCTGCCTCCTCCTCCTCGTTGTCGTCGGCGGCAGAAGCCCTCAAGCCTTACATGCATCTCTCGCGGCTGATGGAGGAGCAGCCCGTTGTAAACCACCATAGGCTGCGAAAGGAGCTGGGTCCCGCCGCGCTCTCCTCCCTCTGCACGGGCATCGAGACACTAGTCACCGAGGGGCGGCACCACAAGGCGCGTGATGTGTTTCGCGGGGCCTAGGCTAGGGTGCCGTTCATGTCGCTTTCGAGTTCACCGGATAGAAATGGAGCAAAATTCACGAGATTTAATTCGAGATTTCTAGGGCTTTTTTTGGGGAAAGAAGGGGAGATCGAGGGAATTCCATATTCAATCAATTTTGAGGGAGAGAAAACGCGTGGCTGGATCGAGCGAAGCAGGCGGCGTCGGTCTCAGGTGTGCACAGGACTTCCATTCGGAGGAGCAAGACAATGACTAGCAGTGGGGCTGAAGCTGTCAGCGAGATGGGAAGGATGAGATAGAGAGGAGAGAGAATGGGTGAGGTGGAGGAAGTGGACACACTATTTTTGTATGTTTTTATTTGACTAACATATGGGCCCATATATTTATTTAAATTTTTAAATTTTGATTCTAATACCACATTAACGCTACATGGGATGAGGATCAAGTCAAACCATTCACATAGACGCTATGTTAGCTAAAACTGCCGTTTAAACCATCTTGAGACCTTATTTGTAATGGTTTTCCGAGTTGAGAGACAGACCTTATTTCAGTTAAGGGATGAACTGCAAACTCGGCGACAAATTGAGGGACTTGTTCCACTAGAAAATCCAGTTCGAGTTCATCCTTTCCCCAGGTTTCCAGCCTGTTGCAGCTCAGCTATTTGGCCCACTCCGGCCCATGGACACGAGGGTTTGGAAACCTGGGTCGCAGGCCGCAGCTGTCTTCTGGTAGATTGGCCTGGTCACTGCTTGTGTATTGTCCGGAGCCTGTCTTGCTTGGTCAACAGGACATGTCAGGCACCGTGGTCTATGCAACGAAAATACATTCAAAAATTTCACTGTAAACTTTGCATAAGGCAGGGCAAATACATTTTGATTTAACTGTTTCTTTTTTAAAAAATGTGTCAATAATATAAAGTTTAATCAGAACAATAACGTCTATCGTGAACAACACACGAGGTAACACTTCTAATTAATTACCATTATAGGGTTATCATTCTCAACCTTCATCGACGATGGTTAAGACAGCTTCTTAGCTTAAGAGCGATATGAACTTGACGGCGACGGCCACCGCGTTCTGCGCCGCCAGCGCCGCGAACACGCCGGCCTCGTTGGACTCCGCGGAGCCGCCGCCGGCGAGGTCGGAGAGCGACCGTATGGCGATGAACGGCGCCCCCTGCTGCGCCGCCACCAGCGCGACGGCGGCCGACTCCATGTCGATCGGCGTCACGCCCAGCCTGGACCGCAGGAACTGCCTGTACGCCGCGTTGTCCACGAACACGCTGGCGCTGCACCCGCGCTCCACGCGCGCCACCGCCGGCGCCCGCGCCAGGCACGTCGCCGGCGACGTCGCCGTCCCGGTGCGGTTGACGCAGCGCTCCAGCGGCATCGCCTCCAGCTTCTGGGCGAGCTGGTAGTACCGGCCGTCGACGGGGACCCAGAACTCGTGGCGGCGAGACTCCGGCGTGCCGTCCGCCGGGAACACCTCCTCCGGCTGGTACCACACGCCGTTCAGCAGGTTGCCGCCGCCGCCGCCGGCGACGCCGTAGTCGGAGAAGTTGAGCGCCCCGTACTTCCTCGTGTAGTCGCCATTGGACTCCAGCGCGAGCTCCTTCTCCGGCCCATCGCCGTACCGCTGTGTCCGAATTAATTAATGAACACCGATCAAATCACCAAAACCAATTTGTTCTTGATTTGGATGAAATTTGATGAAATTAATTAATCAATCATTCACCTGCCAGTTCCAGAGTCCGGTGTGCGCCCAGTAGCGGGGGACGGTGACGTCGCCGATGTGGAGGTCGGGGTCGGCGTTGCCGGCGATGCCGAAGTGGACGATGCCCTCGACGTCGAAGAGGGTGAGGAGGAGCTGGGTGGTCACGCCGGAGTTGAGCTGCGTTCGTATGAAGCCGCGGCAGTTGATCAGGTTGGCACAATGGAATTAATAATTAAGGTAATTGACACAATCTACTCTATGATAGTTATGACGCCGTTAAATTCTATCATGTCTTATTAAAAGTTTTATGTAAATATATAAGATATAATTCGTACTTAAAGTACTTTAAGAGATAAAATAATTTACAATAAAATACATTATAATTACGTGAATTTTTTTAATAAAACAAATGATAAAAATTGATAAAAAATTAGCAGTGTCATCTATTAAAAGACAGAGGTAGTATAAGTATACGGCTTAATTAGGTAATGAAATTAATGAAGGTGTACAAGTATTTACCATGCCGAGGCCTGTCATGACGATGATCACCTTCTTCTCTCCTATCGATCCGAAGCGAAATCTCCTTCCTACATGGAAAGACATGTGGTTTTGGTGAGAAAAATATTTAACCGAACTTGATTGATGTCGTTTTTTTTTTTTCTACTACAGAAAGAACAACTTGATGGGTATTGGTTTGGGGGTGCTAATGGGCCTGAGTTTGAGGCAGCCCAGCTGGCAGTCTTGGTTTGGGCTATAAATTAAGCTCAAGCCTGGTGCATAATTCAAAATCTTGGCAAAAAAAAGGAGAGAAAATCTGTAATGTGGAAATTTATGATCCACTTGAAATTCTTCAATTCAAATTGGGATTTTGATGAAAATTTAAAAATAAAATTTAATTTTCGTGGATTTTGATGCAAATTTGTTCAAAGTTTAAATAAAAGTTTAATTTCGCTGGTCTGTGTAATCTTTTGAGTTTAGGTTGAAGGGGCATTTGCAGCTCTGTGCGTGTTAGCATATATACAGCCATGCTGCAGGTGCGTCGACTCATGTACTACTCGTAGAAAAAGATCGATACTACTACTACTAATTGATGGTGATGAACCACTAATTTTATTTTGTAAATCTGGCGATCAATTTATTCATCAAGATTGTGAGAGAGTCGCAAACAAGCAGTTGTGACTACTTGCATTTATATACGTACGTACACAGCTTATCATAATCTGTTTGATCTTCAAGCTGGTCAATGGTATGCGTTCGTACACGCCATGCATGGCCTAAACGAGTTGAAATTAAACCCGACGATTAGTAGAGGAAACGAAGTAGAAGAGTAGTACTGTAGTAGTAAAAGCTTAGCAACTTGGCCACATGGCTAGCTAGGTAGGTACACGTCGTCAACTTCTCATCTTTTGACATATAAAAGTCTATACAAATACTCCTCCGTCTAAAAAAAAGTCAAACCATGTATTTCCGTGTACAACTTTAACTGTCCGTCTTAATAAAATTTTTTTATAATTCGTATTTTCATTAGTGTTAGATGATAAAACATGATTAATATTTTATGTGTGGCTTGTCTTTTTAATTTTTTTCATATTTTTTTCAAATAAGACGGACAAGTCAAACGTTGGGCACGGAAATTAGGGTTTGTCTTTTTTTTTTTTTGGTTGTAGAGAGTAATCTAGATACTGTTTTAACGTGTTTCTTTAGTCATAAGTTAACATATATTTTGAAGTGGATATACTAATTAACACATACTTCCTCTTCTCATCTTTTGACATATAAAAGTCTATACAAATACTCCTCCGTCTAAAAAAAGGCAAATCTTGTATTTCCGTGTCCAACTTTAACTGTCCGTCTTAATAAAATTTTTTTATAATTTGTATTTTCATTTGTGTTAGATGATAAAACATGATTAATATTTTATGCGTGACTTGTCTTTTTAATTTTTTTCATATTTTTTTCAAATAAGACGGACGGTCAAACGTTGGACACGAAAATCAGGGTTTGTCTTTTTTTTAATGTAGGGAGTAATCTAGATACTGTTGTAACGTGTTTCTTTAGTTCTAAGTTAACATATATTTTGAAGTGGATATACTAATTAACACATACTTCCTTCGTCTAAAAAATAATTTAAAACTGGATGTGACATCTTAGTATAACGAATCTAAACACATGTATGTTTAAATTTATTGCATTAGAATATGTCATATCCAGTATTATGCTGGTTTTTTTTTATGCTACAAGTATTAATGATTGAGCTGATCCTGACGACGTCGCCCACAGTAATCAATCATTTAAATAATCCTACCGTACGTTACATGCATGTGTAGCAAGTTGAATATGGTAGAGAATAAATCACAACTGACCGATCGAATGAGGGGTGTTTTTTTTTCCTTAATGTATGTGTTAATTGTGCATGCGCAAGTATGGGATGACTAATATACATGCACATCCCTATATGCATCCATTGGTTTGGATTAAATAAACATACGTATTCAACCCATTTTTAACAATAGTATAATTTTTATTTGCCTTGTAACTTGCGTGTTAGATATATCTTCTCAAAAAATTGAATTGAAATATTCAAAGAGAAATTAATGGTAAAATTTTTAAATATGTTGACTACACGTATTATTATAAAACATCGTTACTTATTTGTGGAGTATTATCTTCTTGAAAATTAAATATAGTACGATCTCAAATCCCACTGGTTCTGACTCATATTGTATAAGCATATATATGCAGCAGTGATATCACGTGCAATTCTTTTAGTAGTAGTTCATTTGCAGAAGATTTGTTTGAACAACATGGAATTAATTCGTAAAGCGATTGTTTGGAAAAGGAAATGCGTGAAGAAATCTACAACACGTATGTCCGCAGACCGCAGTTTTAATCCAACATAAAAAATCGTACATGCTACGTGTTTGTTCGATATAGAGTACAGAAGAGTCGTTCCCTACACGATTATCCAATCAAGAACAATACGACATACTTTTCCGATGTGTTTGTTGTATAATTAGGTTGCTCTCGAGAGAACTATTGAAAAGTCTATGTTTTTTCGCACAACCTTCCCAAAACCGTGAAATGGTACGTTATACGAAAGTTATTTTTTTAAAAAATATTAATCTATATTTTTAAGTTTAAAATAATTAATACTCAATTTGTCATGTGTTAGCTAATGACTCATCTCGTTTTACGTATGTTCTCAATATTCTCACTTTCCTCTCTCAAACACGACGTTAATTAAGGTTTATTTATCAGACATTCGCATTTGGCAACCTGTTAATTCTTGCATAAATATATGGTTCTATCTCTCACTTTTTAAACGAAATCTGATCGGGTGAAAAAATTTACAGGATTATATATGAGATATTCCGGGACCTATAATATCGACATGTATATCCGTTTTTTATAGTGAATGTTTCAGTCTACCTATGTTTTCCATTCCTCCAAACATCAAGCGGCTAACTGTGGTTCTCAAAAAAAAAAAAGAAGCGGCTAACTGTCTAGGTACAAACATTCAGGCTCCTGTGCCAGAATGATGGTGGTCATGCAAGTTTTCACCAATTTTAAGATGGAGATATATAGTAATAGGATTAAGTGTTGAATAATAATGTCTTTTCACCATATATATAGTAATAGGGTTAAGTGTTGATGCAACTCAAACATCTACAGGTTTCATTCACGCAAATATTTGAGTTGCAAACTTTTTAATTGGTTATAGCTTCTACCAAAACAAACGCTGAGTTTTTGGGGGAGTACTCCCAAAAAAGCAAGCATCTACACTAAAGGAATTACATAATCAAACAAGGGTATGGTAATACCTTCGTCCCGATAGGTATGTCTAGATTCCTCAATAGGTATGTTCAGATTTGTAGTTTACAATGTGTCTAATTTTATTTTAGTTACTATACATTTTGCGTAATTCCAAGAAACAGAGTACAAATTAATTAGTTTATGCGTGTATGCGTACACGAGTGTGTGCCTATAGGCATGCATGCAAGTGGGTAGTCCCACTATCAAAAAAAAAACCCGCTTGCATGCTAGTCTATTTTTTTTTGCATGATATATAGTACGAAGAAAAAATAAACTAGAAGTGGGATAAGCGGGGAAAAAGCGCGCTTGTCCGCCCCTCTTGTATCCCTATGTGCCTACTCATCGTTTACTAACTAATGTAGGCGTGATGTATATAGTTCGTATGTATACCTGCGACGTCGAGGTATGGCAGCTTCTTGGCCGGCGAGAAGGCCGGCGAGCGGAGGAGCGGCTCCATCTCGAACCCGTTGGGCACCACCACGCCCAGGTACGGGCCCCGCCGGTTCACTTGCCGGACGCCCCGCGCCGCGTCCGCCGCCACGGCCGCCGCCTCCGCCGCCACAGCAGCGGCCGCCGCCGCGACCACCAACAGCAAAGCCAGCGTCGTCGTCGTCTTCGCCGGCGACGACGACGACCGAGCAGCCATGTCGTTAATTAATTAACCTTGAGCTAATGAACTAAGCTAATAACGCGTATGCGTATAACGTGACGAATCGAAATAGCTCTAGCAATCGATCATACAAGTCTCACACAAGATGTGTGTGTGCGCGCGTGTGTGGGAAGAACGAGATGAAGAGAGACAGGAGAATGGTAGGGTTTATATATAGAGCTAGGAAACAGGAAGAGGATTTGATTTGAGTCAGAGCTCAAAAAGAACAATCGTGCTGGCCATCTCCAATTAAATACTCCTATTTAGCTTCCAGGACAAGATTACATGAATGGAATCAATGCAATTACACTAAAAGAAATAACAGAGGGGTTTCTATAGATATATATATCCGGTAGCGTATCCTGTGCACATGCTCACCTTGGTGCACTCATGCACTCACGCGACATGGGACCTTCGATCTCCATCGGACGGATATAAGATGAGAGAGTCTTCTTTTTACAAAATAACCCTTCGATTCATCTTCTTGTCTCCCGTTCAACCCCTTTCCCCAAATCTATCCCCTCTGTGAGGCGTCCATGGCAGCTTTGAATCTCTGAAAAATAAAACAATGCTCGACGGAGATGGCCGCTAGAAATTAAGATTAATCAAGATTCCAGCATGCAGCCGTCAAATCCTTGCTCAACGATATGTATGATCTCAACCTCAGGATCTTTTGCATGATATATATGGCATGCCAAAATTTCGAATCAAACAAGAAATTCCGATCGGATATGCCATCGATGCACACATCTGCAACCCCCGGGCAAAGACTCATCCATTCCATCCCATGGGCAAGAACTCTTCTCTCTACAGAGTCAGGTACACTGCGCCGCAGCTGCTCCATCGGCCGAACACCATGGCCGTCGCCCTGGACACGCTCGCCCGCGCATCGTCCCTCTCCAACAAGCTGGACAACCACACGCACCTTGAGGCGTGACATGCCACTGGCCGCGCCGCCGCGCTCTGGATGTGATATCTCTGTCGCCAAACATGGCTTAATTTGAGCCGCCATTGACGTCAGATAGAGATTTTGGGGAATACATCTTGGTAAGGACCCAACACGGGAAGACAAAAGGAATCAAGGGTCTATTTACAAATTTACCCGTGTATGTGCGGGTGGTTTTATGAAAAAACGTCCCTTTGCATTACATCCGTCCGATGGAGATTGAAGGTCCCATGTCGCGTGAGTGCACGAATGCACCAAGGTGAGTGGGTACACAGGATACGATGTCTATATATCCCCAATCAACAAATATAGAAAATACTTCATCCGTCCTAATATATAGTAATATAGAACGTGTCATTATGAATTTAAACATGTATCCATGTATCTATATGAAGATATTGCTGAAACGAAGGTAATAGGAACGTAGGATATATGTTATAGTATTTGACATATAGGCCTGCAGCGTTGTCAAGTGGCAATGCAATTACTATATGATTCAGCGCTGAGCAATATGAACCAATTAACCAGATGGCCCGTCCACGTACGTAAGCGTAACTACAGCTAACGTGCCAGTTTGATTAACGATTATATTTGCTGACCAATACATTGTGCGGGAGAGGGCGCACGTTTTTGTACACACGTCAAAAATGGGCGCATGGTTTTAGACTGACTTGGAATAGTATCCATCATATCGCGTGCTGCTTGCCACTTGAGATGTGTGTGGTCATGAACTTGACTGGACTTTAATTTGCATGGACCAAATTAAGCTACAGTACTTGATCGAGTACGGAAAATTAAGGAAAGCTTCTTATCTTGTTCTTATTTTTTTTTCCTTTGAGACAAGAGACTTGTATCCTTACTTGAACGAGAGTACAAGACGAAATGGGCAAGGATCCAACTTGTATTATTTGATTGAGAGTACACGGCGAAATGGGCCTTCAAAGTTTGCACGTGGTGAGAGCCGGGTGCACGTGGTATGTCTGTGTGTGCACTAGCCATAGGCTTAAAACGAGAGGGCTGCCAGTGCGCAGTATTGTGTCCGGTTTTAACTGAGGTGGCGCCTACGTGACTAATTTTAACTAGGTCTTTGTCCAACGTGTCATTGGCGTGTATGTGGGCGCCAAAATGAGCCACGTAGGCGCCACCTCGGCCAAAACCGGACACAATACTGCCGAGGGCCCTTATTTAAATGGTTCCGTAAGTTGGGGGACCCGTCGTACCAGGTTTTGCAACGAAGGGACGAAAATTGGACTGGACGACAAATAAAGGGACCCAAAGTGAACTTATTCCTTTTTGGCCATGAGGGGGGAGGTCTATTAGCTATATGGGCTGGTCTCCTTTCACCTGCCCCAACCTGGCCGATTGGAATAAGTTCACCGAAGGTCCCTCAACTTAACAGTGAGATTTTTTGTGGTCCCTTAACCACAAAACTAGAAATGTGTATCTCCTAAACTCACATAAACTGTGTACTCAAGGTCCTATTGCAGTATTATTAACGACCAAATTTGGTAAGATATGAATCAGGTTCGGTATTGGAATCAAAGTGGATTCGGCAAAGAGTTAGATTCGAAGAACAGAGTATGCATCGGCTGAAATGGACCGGACAGAGGACAGCCGATACATTCGACAGCCGATACAGCCGATTCCGATGAAGATAGTTGTAAAACTGCTTCTAGAATCGATCAACGTGCTTCACAAGGATTGCCACGATGGAGAAAAGCTCTTAGAAAGGCAATTGTATCATCCATTAATTAGGATATTTTGAATAGTTTTTTTAGAGATATGTTTGGGCAAAAGTCTGCCGTAAAGACTTATGTGTATCTTAGAGTTTGTTAGAGATAAGAGTCGTGTCCGGCAAGGATATATCACGTATCTTGGGTATAAATATGACCCAAATCCATGTAAACAGCAACACACAGTTCAATAACACTTTCGGTGCATCGTCACCCTTTTACTTTCGTTCTATTTCGACGAGTTCTTGCTTTCGGGTTGAGTTGCATCGGTTTCGATCTTCAACTAGAGGTAAACTTGTCACTATGGCTTGCATTCTCGTGATTAGTGCTTCCATCTTTATGACACTCTAATCTTGTTTATGTTATTCGTCGAGTTATCATATACACTTTATAATCTTTATTAGTTGTGTTATATAACTTGCAATCGACTGGTTTTACTGTCAGAAAGTAGCCAATAGAGTTAGATCTCGTTATTAATCTAGATTATATCGTGTATCTACCATCTCTTAAAGATTTTCATTATCTTGTTTAGATCTTACAGTTATCTTTATGATTAATGCTACATCGGTTGAGTTCGATCTATTAAGTTCTATCTATAATTGTGATATCTAGCCTGTTTCATGATCATCAATAGAGATAGTATCAGAGTTTCAGCCGATCTTACCTGATTTAGCTACTTTTATCTTATAAACTTGACTGTTATGCTAGATCTGCCCTTTATATTAAGATCTTATTGCATTAAAGTATATTAGGCTTTCTGTTTGATACATTTTGCTTGTTTTGATATCTTAATATAGAGTGGTATCGGAGTATTAGCCGATACATATTATATCTATCTGATCAGGTATGCTATAAACGTTCATATAGTCATAATCTTAATGTACATTTAGACTTAAGTGATTTATACTGTCTCGACATGGCGTTTGATCTATCCCAATCACTTAGTTTAAGTATACATCGAGAGAAAGATTATATATCGTTAATATCTATAGCCGATCAAGTAGATTTAGTTTTATATTGCTTTGTTTCTCGTTGCCGATCTAATGCCAATATCATCGGCTTAGTGATTGATGATATGTCATTAGCTCATAGCCGATCGGCTATCGTTTATGGATTTAACCTCGTTTTCTTGTCTTTTATTCTTGTTGATTGTAGGATCAAATCAATTGGCACGCTCACGAACCTAAAAACAAGATTTTGGACCTACACAGGAGTTAAGCAGATCTTCCAGACCAGCGTGTGTTTTTCGCATCAACAAATATATATGGGTGGTTTCGCTGACGTGGAATCCTAATCAGAAAAAAAATTAAAAAAAGTACGTGGAGCCCATATGTCAGCTGCACGTTCTCTTTTCTTCTCCTTAGATCTCTTCTCTCTTCTCTCTTCTCTTCTTCAACAAGAAGGTGGGCATGGAAGCATGCTCGGGTCCCGCGAAGTGAAGAAGGCCGGACCAGCCGCAGCGCCGGCGGCGACTTCACCATCGTCGTCGTTTGGCTTGTGGAGTTGCTCTTCCCGCTGCCGACGCTCATGTCCTAGCTCCGCCGACGACGCGCGGCTCAGCGGCCGCTTGTTGCTGTCCCAGCGCTGGACAGCCTCCGCGTTCGCATGCGTTGGCGTGGCAGAGGTTCGCGCTGCTAGGGCTAGACGATGAAGCTGCCTAACTGCCGGCTTTCTTGTCTGCGTCCCACCTCTCAACGGCGTCAGCTCGACCAGGCTTGGGATCAGAGGCCGGCCACACGCGGAAGGAGGCGTGGAGGATGATGAGGCACGGCGTCGGGAGCAACGGCAACATCTGGCTCCTCGGCGGGGTCAAGAGCAATGCCGGCAACATGCTTGTCGGTGCGTCAGGCGCCGCAGCGCCGGGAAAACCGCTGTCACCATGACCGCCCTCGCCCATCGCCGCTCCGCCCGCTGCCCGCATCCGCGCTCGCCCATCACGGCTCCGCCCGCCGCCGGTCTCCCTCACTGAAGAAGAGAAGAGAGAAAAGAGAAGAGAAGGAAGAAAAGAGAATGTGCAGCTGACATGTAGGCCCTACGTACTTTTTTTTATTTTTTTTTTCTAACTAGGATACCACATTAGTGAAACCATCCATATATACTGCCATAGGACCTTGAGTGCACGGTTTGTGTGAGTTTAGAGGTACACATTTCTGATTTTGTGGTTAAGGGATCTTGAAAAATCTCAATGTTAAGTTGAGGGACCTCCGGTGAACTTATTCTTGGCCGATTAGCCGGAAGCCCGGGACAGCCCAAGCCAAGCAGGCCGACCTGCAACCCAGCAGTCACATGGACATGGCCGAAGCCATTAACTTGAGGCCCAGCTAATCGGCACAAGGTGGCTAACGTTCATACTACCCAGCTATCTATAACGTCCTCTGCATTTTTTTCTCTTTCCAAACAAAATATAACTCCCGGCCTATGTACATAGACATATCCTGTGCACATAAATTTTGCATGCACATCAACTAACAAATATTATCGAAAATTGTAGAAAAAAAATGTGCATATGCTTTTAATAGTAATACACCGATATGCAAAGTTTTAGCATCAAATTCATTATATATTAGCTGTAAAAATATTTTCTGATAATTTTAAGGTTATAAATTTGTCAAAATTTTATATTTTTCCCTACGCATGATGAATTTAAAGATAAGGCTCTCATCTTTTGGCCCAATCAACATATGCCAATGCCAAAATTTAAATTTTTGAACTTTATTTTGAAGTTGTTTTTTTAATCATAGTTTCTTTTAAACATTGTCATTTAAGTCGCTATGAGCATAACTGTAACAGTTTTAATCACAAATTATATTTTTTCACTAATACGACAAATGGTGTGTTTTCCACATATAGCCATCAAATGAGGCCATAAGATTTTACGCATAGATGTAATACTATTAATAATACATGTAAAATACCTTCTAGAAATTTCTTTGATATTTTGATAGTTGGTGTGCACAGTGTGTACACGTGAAACCTTATGTGCATAGGATACGATCCATACTTATGAACATTAGTATTCAAAACCTAGTGAATGAAGTCATGCACTCATAAGTCATAACTCTACTATCATACCCAATGGTGCTTCTCCAGTATTCCTAAAAAAAATCAAGAAGACGTTTCGTTTGATTTAAATTATTAGTGGATTATTGCCACGAATTATCTACTTGATTATAGGGATAAATTAAATATTTTATTAAATAAATTTAATAAATAGTTTATGGCAAGTGTTCCAAGTAATAAATCAAGCGAATTTTTTTTGCATAACATATTTTTTCCAAAGCGTTGGACAAATAAATAATTAAAAAGAACATCAACTAAAGTGGTACAATCAATTGCAGAATATTTGAAAGAATTAGCTAGCAGTCTAGCATGTTTGCTGCTAATTGAGCATCAAGTCATCAACCAATAGAAATTGGGCTGCACAATTATCTTTGGATTAATAGAATCAACCTGCTCACAACAAATTGCAAGCTCTGAACTATCAAGAGCTATAGGTAGCAGTAAATTGCTGAACTGAGCATCACGACTCATGGTCATGGGGAGTTTCAGAATAGAGCACAGAAAATTTCTTGGCAATCTAGAGACAGTACAAAAAGGTGATCACGGCCTGTTATGTTCTTCCATGGATTGCAGCAACGTTATTTCAAATTTTAGGCGTTCAAAATCAACAATTGGCACAGAATGTTCAGAACTACGTTCAGAGCTCTGAACATTAGCACAATATTTTAGTGTTTTGAGCATATACACATTGCGCTCTTACCTCTGAATATTTGCAGCTATTTTACCCACTGGTTTGCATTGACACTTCAGTGACATGCCGTTCTATTTCAAGAAGCATGGCTACGTGAGTACGTGTGCATAGGAACAAGCAAATTGAGGATATGTACACTGGTGGAGAAACCATCTTTCGTCGGTCGGCCGATTTCCACAATAGTCCCGGATGCAATAAAAACCGGGGCTAAAGATGATCTTTAGTCCCGGTTCAAAAGGGTAACGGGCATATTTGATCTTTAGTCCCGGTTTGTGTTACCAACCGGGACTAAAGATCATCTTTAGTCCCGGTTCGAATGCTGTCAGGACCTGTCAGGCCCTCCCGGGATCTTTAGTCCCGGTTGGTAACACCAACCGGGACTAAAGATCTTAACTTTAGTCCCGGTTGGTAATACCAACCGGGACTAAAGATCCCGGTGATCTTTAGCCCCGGTTGGTGCTACCAACCGGGACTAAAGATCTTAACTTTAGTCCCGGTTGGTAATACCAACCGGGACTAATGATCCCGGTGATCTTTAGCCCCGGTTGGTGCTACCAACCGGGACTAAAGTCCCACCCCTATATATATGTCTTCTTCCTCCTCCAGCTGCCCGAGCAAGCTTCAAAATTACTTCAAAAAAGAGGGGAGGTCATGCCAAAATTTCTATTGAATTTATTTTGGTGATTACATACAAATCGGAGGTGCCTAAAAGGTTTGCAACTTCATCCTCCAATGTTTTTTTTGTCATACTACATTTGCACCTATGTTTTGCACACTTTTTTTTGTCTCCAAAATTTAGTTGTAAGTTGATGAGAGAGAAAATGTGTGTGGGGAAGAAAGAATATATAGAAATTTAGTTCATTTGCTAAACAAGGTTTTATAAAATAGTTGAGAAGGAAAACTCTAGTGAAAGTTAATCTTAAATAATAGAAAACAAATTAAAATGAAAATTAAAAGAAGTAAAACACATTAAAATTAGTTTAAAACTTTACAAATAGTTTTTAAGAATTATTTGGTGTAATATTTTATGATTTTTGTATGAATAAAGATATCTTATAATTATTGTATGACTGTCATTATTGTAAGAATAATTATTTGTGTGCGGTTTTTTTTGACTCATGTAGATGGATCGGCAATGGATGTACGCTGACCGGCGGTCCAAAGAGTTTATTGACGGCGTGCACTATTTTTTGAGAGTGGCCGAAGCTAACAGGCAAAGGGGTTTTATTTGTTGTCCATGCAATAAGTGTAAGAATCAGAAGGAGTATTCTGCATCCAGGACTATTCATTTCCACTTGTTTGAGTCGGGGTTCATGCCAAGCTATAATTGTTGGACATCCCACGGAGAGCAAGGTGTTGAAATGGAAGAAGATGAAGTGGAAGACGACAATATTCCGGACTTTGCTCAGTATATTGGATTTGAAGGAAATCAAACGGGCGAGGAGGAAATAGCTGCTGATGGTAACGACGTTGCGGATGATCTTGGTCAGATGTTGCAGGACGCCAGGGAGGACTGCGAAAGTGAAAAGGAGGCCCATAAATTGGACAAGATGTTGGAGGACCACAGAACTTCGTTGTACCCAGGTTGCGAGCAGGGGCACAAAAAGTTGGATACCACTCTGGAGTTGTTGCAATGGAAGGCAAAAAATGGGGTTAGTGACAAGGCATTTGGCGATTTATTGAAACTCGTCAAGAACATTCTTCCGGGGGGAAACAAATTGCCCGAGACAACGTACGAGGCTAAGAAGATAGTCTGCCCGTTAGGACTGGAAGTTCATAAGATTCACGCATGTCCGAACGATTGTATCCTATATCGCGGTGAGGAGTATGAGAACCTAGAAGCATGCCCTGTTTGCAAAGCACTACGATACAAGATTAGACGGGACGATCCAGGAGAAGTTGACGGGCAGCTAACAAAGAAGAGAATTCCTGCTAAGGTGATGTGGTATTTCCCTATAATACCACGGCTAAGGCGTTTGTTCAGGAACAAGGGGAATGCTAGAATGTTGCGATGGCACGCTGAAGAGCGTCAACAGGACGGGATGCTGAGACACCCCGCCGATGGTTCGCAGTGGCGAAACATCGACAGAAAATTTAAAGAATTTGGAAAGGACGCACGAAACATACGGTTTGGTTTGAGTACGGATGGCATGAATCCTTTTGGAGAGATGAGCAGCGGCCATAGCACTTGGCCCGTTACGATGTGTATCTACAACCTCCCCCCCTGGCTATGCATGAAGAGGAAGTACATAATGATGCTGATTATTATTCAAGGCCCCAAGCAACCTGGTAACGACATCGACGTGTACCTAAGACCACTGGTCGAAGATCTTAAACAGTTGTGGAAGAAGGAAGGTGTCCCCGTGTGGGACGAGGACAAACAGGAGGAGTTTAACCTACGAGCGCTGCTGTTCGTAACCATCAACGATTGGCCTGCACTTAGCAACCTATCCGGACAGTCCAACAAGGGGTACAAGGCTTGCACTCACTGTATGGATGAAACAGAAAGTACGTATCTTAAGCACTGTAGGAAGGTTGTATACATGGGTCATCGTCGATTCCTTGCAGCAAACCACCCGGTACGGAAGAAAGGCAAGCACTTCGAACATAAGGCCGACCACCGTACGAAGCCTAAACATCGCAGCGGGAAAACAGTGTTTGCTATGGTTAAAGATCTTAAAGTAGTGTTCGGAAAGGGGCCTGGAAGCCAGCATATAGAGAGCGAAGATGGTCACGCGGCGATGTGGAAAAAGAACTCTATATTTTGGGAGTTACCATATTGGGAATTCTTGACGTACGCCACGCAATCGACGTGATGCACCTCACTAAGAACCTTTGCGTAAACCTTCTTGGCTTCCTAGGTGTATACGGAAAGTCGAAAGATACACTGGAAGCACGTAATGATCTGAAGCATATGGAACAACGCGGCGACCTTCACCCGGAACCAAAGGAGAAAGGAAGCCATTACTTGAGTCCAGCCAGCTACACTCTTAGCAAGGCAGAGAAGGAAAGTATGTTTGAATGCTTGGAGAGCATAAAGGTACCGTCTGGATACTCCACGAATATCAAGCGAATAATAAGCACGAAGGAGAAGAAGTTCACAAACCTAAAGTCTCATGACTGTCACGTGTTGATGACACAACTGTTACCAGTTGTAATAAGGGGTATCCTTCCAGACAATGTCCGGGCAACAATAACAAAGCTATGTGCATTCATGAACGCAATTTCGCAGAAGGTCATCGATCCAGATAGATTAGAAGCCCTTCAGAATGAAGTGGTGCAATGTCTCGTCAGTTTTGAGTTGATATTTCCACCTTCATTTTTCAATATAATGACGCATCTGCTTTGTCACCTTGTGAAAGAGATCCGTATTCTCGGGCCTATGTACCTACACAACATGTTTCCTTTCGAGAGGTACATGGGCGTTCTGAAGAAGTATGTTCGTAACCGTGCTCGTCCAGAGGCAAGCATCGCCAAGGGTTATGGAACAGAGGAGGTCATCGAATTTTGCGTAGAATTTATCGAAGACCTTCGCCCAATCGGGGTACCTGAATCACGCCATGAAGGGAGACTACGGGGAAAGGGAACTCTCGGAAGGAAAGCAATAACGACGGTAGACAACAATTTATTCCGTAAAGCCCATTTCACTGTTCTGCAAAACTCTTCATTGGTAGCTCCTTACATCGAGGAGCACTTGGCTCTAGTTCGCGCCAGGAACATCGGTAAGTCCGATGCATGGATTACACGGCATCACATTGATACTTTCCCCGCATGGCTACGACAACATCTCATGGGTAACGAGTCGATCAACCAACAACTTGCCTTCCTGGCGAGGGGACCGTCTGGGTCGATCGCGACATTCCAGGGATATGAGATCAATGGGTACACATTCTACACGAGAGCCCAAGACATGAAGAGCACGAACCAAAACAGCGCTGTTCGTGTCGATGCCATGGGACACGATGGAACAACTGCCACGTATTACGGTGCCATCGAGGACATATGGGAACTTGACTATGGTCCTCTCAAGGTTCCTCTGTTCCGGTGCCAATGGGTTAGGTTGACTGGTGGAGGCGTAATGATTGATGACAGTGGGATGACAACTGTTGACCTTAACAAGGTTGGATACTCGGACGAACCTTTTGTCCTTGCCAATGATGTAACGCAAGTCTTTTTCGTGAAGGACATGTCTAGCAAAGGAAAGAAGGGCAGAGGGCCTGATGAGCCTAAGCGTCAAGTGGTTCTCCCAGGCAAAAGAAAAATCGTCGGAGTTGAGGACAAGACTGACGAGGATTACGATCAGTTGGATGGGCAACCCCCTTTCACGGTGACGATTGACCCTAGCATCCTCCTATCAAATGAAGACACCCCTTACTCTCGCAGCGATCACAAGGAGGGAACAATAGTGAGGAGAAAGTACGTGCCGTAATTATTGTGTACACGATGTAAACTATTTTGGATGTATTGATTATCTATATAAATCAATTGATGTATGGCATATGTTAATTACGCACGATTATTAGAGGTTTCAACAAGTTTAAATCATGTATATGCTAGTTATATGTGATACTTACAATTTTTAAAAGTTTTAAATCACACAGGTGGCAATTTCATATGTATGTTAATTAGAGTTTTTAACATTTAATTTACTAGCATTCATATGCTAATTATAATTGACTAGAGGATTTTTAAAAGTTTTAAATCACGCAAGTGGCAATTTCATATGTTAATTAGAGTTTTTAACATTTAATTTACTATCATTCATATGCTAATTATAATTGACTGGAGAATTTTTAAAAGTATTAAATTTAATATATTTTTAAAACTATCATTCATATATTAGAGTTTTTCACAATTTAATTTACTATCTTTCATATGCTACTTATATATGACTATTCGAATTTTTAAAAGGTTAAAATCATGCATGTGGCATTTACATATGTTAATTAGAGTTTTTAGCATTTAATTTAATATAATTCCTACGCTAAGTACATATGATGATTACAATTTTTATTAATTTTAAATCATGCAGTATGTACATACATATCTTAATTAGAGTTTTTACCAATATAATAATATCATTCATATATATGCTAAGTATATATGATTATTGGAATTTTTATTAATTATATTTGCTTATTACGATTTATCCACTTAATTTATTACAGCCAAAAATAATTTTTCGAAGTAATTGTCATTAATCTTTGTACTTTAAATAATGTTAATGCATTAACTTCTATTTTATAAACACATATGTAAGCGAAAATCATATGCAGTGCTATAATTTTTAGTCCCGGTTCTTAACCCTAACCGGGTTTAAAAAGAATTTCGAAATAGCGGGAAAAGATATTTACTCCCGGTTGTTGAGAACAACCGGGACTAAAGATATCTTTTGTCCCGGTTGTTGAGAACAACCGGAAGTAAATATCTTTTCTTTACTCCCGGTTGTTCTCAACAACCGGGACTAAAGATATCAAGATATCTTTAGTCCCGGTTGTTCTCAACAACCGGGAGTAAAGATCTTTTCTTTACTCCCGGTTGTTCTCAACAACCGGGCCTAAAGATATCTTTAGTCCCGGTTGTTGAGAACAACCGGGAGTAAAGATCTAGGGGTATATATATTCCCGGTGCGCCCTCGTCTTCTTCACCAACACTTAAATGTTTTCGGCCGATCGATCTCTCTCGGCCTCTCTCCTTCGCCGCCACTGCCTAGGGCAAATCCCCGCGCCGACGCCGCCGTATCTCGCCGTCGTCTCGAGCTCGTCGTCCTCGCCGCCGCCTCCGCCTCCTCCGCTGCCGCCGCATCTCTGGGGTGAGAGCCGCCGCCGCCAGATCTCCCTTCATGCATCTCGATCTCTCCGATCTCGATCTCTCTCCGTCGCGCCGCCCGCCACGAGACGCCGCGCCACGACGACGACGCGCCACGCCGCCGCCTTCGACGCCGCGCAACGCCGCCGCCGCATGCCAACGCCACGCCGCCGCCGCCGTCACCACGCCGCCGCCGCCTGCGCCACGCCGCCGCCGCCACGCCACGCCACGCCACCGCCGCCACGCCACGCCGCTGCCGCCACGGCCCCACAACGCCACGCCGCCGCCGCCGTCACCACGCCGCCGCGCCAACCGCCGCCCCGATGCCGCCACACCGCCGTTAACGAACGAGAACGAGAACGATCGAACGAACGAGAGCGAGAACGAACACGTCAACATACGTTGCCGCGACAACGTGAACGAGAACGAGAACGATCGAACGAACGAGAGCGAGAACGAGAACGATCGAACGAAGACAAGCGAGAACGAGGGAACGAACGTGAATGAGAACAAGCGAACGAACGTGAATGAGAACGAGCGAACGAACGTGAACGAGCTAGGGAACGTGAACGAGCGAACGAACGAGGACGAACGTTAACGTGAAATGCAATATATATATATATATATATATATATA
Source organism: Oryza sativa Japonica Group (assembly GCF_034140825.1). Classification (NCBI taxonomy): domain Eukaryota; kingdom Viridiplantae; phylum Streptophyta; class Magnoliopsida; order Poales; family Poaceae; genus Oryza; species Oryza sativa. Next base: position 7,825,731 of record NC_089039.1, read on the forward strand.
TATATATGTATATATATGTATATATATGTATATATATGTATATATGTTACTTCGCATTTATCCTAATACATTTTTTTGTATCTTGCAGAAAAGACGTGTTGTCGGAGTCGTCCGTCAAGCCTGAGTGGAAGAGCTAGCCCTAGAAGGAATTGGAGCAGGCAAGTGACGTAATAATATAAATGATTGTTATATTTGTAATGCAATTAATTAAGATTATTAGACCTGTAATTAGACTTATCATATAAGATTGTGTAGTGTTCTAATATTATTTGAGTTTTAATATAAGATTATTTTATTGCAAATTAGACTTAGTATGACATTATTGACTACGGAATTGGTGCGACTCCTAGCAATTGACTATTGTAGTCTTAATTAGACTTAGCATATACGCACGAAACACTTAGCATACATTACTATTTTAGTCTTAGCATGTAATATTATTTGAGTTTTAATATAATATTACTTTATTTGTAATTAGACTTGGTATGTAATTATTGACTACGGAATTGGTGCGACAAGTAGCAATTGACTATTGTAGTCTTAATTAGACTTAGCATATACGCACGAAACACTTAGCATATACATGACTATTTTAGTCTTAGCATGTAATATTATTTGAGTTTTAATATAAGATTATTTTATTTGTAATTAGATTTAGTATATAATTATTTACTAGCTAGGGTTGTATAATATACGTCACCTAGACTTAGCTTATATCACGATTTGTAATTAGACTTAGCACGTAAGGTTGTGTAGGGTTCTAATGTACGACATTTACACTTAGCATACATGACTTAGATTGTTAAAACATAAATGTCTCGTGACTTAGCAGATGTTTCTTGTATCAACAGATGGCTGACCGCGATGAGGAACAGATATTGTACGATACAATCGCGGAGGGAAGCAGCCAGTACTGGAATGAAGAAGAGGGGAACGAGGATCCAAACCAGTACTTGAACGAGGAAGGGAACGTGGAGAGGGATGCGGAGGGGAACCAGCAGGGGCACGTGGAAAGGGATGTGGAGGGGAACCAGGAGGAGGAGGCTAGTGGTAGTCAACCCTCCGTTGGACAGAAGAGGGCACGCGGGCAACGAGGTGCAGCGAAGAAGCTTGAGGGTCGGCACATCATAACGGAAGTGGAAGAAGATGGACGTCCTAGTGCCCCGGCCGAAGCCGCCAAGAACTATGTACGTCACAGCGGTTGGGTTGTGCGGGATAACGTGCCTGTCAGTACGGTGTACTGGCGAAGAACAAGGGCACGCGGAGATCATGAGAGCTTTGTCCCAGATTCGGAGAAAGAGATGCTGTGGACCACAATGCTCGAGACATTCACCCTTCCTGCGGGTACAGAGGACAAAGTGAAAAGGTGGACTCTGAAGAAAATGGCAGAACAGTTTCAGAGCTTCAAGGGAGATCTGTACCAGAAGTATATACTGAAGGGGCAGACACCGAACTTCGACACATTCCCAAAGCTAAGGGATCACTGGGACGAGTTCGTTGCATATAAGACAGGTGAACAAGGGCAGGCGATGATGGAAAGAAACAAAGAAAATGCCGCCAAGAAGAAGTACCATCACCACTTGGGGTCAGGAGGCTAGAGCGTCGCGATGCCGAAGTGGGAGCAGATGGAGGCTAGCTTGATTGAGAGGGGTATCGAACCGGCAACAGCCAATTGGCCGGAACGATCGAAGTTCTGGTACTATGCTCACGGTGGAACGCTCAACCCAGCTGATGGCTCACTGGTCTTCGGCTATCAGATACAAGAGGCTGCGCGACGACTAACAGATGCAGTGGAAGCCTCCTCTCAGGGCACGTTCCGACCAGACAGAGATAGGGACGAGCTGACACTCGCCCTGCAGACTCCAGAGCATCCAGGACGAACTCGAGGGAAAGGGGTGATTCCTTGGAAGATTGGTTTCAAGGAGGACATCCACACGTACAGGAGTCGGATGAGGAGCAAGAGAGATACCGAGGCGAAGATTGCAGACCTAGAGTTCCGGGTATCGAGCTACGAACTCAACATGCAAGAGGAGGTGGCAAGGAAGGTTGATGAACGCATGGCCGCACATCGGTCCCATGATCCCCAGCCGACCATTCCTCCTGCAATGGTGAGCCCGTCAGGAAACCGTAGCAGCTGCGCCTCAACGGGGCAGGTAGGATCACAGAGCATGGACGCCATGCAAACACAGGACGAATCGACCTGTCCCGTTGATGACTTCACTCAGCGGACACCATGTGAGCTGCATATTCCTTTCAAGAACTTATCAATAAAGGTAAGATTTAGCCATTCCGCTAGTTGCTGCTTATATATGTTGATTACTAATAAATAATCTCTCACAACATGAAGGTGGCGTCGGGCATGGCCATCCCAACGGACCCTTCAGGTACTTACCACTGCAGGCCGATTCTAGCAGGATACTCCAAGGTCGAAGTTGAGTTGGTCGAAGGCGCGTACGAGGACCTCGAGCTGGATTACCCTGGAGGAGACGGTGAGACGCATCTACGAGACACATGCCATGCCATTATTCTATGGCGCAGGCGGTACATCATCCTCCCTGGGCGACAAGCGGCGTCTCGTGCACCATCTCCTCCGGCTCCGCCATCTCCTCCTCAGGATCCTGCACCGTCTCCTCCTCATGCTCCGCCAGCACCGTCTCCACCGCAGGCTCCAGCATCGACTCCTCCTCAGGATCCTGCACCGACTCCTCCTCGTGCTCCTACACCTACTCCCCCGCAAGCTCCTCTTCCGGCACCTTCAAAGTCAAGGGCCCCCCCAGCTCCACCGCTTGCCCACACAAGGGCAACAAAGAAGGCGAAAGTTGACGCCGCCAAGAACAAGGACCCAGGGTACGATTGCACGCAAGAGGAGCTTGACGCTTACGTTGCATCAGAAGTCAAGAGACAATTCAAGCCTCGAAGTCCAGAAAAGAAGATTCCTATAGACCCCAGTGTCAGGAACTTCTTCAGGGGTATGTCTGCATCTGTCAAGGAGGCCATCAAGCTATCAGACTATGAGCGAACGCTGAAGAAAGCATCTTCTGGAAAGTCCAAACCAGTCCCTCAGCTTGGAGAGCAACCAAACCAGGAGATCGAGCCGTTGGTGACCGGTAAAGAAATGACGATAGAACAATTTATTACTGACACCGGTCTAACTACGGATCAATTGCTAGGAGTCGCACCAATCGAAAAGGCGGAAGTGAAATACATGTACGAACTCGGTAAACCGCTTGTCAAGCCTGAGCTGCTGCAGTCCCTACCCACACAAATGTACAAGTTCCATCAGCTGTACATGGAGATGAGCGCCACCGGTAGAGAGATGATCGGAGCGAGGATCAGGGACACGGACTTCTTGCAAGGAGATGACATTCTCTGGATCAATTTCAGGGGAATCTACGAACTATACCAGCTGGACGCCCTCGACGTCTCTATTATGAATTGCTGGATTTTGTAAGTATATCGTTCAGTTAGATTTCTTACTATACGTCTCCTTTAATTAATTAGGTCCTTGTATATAAGTAGACCATAGAAAATAATATACTCCCTTTTATCGTTGTAGAATGGAGATTCAAAGGGCCCGACGGCGGAGGGTTTTCGATACTGGATTCATCGACCCTCGGAAAGTAAACGTCGCAATGCTCGACCAATATCCACAAGAAACAGAGGACAATCTCGTCCATCTCCTGAAGGCGCAGCATTACAAGACGTTCATACTGTTGCCATACAACACAGAGTTAGTTTAATTTTACTGTCTTCCTACATACCAAATTTCATTCCTGTACGAACTTGCTAAGTGTTTCATATGTAATGCATCCCACGCACATTGCAGATTCCACTGGGTGCTTTTACTCATCGACCTGGAGGCCTGCACCGTCAACGTATATGACTCAATGGATAAAAAAGAGTCTACGTTTGACAAGGTTTTCGAACTTATAGACAGGTACCGTCATAAGTTCCTTTGTTAATTAAGAAAATCTTGTTATGTTAATTGCTACTACGAATCATAGCTTTAAACTCCATGTAGGGCTTGGTATCGGTTCCGTCATTTGGTCCGCGGCAAATGGAGAGAAAGACTTAGGCGGAAGTTCAAATTTCCTATGAGTACACATGCTCTACATTTATATTTCTCCGATTCAAATACATACAAGTGTATATTAATTAGATCTCTCGTTGTTTGTCATTTATTTGTAGTGCGCAAAGCAAAAGCAGGGAACTAACTTGTGCGGCTATTACGTGTGCGAGTATTGCCACTGCCTTGCAAACCAAATCATCACCACAAGAGAGCTCGATGTACGTACAAATAAATTCAAAATTTCATTACGTAGCGATTTCTTGTTTAATTACTAATCAATTTCATACATTCATATAGTTTATTCGCATGAGGGATAACCTGACCACACACAAGGAATTTATCGCGGCGGTTCAAGAACAACTCATGGGATTCATCAACGAAGAAATCCTTGATCCCAAGGGTGAATTCTACTACGACGGAAACACAATTCACCGGTCCTTAGCTTCTGAGCTAGCAGCGAGTACTACTACGTCGAAATCGTAGCTAGCTAGGACATATAATGGATTGTAATTAATACATGACTACATATGTTTCTATATGCATGTGTACACATTTTCTATAATGTAAATATATTTTGTTCATATATATATCTATATACATATGCATTTGCATAACATATATATGTATAAATACATATATATTATGCATGTATATACATATAATATAATATAATATAATATATATATATATATACATATATATATGTATGCATATATATGTATTGAAACATATATATGCATGGTTTATATATATATATATATATATATATATATATATATATATATATATATATATATATATATATATATATATATATATATATATATATATATATATATAAACCATGCAGCAACAGGGGCATGCAAAAAAAAAAAAAAGGTCAGCTCGATCTTTAGTCCCGGTTGGTGTTACCAACCGGGACTAAAGATCGATCTTTACTCCCGGTTTGGAAACCGGGACTAAAGGGGGGTTACGAACCGGGACTACAAAGGGTTTCTCCACCAGTGGTATATCGCAATTGGAAATTCTAGCAATTGACAACTACTTGTGGGTAACCCCAAAGAGAGGTAACTTATAACAATTGAAAATTATGAAAGACCATACATACTACTTGCAGTATTTTTCTGAAGTTTAACCATGCTCAGAACAATGATTCAAATATACAGGGTGTACTTTGAGAACTTGTGCAGGCTAACAAATTGCCTTTCGTTATGCCACAATTTACTAGATTGACTATCTCCCAACATGTTGAGTGATCATTCAGGCCTAGTTTTGTCGCTAATGACAATAGAGGCATTCAAATAATCTAGTGATGAACAAAAAACAGTTGCACGAAAACAATGACATGAGAAAGAAACTATAGCTTAGGCCCAACATTATTACTCACTCAAAAGAGCTTCAAGATGAGCTAGTGCAGGCCTGTATGAGTAAAATTAAAGTAAGGAAATCTAAAAAGTAAACCTCCAGTCACCTCTTTAACTCACCTAATATAAAAAAAATAAATCAGAAGCAGAAGCTACTCTATTGGCACTTGGAAAATCATATGCCTAGGTACATATAATACCATTCAGCTGAATTAGTCCATTCATATGGCCTTACATTAATCAGGCAACTCTGTTTGATGGTTCCCTGCTCTGAAGAAGCATGCATCAAACTATGCTAAACAAGTATGTGGAAATTAGATTTTAGTTGTAGTTTTTACATTTTGGTTGCAGTCCTAGGAAGGCATGGAGCCAAGTATATTCTGGGTAGAAATGGGAATCAGTTGGAACTGAAGAGAGAGTACTAGGATTTTATTCGTTGCTGCTCTTTGTTAGTACACTGGTAGTACTTGTGATAGACTAATATTACTGTGCATTAGAAGATTCAGATAAGCTAGCTAGTGCAGCTTCTCTGAATCTCTGATACACAAAGTAGCTACTGATACAATGCACTCTGTCCCTACTCTTCTTATGTAACCACCACCCCCATGCAGGAGATGGCTAGCCAAACACTACTCCTGCCTCCCTCTCCTCCTACTGCCCCAATGAATGAATTTTTTTTGAAAATAATACGATTTTAATGGAAAATCACAAAAATATAAGTCGGTTAGACGAAATCGTAAGAATAGCACCCTGTCAAACAACCGGGGTTCGACAGGGTACTGCGGCAGTTCGATAGGTGATAAAAAAAACTTCAAAAAATCGGAAAAACACTGTAGCTTGAAAGTTCGATATGTCCTGAAGCGGTACTGTTCACGCGACCCTATCGAACTTTGTTAGTTCGACATGTTCCTGCCGATTCCTGTAGCAGTACTATTTTATTTATTTTTTTTTGGACCAACTACCCTGTCGAACTACCACACCCCCGTCGAATCAGGGTTGTTCGATAGAGTGCTGAACATGCGTTTTCGCCTAATCGACCCATATTTTTACAATTTTCCATTAAAATCGTATTATTTTTTAAAAGAATTCCCAATGGAACATACGAAAAAGTACTCAGAGACCCAATCACACCAACCAGCAGAGACCCCAAAGTTGCATCCAAGAACACACACAAGAAAAACCAAAAAGAACTGCACCAAGAACTGCAGGTCAAGCTTCCCTATCCTCTAATCCATTTTGCAGCCACTACGTACGTACCTCCATGCATGTCACTTCCGCTCGCTGTACTGTATATATTCACTGTCAGGGGTTCGATGCCGGCCGCCGCCACAGGCAAGCCAGGTGTGGGTTAAATGGCGTCAAGAAGCACTAACACTAGGACATGGGAGAAGAGAGGGGGAGGAAGTACGTACTCCTACTTACCGGCGGCTGCCGCAATAGCTAGCACCCCTGGCGACGGCGCCTGATCCGGTCGCGTCGCGTGGTTTTCTTCCACATACTCGCATTCACCCTGCCGCCTCGGCCCCACCTTGAATTCGCCAATGACGCCCTCCGCATGGCCGATCGATCGAGCTAGTCTGCCACGGAATTAGGTGACCTCGCTTCCTTCCCGCCCCAGCTGGCGGCCGCCGGCCTGCGCCTACCTCGTTGGGCGGTCGCATATATATATATATATATCACCTCCCTCACCCAAGGCCGCGGCCTGCACCGCGCGTCGTCGTCGCTGGCCGACCCTCGCCTCCTCCACTCCCGTCCTTCGAGCTCCTCATTCTCGCTCCACTCCGCGTCTCCGCCGCCGTGGGTGACAAGGCCAACGTGATCCTTTCACAAGCCCGGTTCCTCCAAGTGATGCCCGACATCCCCGCCTCCTCCTCATCGCATCGCCAGGTTCGTCGATCGGTTTAGGAGTTATTTCCGAGGATGACAATGCGGAAAGAAGAGGGGAAAGAGAGAGGGGCGACGACATGGTCCCACTGCATTTTTCTTTTAACTTAACTTTTTACCGAATACTCACTAATATGTCCCATGATTTTTTTCTGATTTTGTCAACGCCACGGTGGCGCTTGCACTGGTTTTAGATGTTGAGGGACGCGCCATATCTGGTATTTTGCAGTTCATGGACGAATTTCAAACTCGACGATAGATTTAGGGACCTAAAGTGAACTTATTCCTAATCGAATACACATTTTTTTCTATGGGCTGTGATTCAGTCCGCATTGAGGTGATCCGCAGCCCAACCCCAGCCATTCCCGGGCTAACCGAACAAGGCCTAAGGGAGATGTCAATTTTTGCATTCAATTGGAAGGGGAAACAAGCGGGAAGGCAGATCGAATCGGTGGCAGCGCTAGGGTTCCTCAAGCAGAAGAGGATTGACAGGCTTGGTGGGCTAGCCGGGGCATGGCCGTGTGAGGAGGAGGGAGGCCTCGGCCTTCACCTAGACCAAGCAAGGGAGAGGGGCGCATGAGCGGCGAGGGGTGAAGGAGGGAGGACTAGGTGGGCTGAGAAGGTTGTGGCCCAAGGGAGAGAGGAGACCTAGGAAGGAGAGGGAGATGGGGGAAAGGGGTAGAGGAAAGAGGAGATCACTCGTGGGCCGAATTGGAGGGAAACGGACGTCGAGCCAGATTCGGACCAAACAGAGGGAGAGGATTATTTTTATGTTTTTTATTTTAATAAACTCTGAAATTAGTTGTTGTTGCCCTAAAATCAGTTATTGTGCTACAAAAATTTAAGTAAAAATTGTTGAGAAATTTTAGAGTATGAAGAATTTAAGAGAGATACTCCAAGCGACATTCGATTTTTTTTTCTTGCGTGTATTTTTGTGTTTGAGATTTCTTTTATACTTTTAATTATTTCTATCATTTATTTTAGGAAGTGATTTTTAATTTGGGATGAATTTATCATGATGTGATAGGTTACAACCATTTCGTACCAATAAGAAACAAACAAAGTTAATTGCTCGTACATGTGGTTGAAGAGTCACGTATCTAGGAGAGAGGGAGGGGCCGCCTCCGTCGCTGCCGGTGCTCGAGCTCCCCCCTTCGCCAGATCTAGGAGGGGGGGGGAGGGGAATGGGAGGAGAGGCGCCGCTGCCAGCGCCCGAGCTCCCCCGGCCTCTGCTGGATCTAGGAGGGAGAGAGAGGAAGGGGAGGGGAGGCGCCGCCTTCACCACTGTCGGCGCCCGAGCTCCCCTCTCCGCCGGATTTGGGAGGGGCCGCGTCGCATTCGCTGAAGTCGCCTCCCCCATCCGCCTGCTAATGCCGCTGCCGGCACACTCCCCTTTATGTGACTCGTGAAATATGTGGTTGTGGGATCCCCTTTATTGCTAAGCTCCACCGCACCTCCTGTCCGTCATCACTATTTGCAAGAAGCATCTGAACACAGTCATATCTAGATATCCCAATTAAGCTTGAGGCCACTAGATCCGGTGGCTTCGAGCTCATGAAGCCACTAGATTGATCAAGCCCTCAGGGAAAGCAGGGAATGAGAAGAGGGTGCACAACAACATATTGTGGGAGGCTAAGGTCGTCGGATACATGAGAGGGGAGGAGGGTGAACCGCACTGTGCACAAAAGAGGGGGCGGAACGGGATAGTTGGGTATGCACCACAGCTCGAGAACTTAGCCGACTACTTCGCTTTCTACGGCTTATGAGTATCGCTGCTGTGTTAAAACTAACAGTGATTTATACTATCATTGCCCCTTTTATCTTTAGTTAGCAGCGAAAAATGTACCTGTGATCTTAGAACTGACAGGTTCATCGAAAAATGTACTCCATCTCTTCAGAAGCCCATTTGTATGGTAGCTAGTGCTGTAGTGCACGCGTTTGAAGGTGACAGAGATGGAGTGTCTAAGGTAGCATATGTGCGTGCATGGCAGAGCAAATAGAAGGTTAGGAATTCACAATATTTGTCCCCTAATTTCCTGTCGATTGACATACAGAAAATCCATATATAGATGCACACAAATAATTCAGCAACATCGAAGACAAATAATATTGCTGACTTAACTCAGTAAATAACTGATACAAATTAACTGTCAATATACATATATGTGATATGGGATATCAACTTTAATTTCCTACATACACCAGCCGAGCAACTGACGGAATATTGACACTACCGCGCAAGCTTTTCTGCTTCTGATGATAAATCAAAGCACGGTAGTATGAGCAAAGTGTTCACTGACTTGCTAGATTTTACATATACATATCAAAGGGGGCATCAACTTTTGCAAGGTCTCCTTCTTGAACTGAAGCTTCTTAATTTGCAGATCCAGAAGCTTAATTAATTATACTATAGCTAGCTACCTCTCACTCCCATAGCATCAAGAGCAATCAACCTTACAGGTAATTTTTTTTCTTACCAGAGAATGACTGCTCATGATGTTATGACGACGTTACTCCTGCACCCAATGCACACTCTGTTCTCCATTCTTAAGAGACCTATTTCGTCTGTAGCCTCCTCATGCATCAACATATAGTACTCGCTGTGCCGCCACGCTTTGTATGCACGAATCTCAACGATGCATTCTACCGTAGGATCCCGCCGAGCGGCGCCGGGGCCCAGTAGTCAGCGGCATTGTCCCCTCCAAAGTGCGACGTGCACGACACTGGAACGAGGCACAGCCCCCGGCTCCTCAGGTCCTTCTTTCCATCGTCGTTTGCTCCCTAATAACAATTATCAAATGCCATGAAATTATTATACAGAAAAAAATACATATAGGAGCTAGTAACATGCATGTTAATTTTCGCAACTATTATCAGTATATATAGTAACTATATGTAGGTGCTTTTAGTGAAAAAAAGGGAAAAAGAAACATATGAGTATGGTATTAATTTTGCCCTTGAAAACTTATATATAACAACATGCCATGCACTCTAGTCGACACAGTACTCATGTATATACATCATTGTGAAAATGGCTTTGAAGCTAAGCAAAGAGCATACATACCTGCTGCTCAGGTTGGGCTGCAGGCTGCTGTGCTCCAGTGTTGCCATTATGGTTTAGCAACTGCACAAGGAACCACACACAAACAAAAAAGATATAAGGAAAAAAGTGGCTTGGAGCTGGAAAGGAATATCTATATAGATAGATTATATTCTTATATCTATAAGAATTAATAATCATGTGCATGTACAGATCTACACTAACCTGGCCAGGGTATTCCGGGAAGAGGCCAGGGTTCCTTTCTCCAACTGGTCCCTATAAAATCAAAAGGAAAGTAACTGTGTCACATGTCAACGTTGCACGTACAAGCGTGCAAAAAAGCTGAGGGGAGAATATTTTTTTGGGTGTGGTAAAATGATTGAACCCATGAGTTGTACTGGCCCATGGTTGTCTCAGATGCATATGGCCAATGTCAACTAAACTAAGAACGTTATGGTGGTAATATCTATCTTATCCATGTCTGTGTACTTTGCATGGGTTTTTTTTTTCTCTCATGTGATGATGACACAATTAATCTTGTACTAAGCTGTTTGAAAGTTTTAAAATGGAGAAGTCAATTTTACTACGATGAACTATTTTGCTGCTTCACTTGAACTACTGAACTAAGACACTTTACTTAATTGCAAATGGCATTCCTCTTTTTTTATTCTCCTTATATAAGTTATATTTTAAGTTGAAATCTTGCGAGGTGATATATTGCGTGAAACCTTTTTGTACAGGAATACTTTTTTATATAAACCTATGATTAATTTAATATATGAGATAGTAAAGTGGATTTAGTAGCTATAAATTTTTTTTTGAAAATAAATATGGACACAAGGTATAATTTTTCTTGAATATTTTTCAATCAGTTTATGAGAAATTTAAACTCTTAAGTAGGGTCTTAATTTTCTTGATATCCAACATTGTAGACTTTTCATCGATAATTTATTCCATGCTTTAAAAAAATTGAAAACTACTGGTTTATGTCCCTTCTCCACGGGTAATAAAAATGTATAATATATAACCGATATAGTTTTACGCAAATAGATATGAACATTTTATGTGCAGAATAAAAATTTAACACAGAAAATAAATTATAATATAGTTATACTATACAAAAATAGATTTACAGACAGAAAAAATTGGCATGTTAAACTTTTCTTTGCTTTAGAAACACAAAATTTATACATCTACAAGAGTGCATTTATATTAATTGGTTTTTAGCGGCTAATATGTTCTAGTCGATTTGATGCCTTAAGCATGCTAAGCTTTAAAAAAATTATATATATCATAGCTATACATATTGTATATATGCAGTAGTAACCCTCATTGTCTGAACAATATGCCATTGATGGCAGGAGTTTCATGCATGTATAAAGGACATGTAGTTATTCAGTGGCATATACAAAATTAATTAATTTGGGAGGTTATTCAGATCTATTATTCTAAACATATAAATCATCAGGACATACTCACTTGTTTTAAATTTTTTGAGTTACTATTTCTTATATATATCTAATCAAATGCCCCAATTTTTAAGGAAATTTTTCTTCCATTCCATGAAAAAAAAACACGTGCAACTATGCATGGATTTGCAAACATGAAAATATTTTCTGGATTCGCACATAAATTCATGGAGGTTATATATATTTGTTTTCAGAACAGAGCTTGCCGTCATGCACGTAGTATAAAGATTTATAAAAGATCTAAAGCCTTTGGCCCCAAAGGTCACCAAAAGGATGATCCTACTCAGCCTAACCTTTGATGAAAGGGTTTTTTTTAGAATGCCTTTGATAAAGAGTTTTGTTCACCTATGATAGTATGGATCTACAAAGCCAAGGCAAAGCTAGCCTAAGTTCGCGTTGCACGGCACCCCTGCACGTGTGTAGGGCATCTTCTCGCTCGTATATAGATACTCCTTTCCTCTTTGTGCTCATATATAGCCTTATACTACGTGCGTAAATATGAGAGAAAGAGAGAGAGAGAGAGAGAGAGAGATGCAACAACGAACTTACATTTTGCATAGGACCGGTCCCGTTGGCGTCGCCCATGTAAGGGTAGCTCAGAGCCTGCACACACAAGAAACAACATCCTATGGTCATCAAGAGAGACATATGTTTGTTTTTTTAAGAAGATAAATATAGAGCTAGGGCATGAACAACTAGAAAATTATTAGCGGTTAATTGAGTTTTAATCATTACAATTTTGAAAAAAAGAAAAGATTTATCTAATATTTTAAAGCAACTTATTTATAAAAATTGTTCACACGAAATACACGGTTTAGCAATTTTAAAAACATTCAGACGGATACCGAGGTAAAACCTACATTTTAGTTAGAAAAAAGAGGGCAAGAGATGTAGAAAGCTAGAAGAGCAGAGAGAGAGAGAGAGTCAATCCTCTACTGGTCTCTGAAACACATAAAACAACTACTCTATTTTATAAAAAATCAATCTAATACCGGATGTGACACATTCAAATACTATAAATTTTGAGACATAGAACACTACTACTACCTCCGTTTTTTAATAAATCACACTTAAAGTACTATGAGTGATAAAATAACTCATAACAAAATAAATTACAATTACGTAATTTTTTTTAGTAAGACGAATAGTCAAACATGTGAGAAAAAGTCAACAGCGTCATCTATTAAAAAACAGAGGGAGTACAAAACACCTAATAGGTATCGACTTATAGGTGTCGATTTATTTAAAACCAATACCTATTTAACCGGTCTCCCATCACTACGAGACGAAGAACTAGATAACAACGACATTGCACTTGGCTAAAACGACATCTCCATCAATCGATCTCGCTGCAGCCGCAGATGCAGATGCAGATGCAGCTGCTGAAGCCCATGCACGCACAGCCATGACCATGAGCCATCTCTCGCCGTGCAGCTAACTTTAACAGCGTGCGCTCCCGCTCAGACCTAGCCCGGCCCCGCCCCCATTTTGCATGCATATTCTCTCCCATCTTTTCGTTTCCCGCCCGCACTGTGTGCCAGTATCACATGTACCTCCTCTACGACTACTGTCCCTTACTTGTGGGGACACTCCTCTGTGGGCCCCACTTTGCAGAGGCAGAAGTTTCTTTTCTTTTTTTCCTTGGAAAAATGTTACTGTGGCTGAAACAGCTAGAGTAGCTGAAGAGACTGGCACAATGCTGCAACTGCCTGCAGTGCAAATATTCCCTGTTCACCCATACTTATTCCATCTCAATGTCCCATACATATACTACTCTTCTGTCTTAAAAAAAAAGACAAACCCACATATATCCAGATTCGTAGCTAGAATTGAGTTTTTTCTTGGACGGATGGGGTATGCAATATATATGCCCATTACAAAGAAGATTGATCACACTCTCTCCATTTTAGAATATATCTATTTATAATTAGGAACTTGATAAAAATAACGGGAAGTATTTTTTTTCACCCTCTAAATTAAACACACACGCACACACGCAGACAGAGCTATAGAAAGTGAGAGAGAGAGATTGGACCTCAATTTGACTCAGGAGGAATCTGATATAGCCAATGGTCTCTTGCAGTACAGACGCTGTGTCAGTCTGTAAAAGGAGGCACGTGTGTCAGAGATTTACTTTACTTGGACACAACCCCTCGAGTGAAAACCAGCAACAAAGAAATAAAGGAGCTACTCTTACCTTGCTACTGGCTCGATGCATGGCATGGCACAAACTATAGATAATTGCATGTAACATCATCAACATATGAATAAAACTATTCTAAGTCATCCATAGCCTATTTGCATACTGTGCATGACAACACATTCAGATCTTGATGTAATCCATCTCCCTCTATACTTATATATATATAATGCAACTGATTGTTGCTAGCTTATTACTAATCTCTAAAATTAACCATGAAAGCGGTTAACTGAAGTTTCATGTCTTTTTGTTACCTTGCCAAATGGGGATACAATCTGATGAAGTGCAGTTATTCTATCCCCTAGCCTCTCCTTCCTCACCTGAAAACAAATTATCACACCTAAGAAACCTCCTAATGTAAGGATTATGTTAACATATATACTACATAATCCAAGATATTCCAAATGGAAACTACTGCCAAATGTTGTGATTTTCTGTGCACGAACTTCCAAAGTAAGCACACTTTATGCGTGCGTGCAGAGAGAGAGAGAGAGAGAGGGATGGGGCTTGTGTGCCATGGAAAGCAGGGAGGATGATGAGGAAGAAACCTTTAGAGTAGATTGTGCTGAAGAGGAGGCCTGAACCCTAGCCTTCTTGAGGGCCGAACCAGTCGCTGTGCTGTTACACTAGAGAAAGACAAAGAAAGGCAAAGCGTGAATAATCATGACCCCAATTTCATCTTGTCCCGAGAAGAAGAAGAAGAAAAAAACACACATCTCTCTACCCTCTCTAAAGTGAATTCTCTCCCCAGTGATTCTACATCTAAACATTCACTGACCTCTCATGTACTACTACAGCAGTTAGCCATAAAGAAGAACAAGGCTAAGAGTATGACCAAATTAAAGATCTCATGTTAAGCTAGCTCTGTCAATGGATACTGTATACATGACCAACACTCTTACCAAGATATCATGAAAAGAACATGCTATGCAAAACATCAAGTGGTAACTTTGACCAGAGTGGATTTCCCATGGGACATGAAAACATGTACCTTTTTCATGGAAATAAATAATAATAATAGCACACTTTCAATTCGTGGAACTATGGAGGACAGAATGCACCATTGCCAAGAGATTGTATTAATTGAGTATTGACAGCCCGTAAAAGCCTTGGCCTAGAGGATCATTAGGGAGAACATGATCAAACTTATAACTTTTCCACCAAACATGTGTAGCAGTATGAGGAAGAGAAGTATGCTTTGGAAACTGCAACTTTTCAAAGAGGGGATGAACATAGCTTATATACTCGATGAAAAACCTAAAGATCTGTCAAACACGTAAAATTCTCATTTTGGATACACCTGGTAATCCATTGCATTCCATGTAGCTATTTTTTTTAAAAGAAAATAGAATATGAAGAATACATATCTCTGGCCTCTAGACCTACAGTGCATCCTGCCTTATGTATGCATATGCATGTATAATTGAAACAAGCCATAAAAAATGCCAAACATTTATCTAAAAAAAATTTTGGAAAATGACAAAGCAAAAGAGAACAAGATGCAAGACCAATACTACTTGAGAGCTAATGATCTACACACACCAAGATCAAATTACAATCTTACCTCTGATGAATTATCGGAGTTGTGGTGGTGGCTCCGGAGCTCCGGCGGCGCCGCGGTGTTGGAGAAGTCGAGCATGTTGCTGCCGAGGCTGGTGGTGATGCATGACCTAGGAGAGGAAGCCATGAGCATCTGGCTCAGCTGAGACTTGTTGCTAGCACCTCCTCCTGCTGCTGCTGCTTGGATCTCATGCTGATGATCACCAGCAAGGTGGCTCCCATAGAAGCTGTAAGCAGCAGCAGCAGCAGTGGCTGCAGCTTGAGCCATGGAGCCCTCCTCCTTCATGCCACCAACCATGCATGCACTGGCTGCAGCTGCAGCAGCGTGATCTCCCCAATTCTCTAATCCCTTTGACAGGAGAGCCGCAGTGGCGCTGTACCTCTCCTGATCTCCAGCTAATCCCCCACTGTTTTGATTGCATGCAAAAAAAAGTGCAGTTAATTAGCTTTGTTTGCACAAGGAGCACACACACAGATGAGCACAAGAACATGAGTCCATGGAGATGGAAACAACTGCAGCAGAGTTAGTAGCATGAACACATGCTTGTATATATCTCTCTGATGATGGGTTAGCAGAAAAGGAGAAGAACATTAGGAAAGGCTTGATCTACTATAGGACAAAGTGGGTTAACCACTTTATTCCTTCTCCCTAGAGCTACACTTAAGTATGCTGTTTAACTATAGTTTAATTTACATGGATGTGCATGGCTGGCTTGTTTCTTATTTGAATCTCTCTCTCCCTGCTTGAACATGATCAGGAGGCCATGAACTGAATATAGAAAATAGAGATAGATAAGGAGAGAAGAGAAGGAGAGAGGTGTTTACAGAAGCAGTTGGCTCCATGACTCCGGCATGCTGCTCTCATGGCCGCCGCCGCCGCCGTCGTGCAAGCTCGGAAGAGAAGCGGCGGCGCCGGCGGTGCCGTTCATCGGAACTAGACCTGGAGAGCTGTGCTGAAACTGCTGCGAGAAGATCAACGATGGAGAAGACAAGGAGGGCATGTTAGGAGAGGCCTCTTGATCCTCATGGCATGGCTTCAAGCTGCCCATCAAACTGCCGGCGCCGCCGCCGCTGCCGACGCCGGTAGCCGTGCCTGTACTACTGCCGCTCCAGATCATCTGCTGCACCAGGGAGCTCTGGAATTCTCCTCTATTCATCACTGCTAGTGACAGAGAGGAGAGTATTAAAGGATATGTAGAAACAAAGATGATGAGTTCTTGCTTGCTTCAAGCTAAGCTAGCTGTGGGAAAGGAATGTGTGTTTTGCTAGCTTAGCTTTGGCCTCTCTTTGCATGCACACAACTTGTGTACTGGAAATCTCAGGTCAATCTTAAAGGGGCCAGTGGCTTAATTTTCTCTTTGAGGAGAGAGAGAGGACAGCTGCAACAACAAGGAGAGAAGAAAGAAACAGGAGAGGAGAGATGGAGAAGAAGAAGAAGAAGAAGAAAAAGCATAGGGCCTGTTTGGAGAGGAATCTGGGCTTTGTTTTGTTTTCCTCCTCTCTTCCTTTTGCTTCACTCCTTTATTTTGTGAACTTTCCCTTGCTTTCCTCCCCCTCTCCCTGCAGCCTCTCTCATTCTTTTTCTCTCTTGCTCTCACATATACATACATGCATACATTTTTTTTCTTTCTCCCCATAAGTTTTTTCTTTTCTTTATTTCCATTCTTCCCTGTCACTTTTGCTTTATCATTAAAGTGATGTAGGAAAGGTATGTGAGACACACCATTCCGGACCAAAAGGAGCGGTTTAAAGACGAGGCCGGTGCTTGTTAATAATCCTGGTTACGTTTAATTTCATGTAGTACCTTTCAAGCCTCCAATTAATTGATTGATTAATTAATTAAGTAGGAGCTGATGATGATAATTAGCCATGATATGAAGACGCTGTTAAATCTGTAGTGTGTGTAGTAGATGCAAGAGAGTAATTACCTCTGCAACACGCACATACACAGGGGATATATATGCAGCAACAGTAGTGCACGCATGCATGCACGCACAGAAAGCGATCATTTAGAAGTGGAAAGAATATCCGTTTACTTAAAATATTCGTCCTCTCATGAATGTGGCGTTTGTATCTGTATCAAGGAAAAACGGAAATGATACGGTTTTCTTGCTTTATTTCAGGGAAAAAAAGTACTATCAGTGTACTATATAAGTAGTGTAAATTCTTTTGGAATATAGTATATATATACATGTTTTTTTAAAATAGGGAAGTGTAGTAGTGTACTCTCGCTCTCTACGTTAACTACTACCTCCATCCAAAAAAACCGTAGTTTTGCACTGTTTATGTCCAATGTTTGACCGTCCGTTTTATTTAAAATTTTATTATAATTAATATTTTTTTATTGTTATTAGATAATAAAACATGAATAGTATTTTATGTGTAACTGATTTTTTAAAGTTTTTTATAAACTTTTCAAATAAGATGGACGGTTAGACGTTTGATACGGAAACCACAATTGTTTTTAAAATGGGACGGAGGTAGTACTAGATGCACACAACAATTACAGTACCATCGTTGTTTTGTTAAATTACAGTACTTTGTTTGGGATCTAACGTGATACTATATATATTAATTGCCAACATGATATTTGGTCGTATCAGTTCGATCGGTAAGGGGATCCACCAAAAAACAAAAGTTGCTTGACTAGCAACCGAACAGGTGAGGACCAAGCAAATCTTGTTTGTTTTGAGAAAAAATGTTTTGATGCTCGATCGCCCAAAAGCTGATAAAGCATAATTGTGAAACAAACTGATTGATTTAAAGCTATCCGCTACTTGTACAGCTTTCTTTAAGGCTCTCATTTTTTCCCTAAAGCACATATATTATAGTAGAACAATATTATGCCCTCTGCATTTCTATTTGAAAAGCCCTAGGATCAAACTTTCATAAAGAAGTATTATTCATAACTAGTGGAATATATCTCAGTTGTATTATATTATCCATGGAAACTAGTGGAAAATGTAGCACAACGTAAATTTAGCATATGCATACACTACAAAGTTCAATTAACAGCATCTACTTAACTGGTACATGTATATTCATAATTTGTTACCATGTTTGGTCTGTTTAAAGCATGCAAAGGCTTTTACATTCAGCAAATGTAACCTTACATCAATTTATATGTATAATTAGTTTGCATATATAGTACTTCACTGTTTAGTTCAATAATTATTCCATGAAAAAAAATAAGCAATCCAAGATTCCTATTAGAAACCCAAAACAAATTATCCCACTCAAATAGCTCAAATAGAGAAACATGTTTTATATACAGATCTGACTCGCCCAAGAAAACAGTACTCAACTTCCACTCTGAATTTCCATGTCTTCTATATATATCATCCCAATTTTTTTAACCCATGTTTATTTTCCTTAACTATTCACAAAAACTCAATATGAGATTGTTGAATAAATTAATGAGTTAAAACATAATTTTAACCACTGAATAGATCATTAGTGGTTCTTTGTGAATATGCCAAGAAAACAATAATTCTTACACCTATTAAAGAAGGTATCAGTAATGTCTAGATGCATTAGTGATTTCTGTCAATTATTCCTACCGATCCATCATAAAAAAGTCTTATAGTGTATTTTTCTACGTTTCGCACCCACTAGCTTGCTCTGAAGTCTAGTAGTAAATTCACCACTCCACTTTCTCTAAACTTCCTTTTGACGAATTTATCCTTGAAATGACATGCAATAGTCCTTCCATATATGTTATTGTTCTTATTTTTACCCAATAGGGTTAAAATTTTCATATATGTAGAATACACAGTAATTAATTAAGTAGCATCTGCAAAAATGAGAAGTACCCCTATAACAAAAAAAAAAGTGAGAGCGTGTTTCATGCAAAACTCAAATAAAATGCCCTTGAACAATATTAAACATGTGTGTTTATTTTGTTGTGCATGGTAAACACCATTATTTATCTTATTAGAATAACATATGGACTCATGGAAAAAAATGGATTGAACTAATGCAAATATTGTTAGAACTTACATCTGGTATAGGTGAAACATTCATCCTAACTGCGATATTCACTTTCGATATATTGAAATAACACAAATATTGAAAAAATATTATTAGTTATTTTATGGTTCTTATGAATGTAAAAGCTTTTATAGTATAAATTTTTGTACTACTAAAGAGTAGGTCTGAGATATAAGGTGATATCAGAAACTAAACTAAAACTAAAAATTATGTTACCAATTATTACCTCCTCAATGAACTAAAAATGCTCTTGGGGTTTTGTAGAGTTTTTTTTAGGAAACAAAATTCTGTAGTAATTGGATCCATAATTCCTCCCCTTCTTTCCCAAACTTTGAGGTAACTTTGGATTCTGTAGTAATTGATTATAATATTGTTACCTCCTCAATGTAACAGAATGTAAGCATGATTTTATAATTATTCACTCCCTCATTTTTCGTGCGCACGTTTTCTGAATTGGTAAGCAATGCGTATTATATTCACTCCCTCAATGTAACATTCTACAAGAAAGTTGCTTTAAAAATTATATTAATTTATTTTTTAAGTTTTTTAGCTAATATTGAGGGCATGGTAGAGCTCCAACTCCTTAATTTAGCTCCAGGAGATGGGATTGGAGTTGTGTTGTGGAGCAGTTTAAACCTAGCTCCACCTCTCTAGTTCATTTTATGAGAACGCTCTACCCAGCTCCGTTCCCATTTTAGGTAAAGTTGAAACTGTTTGGCTAGGCTCTAGCTCTAAGAGAGGTAGAGTTGGAGCTGTGCCAAACAGATCTTGATTTAATCATGAGCTAATGAATTGCTCCGTTTCATGTGCAAGGGGGAGAAGTACCCAACCGGAACATTCAAGCTTAGCCTAAGGCTGAGTTTAGGAGGTGGACTTAGAAACTCCACATCCCCGCACAGAAAACGGTATTGCCCATTAACGCTTGATTAATTAAGTATGAGTCTAAAATACTTCAAACATAGATTAATATGATTTTTAAATTAACTTTCTATAGAAAACTTAAAAGAAACGCATCGTTTAACAGTTTGTAAAGCGTGCACGCGGAGAAAAAGAGATACGAGTTTGGGAAAGAAGGGGAAAGAACACAGCCGAAGCAGGGTTCGTGCAACCTCCTCAACCATAGTACTAAATTTACAATTTTGCATTATCTGTGCGAAACAATAGCACGATTTTCTTAAAAAAAAGAAAAGCGTAACATCATGCTTACATTCTGTTACACCACCTACCTTGGAATAAAATTCCTTTTGCAACCATGCCAGGACAAAATTTATGTGACAAAAACAGCACAAGCCACTCGCGAGGCCGCGGTGGCTTGATGGCGAAGTGATGGAGCCAAGTCCAGCATCATGTCGATCCTACGTGTCAACTCCAAAAAAAATTAAAAAAAATCTGGCCCCAAGAAAAAAAATCGTAGAATGCACGTCAACAAGAAGAGGATATACACACACATGATCATGATGTATAATCACATGCTACTCCTTTTGAAGTACATGTCTACGCACTAGTTAATACAGGTTAATTCCTTTTGGGCTGCATCATTTAGCTTGGAGAGACAGTATCTGATAAAAACATGTACTCGTACATTAGAACACGCTAATCACTCCATAATCCTCACTGTCTCCCTCAGTCAGTCATGTCAAAGAAAGCAGCCAAGCTGCAGGCACGTGTAGGGCAATAAAATAAATATATCGTTATAGCTGCCTAAAATGCGTACTACATTCTTCACCTCACATATATGCCTATATAAGCTAGCTGATCAATAAATTAATTAAAATAGGGATCGAACTTTAGATTGGGAAGTGTGTGACTTTCTCATATTATCTAGCTGTGAGAGATAACATATTTTTGTAGCAAACAAAATATATGCCCAAAAAACTGCCTTAGTTAGTTACTACTATATGAAGTAGCTAGCGTGGATCCCAAGAGAAAGATAAATTTAAGCCTATAGCAATTTGGATTATCCCAATCAAACCATCAAAACTAAGAGTACACTTCTCTTTCTCCAAATTTGTACTGCAACTAATAGCCAAAAATATGAAGACAAAAAAAAGGCAGGTATATATATTATGTACTCTTCCGTCCAAAAAAAAAACTAGTATTAGAGGAGATTTTTCCTAGTACAACGAATCTGTATATGGGCTTAATTATCCAGATTAGTTGTACTAGAAAAATTCTAATCCAATACTATGTTAGTTTTTTTAGACTAAGAGAGTAGAAATGAGTCGTATATACATTAATATTTATGAAGCTAATTAAGAGAGGATATACAGTGTAACTAATTAAATTGATCGCAGAGAGGGTGAGGAGCAGGTGATAAACTATATACTCCATATAAGTGTGTAATGATTTTACTTTCTAATGAAGTCAGAGGGGGGCGGAGGAGAGACATGGATGTGAAAGCAAGTGCAGGTACATGAATGAAGGAACATTTGGCGTCTTTTTTCGTGTAGAGTGTATCGATAGATTGTACTTTAGGTGAAAGCCGCTTTAGCTGAAAGCTCGCCCCTGCTTTTGCTCCTCGATCGCTGCTTTTGAGATCTCTTGGCTTACATATAGAGCCCTACGTTAGCACACACTTGTCGCTCCAGTGTAACAATTCCCCATTTTTACACTGTCGTTGTTAATAAGCTAGCTATGAGCTAGTGTGTTCCCTATCGACCAATATATCCTGCCTGGTTTGCAGATTCCCATTGCCAATAAACCCCACAGGGCAGGGCTAGGGTTGCTAGCTAATGGTGTTAATTTGTGGTGTGTTTTAACCCCTGGGTTTCTGATACACAATGCAATATCGATGTGACAATTGTAACATATGGAATATATCCATGCGTCTTATCGCTCAACTGTTTTCGTTCGATTGGAATGTAGCATACTTTGACTAGTATAAAAGATACTACTACACATATATACTACCTCCGTTTTTCAATAGATGACGCCGTTGACTTTTTCTCACATGTTTGACCATTCGTTTTATTCAAAAAATTTATGCAAATATATAAGATATAAATCACACTTAAAGTACTATGAGTGATAAAACAACTCATAACAAAATAAATTATAATTACGTAAATTTTTTGAATAAGACGAATGGTCAAACATGTGAGAAAAAGTCAACGGAGTCATATATTAAAAAACAGAGGGAATACAATTTTATAGGCTAAAACAGTGCGTATAGTTTTCAGAACAATTTCTGGCATATGTATATGTAAAAAAAAAGTCATGCTTTTGTGTTTTGGGCTTTCTCCAAAAGCCGGATCAATATATTTGATCTGATTTAAAAAAAAAGTCATGCTTAACTGGTGGTTCGTAACTTATTATAGACGATTTATAAGAATCATTTGCAAAAATTAGCCCATTATGGAGTGTTTTTATAATATCTTTGGTATGTCTGATATGTTCCATAAATTATAGGTGCCCACTAACTGTGTACTTTCCTTTTGCCAGTTTGATTTTGTTATGACATTTTTGTTACGAATTAGTTTAGTGCATGTTTGTTGCGATTAATCTCAAATAGATAATCATATAAAACTGCAAACTAGCATATACAATAATTTTCATAGATCATGCATAAATATATACAATTCTGTTTTCGTTCTAAATTTTTATACTGAACAAGAACATTTATCGACATTGGAATACTTACGAAAAATAATATGAGCGATTGGAAGTACGGAATGACATGTTTGATCACAATGGCATTTTTCTATATAAAAACTAGAAGCTAGATGAATGCATCAGATGGAATTTATCTTAAAATATGAAATGTATCCCAATAAAAATTCACATTAATTGTACCAAAAAATCACAGAGGATCATATACATATATGGTCAGCTCTTTCTAAAGATTTTACAAGGCTTGAACAGATTCATCCATTCAAGATCTGAATGTCCACCATCGCCAGATAAGCAATATATAGGAGTTAACTAAAATCAATTCCACCCCACATAATTATGCGCACATATCAATATGCAATATATATGATACCTGCCAATATATATGTTATGTCCTCTCTTGTCAGGTATTTTATTAGGCTCTCATCATCCGCAATCAACTTTGAAGTGTGATGCTTAATTTTTTTAGTTAATTTGAGGTTATCAGTAGTAGTATATTTTTCAGTCTTAGCTTTTTAACTTTTAATAATACATATTTAAAAATTTTGCACATAAATTATTTTTTTCTTGTTTCGTTTTCTATAGCTTATGAGCCATATATATAGCTCAATTGATCAGAGCCTATCGTTTCCACTCTTAGCAAAACATTTTTTGTTGTCACATAGAAAAATCCACAGAAAAATGTTAGGTAGCATGGTAGATCCCCAATTATGTGGATATATGTGGCAGTATATATAAAAACAATGGATATGACCAAGAAGTTGATCCAAACGGCTTACCTTATTAAAAAGAAGCATCAAATGGAAATTTGAAAAATGAAGAGTGTGCTTCTTTGCAGGGGCTGATATATAGTAGAAAGGCCGGTGTTAGGTGACACCGACGATTTTCGGTAAAACCTATAGCAAAACTGCTTATCCACATGCTATACCATCATGGTACAAACATAATTAGTATACTATGACAGATATACATGTTCTGACACCAACGAATTGATTTTCTGGATTCGCCACTGCTTCTTTGCTAGTACAATTGGACATATATTGAGAGTCGTTAATTTATCACTCTCTTGTTGTCTATATTCGCATGCTCTACACGCTTGCCCGGAAAGAAACTTCATCTAGTGCTAATCATTCAACAGAACCCTAACATAGATAGCTAGATAATGCAAATTATTTTATCCAACTGTCGTTATAATAAATAACTGGCTTAAAGCGTACGTTAATTAAAGAAAGCCAACCCGGAATTATCATCCATGATTGATATACCGAGCTTACTGTGCTTGCATCGAGGCAGACCATATGATGAGTAAAACAAAATGTGAAGCGTATACTTAAAAGAAGAGACATGTGTAGTTCATACTATATCTGTTAGGTCTGTACATAACTAAACTATAAAATTAACTAGTATATCTCAAATTTTAGCTAGTCTACATACACCGTCTGTTAGGTAGTACAAAGCTAGCTAGTGTATCCACTGCAGTTCAATTGCCAAGTAAAGTAATTAAAAGTGTGGACAAACAGGAGAAAAGCAGAGCTAGAGAGGAATGTAGGTTCGATCAACAATTGAAGTTTAACTCGCTCTGTGCCTCCAAACATTCTATCCATTTGGCCTAGATGGGGCCGGGCTAATTCAATTCCTAATACTGTAATAAGCAAGCCGGCCATCTAAGCTATATAAAACCTACTAGAGCCGTTCTGTATAATCAATGAACATGGCGTGTTTTCTGGAGCTTATCATGCTAGTATCATATGGGTTTATTATTAATTAAACAATTAAATGATCAACAAAGCTAAGTATCGTGCTCTCTGCACATCTAACTGAGCTTTATGTGGTGTTCTCTCTCGAAGGTGAAGCTGAAGTTTCGATATAGAAAACATGAAACCCCATAACTTGAAAAATAGATCTAACTGATATGTTAAAACAACTTCTCTAAAAAAGATTTTATATGAAATTATCATATAGTATTTGAAAAAAACGTGTTAACGAAAACATAGATAAAATATACTACCTTCGTCCGAAAATATAAGAGATTTTGATTATGTAGTTACATAGATAAAATCTCTTATATTCTCGGATGGGTAATACTTATAGCTTAATGTAAAGAAACGGGGGTTAGGATTAGTATATGGGAGTTTGGGGGGCGCCGGCCGGCCGTACGCTGCTCCAAAATCTTTGTCGGGACAGCAAGTCTTTTCCAAAGATGAACCCGTCTTTTCCTGCTTCTGCTGAGCTTGTTTGCTTGCATTGCATTGCATGCCTCTTTGAATTGAAACTGCTCTGTTTCTTTCGTAGCTGCAACTATCGAGGGAATCTTTGGGCAGAGGAGGGGCATTTTCCCTTTGGTTTTGTCTTGTTTCTTCAGGCTCATATTCTCCTCGCCGGATGTGGTACCTTTTAGGGCTGTTTGGTTTCCAGGGACTTATTTTAAGTCTCTGTCACATCGGATATTTAGACACTAATTTAGAGTATTAAACATATATTAATTACAAAACTCATTCCATAACTTTGGACTAATTCGCGAGACGAATCTTTTGAGTCTAATTATGCCATGATTTTGACAATGTGATGCTACAGTAAACTTTTGATAATTATGGATTAATTAGGCTCAAAAAATTCGTCTCGCGGATTAGCTCTCATTTATAAAATTAGTTTTTTTACTAGTGTATGTTTAATACTCCAAATTAGCGTCTAAACATCCGATGTGACATGTGTTAAAAAATTTTAGCCCCATCTAAACACCCCTGTACCTAGGGGTAATAGTAGTAGTAGTAGTACTCGTCACTCACTCACTCAGTCACACGTCACCATCTAATCACACGATTCTCGATTAGTGATGGCCATTGCATGGAGTGAACAGATGGGACTAAAACTTTTAAGTCCCTATCACATCGGATGTTTGAAAATTAATTATAAATCTTAAACGTAGACTATTAATAAAACCCATCCATAATCTTGGACTAATTTGCGAGACGAATCTAATGAGCCTAATTAATCCATGATTAGCCTATGTGATGCTACAGTAAACATTCTCTAATTATAGATTAATTAGGCTTAAAAAATTTGTCTCGTGAATTAGCTTTTATTTATGTAATTAGTTTTGTAAGTAGTCTATATTTAATACTCTAAATTAGTGTCTAAAGACAGGGACTAAAGTTAAGTCCCTGGATCTAAACACCAACCAGACAAAGGGAGCAGTGTTACAATAGGGGCTGTTATATATCCTTTCGGAAACGCAGTGTAAATGGTCACAAAACCTTAGAGAAAAGTCTACAACCTTACATTTCTATTGAAGTCTTTCAACCATAATCAATTGGGTAGGTAACACATACTCCCAACGTTAAAAAAAAAAAAGTCCAATCCAGACTCATCTCAATTAGATTTTTCTTTTAACGGAGGGAGTACTTCCGTTGTCTCTTTAATACTTCCTCCGTTTTAAAAATAAGTTAATTTAATACGAAATGTCAAATCCTAGTACTACAAAAATGCAAATAATTATATATACTAAGATTCATTATAGATTCGTATGGCTAAGATATATCATATCCCGTACTAGATTAATTTATTTTAGGATAAAGAAAATATTATTTTAGCTTAAAATTTATGCCTCAAAGACAGTAATATTAGGTAGGGTCCACTGGAACATTTTAATGCCACTTCATCTTTTTCCTCTTATTTTGACCATAAGACAAATAGTCTAATACTCAATCATCCTTCTCGTTCTCTCCTACTCCTGCTTCTTATTTTCTCTCCATATTAATGAAGAACATGGTAGCCTTTTAACCTCTTGCTTAATATTTCCTCTGTATTTTAATGTATAACGCCGTTAACTTTTTATCATTCATCTTATTAAAAAAAATTATTATTATTATTTTATTGTAACTTGATTTATCATCAAATATTTTTGAAGCATGACATAAATATTTTTATATCTGCAAAAAAATTTTGAATAAAACGAATAGTCAAACGTTGGTCAAAAAGTCAACGACGTCATACGTTAAAATACGAAGGGACTATTTTTTTTGGATAAATTTTGAATGATAGAGAGTAATTCCTTTTAGGATGGAGGGAGTAAAAATTAGTGTGATTCCCTTTGATAATTTATTTAAAACCTAAACGAAGTGTGGTTCCTAGTATAAATAGTACTTAAATATCAATAAAACCATGGTTCGGGAGACAATTTTTTTTCTAGCCTGGACCAAATTTAATTATCTATGTTCTAATTAATTAGTCCAATGTGCAACTACGATTGTTTTCATTATATTTTAGAACATTTAGTACAGTTTTAGAAATTTCATACACTTCCAAGGCTAAAATTGCGCTTCATTTTTTTAAAATAATTTGAAATTACTAAAATATCACAATAATAGCTCTAGTCGCACCTGTTTTTATTTGTAACACAAAAATGGGTCGTTTTCTCCTTACTTTAAACTTGTTTTTTTATGGATACCTTTTTTTAGCGCGTACTGATTTTTTTTCAACATAGCTAGTGATGCAACTTGTGTTCTCATTACATCGATTATGGATGCATATAAATATTTAATTGTGAATAGTGGTCGGAATCTTGAAGCGTGGAGTTATATGGACTATAATAATTTCACGGTATTTCCCAACTAATGTGAAGACCTGATGGATCATATATATGGAGCTGACCCAATGAAATTTTCCGCTGGGCTTCGCCTCTGCTTTATTAACTAAAACAACATAAACACACATCATGTTATGTTGTGGCAGCTTGTTCTCCTATGGTCCTTAACACAATCACTACTGGAGAAACGATCGATCTTTGATCGGTCAGCCAAATTTCATAATAGTCCCGGTTCATTTATAAACCGGGACTAAAGATCAGTTTATAAGTGCAACGGGACTATGTGATCTTTATTAATAATATAACAGTTATGATGCACTCGACTAATTTCTAAACAGGTTTAACGAACTAATTAAAATTGATAGGACTAGTTTCACACTTGGTAGGTGCGCCCGTATCCTATCCTATATATCTATAAAGTTCATTCCCACCAAGTATAGTTAATGCTAATTCTCTCATCTCTCATGAAGCCACATCACCTCAATTGTTTTTAGCTTTTGGATGATTCATCAAGGGTGTAAATTGCATCTCTTCCCTCGAAAAGACACACCATACAACCCAATCATTTATATCCTTAGGATAATTTATAAAGGTAAAAAATATACAAACACATGAAAAAAATGTATAAATAAGTAAGAAAGAAAATTTTAAAACTCATATCTACTAAATTATCCCACAATTCTCCCGCAGCAATACGCGGGGTATCCATCTAGTATATATTGTACGCCCGTGTGTATACACGCGTGTTCGTGGACGTGTGGTCCTTTTCCAGTGGAAATTTTCATTGAAACCTAATCCCTCCATTTTATATTATAATGCGCCTTGATTTCTTTAATTCAAACTTCTATAAGTTTAACCAAATTTACAGAGAAATGCAACAACTCTTATAATACGTACCAAATTATGTTAGTTAAATCTAACGTTGAATATATTTTTATAGTATGTTTGCTTGATGTAGAAAACGTTACTATCTTTTTTATAAATATGGTTGAACTTAAATAAATTTGACTTACACAAAATGAAACAGGGAGAGTACTGTCCTCTCCTTTTCAGACGGTACGTGCATGCGCAGTTGGTACCAAGCTCTTGTCAAATTATCTACATACGCACACATATATATACACACACATGTAGCAATATTCTATATATTACCATGTTCACACAAGCATGAAGCTTGCATGCACGCTTCTGAAAGCAACAAACTAAAGTCGGTACTGCCAAACACACACATATATATACTACTTCTATATGCTATCGATTGCAAGAGGTATATATATTTCTCAAAGTAATAATGTTATATATGTGTAGCGGTTGGTGGCAACGACTATATATTCTCTTGCATGCATGCGCGTGCAGTACCAATCAATTAATATTCTATGTTATATTACTTTTGTCTTTTAATAAATAACGTCGTTGATTTTTTATCACACGTTAATCATCCGTCTTATTTAAAAAAATATGTTATTATGGTTTATTTCGATGTTAGTTGTTTTATCACTTAAAGTTTTTTAAGCATGATTTATATCTTATATATTTACATAATCGAATAAGACGAAAGGTTGTCAGTATCCCCATTCGTATCCTAGTATCTTACGATACTACGATCCTACCAAGCCGAAACGATACCGATCCCACCTAGTATCCTAATTTTCATAGTATCTCGATCCTACTATTCATTACTACACGATCCTACGAAATCTTAGGTGGTATCCCGATTCTACGATCCCTACGATACTATAAAATATTATTTAAAATAACATGGTTTGAAAATAATGTAAATAAACATGCTCAAATTTATATAAAAACCAGTTAAATATATCAAACCAACGTGGTTTCTCTTGATAAATGTCTCTATTTACATGATATATATCATTACTATATTTTTTAATATATAATGGCTATATATAATTAATATAAATATTAATTAAATTTAAAAAAGAAATCTCATAGTATCCCGATACTACGATACGATCCTACGATACGATATTACTTTGAAAAAAACGATACTACCTAGCATCCCGATCCTGACAACCTTGGGTGAGAGATAGAGAAAGGAGGAGAAAAAAAAACAACCTTATAGCTCAGTTACTATATGTGTTAACTTTAATATAAGCTATAAATTCATACGTGACTCTATTATTAAACTTGCTCTGATTATATTCCATAATGGCCTGGCAGGAATCAAAATGATGATGACTACTTTTTGCGAGTGGTCAACACCAACAACAGCTAACAAAATTAAAAGGAGACGTACACGTGGATACCGTACGTACGTAGTAGGTACGTATATACATGACGGCGACTACCAAAAAGGTTACGTATATATACAAACGAGTGATGACACGACACCCGTCTCTTGCTTTCTTTAGCTATAGATCGATAAGCATTTTGAGTGACGGACAATGTCATGCTTTGTCGGCCAATTTGACACATCGAAACTAGCTACCAACAATATTATACTATATATATAATTACATGCATGAATTAAACATTATGCTCAAGTGTGCATAGACATACGCATGATTGTGTTGAAACATTAATCCACATGTTATGTTTATATTCAAGTTTATTTTTAGTTTACAATTTGGCCTTCACCCTCTTGTGGGGTAGGTGTGCCTCCTGGTTTGCTGGTAAGTGGGACCAGCTATGTACATGTGTCTAGCTATAGCTTCGATGCCCATCATGTACAACAGCCGTTACGTGGGTCATGGCAATGCAACGGGGACAAGCAAGAGCGATGCAACAATAAGCTAAGATAGCCATATAGCTAGCTAGCCAACACATCGATATTCATGTGCATGCGTACGCTGTGTGCATGCACGTGATGGCACATGCACTTGAATATACACACATCTCTCTCTCTCTCTCTCTCTCTATATATATATATATATATATATATATATATATATATATATATATATATATATATATATATATATATATACTTCCTCCGTTTTAGGTTATAACACTTTCTAACATTGTCCATATTCATATATATGTTAATGAATCTAGACAAATTGTCTAGATTCATTAACATATATATGAATGTGGGTAATGCTAGAATGTTTTATAATATAAAACGGAGGTAGCATATGTTTATGCATATTATATGTGGCATGATCTATATGTATACATATTACATATGTATGCCTATGAATTACATACAAATAGGTTGGCTTTAATAGGATTTTAGTAAGATCAGAGATATGTCAGTGGTTTCTATCTCTTTTAGCGTGTGTCGGGGGACGTATTTGAAAGGGTATGAATGTGGTGTTACGTGTACAGTGGTGTATATGTGCATGTGCGTCTGCTGTGTAATCGTAAAAAAAAAAAGTGGCATATGCTCTATGTATGTATATAGATAGCTTCAACATTATCTTGTAGGTGAAGTGACTTGGCAGCAAAGCACTGGTGATGTCATGAGAGCTGTCTATGTGTGTAATATATAGCTATAGTTACCAGCTGCCAGAACAAAATGGGTTGTTGGGAGTTCTCATGGCTGAATGATTGTGTGAATCGTGCGAAGGAATTATCCGGTGCTTTGCTAGCTCTCTCCTAGATTGCTGCAACGGCCGGCTGGGATGCTGAAAGATAAGGTTGTTTCGGGACACTGCTGGGTAGCCTAATTTGTACTACAGGGGCACAAGATATATAGATTCTCCGTTACTTAAGTTTGTAAGATAGAGTAATTAATTGGGAAGAGCACACGTTACTAATGGGACCAATTAGACCAAAAACATGCCACGTCAGCACAACTAAACCACCTCGCCGCCGCCGTTCAAATGGCCCCAAAATCCTGCTGGTCTACATTTTTTCAACTACAATATACTCCCTCCGTTTCAAAATGTTTGACACCATTAACATTTTAGTACGTGTTTAACCATTCGTCTTATTCAAATAATCTAAGTAATTATTTATTTTTTTCATATCATTTGATTCATTGTTAAATATACTTTCATGTACACATATAGTTTTACATATTTCACAATTTTTTTTAATAAGACGAACGGTCAAATATATGCTAAAAAGTCAACGGTGTCAAACATTTTGAAATGGAGGGAGTACAAGACAGATGCACATTCGATCCCGTCAAGAAAAAAGACAGATGCACATGCACACATACAGCGAACACGCTTATCTAATACATACTACCTCCATTCTAAATTAATGGTTGCTTTGACTTTTTTCTTATAACACTTGACCATTCATCTTATTTAAAAAATTAGTGCAAATATAAAAAAGATAAGTATACTTAAAGCATTTTTAATAATAAAGCAAGTCACAAAAAATAAAAAATAATTTCATAATTATTTGAATAAGACGAATGATCAAACGTTACAAATAAAAACTCAAAGCGACTAGTATTTTGGGACAGGGGTAGTACTCTATCCGTTTCAAAATATTTGACACCGTTGACTTTTTAATACGTGTTTGACCATTCGTCTTATTCAAAAAATTTAAGTAATTATTTATTCTTTTCATATCATTTGATTCATTGTTAAATATACTTTCACGTACACATACAATTTTACATATTTTATAAATTTTTTTAATAAGACGAATGGTCAAACATGTGCTAAATAGTTAACGGTGTCAAATATTTTGAAACGGAGGGAGTAGTACTAAATTCTTATTAAGCGCAACCGCAAACCCTAGTGGTATACGAAGTCATGCATCCATAACTTCACCGCTACATTTTGGTGCTTTCTCACCAGCACAAAATCCTTCATCCGTGAAGGGTCTTAAACCCTCATTTGTGACGTATGGATGACTGGTCATGAATAAGTGGTGACTGATATGAAAACCCTATCTGTAACGGATGAAGATCCGACATAAGATGAGTGTGATCTCTCTAACGGATCACATGCATATTAATACCTGTCATCGATATGCATAACGGGGGTAAAAAAATTTCAGTTCACGTATTAACACCCATCACAGATGTATATTAAACGTGAATAAAAACAAAAAAAAATTTAATCCTTGGTGGTCGATGTCGCATTCAACACAATCACAAAAAACTCCACACTGAATAGATTTAATCTTTCGGATCACATATTACAATGAAAAAAAAACATCTTACTCAGCTGATTCATGTCAATCACAAAAACAACAATCCAATCATCCTCTCTGTTTCAATCCCCTCAATTCACATGAAGAATATATTTAATCTTTCGGATTTTATATTACAATGAAAAAAAAAACATCTTCCTCAGCTAATTCTCATGTCAATCACAAAAGCAACCATCAAATCATATTCCTCTGTTTCAATCTCCTCAATTCACATGAAGAAAGACAACACATACCCACAAATTGTAGGCAGTAGACACATGCAAGTGGTTTAGGGAGGAAAGAAAAATATTGTTCATTGGTTGACCTCAGGCTGGATCGAAGATTGGGGGTGTTGGATCCACCGGTTGACCTCAAGCTTGCACCGGCAGTGGAGGTGGACGACGACGACGAGGTGGGGGCAGCTACTCCCGGCAACGAGAAGGAGGCAGCAGTAACCAATCGACCTCGATCTCCGCACCGGTGATTGAGGTGGATGGCAACGGAGAGGTGGGGGCGACCGCTCCCGATGACGAGAAGGAGGTAGTTGGCCGTGGATCCGGAGGCGGCGACGACTAGTTGACCTCAAGTTGGTTCCGGCGATGAAGGTTGATGATGACAACAAGATGGGGGCAACCGCTCGCGGCGACAAGAAGGAGGTAGGTAGCCATGGATCTGGAGGAGGTGGTGGCCAGTTGACCTCGAGTTGGCACCAGTGATGGAGGTTAACGATGACGACGAGGTGGGGACAACCACTTGCGGAGATGAGAAGGAGACGATTAGTTATGGATCTAGAGGCGGCGACGGCCGGTCGACCTTGAGCTGGCGCCCGTGATGGAGGTGAAAGACGATGACAGGGTGGGGTGACCGCTCATGGTGACGAGAAGGAGGCAGCTGGCCATGGATCTGGAGGTGGCAGCGGTTAGTCAACCTCGAGCTCGACCTGGCGCCGACGGTTGCTGATAGAGGTGGAGTGGTGTAGGTGGTGGCAGTGGTGGTGGATGATGGACACGAGAAGGGGGCGGCTAGAAATACCGTCACCAAGAGAGATGAGTGAGAGAGAGAAGGGGTGAGACGAGAGAGCCGGGAGAGAGAGGCCTAGATTTTTTAATGTGTGTGGATGAGAGCGGTTCTTTTACATTGTTGACGGGTTAAAAAAACAAACCCGTTAGGGATGATTTGTTATCTTTATTGGGTTGTTTTGTTGATCCATCACTCTAATTGGTGATGGGTTAACACTAGAGACCGACCCGTTAAAGATGCGGGGTCATTCATAACGGGTTGTAGTTATAATATCACAAATGATTAGTGACGGGCTACAACTACTACCCGTTACAAATGACCTCGTATCGATGACGGGTTATTTTAGGCAAGCTAATCTTAAATGGGCTAATTTTTTACCTGTTAGAGATGAGATCTTTGTGACGGCTGCAAGGATCCGGCACAAATGAGCCATCAACGATGAGAGGATATGTAGTAGTGCCGCTTGCTGGTTTAATTAGACTGATGAGATAATTAAAATAAATAATTCAAAAGTTGAAGTTGTGTAATCTCCTATTTTGAATTGTAAGGTTAATTTTCAGTAATCGACAAAAGATTAGGGATTTAAATAAGTTTTTTTTATTTTTAATAGAATATATACTGAGTGATGTAATAAGATATGATTCGATTAAGATAAGCAATTCTAGCAACATATATATGTTGTGAATGGTGTGAAACGGATTCCTTGTTATCTCTACACTGGGGTCCATTTTAATCAAGTTAATTCTAAAATCACGCTTTGTTAATCAAAGATTTAGCTTTATATCATTATCTAACAAAGATTTCGTTAATTCTATATACTCAACGCGTCCAGGTAACTCCACTGGAAAGTAGGAAAGCTTGGCTATTTCGCTTTCTTACAGCTTACCTTTATACTGGATCGGCGTACCACAAGTCTCAGTATCAATTAAAGCGCATAATTGCATCTTGTACATTGCTAACGACGTGAGATTCTTGCCATGATTACTAGATCGGCATTAACATTATTATGCATGAATTAATTGGCAGTATACTGGTTAGTCGCCTAACTACTGTAACTTTCATCTGCATGTGTAGATAGAAACCTCTCACTGACCGACATGAATATTGTGTGCTAGCTGCCGCATGCATGTACTCGATCGGATACTCTCGCCCCATTCGTAATTCAAGTTGTGTTAACCTTTTGAACTCATTTCTAAATATATTGAGGCATCACAAAAGTCTGAAACACTTTTAGTCAATACTACATATTTTCTTCCTGATTTGTCCATGCCAAGGAGGAGTAAATGTCATTATAGTATTATACGCTCATGAATAAATTACACTCCCTCCCTCTGGTTTTTAATGTATAACGCTATTAACTTTTTAAGATATGTTTAATCATTCATCTTATTTAGAAAAATTATGTAATTATCGTTTATTTTATTATGACTTGATTTATCATTAAATATTCTTTAACCATGATTTAAATAGTTTTATATATATCTGCACAAAAATTTTAAATAAAATGAATGGTCAAACGTTAATTAAAAAGTCAATAGCATCCTATATATATACTTAAAAAAAGCAAGGTAGTATAATTTATTATGGGTTCTGACAAGATTCTCCATGGATCTCTATTAGGTTTTCAATCTCCAATCATGGATTAGGGAAGGAGATATTCACGAGTAATAAAGTAGTTTCATTATTGAAAAACATATAACTATAGAATTGTAATATCAAATTAAGTATACCTATAAAACTCCTCATAGTAAAGTAAGAGGAGTACATATATAGATAGACTAGGGCTGTGTTCGCTCCAGCCGTTTCCCTACCCAAATAGTACGCACGGAAAACAGAACGGTTAATTAGCACGTGATTAATTAAGTATTTACTATTTTGTTAAAAAAATGGATCAATATGATTTTTTAAGCAACTTTCGTATAGAAACTTTTTTTAAAAAAAACCGCACCCTTTAGCAGTTTGAAAAGCGTACGCATGGAAAACGAGAGTAGAGAGTTGGGAACCAGCTGTTGCAAACAGAGCCTAGACCACTAGTTCAACCAGTAAAAATATAGAGTCCGGTGAGTTATTCTACATGAGAAAAGAAAAAAGAAAACCACTACACATGTTTCTGACGTAAATGTTTATATTCAACAAATAAAAATCCAAATGTAGTCCCTTTCTGAAATTTTGCATTTTTTTTGTGCGAAAAGAAACGATGGCCTCATGTTGCTCTCGAACCTGGCATTGTGGGCAAGGATCGATTCAATCCTTCTGTTTGGGAAGATTGGCTCTAATGGGCATCCTATCACCCTGCTTTCTTTTATAATGGAAATAAAAAAACAAGTCATTCCGAAATTTCTTTAATTCCATTCAATTTTCTATGGGTTGATGAATTTTCATAATCTGGTAATATGAGTATATAGTTAAATTAGTGTCTGACTGCCTGTTGCGCGAAATGCCACCTACGAACAGGGACCAAATAAGTGTTTTTGTGATGGGGAGTTTTTCGTACTCTGAAGCTAGGAGAGGGCCATATAGCAACATATATACAAAACAAATTGTAATTCATCTAATACATTTAGAATCAACTTAATAGAATACATTAGTGTTAAGGTTAATTAACCATGCACCAAATTGAACTCCATTTCTTATACTTCCTCCGTTCACAATGTAAGTCATTCTAGTATTTCCCACATTCATATTGATGTTAATAAATCTAAATATTTATATCTATCCAGATTCATTAAAATTAATATGAATGTGAAAAATGTTAGAATAACTTATATTGTGAAACGGAGGAAGTACATAAGGTAGAACAAAATTTAAAAGGAACTAACGATACCTAGGGTGCATGCTCTTGTCCTCTTGTACAGTGACGCTGCCTGATGTCACTGTTGCATCAGCATCGCCAAATAATTGGCCACATAAGCACGAGCTAATCAGGCAATTAACAGAAAAAAAAAGGTAACAGTATTGAGTAGAGTGCTAGCTAGGGTAGCCGCAAAAGATGCAAATAATTAGCGAGACAACTCGAGTCAACTAACAAAGGAAAATTAAAGCGAGATTAGCATCAGCAGGGGTATAGTTTTTTAATTATAGCTCGTAATTAAAGAATGTGGCGATGGGGTACAAGACACCAAAAGCTTGCAGGCGCGAATCCACGCTACTCAATTCATGTCTTTGACTTTGGTCATTCAGTAGGTTGTAGGTATTTGGCCATTAATTTTGGGAAAGATATGTACATTTTGAAAGCTTAATCAATTTCTCCTGCCAAATTTCACGACCATGATATATCGAAAATGACAAGCATGTACTAATTGCAAAATAACTCCCAATTTCAAAAGATCTTTGTAAAATGGTCTATATTATCTAAAAAAAATGTAAAATGATCTATGTGATATCATGAATCAACGAAAAATAATTTTAGGTTTGGACATTCATGTTTCTCCTCTTAAGCAGTTGAGAAACCTAGGCTAGAAAATAGAAAGCGATACAAACACCTGAATTTAATTCTCGAACAAACTTTTTCTTTAAAAAGAAGTCAAATTTGACTGCATCTTATATTATAACATGCATATAGCATAATTGCCCACAATTTTTTTTGCGGGGAATAATTGCCCACAATTGATTATGAGCCGTTTACTTAATTATTAAAAAAATGATTTCTGAGTAAATTTTTATATATTTTTAGCAATATAGAAACAATGCTGAAAATAAACTAAGATAAAAAAACATTAAAAAATTAATTTTTAGCGGCGGTTACTAAGTTGGAGAGCAAATTGGCTATTGGGCTAGTTATATATACATTGTATTAAACTGTAATTATATAAACATATATGAATGCTCAAATTATTTATGAGACATGATCTGGAGCTTTCAGAAATGCTAAATGCAAAACTCGTTTTTACCGACGTAATTTTGAACCTGGCCAAAACGTCGGATCCACTCGATCGAGCTCCTTGAAATTAATTTGCTCCCACCGCCTAAATTCCGGCCAAACTTATTCATTTTTTTTTCAGTTCCTCTTATTCCACGGGGGACGAGAAACCTTTTCCTGAGCCCTCAGAGGTAAACAATTTTTTCAGCGGAATTCATTAGAAGATAATAGGAGTTTGATACCAGGAAACTAATTTGGAATCGACCGCCTGTTACCGAGGCTTAACTCGTTAGGTTTTTTTTTTTTTGATGAAACCAATCCATCTAGTTAAATCGTTCAAATCCCAAACTTATACACATCGATAACAAAGTATTTGTGGTGACTTCATCAATCATAACATATATCGGTCCAATTTTATTTTAAGATGCTCATATGCATACCCGCTGGTATGTGTGTGTATTTATAGGGAAGGATGGGTGGTAGGGGAGTATCCGTTGACATCGATACGTATATGGTAACTTCGTCAATCTCAAGAGTCGATATACGTTGGTTTAGTTTTTCAAAGGTACTCACGAGGGTAGAATGTACGCGTATACCTTCTTCGATGTGAGTATGCGTGTGTTACGAGCGTCTGCGTGTCGTTATACTGTGTTTTATATAATAGAAGAAAAAAAGCTAAATTGATAAAATCAGATTAGGAGGCGGATTATTGCGAGGTGCTAGGGGCGGCCGGCAACGTGGGCCGGCGAGCGACGGCACGCGTGCTCCGCCCAACGGCGAAAAGCCAGACAAATCATGGAGACGCGTGGGGCCCACATGCGCCGCGGCATCGATCACCGATCGCGGAGGCAAATCCCCCCAATTTTGTCTCCTTTCGATCACCACCTGATGAGAGCTTTTCTTGATAGCGCCCACCTACGTATCTTTGGATTCGCCATGTGTATATAATATATACATACGTTGCTATCATTGGTGAAAATTCAGTTCTGTGTATCAGTGTATATATATCTCTGCCAGTACTTTCTTGTTAAACTAGGAAGGTTATGCGCGAGTATATTGTTTAATGATGTTTAGATTTTTATTATAAATGTTTACGTAGAAATGATATTTTTAAAATATTTTTTGACTCTATTTTAAACATGTGTTTGTTAATAACTGGTTTGGGCATATTACTTGACACTATATATCATCAAATTAATTTAAAAAATGTGTCACAATAATCTATTTGTATTATGTGTGATTCTTACTTTAAAATTTTTGGAGTTTCCAACTTTATATAACATTTTTATTTTGTATGCTATAGATGACTTTAAGTAACATTTTGATTTTATTATATATTAATAAAATATATTTTCTATTAAAAATATAGCTAATTCATCTAACCAAAGATAACGTATATTACTTATATTCCTTCCATCACATAAATCAAAGAAATTATATTTTATTCTAAATCAATAGAAGAATTTATATGTAACCAAGAAAACGTGATTTTCAAATACTACCACGATAATCTCCAAAGTACCATATTATATTTTAACAAATATCTATAATATAGTGCACGTTAGTTCAGTGTCTGGTTTATTTTCAACACCTACTGTTTCACATGAGACACCTTTAGTAATTTAGAGAATACATATGTACATTAGCATTGTATATTCGTAAGTGCGACATTTGACATCTAAAATATGATATTATCATAGCATTAATTATTATGTATATCAACCTCGTATATAGAACTTTTAAAAATCACTGATTGGATATTTCATATTTACAATATAATCTAGTTTAACTACGTATATTTATAATATAATGTATTTGTAGAGTAATATATTTATATTTAAATTGTAGAAAATATTATTTTAAAGACCATCGGTCTTTTTTTTAGTGATACGAATTTTTTTTGTTTTATTGTATTTATAGTATTCCGTGCGGTAGATTTTTCTTTCTTCGGATGGACAATAGGAAAGCTTCATTTCTTTTTCCCAGTCGTCCATAAGTATGGACTACTATATGTTTCTCATGTATCCGTAATTGGGAGAGATGTATTATTTTAAATAATAAATCTAATATAATAGTGTAAAATAAAACAGCTAAATTACGTGCGGACTACTTTAATTTTTTGTCTTTTCTGGTCAAAGGTTATATAGTTCTCCCGTATGCATACGTAGAGTAATAAGGTATTAGTTTTTTAAATAAAATACATCTAATTTAATGGTATAAAATATTGGGTTCATCAATTTTGGTGAAAATCTACGGTGATATTTGCTTAAATTTATATTGTAATATATTTTATCTCTAAATAGTAGAAAATTCTATTTTAAAGATTATCAATTTTTTCAATGGTACTGTGTACGTATGCTTTTTGGTTTTATTTTTTTATATTATTTTTTCAATGGTACTAAGTACTTTTTTTTGGTTTTATTGTTTTTTAGTAAGTTCGTGCATAGGATATTTTTTTCTTCCGATGAATAGTATGTAAGCTTAATTGTTTTTTGCCGTACGTATGTACTTACGGAGTAATGGATTACTTATGTTTTTTTTTCCTTTTCCGGCCACAGTAGTAAGGTATTAGTTTCTTTTGAGATAAAATACATCTAATCTAATCTAATGGTCTAAATTATCGGGTCTAC
The DNA here is from genome assembly GCF_034140825.1 of Oryza sativa Japonica Group. Classification (NCBI taxonomy): domain Eukaryota; kingdom Viridiplantae; phylum Streptophyta; class Magnoliopsida; order Poales; family Poaceae; genus Oryza; species Oryza sativa. The sequence goes on from NC_089039.1 coordinate 7,866,062, forward strand.
CAATTTAAGTAAAAATCGACGGTGAGATTAGGTATTGCCATGTGGCGGTATAGGAGCGGTTGTAAAAGTGCCATATGGCGGCTTGAGAGCGTTTGTACGGTGATATTTTCTTAAATTTATATTGTAATATATTTTATCTCTAAATAGTAGAAAATTCTATTTTAAAGATTATCAATTTTTTTAATGGTACTATGTACGTATGTTTTTTGGTTTTATTTTTTTATATTATTTTTTCAATGGTACTAAGTACTTTTTTTTTTGGTTTTATTTTATTTAGTAAGTCCGTGCGTAGGATATTTTTTCTTCCGATGAATAGTATGTAAGCTTAATTGTTTTTTTTGCCGTACGTATGTACTTACGGAGTAATGGATTACTTCCTTTTTTTTTTCTTTTCCGGCCACAGTAGTAAGGTTTTAGTTTCTTTTGAGATAAAATACATCTAATCTAATCTAATGGTCTAAATTATCGGGTCTACCAATTTAAGTGAAAATCGACGGTGAGATTAGGTATTGCCATGTGGCGGTATAGAAGCGTTTGTAGAAGTGGTCTAAATTATCGGGTCTACCAATTTAAGTAAAAATCGACGGTGAGATTAGGTATTGCCATGTGGCGGTATAGGAGCGGTTGTAAAAGTGCCATATGGCGGCTTGAGAGCGTTTGTACGGTGATATTTTCTTAAATTTATATTGTAATATATTTTATCTCTAAATAGTAGAAAATTCTATTTTAAAGATTATCAATTTTTTTAATGGTACTATGTACGTATGTTTTTTGGTTTTATTTTTTTATATTATTTTTTCAATGGTACTAAGTACTTTTTTTTTTGGTTTTATTTTATTTAGTAAGTCCGTGCGTAGGATATTTTTTCTTCCGATGAATAGTATGTAAGCTTAATTGTTTTTTTTGCCGTACGTATGTACTTACGGAGTAATGGATTACTTCCTTTTTTTTTTCTTTTCCGGCCACAGTAGTAAGGTTTTAGTTTCTTTTGAGATAAAATACATCTAATCTAATCTAATGGTTTAAATTATCGGGTCTACCAATTTAAGTGAAAATCGACGGTGAGATTAGGTATTGCCATGTGGCGGTATAGAAGCGTTTGTAGAAGTGCCACATGGCGGCTTAAGAGCGTTCGTAGTAAGTTTAATGGACTTTTAGTATATAATAGATAGATAGATAGATAGATAGATAGATAGATAGATAGATAGATTCTTGAGAATTGTACAAACCAAGTAAGTACTCCCCCTTGTCCGAACTATAGATACTTCTATTTCAAATCTAACCTAAATTTTGACAAAGTTTGACAAATATGATAGTTTTGACAGAATTTCAGCAATAATTTCGATAGAATTTTCAACAATAATGTTGACATAATTTCAATAGAAATTAAATAATAATTAGCAAGCATAACAAACATTCACCATTGTCAAGGAAATATGGAGATCTCTACTATGAATACCAGTATAGAAATGTGCATCTCAAACAAATCCTCTCTATATTTGTTTATCTTGGGAACAAAGATAGTGCAGTTTCAATATAGTAGAAACCTAGAGATAAATAGAGTTAATTTTACTTTGGGTTACTTTTTATTATTGATGTTTTGCTTTGAACCACCTTTTAATTTTTTCTTTTACTTTGAAGAACCAACTAATCTTACTTTTGTGGCACTTTGAATCGCCCCTCAAATATTTTATCTATCTACATCCAACTTGTCATATGTCAAAAAAATACTCTCTCCGTTTCTAAATATTTGATACCGTTGACTTTTTTTAATATGTTTGACCGTTCGCCTTATTCAAAAAATTTAAGTAATTATTAATTCTTTTCCTATCATTTGATTCATTGTTAATTATACTTATATGTATACATATAGTTTTACATATCTCATAAAAGTTTTTGAATAAAACGAATGATTAAACATGTGCTAAAATGTCAACGGTGTCAAATATTTAGAAACGGAGGGAGTATTTTGCGTACAACTGTGAGAGTTCATTGACTAGTAAAAACTGGTGTGCTCGAAATCATTCAAATGCTAGATAAGAGAGTCAGTGTAGTGCAATATAAGTCCTCCCATCATTTGCTCTATGCTTAATGAGTCGTGGAAAAATAAACAAAGCAATAGAAATAACTTATGAGTAATACTTTTATATCGGTGTTTTTAACAATTTAAAAGCATGCCAATGCTGAAAAATAAATTACGATAAAAAAAAACCTCATCATCTAGTTTTAGAATTTAAAACTTGGTTGCAACTGATAAGCCAACAACTAGCTTGTTATATGTGAAACAACTTAGAGAAATATACGTTACCCCAGAAGTTTTAAAGCACTTGTAATCTCCCATTTTCCAGCTTTTTATAACATAAATCACACACTTATAGTTATAAATACCGTGGGTACGTTTACGTTATACGTACAATCAACATTTATATTTTTGGAAAATATCATAACACCTCAATTTATGTCTGCATCAAACTGTATATCAGAACGTCTTTAGGACTTTTTAGTAACAAAGCGAACTACAAAAATTATAGTACTTCTCATAAAAAAAAGAGAGAGAGAATCTGATGGGCCAAATGATTATTATTGTTGGCCTTTAATTTTTTTCTCTCTGAGGCCAATATAATCTGGTCTACTAGAGTAAGTTCACCTGTCATCCCTCAACTTTACAACGAGTTTAATTGATACCCCTAACTGTAGTATCAGAAATTTTCATTCCTCATCTTAACAAAACCATTAAATCAAGTCCCAAGGCAGTATGCACTGTTGTTTTGGTTGACGTGACATCCTAGTTAGCAAAAGAAAAAAGGTGGGACCCTCATATCAACGACCACCTCTCCTTCTTCCTTCTCTCCCCCTTTCTCCCTAAACCGCAAAACAGGATATCTCGACCCCCGAACTATTGAAACCGGTGCAATTTGACTTCCTTAGTTGTTTTGGAGGGCAGTTTCGCTGACGTGGCACTGACGTGGCGTTGTTGACCTAATTTGTGGGGTTGACGTGGCGCTTAAGTGGCATTTGAATTAAAAACATATACATGGGACCTGTTTGTCATTCACAAACATAAAAAATTGTGGAGCCCACTGACATGTGAACCCCATATGTCATTGTCTCTCTTCTTCCTCCCCTCTTCCTCCCTTCTCTCTTTCTTTCTCTTTTTCTTTTCTCTCCTTCGCCCAGCCGCGAGAAGCACGGGCTGGAGCGGCGGCAGCAACGGCAGCGTCGTGGCCATCAAGCGACTGCGCAATGCCACGGCGGCGGAAGCGGCGTCCAAGAAGGATTTCGGGCACCACATGGCCGTGCTTGGCCGTCTCCATCACCCGAACATCATGCCAATGGCGGAGCCAGAAAATTTCCACGCCTAAGGCTGAGCTAATGGGATCTTAAATATTTTTATAAATTACATAGCATTTTTCAAGATTATAATGGGGTTATAGCTGCCCCATGCCTGATTCTGCCCCTGCATCATGCCAATGAACACCTACTACTACGCCCGCGACGAGAAGCTGCTCGTCGAACACCTGTTGCTGAGACATTCCATTGCAGGCAACCATGGTGGGAGGACCGCTGGACTGGGCGGCGTGGATGCGCATCGCCTCCGCCGCCGCGCATGGCCTAGCATACATCCACCACGCGAGTCGCCGAGGCAGCGGGACGCCAAGGCTGGTGCACGGCAACATCAAGAGCACGAACATACTGCTCGACAAAGCTGGCGTGGCACGGCTCGCGGACTCCGGCCTGGCGCTGCTAGGCTCGTCCCCGGCGGCCGCCGCGGTGCGCTCAGCGGGGTACCGTGGCCCCGAGGCGCCCCCGCCCGCCGCCGCTCCAACCCATGCTCCCCGTGCCTGGCCGAAGGGGAGAGAAGAGAAAGAGAAAGAAAGAGAGAAGGGAGAAAGAGGGGAGGAAGAAGAAAGAGAGAGAGGATGACATGTCAATGGGCCCCACAATTTTCTGTGTGAATGACAAACAGATCCCACATATATGTTTTTAATTCAAATGCCACCTAAACGCGACGTCAACCCCACAAACTAGGTCTAGGCCCGGCCCTGGAGGGGGGCGAGCGGTGCGACCGCTCTGGCCCCCCCAAGCCCCTCCGTATACATGCAACAGGATTAGCGATGTATCCGCCGCGGCGCCGCGCCCAAGCCGCATGAATACTAGACGAGGAACGCCGCGCCAATGCCATCCTGATCCACAATTCTGAATCCCCGCCAGGCAATCCCCATCCGCGCGACTTCGTGAGGTGCGAGCTTCCAAACCACCATCGGTCATCCGGCTGCCCGCGGCAAGGTGAATCCTGACAAATCTCAGCAAGTCGTTGCATTCATCAGAGCCAGGAACCAATAAATCAGAAGTTTTGGATGAGGAGAGGAAGAAGGCAACGTTGCAGCCGGGCCGCGGGGAAAGGTATAGTTCATACACGCATTCCCTCCTCTAGTAGCACTAGTTTGATTGCATTCCAAAATCCCGAACTGAAGGCCTAAGCCCTAGAGACTAACAATGTCCGTTTATCGCTGTATTATATGCCGTCAAAGGATCAATTGGTAAACTAAAGATACACAATCATACTACAAAGTATGTTGATTTGCTATTTCAACATAATAATTGGTAAGATTTATTTAGATTAATCTGGTACTTCTTTAGCTTTGTAATTTATGAGTTCCACCAATATAATGTCTATAAAATTTGTCATGAAATTGTTGTTTTAGGATGCAATTTAAGTTTAGTTAATATTAAGGGAGTAGGGGCCCCTCTTACTAGTTCCGCCCTAGGCCACTGAAATCTCAGGACCGGTCCTGACTAGGTCAACACCGCCACGTCAGTGCCACGTCAGCGGAACTGCCCTCCGAAACCACCAAGGGAGTCAGATTGCACCGGTTTCAATAGTTCAGGGGTCGAGATATTCGATTTTGCGGTTTAGGGTTATCGATTAGATTCGGGTCACTCTTAAGGGAGTCAAAGTGGACTTATTCCTTCTAGGTTATCACAAATAAGATAATGTGGGCTATGACCCAACAAAAAATAAAAATAAAGACATAAATAGAGACAATATTTTTGTGCGTGATGTCATCTAGCGTCATTGATACAGAGACCCTTTATACGGTAGTAGAAAAAAGCTGCTGAGAAACAAAATTTTTTCAGCCGGATTGTACATAGACAGTCCCAAATCTATATCTATCTTAACTAACATAAATATTCGTATTTTTCCTTTCGTCACATCTCAGTGATCGCGCATTTCCATCCATCATTAATCGCGCTAATTTTACCTCATCCGATCCGATTCATCCGATTGAAATTAATCGTGATTGGTTCGGTCCATACACAAGCCTGTATCCGATTCTGATTTGGTTCGGTCCATACACAAGCCCAAACTGATTTCAGTATTCTAGGTCCATCTACAAGCCCATACCCACACCAACTCTGATTTTTCAAGGATTCTACGTCTACAAGCCCATACTCACACCTGATTCTGATTTGTCCAGTATTCAGCCCACGATTCTATCCCGGTTTTCTTTCTGCTATTTTTAGCGCACTCCACTAACATGATTGTACATTGTTTTTTCTCGCAGGCCAAAATACACAAATTCAATTATAGGCAATAGAAATAATAGAAGCGCACAAGAAAATATAGATTGCAAGGCTCTTCCTTGAGGATGTCAAGGCACCTCCAATCAATGTTGATTCCAGGTTATCAATGAACTCAACCCTGAATGCAATTTCAATTTCATTATTAATTACGTAAAAGGAAATCAACAGCAAGCTAATCATAAACCGTACATAGCCACATCCCAATCCGTGTTTCCGAGTTTCAGAAACAGGCTTTACTATTTGTTGTGCAATGTGATCTGAAGCAAATATAACTGTAATAAACGTTCTCAAATATAAATGCTCTCAAATCAACAACAGTGACAGTCTACTACTGATTTAGACTTGGTTTAGACTGGAAGTTTGGAAGCTAACATTCCGGAAAAGTTTCAGATCAGCAAACTTAGGCCAGTAACAGTCTTACTGATTACTGACCATGCTAATGGCACTAAGCAGCACACTACAGGATTCGAATTCAATGCCAATGCTACCATAATTCTACTCACCGCATGGCCCTGTTGGAGTAGTGATATACTGATTTGATTTGTTCGACTTGCATATTCAGACCAAACCACCAAAATGGGCCAACAAACAACGATGATTCCAGACAAACAGATGTTTATGAAAAAAAAAGGTTCTCTATACATTGTTCAATGTTTCTGGTTCACTTAACCGAGAACCACATAACAGAAGAATACCAGGCAACCCTCATGAGAAAAATTCAATTGTAAATACTTCTAAGGCAGCTTATGAATGAACTAACAATACCATCTAATTAATTAACATATAGTGGTAAGATTGTCTAGATTCGTTTCACCTACGAAGGGCAATGCAGTTGTGTAGTGCAGGGATGGAGGTCTGTCTGCTCATACCAATATGTATCCAATTCTTTTTCCAGTCAATGCAGAACATATAGCAAGTTAGCAACAAACATATTTTTTTAGTTGTTCAGTGGCTATTATCACGACATACCAAATTTCGTCCTAATGAGACCACAAAATCTAGGAGTTGCAAACCCAAATATGAAAATCTCCTTTTTAAGTGGCTTTATATAACTAGAAGAAATAAAACTTAAGTATTGGTAATTGCAGCAACAACAATTTTATGCAGAAAAACATTAATTGTGCAGACAGCTGAACCATTTGAATCTAGCCTAACTATATTGCAATGTTTATTAACAGATTCATCTTCCAAGCTAGATGTTGCTGTGACACCATCTGGATTGACATCCGCACCCTAGGATCGTAATGCATGAAGAAGGCAAAAAGATACACTAGTAGAGATCGGCATATCTATGATGATCTGCTTTTGTCATGGAAGATGCGATAATCGTCGTAAAGTAACATCTACGACGAACTTACAAAATAGGATTCGTCATAGAAGTCGTGTCACATATGTTTTCTATGACTAAACAGTAGATTTCGTCATAGAAATGCTTCTATCCGTGGCGAAGGTGCTCGTCACATAACTGCTTTCCAGCTGGCTAGTGACAGGCATTGTCCAAGCCACGTGGCTGCCATACGTGGAATCCACGTTGGATGTGACGGGGCAGATGACGTGTACTCCACATTGGATTAGCATCTCCAGTATGCTAGAGCCACGTGGCAGTCGTATTTAACCCCACGTTTTGGCATTTCATATGTCCACGTGGCATTGCACGCTAACGCCACGTGGCCGAAGGTGGCAGCATCACGTGTTCTCATTTTGAGGCGCCACGTGTCTGTATCTGATTTATGACACGTGTCTTTACCTGATATAGCCACATGTTAATCTGTTTTGATGACACATGTCAAACATATTAGGGCTTAAGGCCCACTCATTTGTTCTGGCCCAACCCATTTGGCCACACATTTTACATCTAGTTGTGGCCCAGTCCACTATTAGTTCTAGAAAATTTTTAGCATTGGTCCATTTGAAGCAACAATTAGAACTTCGCAACACATTACAAATAGGCCCAACATCAACATTGAACACATATACCAACTTCATTACAAATAGGCCCAACATCAACATTGAACACAGTTACCAACTTCACCGATAATCCCAAACTTGTGAGCCAGCGTCGCCATCAGCTCCACCGGCGGCAGCGGCCATGGCCCACCGAGCTCGACATCGACGATGTTGTCGAAGTCCTTGCTGACAACATCGATCCTCTAAAACACCTGATAATCAAAGGAAACCAAGTTTCAGATTATATCAACACTAGATTTCTGATTCTCTAAATCAAATTCAGCTGAATAATAATTCAGGATCAATTGTTTTTCTGAACTGCCCGAGGGTGATGGGGAGGAGCCTAGCAACCTGATAGTACAGAACCATATGTTAGATTATTTTTTTATGCGCTAGATAAACAACAAGAAACAATATATAGATACGACATTAGTTTTTCAATGATAGGGCTACTTTGCAACACCAATCTGATGTCCCCATAATATATTGCATTAACATATCTCAATGTCCCCATCCCTAACCCACCTCATTTCATTGGCCAAGCAAACAAGCAACCGAACTAGAGTGCATAGGAGTATAGCACTAAAATTTTAGACACTAGAGTTATGATACGAGTAACTTCCTATGCATGCTTCATTTCTACGGACTATGGGTATATAGCATTTAAACATACAGATTTGTATACAGGACGGTAAAGTGTGGTGTAAAGTTATGGACACCATTTAAACGTGCTTCATTTCTACAAAGTACACGCATACAGCAACAATTCCAAAATTTATATCACTAGTGGCATAATGTGGCAGCAACATCACTAAGTAAAATACTATAAACACTAGAGTGGAACCATATAGGAGCGTTATGCACAGATGACAAGAATACTATAACACTAGAGTATAACACTAGAGTGGAACCATACAGGGAGCGTTATGCATAGATGACTTATGAGAAGAAGGAAGAAAAACTTCAAAAACGCCCGTGCCCGTGAAGCCTATGAATGCAAGAAAACTTTATCTCTCCACTACAGTCTGGAGAAACCAACTGTGTCCAAATAACTGGTATATCATGGTTTTATCTCTCCACTGTATCTACTGAAGTTACACATTATATGCTTACATATATTTTTTTTACTATGGTTTAATTTTAAATAAATTTAAAAATGGTGCAGATGATTTAACCCCTCCACTATGCGAGTTTGAAGGGTAGCTGCGTCCGGAACTATATTTGGTTAAATTGAGGTATTTCTTGATGTAATTTTATTTTTGAATATTAAACCCTCTTTTGACCAAAATTTCCTTTATTCAAATTTTGTTTGAAAGTCCTATTTTACTTTTATGAATTATGGTCCAAGAGACCCTCTAATATTTCCCTTAATCCTACACATCATAATTTCGATTTCATTGGACCTTGACCAAAACCTTTAATGTAGAACTATCTCTAATTCTTCTCTATCCAAACATTTTTCTTTTTATAGATATTCCAAATGGTTGAATTCTTATATAGTCTCCAACTAAATTTTTATAACTCAATTCATCTCCTAATAATCTTGTGCTAAGAAGAATATATTTTTATTTTATTTTCCTCTTCCAAATTAATTTTCTTTGAGCCACAAATGATTATCTATAATTCATGCCATATATTTTAGGGCTTAAATCCTATTTTTTTCCTTCACCTATTTTCCTACCACATTCCTAAAAATATTTCCAAATTAGGAGCCCTATTATTTATGGTATTATTTCTATTTCTATTTGAGTGCTTTCTAAATAAATTTCCTCAAATTTAACTCTACCTATTGCACTCAAATAAATTAGAAGATCCTTATCTTCAAATTCATCTCCACATATAGATTCCTCCAAATATAATTTCCTTCCAAAATTTTCTATTCAAATTTCCTCCAAATACAAATCTTATCCAAATTCTATCGTACAAATATCCTACAAAATTTAGAAAACCAATTCTACTCAAACTGGGCCGAAATCCTTTCCGTCCTCTAGTGTCGACCCCCAATTTTGTAAATCGGAAATCTTCTGTGTTTATTAATACCAATCCCTGGATCAATAGTTGATACACACATACATAGCCGAATCACAACATATCACGAATGAATTTATATTATTCCAGTGGACACTCCTTTATATATAGTGTTGTTGTAGTGGTGACTATTTCATGGTTACTTAGATGTCATGACAGTTGTCAACATGGTTCAAGTATTTAACATTCAATCCGTAATTTATATTATAGAAATTAATAATTGGCTTATACTTTATTCAGCTTGTTATCATGTGCACAAATATTTATAGGATTAATAATAATTATCTTTAGTTTAATCTTCAATTGTGACAATTTATAGTTTGGCAAGCAATAGCAACCATAACATCCAGCATGATGCAAACGTTTTAAAAAGTTCGAAATTTTAAGAACTACTAATCAACACGTAGCGCGTTGCAACGCGCCAGCGCTCCCACGCACAAGAGACCCACCCAACCGGTCAACACTCTAAGAGCAGATACAATAACAGGCTATTAGTCAGCTATAAACATATTTTAATGAAATAAAAGATGAGAGAGAAGAGCAGCGGGCTACAGATCTGTAGCCAACTGCAGCACGGACTCCAAGATGCAATATGTGTATGACAGGTGGGACCATATATTAAGAGATAATCAATGAAATGCCATTGACAAGTATCTAAGTCCTAGAAATGCCATTGACAAGTGTGAGTTACAAGAAATGCCATCATCGTACAAATGATTTTTGTCCCAAAAATGTCATCGCCGTTAGGGTTCCGTCCATTCCGTGCCGTTAAATACACTGTTCATCCTATAGGACTTAACGGCGCGGAATGGATGGAACCCTAACGGCGATGGCATTTTTAGGACAAAATCGTTTGTACGATGGCATTTCTTGGAAGTCACACTTGTCGATGGTATTTCTGGGACTTAGACGCTTGTCAATGACATTTTATGGATTATCTCATATATTAATAGTTAGTAAGCAACTGCTGTACGAAATAGCTATTAGATCGGCTATAGATGAATTGGAGCTAGTAGTGTGCTATAATATTAAACTTGCTCTAACCGAACAAATCGACGTGGTAACATTTTTACTCGCTATCATGACCTATTTATATGGTTTTCTACCCCACAGAAACCACCCACTACTTATTTTACCGTTCCCTTATCTGCTTTAGGCCTTGTTCGGTTACACAAGGATTCGTTCCGGGCCGGGAATGATAGGTATAACAAGAAATTTATAATAGGTGCAACAAGAGACCAAGATTTATTTTGGGTCGGGAACCAATTTACTCATATTAGGTACAACAAAACATCCGGATTAGTTCCATACCTCTTGACTAGTGGATTGATTCCCGATCTTTTATTGTCCCTATCATGAGTAAATTGGTTCCCGGCCCAAAAAAAATTCTGGTCTCTCACTGTATCTATCATAAATTTCTTACTATACCTGTCATTCCTAGCTCGGATTGAATTCTGGTGTAACTGAACAAGGCCTTATCCGGATCGAGTGAGAGGAGGCCGTTCCCGTTGCCATCACGCAAGGATTTGCCTGCGGTGGCCATCGACAGAGGAGGTCGCCCCATCGCCATGCATCGAGCAAGTAGCCGGTTCGCAGCAGCATCATGGGAGGAGGTGCTCCCGACGGTGGTGGCGTTGAGCCCCTTCTCCCGGCGGGCGTCGCTCGAGATGGCGGGCGTCGACTCGCTCGAGACAGCAGGCGAGGGTGCACGGTTCACATCACCCTTGTTGGCAAAAGGAAGGAGGCGCTTCCGGCGGCAGCAACGGCATTGAGTCCAACCAAATTTGCATGTGTTTGGTTTGGGGACGAAGTGAGATGGGTTGGGTTCATCCCTATTTTCTGGAATAGGATGGTTCTATTTTTTGTTTGATTAGAGGGATGGAGCACACCCTATTTTTTGTTTGGTTAGAGGGATGGAGTGAGATGGAATGGTCCCATCACCTGTTTGGATGGACGGATAAGGTGGGATATCTGGATAAAAATATTTCCTCAACTAGAATTGGTGAGGTGACCTCTTACATGAACAATATATTTTTAGCACCTACAAAAATTTAATAAACTCTCACACAAAAAATGCATTCATAGCAGCCCCAAAAATTTAACAAAAAGATGAATATGTTGCCATATCATGCTCAAGCACTAATTAATCATCTCACCACAAATTACTTGCACACATCACAAACTAATTCTTGCTCACATAAAAAAAATGTCTACTGAAAGAACATGTACAGATCTGAAACAAAATCCCCATCCAATGTTGTCGTCGGGATTCTGGGAGGATTGGAGAAGGAAGATCGCGCGTGCTGCTGACGTTGGAGGCCGATGGCGGATCGAGGCTGGTTGGACACCGCCGTGGCCGCCGCTGGCTCACCCCTGCACGCGTGCTCCCACCGCCGGCTCGCCCATGCTCGCGTGCCCCTGCCACTAGCTTGGTCTCGCCCTTGCTCGCGCCCTCCCGTCGTCGGCTCGCCCATGCTCGCACGCTCCCGTCGTCGGCTCGCCCTCACTATTGCTTGCGCCCTCCCGCTGCTGGCTTGCCTTGCTCGCGTGCTCCCGCCGCCGGTGAGCGAAGGAGAAAGGAAAGGGGTGCGGTGAAAAAAAAAAGGTAGCCAGAGGGTTACCGCGCGCGTGCGAAGTGGGATGGCGCCGTCCGCTAGATTTTCGCGGATGAGATTGTCCCGAATATTGGAGGAATATTCTCTTTTTGGAACCATCCTATCCCTCCTAATCTCTCAACCAAACACTTGGTTTTGGGGATCATTCCATCCTATCCCGGAATATCCCTCCAACCAAACACTACCTTAATGACGGGCGTCGTCGTACTCAGGACGGTGGGTGTCGATGCACTTGAGGCGACGGGTGAGGGTGAGGTTCAGATCACCCTCAATGACAGGGGAAGGATCGGTGTGGAGGAGGTGCTCCCGTCACGGGCTCACGGCCGCTGGGCAGCTCGCTCTCGTCGACACCGACAGCGGGAGCAGAGGGAACAACGACGTGTCGTGGTCGCTGCCGCTGCGCAACAGTCCCCTCGCACGGCCTCACGCATGGCTCCAACCATGCCGCTCATGGCCCAAATCGCTGGCTTCCCTTCCTCCAGGCTCCGGGTTGATCGCTGGCCCTGCTCTCTGCTTGCTCGTGGTTCTCTTTGCTCTGAGAAAATTGCATAGGTACCACTCATAAAAAATAGCTTCGCTATAATGCCACCCTCAAGATGGGATTCGCCCAAATGCCACTCTTAACCCATAACCCGTGGGTATTTGCTGGAATGCTACTTTCGGGCTTTCTTCCATTTACAAAATATTTTTCATCAATTTCAATTTTTCTCGGACTATTATACCCCTGAGTCAATAGATTGAGTCGAACTCTTTCTTCTCCTCGCTTCAATCTGGCAAGCCTGACCGAGAAGGCAGAGAAGCGGCAGCGACACCGGCGCCGCCTCCGCCGCTGCTGCATCTCTGTTCCAGCTGCCACGACGCGCCTCCCCGGTCTCCCACCAGCTGCGCCGCCTCCTCTCCCCGGCGACTCTCCTCCCCGCCAGCCGCGCCGCCTATCCTCAGCCAAACCCTAGGCACTGAGCCGGGTGAGAGGAGAGAAGGGCTTCCACGTCTGCGCCGCCGCTTGCTCCAACCGAGGCGCAGCGCCGCCTTCCCCGACATCAGTGCGGCCACCTAGTCCGCCTGCCTACTCCGTCGCAACCAATGACCTTGGCGCGATGCACTACAAGAAATATGACCTTCTGTGATGAATTCCTCATGACATCGGAGCTATTCATCATTAGCATATTCCATTTTATGACGATTAGTATGAGATGAGTTGGCTTAGTGACGAAAAAAAGGTGTTCGTCGTTAATACCAACTAGAAATCGTCATAAAGTATTTCAATAGGACATTGTGATGAATATTAATTTGTCATAAGTGGCAAAAAGCAAACGTCACAGATTTATATAATGCATTTCCAGAAAAATATATTAAAAGGTGAAGCAATTTAATCAAGTGAATTAACAAGGAAACTAAAATTTTCCTTTAAAAATCATGGCTGAAAATATTTTTGTAATATTCTGCATGTTCTAAATTATTCTCTGAAATTTTCCGTGAAATTTAGGCGCTCAATTACTAATTTTAATACCACAAAGTTTATTTAACATATTAAAATAAATGGAAAACAAATTAAAATCCCTCAATCTCCTTGGGCCTTTTTCGGCCCAAGTGTTATTTTCTCCCTCCTCAGCCCACAGCCTCTCTCTCCCTCCTCGGGCCGGCTTCTCCTTCCCCTCCTACCTCTTTGGGCCTCTGGCCCAACCCCTTTGCTCCTCCCTCGCCAAGAAGTCTATTTTATGTCCCTACTCTCAATTCAAATAAATTTTCGGGTAGTAAGCAATTTTAAATGAAAAAAATTCTTAACAACAAAGTTGTATAACTTATCAAGGTCTACAACTTTTGTTTTGGTCATTTTGTTGTATGACTTTGTATTCAATAATTTGAATTTGAATTTCAAATTATGACAACTTCAATGTTACTATCACTTTGTCGGATGAAGAAATAACCAAAATAAAATTTATAGATATTGATGAGTTATACAACTTTGATGTTGATAACTTTTTCAGTTGAAATCATTTAGTATTTGAAAATATTGTTTGAAATTGTCATAATTTGAAATTCCAATTCAAATTATTGAAACAGAGTCACATAGAAAAATGACCAAAACAAAAGTTGTAGATATTGATGAGTTATACAACTTTGTTGTTTATGACTTTTTCAGTTGAAATTATTTAGTATTTGAAAATATTGTTTGAAGTTGTCATAATTTGAAATTCAAATATTATATAGATCAATCAAACTCAGATGGAGAAATAACCAAAATAAAATTGGTAGATCCCAATATGTTATACAACTTTGTTTTTGACAACTTTTTTCACATAAGTTCATTTACTATGATAAAATTCGATTCGAAGTTTTAATATCTTGAAATTAATTGAAAGGAGGGAGGCCAAGTAGACTTCTTGGTGAGGGAGGAGCAAAATCCATTCAATTAATTTCAAGATATTAAAACTTCGAATCGAATTTTATCATAGTAAATGAACTTATGTGAAAAAGTTGTCAAAAACAAAGTTGTATAACATATTGGGATATATCTATTTTATTTTGGTTATTTCTCCATCTGAGTTTGATTGACCTGTATAAATTTTGAATTTCAAATTATGACAAATTCAAGCAATATTTTAAAATACTAAATGATTTCAACTGAAAAGGTTATCAACAACAAAGTTGTATAACTCATCAATATCTACAACTTTTGTTTTGGTCATTTTACTAAACCAGTGACGATCCTTTCATCGTCATGAATCCATGACGCCTATTTACGTCATTATTGAGCCTAGAAATCGTCATAGCTCACTAAACTTGGATGACTATACAAATGCCACGTAGGATAGAAAACGTCATAAAATTTTAACACACGATGACGTGGAGCTGACATGGCAGATTTTTTTTTCAATTTGTTTCGTCATAAAATGATTCATGGCCTGCCAAGGCCCAACAATGATCGACATGCTTATGGGTCATGCCCAGCTACAGCCCAATTAGATTTAGGCCGATTTATTAAATTACACAATATTTTCAGCCCACTTGCATTGGAATCAAATAACAAGTGGGCCTAAAAATTTGAAAGGCCCATATAGGCCCATGCTTTATACAATCACATTCGGTCGGTCACATTATCAACCAGTTTATAGCCCAATTATCGTCCAATACACAACCCAGGCCCAATTAGCAACCAAATTCAGCCACATATCCCAATATAATCACAGATTCATTAATGAACACAAACATCACAAGTTCAGTAACCAAAACAGGTTCAATTACATCGATACAACATCAGTACATTGAGCATATCATCGCCGACCAAAATCCAGCCAACGTCATTGTGACCAAAATGACGTCACTTGTCCAAATAGTCGTTTACATTCACCAACAAAAACAAAGTCACATGTCCAGATCACACCAACCACAAAACTAGTCATCTCAGCATGAATCAGCATGAGGCTAACCACAAGAGTGTTAAGGCCAATCAGCCGACGAAGGTCATTTGTCTCCTTCGGTGACTTCTTTAAAATTTCAATATCTTCCAGCTGTTGCTTCCTTGCTTCGTGTGATTCTTCTACCTCTTTCTTGATGGTAAAATAGTATTTATTGGTTAATACAGAAGAAACCAACTACATGAACAAAACAGATGGGTGAATATCTATTCATGCAAACAGTGGGTTAAGTTCAATTACTCAGAAATGTACTGTAACGCATATATAACTTGTATCGTGCATGTATTAGAACAATAGTGTGGAATATAAGCAACAATACCTCCCTGACTACTATATCTTATCTAGAGAATCCAAATGTTTGGATGCAAATGTGGTATGAATATATATTGAACAATTAAGCAAATGCGTAAAAAGTAATCCCATCTAAACCCTAAACATGTATACAACTACAAGAAAGCTTGCGGCAAAAAACTACAAGAAAGCTGTATAGTTTTGTACTAGTCCTCAACTAAATGTCATACAACTCTTAGCTTGTTTCATTCATGTTGAGAGCCCGCAAAATACAAGGTTTAAACCAATCAATACATAAATGAATTACGATAATGATATGAATGCATTACTGAGCAAATCTGAGAATCTAGACCAGCTTATAACTGATCCTGGAGGAAACATTGGAAATAGCACATCTGGACACACAAAGCAAGTGTCTTTGCACAATAGCCATGTCAAGCTGGAATCTCTGTCCATTTTAACAAGAAGGAGCTCTGATATGAGAAGTTAAAACACATTAATAAATCCAAATGGTAGCAAGTGTGCTCAGCTTCTGATACTTACATTGTGCAAAAAACGATAATGGAATATTCATCTCCTTGCTTAAGAAGGTGTGACGGAATTCAATAAGTTGAATATGTTAGAGAAAATATCAAGTGTCTGCAAGAAACCATCATGATAGTAGGGATAGATAAATGATGGATTGAAAATGAAATTACCATTTTGTCAGTAGTATAAGGGTCATCCTATCTTGTCAACTGGAAAAAATGAAACTGAAGTTACACGCCATATACCAGAATTCTCATCCATGAATAACAAATTCTCAGTTAAATACTGCAAGAGCTGTACAAATCAAAAGCTCGCTTAGTATAAATGGAAACTTAAACTGCAATGGGCGATTCGGCATATTTCTATTTTTTTCCTGTAACTGCTTATACAAGGAATTACTATAACTCCTTACAAACACCTCCACTTGTCTGATCTTCTGACCAATAATTCTAATGTCTGCCATCTGAAACAAGATTTCTAGTATATGCAGTATAGAGAATTGAACTACCTAATATATCACATCTGAAACATGATTATTAGTAACAGTCTAGCATAGGTACAGGCAAATAGTTCCATGATGGAGAACTTCCATCAACAGTTTAGCAGAACTATTGAATCAGTTGAACTGGGTGCAGTGCAGCTGGTATTGCCCTGGGGCCTGGACCGTGCTGCAGAGCAGCCAAGCTGCACCATATAGGTAAACACCAAGTCACAGATTTGGAATCTAGGATTAGGGGTCGATTGAAATTAGGGGAATATATGAGTCAAGTGTTCTAACATTAAGTTGTTGCTGACAGTGTAGTTTGAAAAGTTAGGGGTGTAGCGCAATGGAGGTAAACAAGATGGAGGAAGCAAGTGAGCGGGGTAGAGAAGATGAAGTTTTATACCTTGCTCGTTCTTGCCGAGGCCCTTGCCCTTCCACCCCATCTTCTGGAGCAGCCTGAATCCGATGTTGGAGGAGGTGAGCTGCGTGTCGACGGACGCCTGCTCCAGCCCCTCCGTGTCGAGATTCTCTGTGGGGCGGTGGTTCATCGGGCTGGTGCTGCTGCTGCGGCCAGGCGAGGAGGGTCGCCGCCGCCGTCCAGATCCACCGCCGTGCCTACCGCACGCCGAGCTCCTCCGTAGGGCGGCGGATCCGGCCCTCCCGAGGACGGTGCCGCCGGATCCGCCGTTGCAGGCCGTCGCCGTGGCCGCCGCCCGCTGCCCGCCGCCATCGGGGAAGGGAGGTCGCCGCCGCGCATGGGAGGTCGGGGAAGGGAGGCCGCCGCTGGTGCCGAGCCCGCCGCTTCCGCGCCGGATGGGAGGTCGGGGAAGGGAGGCCGCCGCCGCCGGTGCCGAGCCCGCCGCTCCCGCTCGCCGCGCCGCGCATCTCCCGTGCTCGCCGTCGGTGAGAGAAGAAGGAAAGGAGGAAAGAGTAAGAGGCTGAAAGGAGGATAAGGATGGTGGAAGTTAAAATATCAGTAGAGGAGGGGAGAGAAAGAGGTGATGAAAAAATTTGAAGAGAGGTGGAGGGAAAAAAATTAATTTCAAAATATTAAAACTTTGAATCAAATTCTATCATATTAAATGAACTCATGTGAAAAAGTTATCAAAAATAAAGTTTAGAACTCATTGAGATCTATCAATTTTGTTTTGGTCATTTCTCCATCCGAGTTTGATTGGACTATATAAAATTTGAATTTTCAAATATAAGATATTCAAATAATTTTTCGTGTTGTAAATGATTTCAAATGGGAAAGTTGTCAACAACAAAGTTGTATAACTTATCAATATCTACAACTTTTGTTTTGGTCATTTTTCTATATGATTTTGTTCGGACAGTTTGAATTTGAATTTTAAATTATGACAACTTCAAACAACATTTACAAGTACTAAATGATTTCAACTGAAAAAGTCATCAATAACAAAATAGTATAACTCATCAAGATCTATAACTTTTATTTTGGTCATATCTTCATCCGATAAAGTGATTTGTAACATTGTTCACAAAATGTACATATCTCTTACATAATTCATAAACTATAGGAGATATATGTAAATTTTGTAAACAATGTTATTATCACTTTGTCGGATGAAGAAATGACCAAAATAAAAGTTATAGATATTGATGAGTTATACAACTTTGTTGTTGATGGCTTTTTCAATTGAAATCATTTAGTACTTGAAAATGTTGTCTGAAGTTACCATAATTTGATATTCAAATTCAAAATATTAAAACAAAGTCATATAGTGACAAAAAAAAAGGTTTCGTCATAGAACGCCATTAGAGACGCATGATAGGTGACAAATGAATTTTCATCACACGAGTGTCACAGATTACGAAACGTGACGAAAAATTCAATGTTTGTGACGTAAATAAAGCGTCATCTATCATAAGATCTCTTGTAGTGACGGCTGGAGCTGAGGTAGCGGCGGCATAGTGGTGGTGGGTGGCGTCGGTGTCGCTACCGCTTCTTGCCTTCTCGCACTTGCTAGATTGAATCGAGGAGAAGAAAAGGTCCGACTCAATCAGTTGAATCAGGGGCATAATGGTCCGAGAAAAATTGAAATTGATGAAAAATATTTTGTAAATGGAAGAAAGCCCGAAAGTGGCATTCCAGCGAATACCCACGGGTTAAGAGTGGTGTTTGGGCGAATCCCATCTTAAGAATGGCATTATAGCGAAGCCAGTTTTTATGGGTTGTTAGCATGCAATTTTCTCCTTTGCTCGTGGTTGACTAATCTTTTACTGGCAAGGGAACAGAAAGGAATGGGTGACTCTTAAGATTTTTTTGATCATTTATTCTCATCCGTGTGGAAGTAATTCTTTACAACGGCCGTATGATGTTGACCAAAGTAAATAAATTATTATCAACATACTATCGTGTAAAAAGTTCATCGTGTTGAGTTCACTCTAAAAAAAATTTAGGATATCATAACGTACTATCACAGTGGAAAAAATAAATAGTACCTTTTTTTTCCTTGGCAAATCAGAAAATCAGAGTAAAAATATTACTTATTCGTCCGCTAAGATTCATCCAGCATCAAGATTGAACAAGAGCAGAAGATATAAAAGACAGGTAAATTTTTTATCCATGGCAACAGAGGCAACTGCTATAGGTACGAGGAAAGTAAATATTTTATCAGAACGGAAAGTAAATATTTTATCTCCAACAACCTAGAAAGGCAAAAAAAACAGAAAAAGAAAAATGAAAGTAGTGAGACGGGAATACGAAAAAGAGGGAAGAGGGAAGAGGGATAAACGGGAAAAACGGAAAAACCCGTGGGGATGGTATACCCAGCGAAGCGTTAACTACTGTTCCGAGCGCTGCGTGCGTATTAGCGCTACTGACCCTTTCTTCCTATGTAATTGGGGAAAAAAAGACAATATACCACTCTTCACATGTAGTTTCAATAAAATACCACTCATTAGGGTGTGTAGGATAAAATGCCACTCTATATATTGATCTCAGGATGGTTTGCCCCTTTCAGAGTTTTAGCTATTTTATTTTCTTATCTCCTCATTTTCTTGCATGAAGTGACCAAAGTATCCTTGAGCTCTCAATACAGAGACAGAAACAGATCAGATCGAGCCGCTTCTCATCGCCATCCTCTAGCGCCAAGTGCGCGCTCACATTGCCGCGCGCGCCTACTTCTCCGCCGCTTGGCAGGCTGGTTGTACAAAGAAGGTTGAAGGATATGCATGTGTGTTGGCAGGCTCTGCCATGGCGCTGGAGCGGCCAGCTGTAAGCCTGTAAGATGGCCTGCTGCATATAAGTTTCTGTATTGAGAGCCCAAAGGTTGTTTGGTCACTTCACGAAAAAAAATAAGGAGAAAAGAAAATGAAATAGTTAAAACTCTGAAAAGTGGCAAACCATCCTGAGATCAACATATAGAGTAGCATTATATCCTATACATCCTAATGAGTGGTATTTTGTTAAAACCACATATAAAGAGTGGCATATTGTCCTTTTTCTCATATAATTGATACCCACAAAAGGTCATTTAGTGCTATAAAGCTTAAATTCTGTGAAGCCACGTCATCTACTAAAAATCAACTGTTAGATTATTCGAGGGAGTTATTCTCAGCCATCGGATCATCTCCAATATGCTGCTTTCTGTGGCCCAATCACTTGACAGCCTGTTTGGTTGGAGGGAGTTTGTGATATGGAATGGGACTATGATATCTGGGAGTTTAAGTTTGTAGTTTGGTTGGAAGACTTGGGAATTCGAGGGAGTTTGGAATTCGAGGGAGTTTGAGATGAGGAATTAAGAGGTCCAATTCCCACCAATCTCTTACCTGGGAGAGGTCTGTTAATTCGTGAGACTTGAAGGGAATTCGATGTGAAACCAAACAAGGGATGGGGATTAAAAATATAACTCCTATGACCAATCCCACCATCAACTCTTGAAACTCACATTTCTCTTCCCTTTTCTTGCCAAACAGGCCATCAGCCCACCAGGCCAGGCAATGAGGCATGGAGTCCTTCGACCTTCCCCTGCTGACGAGTGGTCGCCAGGTCATGCAGAACCCTTCCAATCGTCTGCTGCGTCATCTCTGTATTAGGGCAGGTACAATAGCAGACTATTAGCGAGCTATAAACATATTTTAATAAGATAAAAGATGAGAAAGAAAAGCAGTGGGCTATAGATCTGTAGCCAGCTGTAGCGCGGACTCCAAGACATAATGTGTGTATGATAGATGGAACCATATATTATAATATAGTAAGCAACTATTATATGAATTTACTATTAGAACCATATATTATAATATAGTAAGCAACTATTATATGAATTGACTATTAGATTGACTATAGATGAATTGAAGCCAGTAGTGAGCTATACTATTAAACTTGCTCTTAGAGGAACGGCCGCCATCTATCACGGCATACGAATCGACGACAATAGCTATTTGTACGCTGAGTAAATCGCTCATCCTTTTTCACGCTAATTAACTTTCCATCTGTTACACCTCCTTTCGCTAAACACCACGATGGAAGCTGAAGCAGCCCGCGGCGGATGCATACACACCGCTGGATATGGCGAAACCTCAATGAACATGTCTTGCCTTCAGGAACTGACGGAGCTGCTGCTGCAGCAACACAGTAAAGTAATAGAGAGAACGATCAATCTTTTTTCTTTATGACTTTTGCCTAATTGGTCGCAGGTGTGGTGGTTCTAGGGACTGGATGCAAGCTTTTATAGATTGTAGACTCATTCTATTCAATCCACGGTACATCACTGAAATATGAATTTCTCTCTTGGAATTAATGTTTGGCTTATTTTTGTTTTTTATGGCGAAATATATGATTGATTTAATCTTACAGCACGCAGGAAAATATTATTGGTAGAAATGATTTTGTTTTTTCAATTCATATTCAGGGTATCACATAACTCTGGCTTCATGACATATACAAGTCTCCAGCGGTGTGCGTTCTCGACATATCAGCACAGTTAGTCTCTCCTTACTTCTTTTTGGAAAAATCTTATTGCTTTAATTGTTTGAATTTACACCCAAATTTGACACCTAGGAATAGAATAGGGAAAATTTCCAACGTTTGGAAGTCTACCGGTTTTCCTCTGAGAGGGTCAGTCTGACCGCCGTATATCGGCCGGTCAGACCGCCGCCAGTGGGCCGGTCAGACCGGCGGTGTGTGGCCGGTGTGACCGGCAGAGTCCGAGCCCGAGTCTGTTTCGTCGGGTCTCGATGTTTCCTTGCTCGGGAAGGCATGTTTGGAGTTTCCTTTGAATTCTATCCCGAGTTGGACGTGAAGGAGGGCCTATAGAGGGCAACACCAACCCCAATATAAGGGACAAGGCCGGTTCAATTGTAAAAACAATCAACTATCAATCAATCGAATCGTTCTTTTACTTTTGCTTCTAGTTCTAGTTTAGTTTGTCTAACTTTGTCCATTTGCGCTGTAAATCGTCCGCCGCCGCTGCAAGAGTGTGGCACCTCTTTGTAGATTTGTCCTTAAAACCTTCCGTTTTGCCCACGAGAAATGTAGTTATCTATCGTTCTATCTTAGATCGTCTCCGCTAGCCGGTTTAGTTTATCAAAACCCATCTTGATCTAGTGTTTGCTAGATCGGGGTGGTTGGCAACTCTAGGATCACCACAAGGCGTTTAGGTGCTGCGATCGTGCTTGTCAACTTGTCACAGAAAGTTGTCAACACGATTTTTGGTGACTCTGCTAGGGAAATCTGCTCAACGTCATCTCAACTTCGACGCCGCTATGTCGAAGTCAACCAAGTTGGAGATGGAACCATCCAATATTATGCCAATCACATTGGAGGATCTTGATGGGAAGCATGCAAGATCATGGAGGAGCAAATCAAGGCATTTACGCAGGAGATGCTGATGAGATCGTGCACCAATACCCATCAAGGTGTGGTTCTCAAGCCTGGACCGTTGCCTAAAGCCACTTTTGATGCGGTAAGTACTGAAGAGGTAGCAATTCCTATTAAAAACTCGTAGCGAGTACAGTAGATTCATCCATTGTTGCTATTACTAATAAATTAGATGCATCTATTCAATCTTGCTTTGATGAGCGTATTGATGATTTTACGAGGAATAAATTCAGTTCTTTTTTAGCCGATTTACAACCTAAAGCCTCTATCAGTACTAGCAAAGCCCCTGGTGATCAAATATATAGCAAAACTGATGGGGCAAATATGCAAACAACCAGGGAGGGAGGGGGTGCGTACTCAGCCGGTCCAATCGGGCCAGCTGGTCGGTCAGACCGCGCGTTCGCCACCGGTCAGACCGGCCAGATGGTCGGTCAGACCGGGTTTCCTCCCGGCGGTCAGACTGGACCCCAAACCGGTCTGACCACGCCTTTGGATGCCGGTCAGATCAGGCCCTGGACCGGTCCGACCGGCGCAATCATCTCAATACAGGGGATTGATCCAATGACAAATAATGGGTTTTTACACCATATTCCAGTACATGATTCCTTTGTATCTACTGTGAATCCCCAAATTCCCCCACATATCCCTAATGTCTACAATAATCCTAATAGGGGATATCCTCCCGACAATAGATATGGCCAATATAATCATATTGCGCCGCAACAACAACCTCTTAGGCCACCAAACCCACCACCAAATCAGCATAGTGTTAACGACGAAATTTTGTAAAACATGAACCAAGTTCGGCATTGGAGTCGAAGCGGATTCGACAGGGAGTTAGATTCGAAGAACAGCGTGTGCATCGGCTGCGAAGGCATCGGCTGGAGTCTGAATCGGCTGAGAATGATCGGATGAAGGACAGCCGATACAGCTGATGGGGTTGATACAACCGATTCCAGTGGCAATGGCTTCGGGGCTGTTTCTAGAATTCATCAGCGTGCTTCACAAGGATTGTCACAATGGAGATAAAGCTCTCAGATAGGCAATTGTATCTATTAATTAGGATATCTTATGTAATTTCCTTAGAGATATGTTTGGGCAAAAGTTTGCCGTAAAAACTTATGGTATCTTAGAGTTTGTTAGAGATAAGAGTCATGTCCGGCAAGGACATATTCTGCAATCTCGGGTATAAATAGAACCCGAACCCATGTAATCATTTAACACACGTTCAATACACTTTCGGCGCATCGCCACCCTTGTTACTTTCATTCTATTTCGACGAGTTCTTGCTTTCGGGTTGAGCTGCATCGATTCGATCTTCAACTAGAGGTAAAACTTGTCATGGCGGCTTGCGTTCTCGGGATTAGTGCTTCCATCTTTATGACACTCTAATCCTGTTTATGTAATTCGCTGAGTTATCATATACACGTTGCAATCTTTATTAATCGCGTTATATAACTTGTTATCGGCTAGTTCTTATTGTTAGGAAGTAACCGATAGTGTCATGTTTCGTTGTTAAATTAGATTAAATTGTGTATCCACCATCTCTTAGAGGTTTTTATCATCTTATTTAGATCCCACAATTATCTTTATGCTTAGTGCTACATCGGTTGAGTTCGATCTTTTGAGTTTTACCTATAATTGTGATATTTGACTTGTTTTATAATAATCAAGAGAGATAGTATCGGGGTTTTAGCCAATCTTACCTGATTTAGCTATTTTATATCTCGTATGCTTGATTGATATGCTAGATCTGCCCTTTATGTTAGGATTTTATTGCACTAAAGTATATTAGGCTTCTTGTTTGATACATTTTGCTTGTTTTGATATCTTAATATAGAGTAGTATCGGAGTATTAGCCGATACGCACTAGATCTATCTGATCGGCTATGCTATAAACATCTATAATCATTGCTTTAATGTATATTTCGACTTAAGTGATTTATACTGTCTCGGCATGACGACCGATCTATCCCAATCACTTAGTTTAAATATACATCGAAATAAGGATTATATGATATTGATATCTACAGCCGATCGAGTAGATTTAGTTTTATCTTATCCATTCATGACTGCCGATTGATTCAAACATGACATCGACTCGGAGATAAATGATATGTCATCGGCAATTAGCCGATCGGCTATCGTTTATGGATTTAACCGCGGTTTTCTTGTTGATTGCAGGATCAAATCAACTGGCATGCTCACGAACCTAAAGGCGAGATTTTGGACCTGCACAGGAGTTAAGCAGATCTTCTGGGCCAGTGTGTGTTTTTCGCATCAACACGCTTTTGGCACGCCCGGTGGGACCGAGTTGCGACAACTTTCTCTCATGGCAGAAAAACATTCACCAGCGTCGACAGGCAAGCCTCCAAACCCTCCGATCAAGGACCAAGGATCCAAAACCTCCGGGGACCAATCAATCATCATATGAAGTTGGAGCTAAGAACATTGTTCCGGTCACCATATACAAATTATCACCGGAGCATAAGCTGGAGCTTGAACAGATAGTGAATAGCGCTCAGGAGAAATTCATGAACTCGTTCAAGGAGACCCGCCAGGGAACGGTCATTCAGAAGTACAAGCTAAAGGTGGTTGCTGCCGATGAACCTGGAACAAGCTCATCTCAAGACGGTGGAACCATGGGAGCTAAGGGTGGTGCAGATGGTTCGGGTGACAAAGGTATAGAGCCTAGGGATGGTGAGGTTGAGGATGTTGGTGAAGAAGATGCTGAGGGGCAACAAGAGCCTACAAGGTGCAATAATTTCCAAGACCAAGTCGACTATGCTGTGCAACATGCTTTGATTAACCAATCAGGAGTGCTTGTCAATATTTTAACAAATATGATTAAATTTGTGGTTGATGGCATGATAGCTAAGCATCAAAACACGGGGCCAGTCTTTCTACCAGGTGGCGTCTTCCCACCATACAGGAACTTGGTGACAGGCAACCAGCATCATACTACCAATACACCACCAGTTCAGCCGACGGCGGTAGTTCAGCCGACGGCGGTAGTTTCAGTTCCTGCACCAGTTGCACCGTCGTCGGCACAAAGGCAAGTGGTTAATCCTCGAGTCTTGACCAGGGAACAACCACAACATGTTGGGCAGAACCTCAATCGGGCGACTCAGGAGCAAATTGCCGCAATGTTTGCGCCAACTCAGCCATACTGTTTCCAAGAATAACCTATATGTGCCGAAGTATTTTGTTTTGGCTAGTAAACCTGTAATGTATTCATGGTCAGTAAACCTGTGATTGTATTTGAACATGTGGCTGGGTTGGCCCCTGTATTAGATGACCATTGGATTTTATTGGCTATTATAAGGGCTGTAATTTTTGTGCTATATGATTTATTGGGCTTGTAAAGTCTTTTGAAATGGGCTTGGCCCACTTGGTATTTGGTACTGCTAGTCTGCTACAAATGAATTAGCAAACTAGGCTGAAATAGTGTATAAACTGCTACGTAATTGGTTTTGGCCCATAAATAGGTTGCTTATGGCATTGCCCTAAACAGGCCAATAGTGTGTAAATTACTATATTTTAGATGGGCTAGGCCTAAAGATGACGAGATTTACAATTGGGCTTAGCCCACGAGAACTACATGGTTCTCGACAGCCCATAATACATTTTATGACCTTTTTTAGGCTAGATATTGACGAATATGAGCGTCACAAAGTTATGACGACAGAAGGATCGTCACTATATTAATGATGAAAAAAATAAGGTTTCGTCATAGAACACCATTAGAGACGCATGATAGGTGACGAATGAATTTTCGTCACGCGAGCGTAATAGATTACGAGACGTGATGAAATTTTATGTGTTTGTGATGTAAATGAAACGTCACCTATCATAAGATCTCTTGTAGTGTCAAAAACTCCAAGGAATACTAAAGGAGGGTGAGCCAATGTACCATGACTGTTTCAACTTAATCGTACGCAAATTCGCATATGATGACATCCAATTGATGAAAAAAAAACAAATGAACAATATCAAAACACTATCTCAATATGCGATTTTGGGTGAGTGTTTAAAATGACATATATTCATCCCTTTTGCTCATAAATTTTAAATAATCTCTTTTGTATACCATATAGAACATTGTTGATTTTGGACGACACCCGGACTACCGACAAAAGCTCAATATTGAACAATTGGTGGAGTCAGTTTGTAACGGTCACGGTATTGACTACAATATTTCAAAATGCAAATTGGTAGGTTACCTTAACTTTGATCGTTAATAAATTAATTAATGTTGTCCTAACAATTAGCCTTTTTGCAGATTCTTATACCAACAGATTATTGTGGTACCTACGTTCTTATAATATTGGATCAGGAAACCAGAACCCTATACATATTAGACCCGACTCCGCTTAATCCCATTTATGAAAATAACCCAAACGCAAGATATACGAACTTTTATGTGTCGGTGAATACTTGGCAAAGGCCATGATCAAAGCATGCCCTAGATCGAGATGGAATGAAGATATCAATCTATGGCGTCAAATAATCCTACCAAACATTCCGGTTCGCAACAGGTAAAATATTAATTAATTGTTCTTTAATTTTTATAATCAGAATTTATGTTTTTTCCTTAATCATATTTGTATAAGGAGTCTTATGTTTATTAATTTATTACAAATTTCAAAAAAAATTAAGTTACACTCCGTTTTTTCTTTTTATTAACAATTTAATCCTACCAGGGAACTATCTGGTTATTATGTTTCACTCTTCGTGCACACATGGAAACATAACGAACTATTATTGCCAAATTTACAGGTTAGTATCAACACTATCAACATTATTTTTTATAAATAAACTAGACAATTAAGGATATAATATAATTCAAGCTAGCGGGATAAATTTATTTTGGTTCAATCTTGCGAGAGCCCATCATCTGCATATAATAGACAACTAAGAAATATCTCACCTGTGATGGCTGCATAACTTGTGAATTCTAATCTTCGTGCATGCCTTTTTGGGCTGTCTTTGGTTTTTGGGCAGAACACTCCATCTTTTCAACTGATTCAAAATCGTCTAATTTGGAACTTTTTTGCTTTCTTTAATGGTTGGACTTCTAAAATCACTTGATTGAACCTTGCTAGAACTCATTATCTGCATATAATTGAATAAAAATAAAAAATAAATATACAATTAAGGTATAATTAAATCTGCATATAATTGAATAAAAAAATCAAAAATAAATATACAATCAAGGTATAATTAAACCTAATTCAATGAGACAAATTGATTTTGAGAAGTGGTGGAATCTTTCCAGTGTTGGCTGCATGAGATGTGAATTGTCTTTCTGATCTTGGGAAAGGAGGCGTAGGTGTATGCTTATTTTTGTTGCGCTTGGTTTGGTGGCGTGTTGAATTTGATGTTGGCGAGATTGCTTTGGTTGGCGTACGTGTGGGGTCTTGGTTTCTTTTATGTGTGGGGTCCTCTATAAAGGATTTGGACTCTGATATGGTGTCATAGTCGGAGTTTGTACTGTATGACTGAATTGGACGTGAATTCCAAGTCTTAGCTAGTAACAATGTCGAGCTCTTTCTTCCATTGTTTTCTCTCTTTTTTTTACAACTGCAAGTCTGAATGTGTTACTAACTCTATTGTGATTCCATTTTTGCTTCCACTTTCTGAATTTGTTTTTATCCATTTGCTATCAAAATTAGGGCTCCTTTATATTTAGGTATTTATTTGTTTTTCTGATCTATAAAAACCTAGCGTGTTGAATCTGATGTTGGCGAGATTGCTTTGGTTGGTGTGTAGGGTCTTGGTTTCTTTTATGTTTGGGGTCCTCTGTAAAGTATTTGGACTCTTGTCGGTGTTTGCACTGTATGACTGAATTGGACGTGAATTCCAAGTCCTAGCTAGTAACAATGTCGGGCTCTTTCTTCCATTGTTTTCTCTTTTTTTTTTTTACAACTGCAAGTCCAAATGTGTTACTACCTCTATTTAGATTCCATTTTTGCTTCCATTTTCTTAATTTGTTCTTATCCATTTGCTATCAAAATTAGGGTTCCTTTATATTTAGGTACGTATTTGCTTTTCTGATCTATAGAAACCTAGCGCTGTAAAAGGTTAATATAAGGACGGTTTGCAATTACTGACAGTCCATTTTTCATCAAAATTAGGGTTCCTTTATGTTTAGGTATTTGTTCTCTGTTCTATAAAAGTAATTACTGAGAGCATCAGGCAATCTCATTGGGATATATGTAATGATACAGCAAGAGAAGAATTGCTTCTTTCTTTCCCTCTCGTCCCCTTCCTTTTGGACTGTATGTTTGAATTGGTTTTTCATGGCAATGTAGAGAACAGTTTTTTATTTTTGTTTCTCCGTGCTTCTTTTTGCTGCAAGTCTGTAACTAAACTACTTTTCCAACTTCAACTAAAAAAAAAAAAACTACTTTTCCAACTGATGGTCTAGCATCCAATCAATCTGTAGAGAATGTGTGTAATTATCTAAGCTCAATGTGTAATTATGGAAAGAGCAACATTTTAGCTCTATTCGGTTATTGGTGTTTGTTAGGGGAGCGGACGCCGTGGCTGAGGCGCCGCCCACCAGCCGAAAGGCGCCTCCGGCTGGGGAGAGGGCGTCGTGGCTGAGGGGTTGGGGAAGCGGCGGAGAGGGAGCGGCGCCATTGTGGGGGGAGGGGTAGGTGTGGAGATGGAGAGTTTCGCCATACAAGTGCGCAGCGGAGGAGAGGAGATAAGGCAAGCGGGCGGAGGAATTGAGAGGAGGAGATAAGGCGTGCCGCTCTCTCTGCTCTGATCAGTTTTCTAGCCGTTGACCTGTGTTTTAGATACGTGCTTCCATCCGTTTTTTTTTTCCTTGCGAAGTGTCCAGCTGTCGTGCATGGAGCTACGCATGCTAGCTGACCTATGATGTCTGGCAAATCCGATTGCAGCTGCACCTAATTTTGTGCTACTACATGCATCATGCATGCTAATCTAGCACTAGCATGCCTTTTATACACATATTATGATTTGTTTGGGTTAAATTACAGCATAATTATACTATATAGCTACATAGTTACAGTAGTGTAAGTATATATAATAACTTGGCATAATTACATCATAATTATACTATATTTACATATGTAACTTTGATGTAAATTTTATAGATGTCGACCGTAAAAGATTGAAATTTGACTGAAACATGTTTATATAAATTCCTGTATCTAGCAACCCCAACCATCCATCTTCTAGACTGCAACATCATCGTGCTTCCAGCTGCCACACTTTCCAGATTCACATATGGTTCACCGCCATCCCCAACACAGCGAAGCCCAAAACATAGGTTATTCCAATATATTTCAAGGCTTGTTTTAGTCTGTCAGTAATGGACACAAAAAAGGCAGGGGATGAGTTAAAATATACAGCGCATAATATTTCTTTTTGCCAAGAAAAAAGAAAGGCATTATTGATATGAGATTACACAGTAGTACAATTACTTACCCATACTTATCAGCCATTGCCTTAAGCTCACGGTATGGCGTAAGCTCCCCGAGTATCCTTTCGTCCTGGATGCTGAGTTTTTCACCACCAGCTATACTTTTCCTGCCATATTTCAGCTCAAATAGTAGATGGAACAACTCGTGCTTCTTCTCCTCAATTTGCGCCCTAAGGCTCGCAGGCTCTTTGCAGCTGTTAGGAGCAGACGACTCGGCATTCACAAATCTTGTGTGAGCATAATGGCGACGAAACCAGGACTCAAATTGCGGCCTAATGCTCTCTGGGACACGAGACAAATCCACATCCGCGACAGGTTTTGCGTGAGGCTGATTGGTCATATATATCAGCAGAGAAAAGATAACAGTGTGAGAAAAACAAATGGTTGGTTTTCTAGACTTAAGCAGCGGCACTTTTTACATCAAACATTGAACCCCAAAGACTAGTAACGCGTAGACTGTTATTGAAATAGTATCCATCCCTTTGTAGCTATCAACATTAATAGCTCAGGCAATTTCTGAAGAAGGTCAGATATAGAGTACTGACGGGGCCAGTCGTTCTCGAAATTGCTCGGTTTTTTAATTTATTCTAAATCGATAGATGTAGGAGAAGGGTACATACCTTGCTATAGTTTGGTGCTCCGGCAACAGACGCCGTTGTTCCTCCTTAACAGCCGGCGACGGCGATACGAAAGCCGTCGCCTGTTGAAGGGCGCCACGGCTCACCTTCCTCGCCGCAAATCGAAGCGCCGCCGCCATGAACGATTTCGCTCCCGCGTTCTTTATTTTCGCCCTCTCTATTTTTCTCCTTGGCTCCAGATTTAGGCCTGCGAGACGCCGAGGTCTACAGTATATACGTACGCATATATATGTATGAGATACAACGAGTCGGATTCGGATACAAGGAGGCCAGACCGACGCCGAGACCAGCCAGAAAGCCCACAACTCGATATCCAGTCCAGATAGGAATAAGTCTATTTTGTGTCCCTCATTTCTTACTTGCAGTTGAATCACGTTTATCAACCATAAAACCAGCATATATATAAAGCATCCTCAACTTTAAAAATCAGTGCAAATAGAGTCACTCGATGGTTTAATAGCGGTTTCATTCTATGTGGCACTTATGTGGCGAGTTGACTTGGTATTCATCCTTCGTGGCACCGACGTAGTACTTACGTGGCACTAAAATAAAAACAAACCTAAATGGGACCTACATATCAGAGTGTCAAAACAATAAAAATAAATATCGGGCCTATATATGACTTACCTTTTCTCCTTCCTCTTTACCCTTTCTCTCTCTCTCAGGTCTCCGCTCCTCCTTTGCGAGCGACAGGGGATAGATGTCGACGAGGGAGCGTGTGGTGGTGACCGGTGGTGGATGGCAGTGACGGCGGTGGGACGGAGCACGGGCACTCAATCAGACAAAAACATGGAGTGTTCCAACGTCCAGACGTTCAACGAAAGCAAACCATTATTACACAATAACCAAATATACAATTATCTCCCACAAGGTATGCTTTAATTTGTATTGTCTAATTTTCCCATCTTTTGGTTCTGTTGTGTTAACCAAAGTTAGACAAACATTTTTTTTCCTTTTGTTATGTTATATTTACCTTTTCCTATAAATAAAAACTCTTTGCAGATTATGACATGACCGACGACGATATTTGTGCTCAAATAACAATAGAGACATCGTCATCAACTGATGTGCTGGTCAAAATAAATGATATAGCTCCGAAGCAAGATCAACTATTACCCATATTAGATGAGAACGAATACCTAGATGACAATGTAAGTACACCTAGCTACTTATACGGATTTCTATTTTAATCATCTTCATTTAAATGTAACAAAATATTATCGCTTGAATCTCCAGATCGTCGGTGCCTACATATACTGTATAAGGGATCAAGCACAGTTACAGGGCAGAAATGATGGAAAAACATATTTTTGAAACCCCGTTAATCTCAGGACTGCTCAAACGGGATGGTGAACTTGGAATAGCTGAGAACAACCATGTACATAGCAATTTTATTACAAACAAAGCAAGAGACTATCTCACAAATGAACTGGTAACTCCAATCTCTAAATCTTGCAAGTACTGAATTTAATATGTTTCACTTCCATTATTATATATACATATATATATATATACATATATATATATACATATATATATCTATATATATACATATATATATATATACATATATATATATATATACATATATATATATATATATACATATATATATACATATATATATGTACCTAACCCAATGTCTTGTTTAGATTTACATTCCAGTAAACATAGAAAACAACCATTGGTATTTAGCTGTCATCAACGCAAAAAAACGTGAGATACAGGTACTTGATTCAAAGTGTTGGAAGCAAATGTACTGACCTCACTACTATGGTTAGTAACTGGCATCCATATTCCATTTAAATTAACCCTTCACTTATGTCGTATACCGCTAATAGTAACAATCCAATAGCTGCAAGGTCTAGAGTACACTTCAGCATTCTTGAACGACAACAAAACATCAGTACACATAACTAGAAAGATCTCCGTGTTACAACATGGCCAATAACAGAACAATTACAAAAGCTTATGCAAACAGACGGGCATATTACAAATAATATGTTTTTCAAAATATTTAATATACATGGACTTTTTATGTTAATTATCGTACTAAATTTTCTATAATCATGCAGCGCATCATGTAGTCGTAAACAAAAACCAATCAAATGTCCATCTTTTCCATAAAAAGAACAAGTGTATTTCTCACGACAAGTTTGTGAAGTAGATGGTTTTGAAATCGATGGTTTTGCAACAAAAGACTTGTTTTCTTGAATTGTTGAAGAAATAGAAGCCAAAATAGTGTTAACAACCAAATTTTGTAATATCGGCATTGGGAAAGAAGATTAGATTGAAGCGAAGTCGGAGGCGGAGATCGAGTTCGGAAACAGAGCAGGATCGGCTGGAGTCCAGATCGGCTACGATAAGATCAGCTGAGTCTGAGTCGGACTAGGTAAGCCGATGTAGCCGATCCTAGCAATACAACTTGATGTGTGATGTCAGGTTGGATTGAGGTCTTCAAGGTGATTGCCGCACATGGATAGAGTCCTGAGGAGGCAATTGTATCTATTAATTAGGATGTTTTATGTAATTTCCTTAGAGATATGATTGGGCAAAAGTCTGCCGCAAAGACTTATAGTATCTTAGAGTTTGTTAGAGATAGTAGTCGTGTCCGTTATGGACATATCTTGTAATTCTCGGGTATAAATAGACCCAAGCCCTATGTAACTTTTAACACACACGTTCAATACAATTTCGGCGCATCGCCACCTTTTTGCTTTAGTTTTATTTCGACGAGTTCTTGCTTTCGGGTTGAGCTGCATCGGTTTCGATCTTCAACAAGAGGTAAAACTTGTTATGACGGCTTGCATTCTCGGGATTAGTGCTTCCATCTTTATGACACTCTAATCTTGTTTATGTAATTTGTCGAGTTATCATATATTTGATATAATATCTAGCAATACCGCTATCTAATCTACAATCGGTTAACATCTGTCGAAGAGGGCAGCCGATTAGGTTAGATTTTGACGTTGACTCAGATTATATAAGATATCTACCACTACATGAAACTTCCAGCGGCTTGATTGTCTAGATATTGTTCTTCTTTTCATACTTAATGCTGCATCAGTTGAGTTTGATCTATTAAGTCGTGCTTAGAATATCAATCTCTAGCCTGCTTTCTGGTTGCCGATTAGGGTAGCATCGGAGTTTCAGCCGATCTTATCTAATTTAACTATATTTGCTCTATATGCTTTATTGACATGTTAAATCTGCCCTTTATGCCAAGATATTGCTGTATTTGAATATATTAGGCTTTTGCTTAATATTCTATGCCTGTTTTAATATCCTGATATAAAGTAGTATCGGAGTATTAGACGATACATGCTAGGTCTATCTGATCGGCTATGCTGTAAACATATATAGTCCTGTTATTAATATATATTTCGGTCTAAGTGATTTATACTGTCTCGGCATGGCGAGATCTATCCCAATCACTTGATTTAAGTATATATCGATATAAGGAGTATATATCGTTAACATCTACAGCCGATCGATTAGATTTAGTTCTTTCTTACTTATTCAAGATTGCCGATCGACACACATATGACATCGGCTCAAAGATAAATGATATGTCATTAGCACTTAGCCGATCGGCTATCATTTATAGGTTTAACTGCGGTTTGTTGCTTCTATTTCTTGTTGATTACAAGATCAAATCAACTGGCATGCTAGCACACCCGAAGGTGAGCTTTGGACCTGCACTGGAGTTAAGCAGATCTCCCAGGCCTCGTGTTTTCTGTCGACACGCTTTTGGCACGCCTGGTGGGACCACTAAGAAGTCAGCCAACAATCCTTCCTCATGGCCGAAAAACAACCACCACCACCATCTAGCCCAGGCTCTGTTAAGGAAAAGATGCTGAAGTTGGGATTGACTGACGTCAATGAAGGAAACGTCGTACCGGTCGATCTAGAAAAATTCACACCTGAGCAGAAGAAAGAGTTTGAAGCAATGTTGCAGCAAGCACGGGATCAGTTCTTGAACTCATTCATGCAGACCTGCAAGGGGACACTTGTTTAGAAGTACAAAATAAAAGTGGTTGCTGATGATCCTGGAACCAGTTCTTCTAAGGATGGAGATGGGAAACAAGCTCCAGATGGCTCGGCTCAGCCGAGTATCAAAGGTGCTACCGATGGCTCTCTAGGAAATCAAGGCGACAATTCTCAAGGAGTCCATGGAGTACAAGGTGACGGGGTGCATGGAGTTCGAGGTGACGGTGCTCAGGGGCTGTAGGGAGGAGATCTTAATAGTGATGTGTCACAGGACTTTTTCAATAACTTCCAAGATCGGGTTGATTACGCTGTACATCATGCTTTGATCAATCAGTCTGGGGTGTTAGTCAATACTCTATCAAACATGATGAAGTCAATAGCCGATGGTTCAATAGCTGAACATCAGGCTGCAGGCCCGGTTTATTTGCAAGGAGGTGTTTTTCCAAATTATCGGTCTTTGATTACCGACGTTCAGCCATCTACTCAGGTAGTTCCCTCCGTTACACCCACAACTCAGCCGACGACACCGGCATCAACTCCCCTACCTACTACATCAGCTATGGCGCCAGGCCAGCCGATGAACCCTCGGCTGTTAATGAGAGAGCATCCACAGCATAGTGGGCAGGTTGCGAATCGGCCAACCCAAGATCAGGTTGCTGCCATGTTTTTGCCGCCTCAACATGCGGTTGATCCAATACAGCAGCAGCCGATTCAGCAACAGCCGATTCAGCAGACACCCCAAATTCAGCAGGTTGTGCAACCAATCCAGTAACAGGTCATGCAACCAGCACAACCAATCTAGCAATAGGTCATGCAACCAGTTCAGCAAACACCACCAAGGCAGCAGCCTCTGCAGCCGATTCAGCAAACGCCGTTGAGACAGCAGATCGTCCAGCCGATCCAGCACCAAGGTTCAATGAGCGCATCGGCCGGGTTTGCAACGCCTGATGGTCAGCCAGTACAACAACTTTTAAACCAAGTTGTCCCAGAACATTTGGTTCACCACGTACAGCCGTATGGCACAGTAATGCCTCAGGTTGTTCCTGAGCACTTGCTGCGCAATATCCAGCCGAACCTTCACAATTACCAAGGGGGTAACCTGAGTTATCAATATCAACCTCCTTCCCTGCAAGCCCAATATCAGCCAGGGGGTTTGGCTCAACCTTAGTTTGCATCCTAATACGGTCAGTTCGAGCCCATGCAGCAACAGTCACAAGGCGCAGCTCAGCAACGATCGTGGGCCGATGTAATTGCTGACGTAATGAGGGAATAGTTTGGGCTTAAACCAAAAGAGACTGGAAGCTTGTATCGGCAGCCTTACCCTGAGTGGTTTGAAAGAGTTCCTCTTCCTAATCGATTCCAAGTTCCAGACTTCTCCAAATTTTTGGGACAAGATGGTGTGTCGACTTATGAGCACATTAGCCGATTCCTAGCTTAGTGTGGTGAAGCATCGGCGGTAGACGCTCTGAAAGTTAGGTTATTCTGGTTATCTCTGTCTGGATCGGCTTTTACTTGGTTTTCCTCTTTGCCATATGGTTCGATCAACAGTTGGGCCGATTTGGAGAAGCAATTCCATAGCTATTTCTACAGTGGGGTTCATGAGATGAAATTATCTGACTTGACAGCGATTAAGCAGCGGCATGATGAACCTGTGCACGAGCATATTCAGAGATTCAGGGAGATAAGGAACAAATGCTTCAGCTTGAGTTTAACTGATGCCCAGTTAGCCAATCTGGCCTTTCAGGGTATGATTGCTCCGATTAGGGAGAAGTTCTCGTCTTAAGACTTTGATAGCTTGTCACATCTGATACAGAAAGTAACCCTACATGAGCATAGGTCTGCGGAAGTTAGGAAGAGCTCTAAGAGAGTTAATCATGTTTGTCCATACATGTATGGATCGGATGATGATGAGGATGATCCTGAAATAGCTGCAGCCGAATGGGTAAAGAGTAAAAAGGTCATACCATGCCAATGGGTGAAAAGTTCTGGAAAAGTGGAGAAGTATGATTTTGATATTACTAAAGCTGACAAGATCTTTGATCTGCTACTTCGAGAGAAGCAAATTCAACTTCCTGCTGGTCATACAATCCCATCGACTGAGGAGTTAGGCAAAAAGAGGTATTGCAAATGACATAATTCTGGGTCTCATTCTACTAATGATTGCAAGGTTTTTAGATAGCAGATTCAGGTGGCCATTGAGGGGGGCAAGATTAGGTTTGATGATTCCAAAAAGCCGATGAAGGTCGATGGTAATCCTTTTTCTGTTAATATGGTGCATACAGCTAGCCAAACAACCGATAGGGCCCACGCAAGGGGTTTTCAGGTGAATTCGGCTAAGATTATCAACAAATATCAGAGGAAGTATGACAAGCAGCGAGAGAAGCATTATGAAGAATACGATGATGGTTTTGACCCTCATTAGGGTTGTGAGTACTTTAGATTCTGCTGGAATGAAGGTATGAGGTTGCCATCTATTGAAAACTGCCCTGGGTGCAGTGATATTGTCGAGAGCTCAAGCCGATCATATAATAGGGGTAATCGGCTAAGGCAGACAAGAGTTTCTGTTCATCAAAGATTGGGTCCTGTGAATCAAGATCATGGCGAAGAAGATAGTGTGGTCAGGAAGAATCAATGGTGTCCTTCTGGTATTTTCACAAAGAATCAGAAGAGAAGGGTTCAAAGATTGAGGAACAGAGAACGCCTTTAGGAGGTTGAACAAGAAATTAATCATCGGCTGAGGAAAGCAAAGCCAAGGCAGGAGTGGCGTGTTAAGAATCAGGTTCCTGTAGCCGA
The DNA here is from genome assembly GCF_034140825.1 of Oryza sativa Japonica Group. Classification (NCBI taxonomy): domain Eukaryota; kingdom Viridiplantae; phylum Streptophyta; class Magnoliopsida; order Poales; family Poaceae; genus Oryza; species Oryza sativa. Next base: position 7,903,682 of record NC_089039.1, read on the forward strand.
TGATGTTGCAACCGATGAGGCAAAGAGGTTGGCAAAAGGGAAGAGTGTTGTGACGGCACCGATTAACATGGTCTTTACCTTGCCAGTCGAATTCGGGATTGATCAAGCCGATGTCGACGAGGTGGAAGAGGAATCGGCTAAGTTGGTTCTGTCACCAGAACAGGCAGTGTTTCAGAAACCCGAGGGAACAGAGAATCGGCATCTTAAACCATTGTATATAAATGGCTACGTCAATGGGAAGCTGATGTCTAAAATGATGGTTGATGGTGGGGCTGCGGTAAATTTGATGCCTTATGCTACGTTCAGGAAGTTGGGTAGAAATGCCGAGGATCTCATCAAGACAAACATGGTGCTCAAAGACTTCGGTGGTAATCCATCAGAAACCAAAGGTGTTCTGAATGTGGGGCTGACAGTCGGCAGTAAAACTATTCCTACTACGTTTTTGGTCATCGATGGGAAGGGTTCTTACAGCTTGTTTCTTGGAAGGGATTGGATTCATGCTAATTGTTGCATTCCTTCAACTATGCATCAATGTTTGATTCAATGGCAAGGCGACAAGGTAGAGATCGTGCCAGCCGATAGCCAGTTGAAGATGGAGAACCCAAGCTATTATTTTGAGGGCGTCGTGGAGGGTTCAAGTGTCTACACTAAGGATACAGTAGATGATCTCTATGACAAGCAAGGTCAAGGTTTTATGTCGGCCGATGATTTGGAAGAAATAGACATAGGTCCAGGCGATCGGCCAAGGCCGACATTTGTTAGTAAGAACTTATCTCCAGAGTTTAGAACCAAGCTGATAGAGCTCTTAAAAGAGTTTAGAGATTGCTTCGCTTGGGAGTATTATGAGATGCCTGGACTCAGCCGATCGATTGTTGAACATCGGCTACCTATCAAACCAGGGGTTAGGCCACGCCAGCAACCTCTGAGGAGATGTAAAGCCGATATGCTTGAACCTGTCAAAGCTGAGATTAAACGATTGTATGATGCTGGTTTTATTCGTCCTTGGCGATACGCTAAATGGGTTTCTAGTATAGTTCCAGTTATCAAGAAGAATGGCAAGGTCAGGGTGTGCATTGATTTCCGAGATCTGAATAAAGCTACACCGAAAGATGAATACCCAATGCCAGTAGCCGATCAGCTGGTTGATGCTGCATCAGGGAACAAAATTTTGAGTTTTATGGATGGGAACGCGGGATATAATCAAATCTTTATGGCTGAAGAAGACATTCATAAGACAGCTTTTAGGTGTCCTTGTGCAATCGGCTTATTTGAATGGGTTGTGATGACTTTCGGCTTGAAGAGTGCTGGAGCTACATATCAAAGAGCCATGAATTACATATATCATGATCTAATCGGCTGGTTGGTTGGAGTCTACATCGATGATGTGGTTGTTAAGTCTAAAGAAATAGAGGACCAAATAGCCGATTTGAGGAAGGTTTTTGAGAGAACCAGAAAATATGGCCTAAAGATGAATCCGACAAAATGTGCTTTTGGTGTATCGGCTGGCCAGTTTTTGGGATTTCTTGTTCATGATAGGGGGATTGAGGTAACTCAAAGGAGTGTTAATGCGATCAAGAAGATTCAGCCTCCGGAGAATAAGACAGAATTACAGGAGATGATCGGCAAGATACATTTTGTTAGGAGGTTTATTTCTAATTTGTCTGGAAGGTTAGAACCTTTTACACCATTGTTGAGATTGAAAGCCGATCAGCAATTTACTTGCGGGGCAGAGCAGCAAAAGGCTTTGGATGATATTAAGGAATATCTTAGCTCTCCTCCTGTTTTGATTCCTCCACATAAAGGAATACCGTTTAGGTTATATTTATCGGCCGGTGAGAAGTCAATCGGCTCAGTTTTGATTCAGGAGTTGGAAGGGAAGGAACGAGTTGTATTCTATCTCAGTCGTCGGCTCTTGAATGCTGAAACTCGGTACTCCCCTGTTAAGAAGTTATGCTTATGTCTGTATTTTTCGTGTACAAGGTTGAGGCATTATCTACTATCCAACGAGTGTACTGTTATATGCAAAGCCGACGTTGTCAAGTACATGCTATCGGCTCCAATATTGAAAGGAAGGGTTGGAAAGTGGATATTTTCCTTAACCGAGTTTGATCATCGGTATGAGTCGCCGAAGGCGATTAAGGGACAAGCTATAGCCGATTTTATTGTGGAACATCGTGATGATTCAATCGGCTCGGTTGAAATAGTACCATGGACTTTATTCTTTGATGGATCGGTGTGTACTCATGGTTGTGGTATCGGTCTGGTTATAATTTCCCCTAGGGGGGCTTGTTTCGAGTTTGCTTATACTATTAAACCGTATGCGACTAATAATCAAGCTGAGTATGAAGCAGTGCTCAAAGGGTTGCAATTACTCAAGAAAGTTGAAGCCGATACCATTGAAATCATGGGGGATTCTCTGCTAGTAATCAGTCAATTGGCAGGAGAGTATGAATGCAAGAATGATACATTGATGGTTTATAATGAGAAGTGCCAAGAACTAATGAAAGAGTTTCGGCTGGTTACTTTAAAGCATGTTTCTTGAGAGCAAAATATTGAAGCTAATGATTTAGCCCAAGGGGCATCGGGATATAAGCCGATGATCAAAGATGTTAAAGTTGAAATTGCAGCAATGACAGCCGATGATTGGAGGTATGACGTACATCGATATTTGAGTAATCCATCTCAATCGGCTTCTAGGAAATTAAGATATAAGGCATTAAAGTATACATTGTTGGATGATGAGCTTTATTATCGGACGATTGATGGAGTATTACTTAAGTGCTTGAGTGCCGATCAGGCTAAGGTTGCAATCGGCGAAGTTCATGAAGGAATTTGTGGTACTCATCAATCGGCTCATAAGATGAAGTGGTTGCTTCGGCGTGCAGGGTACTTTTGGTCGACAATGCTGGAAGATTGTTTCAGATATTATAAGGGGTGTCAAGATTGTCAGAAGTTTGGAGCAATTCAGCGAGCACCGGCGTCGGCTATGAATCCTATTATTAAGCCTTGGCCGTTCAGAGGATGGGGAATTGATATGATCGGTATGATAAACCCACCATCGAGTAAAGGACATAAGTTTATATTGGTGGCAACTGATTATTTCACCAAGTGGGTGGAGGCAATTCCTTTGAAGAAAGTTGATTCTGGGGATGCCATTCAATTCGTTCAGGAATATATAATCTACCGATTTGGTACTCCTCAAACTATTACTACCGATCAGGGTTCAATCTTCGTGTCTGATGAGTTTGTTCAGTTTGCCGATAGCATGAGTATCAAGTTGTTGAATTCTTCACCTTATTATGCACAAGCTAACGGGCAAGCCGAGGCATCTAATAAAAGTTTGATCAAATTGATTAAGCGGAAAATTTCTGATTAGCCGCGGCAATGGCATACTCGGTTGGCCGAAGCGTTGTGGTCTTATAGGATGGCTTATCATGGATCGATCCAAGTCCCTCCTTAAAAACTTGTTTATGGACATGAGGCTGTTTTGCCATGGGAGGTTAGAATCGGCTCTCGAAGAACAGAATTACAAAACGATTTAACGGCCGATGAGTATTACAACCTTATGGCCGATGAGAGGGAGGATCTGGTTCAGTCACGATTGCGTGCCCTTGCAAAGGTTACCAAGTATAAGGAACGTGTTGCTCGGCACTATAATAAGAAAGTGGTGCCTAAAGATTTTTCGGAAGGAGAACTTCTATGGAAGTTGATTTTGCCGATTGGTACTCATGATAGTAAATTTGGCAAGTGGTCGCCGAATTGGGAAGGACCGTTCCAAATTTATAAGGCTGTGTCTAAGGGAGCGTATATGTTGCATGGGCTTGATGGTGACGTCTATGGGCGAGCGCTCAATGGCATGTATTTGAAGAAATATTACCCAAGTGTTTGGGTTAACGCATGATCGGCTAGTATTGCCGATGCATGACAGCCGATGTGTTTACATCGCCTTGAGATGACCTTTATGGTTATATCGCCCTTAGTTGTTTTTATGATGTAATCGGTTGTGGTTTATCGATGTACAATGGCCGATATTGTTATATCGCCCTTGGTTGTTTTCTAATTTTATCAATGTTTTTGACATTGTAAAATTAGGGGGGCACATATATATCAAAATGCAATTTTTTGAGGCAAAGTTTTTGAGCGAATTTCAAAGTCATATTAATCGGCACAAAGGATTGTCAGGACAGTAAAGTATTTCTAAATCCTATTACACAAAAGTTATTGAGACAAGTATAGTTGGATAGCCGAAATAGCCCTTTGCCTAATTTGTTCTACTTCTTCAATAGCTTGGGCATCTTGAGCATCAGTTCCAGAGATGACTTTTAGGGACTTGGTCAGGTCTGCAACATTCTTGATAGCCGATATGAGCCTTGCTTTTTGTTCTTCAATTGATTTTGGGAGATCGGTTAGCTTTTTGTGCTCAATATCTAGCTCAGCATTGCATTCTTCAAGTTGTGCCAAGAGCTCAATCTTGCGAGCTTCGAGCCGATCAATATTGGATATGATCGGACCTTTAGATAGCTGATCAAGTTTGGTCTTTTCTTCATGCACAAGCTGCCGATTAGCTTGGATTGTGGCCTCAATCTCTTTGCGCTCACGGCGTTCGGCTAGTCTTAGCTTAGCTTTTTCCAGCTTGAATTGATGTTGCTCGAGATAAGCGGCTGGAGTCAGGACATCGGCCAAATCTTCGGGAATCAGAGCCTGAACTTCATGCAGCCGTGACCTAATTGATCCACAGTCAACCACAAAGCTATCTAAAGAAGAGGCTTCTAGCCGATGAGAGATGTCTTCAAGTGTTTTTCTCACATCATCGGATAGAGGAGCTAGAGCTTTGCTCGAAGTATCTTCCTCTGCTTCGTCAAGGTAATCTCTGATGTCAAAAGAGAAGACATCGGCTAGAACCTACAATCGTTGCTGCCGACTTTTTCTTCACAGCAGTTTTCTTTTTCTGCAACCACAAAGTTTGTGAGTAATTAGCCGAAGAGGGAAGTAATTTTAGAAGAAGTCAAAGAGAGATACTTACTCTTGTAAAATAAACGGGGGCAGAAGGAGTTGGAGGCGTTTGCTTGGGTGAAGCCGATGGAGTTCTTTCTGTGTCACTCATTTCGGCTACGGCCTGGTCAATATCTTCACCAATGTCCTCTTCATTTAAGGCTTGTTCGATAGATGGATCCAAGGTGGGTAGATCATCAACCGGCTTATCAGTCGGCTTGGCTTTCTTGAATTTGGACTTTTTCTTTAGAGCTAAGGCCAGGGTTCTCACGGCCAATGATCTGGTTTTCCTTTTCTTGCCTGCATCGGCTGGTTCCCTGGTTAGGCCGTGAAGGAGAGTTGAAGTCTTGGGGGCATGGTAGCCGATAACAGGGGGAGATAGTCCACCTCCATTCGGAATTAGGCCTGAAGCATATTCAATATTCTTGCCACTGTTACTTTGATGAGGAGGGGAGGATTCTGTTGTCTGCAAAAAGGGAGCAAAAGATTGGTCAAGTAATGAATCAACTAATTGATTATGCAATCTAGTAATGACAAAGTTTACCTGGGGTATGACGTCAGGGAATAGATCTGTCATATACATCATAGCCGATTGATGAAATAGATGCAGCTTCCATTCACCCCACCATCTGTCAAAATTTTTGCTTCTAAATCCTGCTAACTCGATATTTTCAATACTGCCCAGAGAAGGTCCTGGTAGGTTGAGTAGCCGATCCATCATTAGAGTGGATGTGATTTGTCCTCGGTTCTGAATCTTGTCGGCAAAAATTAAGCCGATTGGGAGTTGACCCAATCCAACTTGTTTGGCCGAGCTCATTGGGTGATAGAACTCGTAGGAGACTTGGATGTTTCTCCCTTGATGAATGCCGACAGGAAGGATGCATGGGCTGATTGCGACTATAAAAACTTCTCTGGATTTTTGGAATTTCTCATGATTAATATCTTCAAATCTAAAGTCTGATGGAAGTACAAGGTCTGCTGAGTCTTCATAAGGAAACCAGATTCGTGCATCTTTCTTAAAACCTTCGTAGAAGCTGCAGAACCAGTCCTTGAGCAGCTCGGCCGACAGCTTTGCTCCAGCATCGGTTGGTGTGGATGCATATTCTCTATATGACATGCATCTGCGATGGGTGCACTCTTCTCCATCATCTTCTGCAATTGGCTCTGGCAGTGGGAATTCAGCTTCTATTACAGAGGGCCGATTGACAACCTTCATGACTATCAGGTTTAACCAAGTTTGCAGCAGCCACCATGGTCCACCTGCTCCAACTACTGAGCTGACGGCTATTTTAGCCGATGCATTGTTCAACATTTGATACAGATAGCCCAGAAGGATTTTGCCCAAAGGGAATTCTTTCTTTGATTCTAGGGCTTCGGCTACAAACTGCCAGTTGGTTGTAGGGCCATAGCTGGATCCACAGAAGAGGAACTTTTCCAACCACATGAGCAAGAAAGCTACATGCTCTCGAGGGGTAACGGATCCTTGGCCCATATATGCCGCCACATAGCCAGACCAGCAACCTATGCTTTTGGTCTTGAAGTCAAATTGGTTCTTGGTGTTCATACTCATGGGGTTAGCCGATGAAGTCACATCTAATCTAGTAATCATGGTGATGTCGATTAAAGTTGGAGTCATCGGCCCTTGGTTGAATAAGAAAGCATTGATGGTATTCGACCAGAAGTAGGTGGCGGCAACCATCAGAGGTTTATCCTTAGCAGAATTGGCTATGGTGAGAGCAAGTGCTTGGCCGATTCCAATCTCATCCCAGTAAATTTTCTTACTAGCCGATACGCGTTGGTACCAGGTGGTCCAGCTCTTATCAGGTGTGGGTTTTTCGAGAGATGGCCAAGACTTGAAGGTATTCTTCCAGTGACCCAGGTTAGGGTTGGCTAGCCTGAAGGGGATCCAATTGGTTTCACCAATGATGAAATCAGTGGGGTCGAGATTGCCGATTGGGCCGAGAAAATAGTGGTTTTTGTGTGAAAGGCTGGGAATTGCGACTTGGTTGGAGAGATGCTACAAATCCAAGACAATCGAGAGAAAGAAAGTGATGTAAGATAGGAGAAAATCGATCTGCTGCTAAGAAAGGGGATCTAGCCGATGGGGACTTACCTCAGCATACTCGGCTGATGGCGCATCAGATGGATTGGTGGAAGACGACATCACTACAGGCGGAGGTCTCGCCGGAGATGAAGTCGCCCGGGAGTCGCTTTTGCGTTGGAGGAATTGCCGGAGAGAGAGAGAGGATAAAGTTTCGCTTGAGCGGTGAAAACGGAAGTCACGGTGTGAGATTTCTCGAGGGTGACGGTTAGTATTTAAAGCATGGCAATAACGGTCGGAAAATGGCAAAGTGCAAAACTTGCTCGGAGTCGATTTACAGCAAACCCGAAACATTACCAACCGGACTTGGGGGGCATGTGTTAACAACCAAATTTGGTAATATCAGCATTGGGAAAGAAGATTAGATTGAAGCGAAGTCGGAGGCGGAGATCGAGTTCGGAAACAGAGCAGGGATCGGCTACGATAAGATTGGCTGAGTCTGAGTCGGACTAGGTAAGCCGATGTAGCCGATCCTAGCAATACAACTTGATGTGTGATGTCGGGTTGGATTGAGGTGCTTCAAGGTGATTGCCGCACATGGATAGAGTCCTGAGGAGGCAATTGTATCTATTAATTAGGATATTTTATGTAATTTCCTTAGAGATATGATTGGGCAAAAGTCTACCGCAAAGACTTATAGTATCTTAGAGTTTGTTAGAGATAGTAGTCGTGTCCGTTATGGACATATCTTGTAATTCTTGGCTATAAATAGACCCGAGCCCTATGTAACTTTTAACACACGTTCAATACAATCTCGGCGCATCGCCACCCTTTTACTTTAGTTTTGTTTCGACGAGTTCTTGCTTTCGGGTTGAGCTGTATCGGTTTCGATCTTCAACAAGAGGTAAAACTTGTTATGACGACTTGTGTTTTCGGGATTAGTTCTTCCATCTTTATGATACTCTGATCTTGTTTATATAATTCGCCGAGCTATCATATATCTTACATAATCTCTGGCAATACCGCTATCTAATCTACAATCGGCTAACATCTGTCGGTAGAAGGTAGCCGACCAGGTTAAATAGCGACGTTGACCTAAATTATATAAGATATTTACCACTTTATGAAACTTCCAGTGGTTTGATTATCTAGATATTGTTCTTCTTTTCATACTTAATGCTGCATCAGTTGAGTTTGATCTATTAAGTCGTGCTTAGAATATCAACCTCTAGCCTGCCTTCTGGTTGCCGATTAGGGTAGTATCGGAGTTTCAGCCGATCTTATCTGATTTAATTATATTTGCTCTATATGCTTTATTGACATGTTAAATCTGCCCTTTATGCCAAGATATTGCTGTATTTGAATATATTAGGCTTTTGCTTGATATTCTATACCTGTTTTAATATCCTGATATAAAGTAGTATCGGAGTATTAGCCGATACATGCTAGATCTATCTGATCGGCTATGCTGTAAACATATATAGTCCTGTTATTAATATATATTTCAGTCTAAGTGATTTATATTGTCTCGGCATGGCGACCGATCTATCCCAATCACTTGATTTAAGTATATATCGATATAAGGAGTATATATCGTTAACATCTACAGCCGATCGAGTAGATTTAGTTCTTTCTTACTTATTCAAGATTGCCGATCGATACACATATGACATCGGCTCAAAGATAAATGATATGTTATCGGCACTTAGCTGATCGGCTATCGTTTATAGATTTAACCGCGATTTCTTTGCTTCTACTTCTTGTTGGTTACAGGATCAAATCAACTGGCATGCTAGCACACCCGAAGGCGAGCTTTGGACCTGCACTGGAGTTAAGCAGATCTCCCAGGCCTTGTGTTTTCTGTCAACAATACGACAAACTTTTATATTTTTAATCATGTAATTCATAAATTTTTATGTTCACCAAAAGGGTAAAATGGTCATTTTTATAGAAATTAGACGGTCAACTAATGGTCAACTGACGGGAGGGGTATAGAAGGAGGGGTATAGAAGGGATCAAAATCAAATTTTAGGCGTATACAAGAAAGTAAGCAAAATTCAGTGACATATAAGGGATTAACTAAAATTTCAGAGATATACAAAAGATTTTCTCAATTTTTAATCACAAATATTAATCATGACAATGATTTCACAACTTATCGTCGTGTTCAGCATACAAGCATGTATTCATCATTCTGCCAACGGTGACCACAACAATACTGAAAGAGAATGCTTGCTCTAGTTTCTAGAGATATGTATGAGACGAAGTGTCGAGGAACACGTAGCGCAACGAGCAGGAAAAGTTTTCACCGAGAATAAAGATTTTATTATAGCTAAGATTAATTAATCGGCATGACGATCTAGCAGAAATAGAAAGTCAATCGGTCTCATCTTTTCGCTTATGATTATACTTATAAGCCAAACTTAAATTTTCAACCTTAAATTTAGAGTTGATTTTGGAGTTTATTTTTTCATCGAAGTTTATTTTTCAGTCTTTATTTTTAAGTCGCTTACAACACCTATATAAAATTTTTATTTATAAATTATTTTTGGTTTACAAATATGCCGTTCCGCTGAATAAGCGAAACGATGGAGTCGAATATGGTACACAAACTGTAGTCGGCTAGGCCAACGTTTATTAGATATTTTATCATCTAATTAGTATAGTTATGTCCTAGGCAGGGGCGAGTCAATGATATGTCTGTGGATGAAAGCTACATAAGAATCAGCAGCTGCTGCACACACAACCAGCTGTTTTGTATGGTGTAAAAACGCCCGGAGCTAAGGAGCTATAGCAAAACAGGAGCTGACGCCATGTGTTCTTCTGAATAAGACTTGAATGTGAATACGTGATAATCTATATACAGCCGTCAACCATGGGCTTCGGCTACTGGAAGAACATTCACATCACCTAAGATTTAATTAATGATATTACTCTGTTGGCGCAGTGCGATTAGAACAATTAGTATTTAAGCTTTAAGTTTACAATGATGTTTCAGGCAAATAGCCTGGGGGACATTAATTAGTAGTATCCTAGCAATTGTCACAAACATACCATAACGTCAGAGAAATGAAAAGCAATTTATAAAGGCACGATTAATTATATCATAACCATCGACTAAAGTTGTATAACCAGAATATATACTTTCTCCATATCATGTTATAAGACGTTTTAACTCTTTTGTAAGTCTAATTTTTAAAGTTTGATTAAGTTGATAGAAAAATTTGACAATATTTATAACACATAGTTTTAATAATCTAACATTAAATATATATATTTCGATATTATGTTTGTTCCGTACTGAAAATAGAGCTATATTTTTCTATGAACTTCATATTTAATTTTTAAAAATTACCTTATAATATGAAATGGAGGGGAGTACTTGTGTTACGAAATGGCCATAAACCATAAGGAATTGTTTTCAAGGTTTATGGCTAGCTAAACATCCTCAAATTGACAAGAAGCTCAAATGTTGGTCACTGTAGAGAAAATATTGCTAGGGTGACACCACATATATATATCGAGAGAGTCGTAGTGGATGAATCTAAAACCCATCACAGCCATACCACATAATTTTATTGTAAATTTTATAAATTACCCCCTGAACTTCTTACTATTAACAAACAACTAAATTTAAATGGATACCACATATAAAATCAAATTAGGATAAATATATTTAATAAAATAATTTTCTAACAAATATATTTTAAATATTTTAAACAATATTGTAATATATATTATTTAATCCGTTGCAAAACATGGGTAATCAACTAGTTATATACATGCAAGAGCTGGGCATCCTGCATCTAAACTTTTGAACTTGCATGTGTATGTATTAAATTAGCAATCTCAAATAACTAAATAGCTTCATATAGCTAACTACTCCATCCGAAAAATGTAGCAACTTATATCTTTTAAAATTTATCTTAGAATATATAGTAAAATCTCATCCTGCTACTTCATCTCAAACAATCATAAGCATCTCCCGTTTAATTTATGTAGTGACCATTTAATCGTACCTACTTTTCAATCACCGGTGCAAAACTTGCACGGATGGAGTATAATAAACAGCCTTATCATGCATGAAGTGCTTTATCGACGATATATTACCAAGCGACGCAACGAACCAAATTAGCAACTTTTTAACATACGCGAAACTAAATTAAACATTATGCAAACACAAAGCCAACCTGCCCCTAAAATTGAGCATGACAGCGAAAGCTTTACTATAGTAATATTCAGTTATTGGAGACTTCTTTGTGAAGCACCTGTATTATGGAAAACTATTCTAAAGTCTCGAAGAGATGTCTCCTCATTATTTACTTGTCACTTAAATAGATATGAAACAAATTGAGAAGAAGTATTAATATGTGATATTCCACTTCACAAAATGCAACTTAAGATTCAACTTCTACATGTCACAACGAAAAAAACAAATTAAACTACAACTAGTTCACATATGTCAGGGTTACGGATAAGGTATACCCTCTACCCTTGGATGTATGCTATACGGCAATACGGTATATCGGTGCATATACGGACGTTCTCTGAACACGCTAAGGAAATCCATCACGAAGTCTACCAATGGAAAGGTTCCTACCCGTATAGGACTGGGTCGTTACTATATCGTGCATGGTCCGATGTTTCCGAGTCCTACTAGGAGACCGCCGGACCTGCAATATAAAAGGGACCCCTGAGGGGACCTAAGGGATCAAATCTTAGAGCCTACACAACGACAACAGCCTACGAAGTCAGAGACTACAGGAGCCAAGTCGCCGGGTGATCTAGTCGAATCAACTCGACTACGATCTCGTCGGTACCGCCAAGTTCTACTATTCCCTTTGTAATCTGTGGTTCTTTCCATATAATCCCATATCAACTGGATTAGGGCTATTACCTGCTAAGGGGTCTGAACCAGTATAATCTTTGTCTCTTGTTTTCTTGATGGCGTATTACATAGATCCTCGTACCAGCGTACCCCAATACCCTCTATATCCGGTCTACAGGTACCCACCGTCGACAGTGGCGCGCCAGGTAGGGGGACTTGGTGCTCAAGATTCTACTACTATGACATCGAGTTTCATCGACAACAGCGTCAACACTGGCCCCATCCAAGGAATCCCTGCTTCAACAATGCTGGTGTGGACTCAAGTCGGCGAAATCGTCTTCCCGGTTTACACCACGGTGCCAATCTCGGCTGGTCCATCAATAACCGGAAACGAGAACGCCGTGGTTATAAACCCGGACGATCCCGTGTCGAAGGATCCTCCCGCCATGGTGGAGAACGGAACATCGACGTTATACAAGCTCGAGAAGGTTCCTAGTGCGGCCAAGCCTTGTCTTTTCGACAAGAATTGCGAGCCGACAAGGACAACTTCCAAGGTAACCAAGTCCTGGTGTCCTATCCACAAGTCCAGGAAGCACAACTTGCAAGCTTGCTGGGTTTTTCTCAACGTACAAGCTGAAATCCGTGCTTGCAAAGAGCGTGGGATCCAGCGTACTTCTCCAACTCGTGATATCTATTGTCCTATTCACAAGACGAAGAATCACGACTTCTCAAGCTGCAAGGTCTTTCTCCGCGCCATGAAGACTACACTTCCTAAGGTCCAGCAGTCAGGAACCTCTCTCGAAGATACAGACAAGGAAAAAGGAGCGACGTTGACCTCGGATCGATTCGTTGGAGTAATCATCGATCCCCGCGAACCATCAGTCCTACACTTGCTCGAAGACTATGGCTCGTCATCTTCCAGTACACCACGCGACGTGTTTGCCATCGGTGGGACTAGCATGTCTGCACAGGCTAACGCAGAGGCGGAGAACCAGATGGCCACGCCAGCCCAACATCTCGGCACCGTCAACGCAATACTGAGAGAAGCTCCCTATGACCACGTGCTTAACGATGATCTCGCACGATGGACGTAACGACTACGAGAATCGGTAGCCAATCTCAGTAACGCGTTCGAGGAAGCTGCTACCAGAGCACAACCAGAACGACCGACAGCTGGCGGTGCCGATGGTGAACCACCAGAGCAGCGGACGTTGCCTCCACGAGCTACCCCTCCTCCTCGCGGCACCGGCGATCTCCGCGACCATCTGAATGGCCGCCGAGAAGCACGACGCGCGTGAGACAACGAGAATCGTTCCCGACATCGTGTTTCTTCACGGCGTCGCGAGAACGAGGAGCGAGGAGGCCGCTCGAACAAGGACCAACGTCACCGTGATCGTCACAACCACCGCGATTGTGATAACCGCGAGCAGCGGACACTAGACGATGATGCTCGAGGGCGTCAGCATGAAGGTGATGATAATGGTGATCGGCGCCAAGACAACAATGGTGGACGGTGACAGAATTCTCGAGAACCTGAATGTCGCCCTTGGAATCGTCCACCGGAGCCGAGTGAGCCATCGTCATCGTCATCTTTGTCTTCGTCGTCCGATAGACATCCACGGAGGACACACGATCGCTGACAACCCACCGCCCCCAGCGCTGGGTATAGAGCCTTCAACCGTTCTCTGCGTGATGTTTGATGGCCCGAGAGATTCCGACCTGGAGCAATAGAGAAGTACGATGGAAGTACTGACCCTGAAGAATTCCTCCAGGTCTACTCCACGGTACTATACGCTGCTGGAGCAGACGACAACGCGTTAGCAAACTATTTGCCAACGGCGTTGAAAGGTTCTGCGCATTCGTGGCTGATGCACCTCCCACCTTACTCGATCTCTTCATGGGTAGATTTGTGGCAACAATTCATCACGAACTTCCAGGGAACTTACAAGCGCCACGCAATCGAAGACGATTTACACGCGTTAACACAGAATCCGGGTGAATCTTTGAGGGACTATGTTCGGCGCTTTAATGAGTGCAGAAATACGATCCCCGATATCACCGATGCCTCTGTGATTCGCGCCTTCAAAACCGGTGTCAAAGATCGCTATACTACCCAGGAGTTGGCAACAAGGCGAATCACTAATACTCGAAGGTTGTTCGAGGTCATCGATCGATGTGCCCATGCAGACAACGCGCTGAGACGCAAAAACGACAAACCAAAGGCGGGAGGAGAGAAGAAGCCAGCCAAGGACGCACCTGAGTCAAACAAGAAGAAAAGCGGCAAGAGTGGGAAGAGGAAAGCTCAAGCAGAAGTCCTTGCATCTGAATACGAGCGCCCGCCCAAACACCCAGACCCACAAGGCAGTGATACAAAGAGAATATGGTGCCCCATACACAAGTCGGACAGACATTCTCAGGAGGAGTGCCTCATCTTCAAAAAAACATTGGAAAGGCAGCTCACTTTGGAGAAGGGCAAGCAAGTACGTGTAGTCGAGAAGGCAACTGAGGCAACAACTCAGGACTCGGACTCCGCGTACCCAGATTCCGATCTTCATGTTTCACACACCTTCAGAGGTTCCACAGCATACTCTTCAAAGCGAGAATACAAAAAAGTGGAGTGTGAGGTTTGTTCGACATGGAAGGGGGCGGCACCCAAGATGAAGTGGTCTGAACAGAAGATCAAGTTCTCAGATGAAGACCACCCCAAGGCTGCTGTTATACCAGGACGATATCCGATCGTGGTCAAACCCACTATTCGGAATATCAAGGTAGCGAGAGTCCTCGTTGATGGCGGCAGCTCCATTAATCTTCTCTTCGCCAGCACTTTGGACGCAATGGGAATTCCACGAGGCGAGTTGAGACCTACCGATCAACCCTTCCATGGAATCACCCCTCAATCTTCGTCCAAGCCATTGGGCAAAATCACGCTTCCAGTGACTTTCGGCCAAGCGAGCAACTTCCGAACGGAGCAGATAACATTTGATGTTGCTGAGTTCGACACAACATACAACGCCATCATCGGAAGAACGGCACTCACGAAGTTCATGGCCGCATCTTACTACGTGTATCAGGTACTCAAGATGCCCGGGCCGAATGAAACAATCACTATCCAAGGGAACGCAAAGCTAGCGGTCCAATGCGACAAGCGGAGCCTCGACATGGTCGAGCACACTCCCAGCCCACCCGCCACAGCCGAGCCACCCAAGAAAGTGATCAAAACGACTAAGACGCTGAAACCAGACGGCGCAATCAAAATCGTTCCACTCTCCAGTGCCAACCCCGACAAGACGGTCAAGATCGGGGCATCACTGAACGAGAAATAGGAACTCGCGCTCATCACCTTCCTCCGTGACAATGCAGACGTATTCGCTTGGCAGCCGTCCGACATGCCGGGGGTCCCCAGGGTGGTGATTGAGCACAAACTCATGGTGCGACCCGATGCTAAGCCAGTAAAGCAAAAACTGCGGAGATTTGCACCAGATCGGAAACAGGCCATACGAGAAGAGCTCGATAAACTTGTTAAAGCTGGTTTCATCAGAGAGGTACTCCATCCAGAGTGGCTAGCCAACCCAGTATGGTGAGGAAGGCCAACGGGAAGTGGAGGATGTGTGTCGACTTCACCGACCTCAACATGGCGTGCCCCAAGGATCATTTCCCTCTTCCTCAAATAGACCAACTAGTGAACTCAACAGCTGGTTGCGAGCTGTTAAGCTTCCTTGACGCTTACTCCGGCTACCACCAAATCAGTATGGCAAAAGAGGACGAGGAGAAGACAGCATTCATCACACCTTTCGGTGTGTTCTGTTACGTTAAAATGCCATTTGGACTCATTACCGTAGGGAATACTTTCCAGCGTACGGTCCAAGGGGCACTTAGCGATCAGCTGGGCAACAATGTTGAGGCCTACGTCGATGACATCGTTGTCAAAACCAAGACAGGCGACTCATTGATTGACGATCTACGGGAAACCTTCGACAACCTGAGACGATACCGCCTCATGCTCAACCCTAAGAAGTGCACGTTCGGGGTACCGTCGTGCAAACTGCTCGGATTCCTTGTTTCTGGTAGAGGAATAGAAGCAAATCCCGAGAAGATCAAGTCAATCGAGAACATGAAGTCGCCCACAAGACTTAAGGAAGTACATAAGCTAACCGGATGCATGGCGGTGCTAAGTAGGTTCGTCTCTAGGATGGGAGAACGAGGACAACCCTTCTTCGCACTGCTAAAAAAGCAGGACAAATTTGTATGGACACAGGAAGTCGAAGAGGCGTTCATCGCACTCAAGCTCTACTTGTCAAATCCCCTTGTACTTGTTGCTCCTCAACCTAATGAAGAGTTGTTCCTCTATATTGTCGCCACGCCCTACTCTATGAGTACTGTCATTGTTGTCGAAAGAGAAAAGGTGCAGAGGTCAGTCTATTACGTCAGCGAAGCTCTACACGACGCAAAGACAAGGTACCCACAGATCCAAAAACTGCTCTACGCAGTAATCATGACGTCAAGAAAGCTACGCCACTACTTCCAAGCCCATAGGATCACAGTTGTCTCCGCCTTCCCTCTTAGCGAAGTTGTGAGAAACAAAGACGTTGTCGGCCGCATTAAGAAATGGGTAGTCCAGCTAAGCTAGTTTGACATCCACTTTGTACCACGAACAGCCATCAAGTCCCAGGTTCTCGCCGACTTCGTAGCCGATTGGACTATGCCTGAAAACAGGTTAGACAGCTAGACCGACAACGAAACATAAACAATGGCATTCAATAGCGCGCTCAACAGCCAAGGAGCAGGTGCGGGATTCATCTTGACATCACCTTCGGGAGATCAGTTCAAGCGTGCAATTCACCTTAACTTCAGGGCGACCAACAACACAGCCGAGTACGAGGGACTACTCGCCGGGATAAGAGCTACAGTTGCACTTGGAGTCAAGCGACTGATCGTGAAAGGGGATTCCGAACTAGTCGCAAACCAGGTGCACAAAGATTACAAATGCTCTAGCCCAAAGCTGTCTAATTATCTCGCAGAAGTCAGGAAGCTGGAAAAAAGATTTGATGGGATCGAGGTCCGACACGTATATCGCAAGGACGACATCGAGCCGGACGATCTAGCACGGCGTGCATCCAGACGAGAGCCACTTGAACCCGGCACCTTTCTGGACATCTTGACAAAACCATCAGTGAAAGAGGCAAATGACAAAGATAGCCCAGTCACCCCCGACATCAGCTCGGGGGCTACAGAGGCAGAGTGCGCCGTTGCCGACATCGAGACCACGGACGACTGGCGGACCCCACACATTAAATTCATAAGCAGCGACGAATTGCCCGAGGACGACGCAGAAGCCGAGAAAATAACCCGTCAAGCAAAAATCTACTGTATGATTGGCAACGATTTATACAAGAAAGCGCCAAACGGGGTACTTCTAAAATGCGTCTCGTCCGACGACGGCAAACACCTCCTCGTCGACATACACGAAGGGGTCTGTGGGTCAGATGCCGCCGGTCGTACATTGGTCGGAAAAGCCTTTCGACAAGAATTTTTCTGGCCAACCGCCCTCAAAGACACTTGCGACATGGTACAACGGTGTGAAGCTTGCCAATTTCATAGCAAACACACAAAACTACCAGCGCAAGCACTACAAACCATCCCTCTCACTTGGCCGTTCTCATGCTGGGGGCTCGACATACTCGGCCCATTCCCACGAGGACAGGGCGACTACAAATTCCTATTCGTGGCGATCGACAAATTCACCAAATGGATCGAGGCAACACCCATGGGGGAAATCAAGGCCGACAACGCCATCAAATTCATTAGGAGGATATTTTGCCGATATGGATTGCCTCACCGCATCATAACGGATAACGACTCCCAATTCATCAGCTCCGATTTCCATGATTACTGCATCGAACTGGGAGTCAAGATATGCTTCGCCTCGGTTTCTCACCCTCAGAGTAACGGACAGGTCGAGAGGGCAAACAGTATAGTACTACAAGGGATCAAGACCCGCGTCTACGACAGGCTCATGTCACATGACAAGAAGTGGGTCGAGGAACTCCCCTCGGTACTATGGGCCGTACGCACCACACCGACAACGTCCAACAAGGAGACACCCTTCTTCCTCGTGTATGGCTCGGAGGCCATGCTCCCTACCGAGTTACGACATCAGAGTACACGAGTACAGAAGTACTCCGACGAGGATCAGGAGGAACAGCGAAACGACGACGTGAACCTACTCGAGGAACATCGAGAACGGGTTGCCGTCAGAGCAGCTAGCTACCAACAGGCCCTTCGCCGATATCATGAGAAGCGCATCCGAGCACGCACACTTTCGATCGGTGACTACGTCCTCCGACGAGTTCAAAGCCAAGCAGGACGAAACAAACTCTCGCCCAAATGGGAAGGACCGTACATGATCACACAAGTCTTGCGGCCAGGTGCATTCAAGATTGCAAATGGCGATGGTCGCGAGTTAGCAAATTCTTGGAACATTGACCAATTGCGTAAATTCTATGTATAAGTCAATAGTGTCCACACTTGTAAGACATCTTACAACTTCAATAAAGTCTGTTTTAATGTACAGATTTCAATCGTAGTGTCCCTTCCCGATGATCCCTTACCCAGACGACACCTAGCGTTGAAACCTATCCTCATGTCCCTTTACGCCGTCTTGACAAGGCCTCTGAGGAATCTAAGGGAACTTCGGCTGGGGACGCCCAGAGCTGATAAGGCCTTGTCGGATCCTTCAGAGATGAAAGACCATGTAAGATCTGGTCATGTAAGAGTTCTCGCCGTGCGTATTAACCAAGCCGTGTAATCGGAAATGGATTTTTCCAACTTCACGGCTGGGGGCTAGGATCAGTGCTTATTCAACTAAGGCAAGTCGAAGGTCCAAGAGCCTTATCTTCCGAGAAGAGTTCTCCGACGACAAGGCTGAGGGCTAGGGAGAGTGTATAACTCAAATGACTGATCAAAGTCGCGACGTGAGAAGACACTCGTACACATCATATCCAGAGTAAGAAAGCTTAGTTAGATAGATTTCCTTTCTATTTCACAAGTATTCCTTACAAACCGCAAAGAATTCCAAAATATATTACATTTTTCTTAAGATGTTTGTCACAGATATACAAACACTACCAGGAAGGCCAATGCCAATCCATTGACTGGAAGATTTTCTCCGCTAGCGGAGCCATCGACTTCGCTAGGTTGTCTATCTCCACAGGATTCCTCCGAGAATGGGAAAACCCCTCGCGAAGGAACTCGAGGTGAAACTGCGGACGATGATCTCGTATACACGCCAGCACGTGCCCTCCGGCGTATCGACTCGATCGACAACACTCCTGCTTCAGGGCCTCGTCGATGCACCCGCCGATGCTTTCAAGCTGAGCACAAGCCCCGCTCAGCCACAAGATGTAGCCAGCCACTGACTCCTCGGGATCCTCACGAGGTACTCGGAGCTCCCTGTAGACAACAGCCATGGTTGTGTAATAGCTCCTGACGTACGAATTGAACCATACCTCGCGACCTCGGAGCGCCTCCACGGCCCGGTCCCTCTTCACTTCCAGAATAGTCCTCTCAAGTTCGGCGACCTCGAACTTCGTCCTCCAGTACTGGATGCGACGGTCGCGATCAGCAAGCGCACTTTCGAGGTCTGCTCGACATGCAAATACCTAAGTCAAGCTAATCAAGGCAGAAGAGGCAAAGAAAATGGAAACGACAAGAACCAACCTAAAGGAGTCGTTGCCACGTCCGTCTCCTCGGGCAGATCCTGGTCTACGACGTCCTGCGGCACATACGGCTCGAGCTCAAGTGCCGGAACGACTATAGGCAATTCAGGCTGCCTGCGCTGCTGGACATCCTCGACATCGGCATCTCTACAAACAACAAACAAAGTACCCGAAATCAAAATGCCAAAGAAAACTAAGGTGACGATTGCACACTCAAAAGCAGTCGGAACCAACGAAAAGTTTTACAAAGCGCGATTGATTAAGGGGTACAGACAAGCGGCGGCCTACTCTTCAAAAAGCGGGAGGACGGACTCCCCCAGATCATCGACTACTTCCATCACATCCTTGCGTGTGTCGCTAGCCGCATCTTCGGGAGATCGAGTTCAGGGTGCGCCAGCCTCACACACGCAAGGACGTGACACGCCCCGGTATAGATCCCGTTGGACGTCTCCTTTCCGATCCCGCGTGCTTGGAGGGGATCGCCTCCATCACCGTCGCCAGTTCCGCAAGCGAAGTCGTTAGCGAGAACTCGTCGGGATTCGCCGGGATGGTGGTCGTGACACCGCACTCCCCGGCGAGCTGGTGCAGACCAGTGTAGGTGACCCACAGCGGGCCACGGATTTCCGACAAGTTGTTCTCGAGCTCTGACATACGGTGCTCGAGCCCCTGCCATTGTCGCTCGTTGCCGGCCACCAACTCTCTCAACTTCTGGAGGTCCTCGCGAACCTCCGCCAGATCACGCGCTAGCCGGTCGGCGCGCTCATTCGCCGACGACGCCGCCGCCGCCCTCGCCTCCGCGATCTCGCGACTAATGCCGCAAGCACCAACTTTGAGGATGCGCCCCATCTCGACCTGGAGCTCCTCCCAGGTGAGGACGACAGCCGGCGGACCCCGACCAGCCGCGAGATCGCTGGCTGGGCCGCTGGGCATCACCTCGCGGCTCCTAGGCACGACCACGACCTCGGTCGAGGCCACTACAGGAGACGCGCTTGAGTTTGCTCCAGACCCATCTTGCGCCGCCTTCGCCCGCGCCCTATGAAAGACAGCCGCGTCGATCATCACAGCAAGATGATAAAATCCGATCAAGTCAAGAGCCTCAAATTTCGTCCACTTACTTCTCGCCGAGTGTCACCAGTCTCTGCCGTCGCGGAGGCGGGGGAGACGCATCCGAGGCCTAAGTAAACCGAGTACGACATGAGGGCGACATTCTCCGACTACGTAAATCAATAACCTAGGAAGCTTACCGATGGAGTGGGCGTCTTCCGGCGGTTGCCGAGCACGGAGGAAAACTTCCTCCCCTTCTTCGGAACCTTGTCGCCGCTGGTCGTGGCAGCAGCAGCAGCAACGGCCGTGTCAGACACCTCCCGGGCAACGCCCTCCTTCAACGAGGCCGCCGTCTGGTGGTCCACGAGTGGCCCGATGATGTCAGTCAGGGGGAGAGCCTGCACAACATGAAGTCATGATGCGATCTAAGAATTGAAAGGTAAAGGACCATCGACTACACTCACGTTGATCACGGCTTCACGCTCAGCCGCCTCCCTCTCGCAAAGAGGGGTGGGACTGCTAATCATCACCTGGGCAACACGGTGCTCCACGGTAGCGCTGCTCAGACCTGCAGATCGAGAACCAAGTTTCGACAAGTCAGGAGGAATGCGCATAAAAGGAGAGAAGCCCCAAAATACAAGAAAAATACCCCGAGGAGAAACCCGGGTCGCGTCCTCCGGCCTAGAGTAGTCAAAGGCTGGATGGGCTCGAGCCTGGAGCGGCTGGATCCGTCTACCAACGAAGTTGGCAGCGACTTTATACCCCGACAACCCTCATACTCAGAGGTTATCAATGATATCGATGAAAGATTGGAGGGATGGGGTCAAGGCGGGTTTTGCAGTCCAAGATGGAATCTTGTCTGGTTGCTCCTCAGGAACAATGGAGACTGGATCCGAATCTTCTATCTGAAGATAGAACCACCTCCCCCACCATTTGCTACGAGATGAGGGGCACTGGAAAGGGATGTATCGTGACTTCAGTCCATCCCGAAGTCAGAAACCGACACACCCGGATACCTTTTTGGGTTCCATCTAGCGCAACTCGTAGTAAAAGCGGAAAAGGTCAAGAAACGGCTCTACCCCAATGTAGGCCTCACAGAGATGAGAAAAAATGCTAAGGAAGGCTATGGAGTTGGGGTTCAGATGAAGCAGAGAAAGACCGTAGAAGTTCAAGACGAGAAGGAAAAACTCGGAAGGCGGAGGAAGAAAACCACAGAGAATGTAGTCCTCAACCGCAACCATGCGGCCCAGGACGGGTTCAGGTTCAGTACCTCCCGGTTCCCTCTCCATGGTCCCACGACCGGGGAGAGCGCCCTCCTCCTGCAATTTCTTCAAGGACGCGTTGCTGGAGGTGGACTTGTCGAGGTCCATCGCCGTTGGAGATCGCCGGAGAAGAAGCTGAGGCGGGCGAACTTAGGGTTTGTGTAGAAGCGGAGAAGACGAAGAGCGTTTGGAAGCAAGAAAGTTCTCACAACAGCCGGACTCCAAAATGGATTTCCAAAACTCCCTTAAATAGGCGCACTACCGACGGTGCGAATTCCACGAAAAGGAGAGAAATGGCCGCCGGAAATTTCTAGGTCCGTTGCGCGAAGCGGTTTCTTGGACTTCAATTTAAATTCACTCATAACCGTTGGACTTCGCATGGGGTTGTCAATCACTCTTTGTCTCTACGGTCCTCACACCGAGATCGACCAGTTGAGAACGACAACAACTTCGACATCAGAAGTCATGATTGGTTTCACGAGTTCATTTAAGTAGAAGTCGGGGGCTACTGCCAGGGTTACGGATAAGGTATACCCTCTACCCTTGGATGTATGCTATACGGCAATACGGTATATCGGTGCATATACGGACGTTCTCTGAACACGCTAAGGAAATCCATCACGAAGTCTACCAATGGAAAGGTTCCTACCCGTATAGGACTGGGTCGTTACTATATCGTGCATGGTCCGATGTCTCCGAGTCCTACTTGGAGACCGCCTGACCTGCGATATAAAAGGGACCCCCTAAGGGGACCTAAGGGATCGAATCTCAGAGCCTACACAACGACCACAGCCTATGAAGTCGGAGACTACAGGAGACAAGTCGTCGGGTGATCTAGTCGAATCAACTCGACTACGATCTCGTCGGTACCACCGAGTTCTACTATTCCCTTTGTAATCTGTAGTTCTTTCCATATAATCCCATATCAACTATATTAGGGCTATTACCTGCTAAGGGGCCTGAACCAGTATAATCTTTGTCTCTTGTTTTCTTGATGTCGTATTACGTAGATCCTCGTACCAGCGTACCCCAATACCCTTTATATCCGGTCTACGGGTACCCACCGTCGACAACGTATATTCACAATTAAATTTGTTTTTTTTTCACTGAGCAGAAGGGCACAGCTAGGGCATAGTAGTATTAGTCTAATTAATATGGATATAGCGAATTAGCGGCTGCTAAGCACCAAGGCCGGCCGAGCATTGCAGATATGGCCTCCAAACCAAAACTATCCTGTCAAAACCGTGTGCACCTTCCCCTAATTTATTCGCTAATATAATCTGCTGACAATACCAATGCTTCCCTCTTTAACCCCGTCCATCCATCGATTCCCCATTCTTCACGACTACTCGTTCTACACATCTCCAATCCTTTCTCGATCGATGGACATGGATGATGGAAGCAGCAAGGGTTCAAGAGCCGACGAGAGCGTCAGCTCGCTTGGCACGGACGATCATGCCGCCGCGGCGGAGCCCATGTCGTCGTCGCCGCCGCCGGCGACGGCGACGGCCAGGCCGTACTACGAGTGCGTGTTCTGCAAGCGCGGGTTCACCACGGCGCAGGCGCTCGGCGGCCACATGAACATCCACCGCCGCGACCGCGCCGCCAAGCCGGCCGGACCCGGCGCCGCGGCGCCCCCCCGCGACGCGTCCACGACGGCGGTGTCGCGGAGCGTCGATTGCTATAGCCAGTTCCGCCACCTGGCGGCGGCGTACCCAGTACCGGCGGCGACCAGCGGCGCCGCCGGCACCGCCGGCAGCAGCAGCAGCTTCACCATGTACTACGGCGGCACGGGCGCCGGAGCGGAGGCGGCGGTGGTGGCCGGCCCAAGGGAGCTAAGCCTGTTCGATGCGGCCACTGATCACGGCTTGCACCTCGGCGTCGGGCGCCGCGGCGGCGGCGGTGACGGCGGCGAGTCGCGGACACCAGAAGGATCAGAGCAGCAGGTTGCAGGTGAGCTGCCGGAGAGGGAGCTCGACTTGGAGCTCAGACTAGGGCGTCACACCAAGCAATGAACCGGCCATGATTGCATGGTAATGCAACGCTATATATATATATCGCATTGTTCATATATATATATATATATATCCATGGGATAAATATGTGTACATGAATGGTGTTTAATTAATTAATTAATTAATTGAGTGCATTTCGTTCATTTTAATGTTTCTTTGTTCATATATAAATGTGTGCTTGCTAATTTGTTTTAAAATATTGTACATAAATGATCCTGGTGCACATTTTAATTAGGATAGGTTTGCTCATTTAATTTGTTAATTACAGCAATATATCATGCATGTGGATGCATGTGATTTTATAATTATGCATTGTATTTTTAATTCTTTCTGCAATATTTAGTCCACCGTATGATTGCCAATTTGCCATGTGGTGGTGTTTTGCTCATTACCACTACATGTATGTACTACTTTCTAGTATTCATGTGTTGATCAAGAGAGTACACGAGACATCCTTTCAAGTATTTTTAGGTGGCACATCATATACTACATTCGTCTCCAAATACAACAAACTTTTAACTATAATTTAGACTTTTTGTCTATATGCATAGCTAGAAATGTTTATATTTTGTGATGGAGAGAGTATTTACTTTTCAAGTATTAAATCTTGTGTGGTTTAACAATTAAGTTTCATAACAAAATTAAGCACCTCAGTAAGAAAAAGAAATTCATGGTCCTGAGACTAGCAGTTTGGACGAGCTCAATCCTACTCAGTGCTCGCTAGCACTCTACCATGAGTTGCACAAGGTTCATTTATACAAAAATGAGTCTATATTCTGAACATTCTTTCTTGCCAGGATGACTAAAGAGAGGCCATCCAAATGTTATTAAGATCGATGTAAAAAAATTACAAGAAAATATTTATCAACGACAGAAGGCTGTTGTCTGCCAAGGATTCATTGTACAGCGAAATGTACACCCAAACCATACGCCAACTACACAAACATAAGTCGTTGATGGGGAAGCCTAGCAACAAACCGGCCGAAACTTGTGTGGCCTATCGTAGCCAAAAAGCACCGTAGAAGGAACTCTAATAAAACGATGCCTCCAAGGAGGTTAAGATTGAAAGGACACCGTTGTCGTATGTCTGAAAAACTTAGATGTGGTTTTCACATAGAGATTTTCGCCAAGAGAGCTGGTACCTCTATAGTGGCCTCAAGAGGGTTATATACCTGTGCCCGAAGGTGTAGCGATTGTCTCCCACCATCTTAGTTACCATCATTCAAACATTGGCAGCATATGGTCTCTTCCACACCAGACTGGTGCCACTTCACCGACGACTTCCAAACTTCCTGTTATGCCACTAGCAAGACCACCACTAAACCCCCTTGTCACCCCCTCCCCCCCCCCCCCCTCTCTCTCCCAGTGTGCTGGCCTAGGCCTCCTCCGCGTCTTCCACATTTGCTTATAAAATATGCTTGCTGTGCCCCGCAATATTAGAGGAAAAAGAGAAAAAAAACAGAGAGAAAGAAAAGGAGAGAAAAATAAAAAGAGCAAAGGAGTCCATGCGGCCCACCAGCCTAGCACTATTCCGTACTGTAGCTCGTGGCACTGTAGCGACCGGGTGCGGTAATGACACTACACTATTCACGAATAATACCACCTCGCCAATTCAACCAGCTTAAATAGGAACATTTGCCGGGTCATTGTATCTCCATTCTAGAATTTTTGTGTTAAAGCCAGGACGAAAACCGCAGTGTGTGTGATACAACCGGATGCGATGGACACAATACCATTTTCAGGCCCTGGACATCATACTTATCCACATATGCATATTGACTAAACTACTGTTTGCGGGTCCTTGGCGTCAGATTACCCACATGTGCATATTGACTAAATATTATTTATGTTTCACTTATGCATGTTGTTAAGTTCTACTATTGTTTATATTCTATGAAGGTGATTATTATGAGTTGTATATGTTGAGAAACTTGGGCTTTGGGCCCATGAAGGCCAGCCCAACACACTAATGGGCCTCATCCTACTTTCCATATATAAGAATTGGCTATATAAAGGGAAGAGATCAATGAGAGACGTTTGTAAACAGTGAAAAGAACGTGAATGAGAATACTCTGTCCCAGCTCATATCATGTGTCTCCATTTGTTAGTACACTTACACAACCCATTTGGATTACTCTATGTAGCAAAGGGATTACATAATACGTTATCAGCAACGACGCTCTACTGGAAACGAAGGTACAAGAAGGTAGAGAACCCCTTGAATCCCTTTGAATCTCCTTGAATGAATTGCAAAATTGAAATCCTCTCTCCATAATAGTTTTGTTTTCACCATTCCTGACGAAATCCACCACAACCGAGTCACCGGCATATGCTGATTGGTGGATATCACGGTCGGTAGAACCTCGGACACTGTTGCGAGCCCGCACCGGCGCCACGCCCCCATGATGAGCCTGCCGCATCACACCCCCGTGATGAGCCCGCCGCACCACACCAACGTCGCGCCCTCGTGGCGAGCCCGTGCCCGCGCTGTACTGTGTCAGCGCCCGCGTCCCAGCGGCGACCCCGCACATGTACCCGGTAGCGAACTCCGCGCCGGACAGAGAGCCTGCGCCGGCACCACACGCCGGCTCGACGAACCTGCAAAGGGAAAGAAGGAGAAAGAAAGGAAAAAGGAAGAACATGGTGATTTTGAAAAAAGGACCCTGTTTTTCCCGAAAATCACACGCAAACCCCTATTATGCGTGGTACTTTGCATGTGGACCCCTGAAATTTTGGAAAACAACTGCATGGAAACTTTGCAAAGGGTCCCTGTACTTTGCAGAAATAACCAAATCTCCATTTCTCAGTATAGAAATGACCTAAGAATTCTGAATTTCAATTATATTTTTGCATTTTAAATATTTGAAGTACTATTTGTGAATTGTATAATGGATTAATATCTTTTATACTTGTTCATGTATGTACTTCTATGCAATGAACTTATGTAATCTCTCACCATTACTTGGAGTAATAACTTGAGATATTTTGTAAACATGTAGATGGCTAAGGTGATGAACACCGAGTCCGCTCCACATGGCGAGACCAGCTTGACATTGATCTCCAATGTGGAAGCCGCATTTGAAGCCATGAAACTTCAACCGATTGCCGAGGCTAGCACCTCTACCAATGAAGGTGGTCACAAGGTGCGAAGGAGGGATAAGGGCAAGAAGGGGAGGAACCCAACCAAGCCCTATGGATAGCAGGACCAAAGGTGCCACAGGTGTGGCGCCTGGGGACATCGGTCTAGGATATGACGTGAATTTGTGCATACCTTTGGTGTTTCAATGCCACAGCCATCTGCACCATCACCCCCACCGGCAGTAGTGGAGGATGATGAGCGGGTGATCATTCACATTAACCATAAAGGCTACCTCACCAGACTTTAGCACCTAGCTATCCTTTGATTTTTTTTTTCTTGAATAAATTAAATGAGAACTCTATTGAATAATGGTTGTAAGCTCTATGAGAGCAAACTTATTTGATTTTTATGCATGACAATATTTATCAATTATGGCATTTTGTTCTATGATTAAGTCTCGTTTACTTATATATCTCATCTCATAGAACGCGTGTGGAGCCTAACATGGAGGAAGTTTGCATTGTGGATAGTGGTAACACAAACACAAAATTAGAAGAAACACGATACTTCCAGACCATAAAGAAACAGGCTGGGACTATCATGACTGGTTGGCATGATAGAATAGGCCATCCATTGTTGGATCAGTTAGAGCCACTATCGTACTCCGCATGGGTACTACACTAAATTGAAGAAGCACTATTGTACCTAGAATCCACAAGAACTCTTAAGTTTCAAAGACATTCGTGCAAACAGTTTTCACGTAGAAACCAGTGATGAGAACAGTAAGGAATACCTACTCATCACAAATTAAAGCACGCGGAATGTGAGAAAAGTATCATGGAGAAACTTCCTCGATTAGTAACAGGGTTATACTACACAAGGATACGAACATCTGCAATGTTCATTACCCTCAAGACTATGTTTAGAAATTCTGAATTATTTTCCCTTTGGCATGACAGAATAGGCCATCCATGTCTTGGAATGATGAGAAATATTATTAACAACTCGCAAGGACATAATATCAACGTGAAAAAATTTCTGAATCAAGAAGATTTCATGTGCCATGCATGTGCCACTGGGAAATTGATCACCAGACCATCCATATGCAAAGTGAAGGATGAAATCCCTATATTCCTGGCACGAATACAGGGGGACATATGTGGCCCTATACAGCCCCTGTCAGGGCCATTTAGGTACTTCATGGTGCTCATTGATGCTTCCTCAAAATGGTCGCACGTGTGCCTACTGTCAACACCTAACCATGCCTTTGCAAAACTGATATCGCAGATCACCCAAATTAAGAATAATTTTTCTGATCATCGTGTTGTTGACAGAAAACACGAGGCCTGGGAGATCTGCTTAACTCCAGTGCAGGTCCAAAGCTCGCCTTCGGGTGTGCTAGCGTGCCAGTTGATTTGATCCTATAACCAACAAGAAGTAGAAGCAAAGAAATTGTAGCGCCCGTTCCGTCGTGGCGCCTAGCGGGAAAACTATCTCTTAAAAACCCTATTTGCGAAATCCGTTTCTTTGCTTGTTGTCTAGTGTCCGTGCCATCTCAGATCTCTAATCCCCGATCTATCGTCGAGTTCAATCCCGAATCCAAATCCTTCCCAAATCAAATCCCTCCGCAAAAGTCTATTTCGCCTCCCTCGGGTTCGATGGGCCGAATCCCTCTCGGCCCATCTTCCCCTCCCTCCCCGGCTCTCTCTCTCTCTCTCCCTCTCCCCCGCTCTGCCCGTGCGCTGCGCACGCGTGCGCGTGAGCCGCGCCGAGCCGAGCGCCCTCCGCCCTTGCTGCCGTTTCCCGCCGACGCCGCCCAAATCGCCGCGCCGCCTGTTGCTTCCCGCGCGCGCATGCGCCATGGTGGCCGACCGGCCAGTCGCCGCCGCCGTCAGCGCCTGCCGCGCCTGCCCGCGCCTGCCGCCCGTGTCGTCGCTCCGCTCCAAACCGCCCGGCCGTCATCGCCGTCGTCATTGCCTCGGCCCCACCTCTCCCCGCGCTAGCCTCCAAGGGACGGAGGCAGAGCTCCTCCTCCCTCTGCCGCGTCGCCCCCATCCCCTCCTCCTTTTCCCAAAGTGGCAAGGGGCAAGCCCCCTTTCTCCCTTCTATTTTTTCCTTTTCCCCTCCCCGCCGGCGTCATCCGCCTCTGTCGCCGTTTTGGCCGCGAGCGCCGAGCGCCAGCTCGCGCCTTGATCGCCCAAGGTCGGTTTCCAAACCGACATCGTCGTCCTATAAACCAAGGCGCCCTCCCATCGATTCCTCCTCCCGTTTCGCTCGCCGCCACCGCGCCATTGCCGCCACTCTATCTCGCCTCCGCCGTTCATCGCCAAGCACCGGGAGAGCCGGTGCGTTCGTGGACGCGGAAGGGGACTCCGGGCGCTCGCCTCCTTCCTCTTCTCCGGCCCGAGGCCGGAGAGATCACTCCGGTGCCGTCGGCCTCTCGTCACAGCGCCCCGCCTCATCTCGGTAGTGCATCTCCCCGTTCTCCCTCCTCAATCCATCTCTTCCCCTTAGTTTTCGGTAGTAGCATGTGTAGCCCCCCCGTAGCTAGCCGGCGCCGCCCCGACTGCTGCCGTCGCTCGCCGTGTGCTCGCCGCCGTCGCCGCCCGAGCTCGGAAGCGCCTCTCGTCGCCAGCCTCCCTCGATGCGTTTCCTCCTAATCCGGCGCAAGGGATGGGTTCCCGTATCCGCGTAGATGCTCTCGCCGCCAGGAATCGACCCCTCGTGACCTCATCGCCGTTTCCCCCTTCTCTCTCCGCCGGTTGCCGCCGCCGCAATCCGCCGCCATTGAGCATTCCCCGGCGAATCCGAGCCATTGGCTCGTCTCCCCTCGTCCTGTGCAACATCCCGATGTGCTCGCCTTCGCCTGTATCGCCATGGTTCGCTCCGCCGCTCGCCACTGTCGTCCGCCGTCCGTTCCGGCCGGCGTCGTCGTCTACCTCCCGCCGGCCCGCGTGGCGGCCACGTAGGCGCCACGTCGGCGCCACCTCGGCCTCGACCGGGTCAAGTAGACCCCGGTCCGCCGCTTCCCTCCGCCCCCTCGCGCGCGCGGTCCACCGCGAGCCGTGAGGCTGCGCGTGGGCCCGCCGCACCGCGTCCTCCGCGAACCGCGCGCATGCGCCGCGCCTCCCTCCCCAAACCCTAGCACGCCCCGCGTGCACCTCGCTCACGGTGAGCCGAGTCGCCGACAAGCGGGTCCCACCCGGGACCACGCGGGATGGACGTGGCCCACCGGCTCTCTCTCTCTCCCCTCCCTGCCCGCGCGCGCGCCTTGGGCCGCCTTCTTGGGCCGGCCGGCCCATTAAGCTCGGCCGAGCCGCCCCCTTCTCTCAGGCCGCGCCCTAGCCGCCCGAGGGAAGTCTAATTTCCCTCCCTCCTTCTTTCTTTTCTTTTCTTTTTCAAAAAGGATTTAAATAAATCCTTTTCCTTTAGACCAAAAATCCAATAATCTTAGAAATTCAATATCTTCCCAACCGTAAGTCCGTTTGACTCCGTTCAACTTCCAAAATTTCTCAAATCTCGAGATCTATCTAATGGCACGCTTAGAGGTCAATAATAGGGCTTTACTTTCGCCGTTTGCTGAGTTGTCCCGTTTCGCGTGTAGTTTCGGAGCCCGAAGACCCGCAGTGCGAGGATTTCGAGGATCAAGCTCAAGATCTCGAGCGAGGCAAGCCACCTTTGAACATCTTGAGCCTATATTTGAACTTAATTATGTTGCTTGAAAAATATTATGCATTGATAGGATCGCACTTAATCTGCTTGTCCCGTCTGCAAGGCAGATTGGCAGACCTACCTAATTTGTTGCATTTGACTCTCCCATTGTAATTGTTATACCATGCTCCCTTGTACCCACCTAGTCGCGCCTCGGTAATCGTGCACTCTGCACGGGTATCGACGGTCGCCTTCAAACTTAAAATCTGAGAAACATCTTGGGTAAAACTTGGGTTTTATAAAAGACTTGGAAAACCCGACACCTGGGTCGGTGCTTGCGAACTAAATGAATTTCCAAAACCGTGGACCGGGGAACGTACCGGGTGTACGGTTTCCCGCTCTTGCACTTAAGGACCGTTTCCTTGGAATTTCATCTAAACATAAGACAAGTATGACCACATGGGTGGAATGGGACACCCCTGGCTGAGTAACTAGCTTATCGGGGGAGCCATGATGCTAAGAGACATGTGGATTCGCCGGGGTGGTGTCGGGGAGGACCCCTGGGCTTCCTGGCACAGTATGGTCTGGGACCTAATCTGGTGTTGGTCTGGGACCCCTCTCGTTGGCATATGGCGAACCTGTGTCGGCTTTCGAAATGCCTTGTCATGAAAGCCTTAAGGTCTCTAGTCATGGCCATTCTGCACGGACTGGATGATCCGGGTAAGTAATGTCGTGTGGGTAAAGTGTACCCCCTCTGCAGAGGTTGTCAAAACTGTTCGAATAGCCGTGCCCACGGTCATGGGCGGATGTGAGGTGATTCCTAGCGTAGTTTTGTTTGACTACTGCCTTGTGAAATTTGCTGTTGTGGAATGGGTTTGATGTTTGGAAAATCTGTGGCTGATGGGATCAGCCAGGCCCGGGTGGCCGTTTGAAAGCTGTTGGCCAGGTGCCAATCTTAATCAATTCAAAAGACTGATACATTGCACATACTCCGACCGGACGAGACGCACTGTCTCTCCCGTGTCGTTTGAGAAGCATTCCCTTAGTTGTTTCAGAAAAGAGTTCAAATAAAATCAATTGCAAAAACAACAGCCTTTCTTTGAAGCCTGCATTAAACACTTATCACCCTTGCTCTATATAAATAATCCCCCCCAGTTGCTGAAGAAGATGAAGCGGATCCCACTGACGAGGAGTTCTTCCAGGAGCAAGCCGGCTACGATGAGTTTTAGGGTTTCGGCCTAGTTCCCAAGTCGCGCCTGTGATGTTTGGTCCAAGTCTGGCTTCCGTTTCCCTTTTGTAATGCAGTTGTGAGCTCGGGATCTGTCCGCAGCCCAACATGACTGTACCCCTACTCTATAATAAAGAGACCTCTGTTGCTGTGATATTCTATCTTCCTGTGATACCAGCACTGTTTCCTGGGACTGGTATCAGTTAACAGGTTAATTTGGAGCGTCACGGGCTAGTTCCGCTCGGGACTAGTTCGGAGCGTGACAGAAATCGCGGTAAATCTATAAATGATAGCCGATCGGCTAGGTGCCGATGACATATCATTTATCTTTGAGCCGATGTCATATATGCATCGATCGGCAGCCATTAATAAATAAGAAGGGACTAAATCTACTCGATCGGCTGCAGATATTACCAATATATAATCTTTATATCGATATATACTTAAATCAAGTGATTGGGATAGATCGGTCGTTATGTCGAGACAGTATAAATCACTTAGATCGAAATATATATTAATAATGAGACTATATACGTTCATAGCATAGCCGATCAGATAGATCTAGCATGTATCGGCTAATACTCCGATACCACTTTATATTAAGATATTAAAGCAAGTAAAATATACTAAACAACAGCCTAATATACTTAAATGCAGCAAGATCTTAACGTAAAGGGCAGATTTAACATGTCAATCAAGCATATAGGATAAAAAGTAGTTAAATCAGGTAAGATCGGCTGAAACTCCGATGCTACCCTAATCAGCAACCGAGAAGCAGGCTAGAGATTGAGATTCTAATCACGACTCATAAGATCAAACTTAACTGATGCAGCTATAAGTATAAAAAGAAGGACAATATCTAGACAATCAAGCCATTGGATGTGCCATAGAGTGGTAGATATCCTATATAATCTAAGTCAACATCGGTATTTAACTTAATCGGCTGCCTTCTATTGACGAATGTTAGCCGATTGTAGGTTATATATCAATATTGCCAGGGATTATGTAGGATATATGATAGCTCGACGATTTACATAAACAAGATTAGAGTGTCATAAAGATGGAAGCACTAATCCCGAGAACGCAAGCCGTCATAACAAGCTTTACCTCTTGTTGAAGATCGAAACCGATGCAGCTCAACCCGAAAGCAAGAACTCGTCGAAATAAAACTAAAGCAAAAAAGGGTGGCGATGCGCCGAGATTGTATTGAACGCCTGTTCTTCAAGTTACATAGGGCTCGGGGTCTATTTATACCCGAGAATTATAAGATATGTCCATACCGGACACAACTATTATCTCTAACAAACTCTAAGATACCATAAGTCTTTGCGGCAGACTTTTGCCCTAAGCATATCTCTAAGGAAATTACGTAAAACATCCTAATTAATAGATACAATTGCCTTCTCAGGACTCTATCCATGTGCGGCAATCATCTTGAAGCATATCGACTCAACCCGATGTTGTACACCAAGTCGTATTGCCGGAATCGGATGTACCACCTAATCCAGTCTGATTCAGATTTAGCCTATTCTAGTCGTAGCCGATCTGGACTCCAGCCGATTCTTACTCTGTTCCCGCAACAATCCTTATCTCCGACTCCGCTTCGATCCCATCTTCACCTCCGACGCTGATATTACCAAATTCGGTTGTTAACACGTGTGCATTCCATTCAAACGGACAATGCTAGTGAATTTACTTCAAAAGCATTTAATTAGAAAGTAGATAGAAGTGAGTGGTGGAGGATTGTGATTGGATGAGTAGTGGAGGTAGGTGAGAAAAGTGAATGGTGGAGGGTTGAGATTGGTTGGGAAGAGAATGTTGGTGGAGAGTTGTTATATTTTGGGACAAATCCTGAGGGTTAAAGTTGTTATATTTTGGGACTGAGGGAGTATGTGTCTATATTCATCTCTATAATTGGACTTTTGTTCTTTTTGGATGGAGTACGCAGATGCAACTGCCAAGTGAGATTCCGTTCTGCACTTGCATAGCGCCATACGTATACGGCCGGCCGGTGACCGAAGGCTGTCTGCCTGTGTACAAGCGCCTGCAATCTGGTCTGCCATCTTCTCGAGCGGGCCAAAAGTGGCCAGTAGCCCATGCAACCTGAGTTATTTGGCCCAATACTTCCAAGCGGCCATTGAGCCATAATAGAGGAGGCAAAATGGCTTAGCCGGAGCCACAACCTCTAGATATGGCACATAGGGCGGCCTAGAAACAGCGACGGAGGAGCTTCTCGTCGAGACTATCACGGCCCACCGCTCCTCGATCGCCGTCACCCACGAACCCCACTGTCGCCACCACTCCAACCGTCTTCTCGCTGGAAATGCGGCGCCCCTCGATCTAGAGGTCCTGGCTCCGGCTAGCCATTTTGCCTCCTCTGTTATGGCTCAATGGCGAAAAAAATAATAATAAGTTATGGTTGATACTTTGCTATTCATTATCACTATTATTTCACAACGGGAAAGCCAAACGAATTTCTTCACAGGACCTGGGTTGTTTAAGTCAATTACGCTTACAGCTTATGTTGCATGGTTTCTCTCTGACAAATAAAGTTGATTTCGCTTGATTTGCTAACATCCTTGTGCATTTTGCAGTTATATTCAAGAAAGTCAGATGGTGACCCTACATCTCCAGATACATGTGGGACCAAATGGCTAACAGACATCATTCTCAGAAAAGATCCGACAATGCATTTAGTAGTATAATGGTTGGGATCCAAAAATTAATTTAAATGAAATCGGTATTCCTACGGATTTAGCTTTGAACTTGGTTGTTTCTGAGCAAGTTAGTTCTTGCAACTTTGAAACCATAAATTTAAGGGTTAATTGGATCCATGCCACTGTAATTTTGCCATATTAGAAAAATGCCACTACTATTCACGAAATCTGTTGAATGCCACTGGAACTTTGTAAAATTGGATCCATGCCACCGCCATCGCATTTTCCATCCATCGCCGTCACTCCTGTGTGGGACCCACACGTCAGCTCCATCCTCTTCCTCCATCCCCTCTCTTCTCCCTTTTCCATCTCTCTCTGGCAAACAGCAGCAGCATGTGGTCGGCGAACAGCAACAGCAGGTGGCCGGCAGCAGCACCGATCGAGCTCTGACGCCCTTCACAGTTGTCTGCACCAAAGACTCGTGCTCCGTAGCTCTTTGCCCAACACCAAAAATTAAATCTCACCGCCGCCAAGAAATCTAGGTCCAATCTCTTATTTGCTTTGATGATTTGCAATCGCGTGGATGTTCTTTGCTGATCATACGATCGTTGGCCCTGCTGTTCGAGTTGGCCCACGACGACGACAGCCACCACGCCGACGACGACCACGACGATGACGAGGGCGGCGCTGCAAGAAAGCAGCAGCCCGCAGAGGCCGTCGACCAGCTGGTGGCGGCCACCACGCCGGCGAGCTGCTGCAGCGGCGATGAAGAGGACGTCGACCAGCTAGTGGCGGCCACTACGCCGGCGAGCCAGCTGCAGATGGACTACACCAGGACCAGCTCTGGAACGACATCGCAGCGGCGGAAACCGATACAAGATACGACGCAACGGCGGCGGCGATGGCCTCGCCGCCATCGCTGGTCTGTGAATTCCGCGGCGGCGTTCGTGGCCCTCGCCGCCGTTGTCGGCCGGCTGCTACTGCTGCCGCCACCACCGGTCACCTGCTGCTGTTGTTCGCCGAAGAGAGATGGGGAAGGGAGAAGAGAGAGGATGGAGGAAGAGGATGGAGCTGACATGTGGGTCCCACATTGGAGTGACAGTGATGGATGGAAAATGCGACGGCGGTGGCATGGATCCAATTTTACAAAGTTCCAGTGGCACTCAGCAGATTTCGTGAATAGTAGTGGCATTTTTCTAATATGGCAAAATTGCAGTGGCATGGATCCAATTAATCCTAAATCTAAAGTGCAACTTGCACCTTCTTACCAAGGAAGTACTGTTTGTCCGCCGAAATGGGAAGCTTATTTTGGTTCGGAAGGCAAACAAGTTAGAAATTGGTGATATTGCCTATAGAATATTGCAAGATGGTGATCTTGTTCTTGTAAATAGGCCGTCTTCAGTTCATCAACATTCTCTTACTGCCCTATCTGCAAAGCTTCTGCCAATTCAATCTGCCGTGGCAATCAACCCTATGTGACGTGACCCTTTCAAAGGAGACTTTGATGGGGACTGTTTGCATGAATATGTACCCCGATCCTCAAGAGTTAAGCTTGATGGGCTAGTTAGTTTAAGCAGCCAACTGTTAAATGCTTAACATGGGCGAAGTTTTGTGTCATTAACACATGACTTCCTAGCTGCTGCACATGAGTTAAGAGCATCTCCAACAGCCTCTCCAAATTAGACTCTCCAAACACCCATATAGCCAACTCTCCAAACACCCATATAGCCAACTCTCCATCTGATTTAGCTAGTCAAACTAGCTACTCGCTCCAACAGCCTCTCCATCTACCATCCCCATTATAAGTTTATGACAAATAGGACCCATATATCAGCCTCTGCTATCTTTTTCCTTCTCTGCTCTTAGACGCACATCCATAGAACTGCCCACAATCGAGACACAATCATGACCTAAAAAAACCAAAAAGAAGGGGAAGAAAATGTTCTTTGTGAGCCTGTTTACTGTCATGTAAAACACCTCTGATCAACTAATTTCAAACGAGACATCTGTTTCAGCAACAGGCAGATTGGCCTGCCAAACTGTATCATTCAGAAATTCAGAGCAAAGCTCCATTTCTTAAAAATTAAAAAGTGTACATGTGGAGATCGAGTCGTCCATGATATGAACATTTCGCGAGCTGACGACATGAACTCCGGTGGTGTCCGGGCTGTCCTCCGGCGAGGTTATCCTCATGTAGTTGGCCTTATCGTGTGAGCACCTGGTGAACTTCAGGTGGCTCTCATGGCTGTTCTTCAGGGTGTTCCCCATCACGCTGATACCCTGACAATCCTCAAAGTGCAGCGCCTGCAAATTCTCCATCTTTTTGGTCCAAATCCTTTGGAGCTAGACGAAATCTCTGATCAAATCGGAGCACACAAAAATAAACTCTCACCTTTGGAGCAGCCTGGGTAGTGCAATTATGCAGAGGCAAGAACAAGAGAGAGAAAACACCATTGTTCAGAACTTCAGAATAATTCACATCTTCTGTATTGCGAAAGCACCATTAATTGATGGGGATTGCCTCGGTCGAGTTGTGCTTTGCCTTGCACGCCCGCGCCCACTACCGGTGGCCATGGCCATCGATGACATCACCGCCGCTCAGCGTCAGGTCGCTGACACCGACGAAGTGGAGCCAATTGCCGCCGCCACCGCCGCCATCCGGCCACTCGTCGGGGCTCTCCGGCGGCGAGCGAGGCGGTGGTGGGCAAGTGCAGACAGATGTTTTCTTACAGAAAGCTGAATTTCAACAACTTCAAATGTTACGCTGTTCTGTAGCTGAATTTCAACAATTTCAGATGTTATGTTCTTCTATCTCACTAACACCAGAGCCATCAGTAGTTAAATCTGCAAACTTTCAAGGTACTTTTTGGACTGATAAGCAAAACCTAGATGTGACCGCTGGGAAGTATTGGGCCAAATGACTCAGGTTGAATGGGCTAATGAGCTTCCTCATTTTTCTTCCTCTTTCCTTTCTTCGATGTGGTTTGCTCTAATATCTAACTTTCAATCAACTGGTTGAATACACAAATATTGCAATCAACTGATTGAATACATAGAATGACTCGAAGAAGAGCCATATCCTATTTATACTACGAAATAATATATGTCATTGAGATGCCAACAAGCTCATTCTATTTTCATTGTGTTGTCATGCATACAATGAGATAGTCTCACACTTTGTTCACGACTTCTACACCAAAGGGGGAGAATAAGTAATACGATGAGCCTCACACAAATTAGCTGACATACTGATTTGACCGTGTGCTGCGAGCAGCCAATGGTCCGTAGCTCACATCTCGAACCCCAATTTTTTTTGAGCTGGGGTCATGGAAAGATATATATAAAGATGAGATTTTGGGGCTAAAATTTTATACAGTTCGATTGCAGTTTGGGGATACGGGTTGATGTAAAATAATGGACTGTAGACTACATATATAGATCTGGCATATAACAAAGTCGCATGTTTTTTTGGTTGATGGAAGAAATTCATAAAAACCGGTCGAAAACCGCTAGAATTTGAACAAAATTCAGAAAAAAATAATTTGAATTCCTGACAATAAAATCCAATTAAAATTACTCAATACCCAAAAGGTCAAAATTTTTCCATTTGTTCTCTTTTGACAGACTACAGCGGAATTTCGATAATTCCTTTCGGGTACTGAGTAATTTAAGTAGATTTTATTGTTAGCAATTCAAATCATTTTTTTTCCTGAATTTTGTTCAAATTCTAGCGGTTTTCGACCGGTTTTCATGAATTTCTTCCAGCTAGTCCATAACCAAAAAAAACATGCGACTTTGCTATATGCCAGATCTATATACGTTGTCTGCAGTCCACCAATTTACATCAACCCCTAGCCCCCGAACTGCAATCCAACCACAAAATTTGAGCCCCAAAATCTCATCTTTACACCTACTTTTTCTTCCCGTGACCCCAAGCTCCAAAAAATGTGGGTTCCGAATCTATATGTTAGCTAATTTGTGTGAGGTTTATCGTATTACTTATTCTCCCCTTTGGTTTAGAAGATGTGAAAGTGTTTAGAAGTCATGAACCAAGTGTGAGAACTATATCATTGTATGCATGACAACACAATGAAAATAGAATGAGCTTATTGGCATCTCAATGACATATATTATTTGCCAATATAAATAGGAGATGTCTATTCTTCGAGTCATTCTTATCGATTCTAATATTTGTGTATTTAACCAGTTGATTACGATATTTGTGTATTCAACTAGTTGATTGAAATTTATTGATGGCAATGAGATATTACAGCAAACCACATCAAAAGAAAGAAGGAGGCGGGGAAGCTCTGGCCAGCTGCGACTAAGAAAAGGGTTCGCATGATCCCGTCCGCTGTAAAGATCGACTGAGAAACATATCTTTAGAAGGTGTTCATATGAGAGTAATTTCGTGCCACCGCTCCCTGACTACCTCGGCCTTGGTGGCTCGTCATTCCGACTCCTACTCTAATCAAATTAGTTACTCCCACCCGATATAATATAATGAACATAGTTTCATTGTCATCCTTCTCGAATGTAAATGTTGTTGCGAGAATCCTCCGTCAGATCACTCTGCAAGACGGAAAAGATGGGCCGGCGTCAAGGTCTCCGTCTCCGTCTCCCATAATAATAAGAGAAAGGCGGAGGGTCTCCGTTGAGGGAGTAGAGGAAGATCTCCTCCAATGGCGTCAGCCCAACGAAGAGGTGAGATCCTTGCTCAGTTCAACGAGTTACGCGCCCATCTGCACCAGGTTGCGGGAGGTGAAGCTGCGTTCCGGGCTAGGTTGCGGGAGGTGAAGAAGCGCCAACCCGTTGCTCGTGCCGTCGCCATAGGAGGTGAAGGATTGCAGGGTCGAGTTCAAGTCCACCAAGTTACCGGCTTGGTGCGCCGAAGGAGGTGAAGGACTACATGGACGAGTTCAAGTTCACCAAGTTAGCGGCTTGGTGGGTCCGTGTCAAGTAAGCCGGAGGAGGTGAAGGACTACAGGGACGAGTTCAAGTTCACCAAGTTACCCAGCTTGGTGGGTCCGTGTCAAGTACGCTCGCAGAGGATTCATGGAGGTGGACTAGACTACTTCGCCAAGAGCCAATCAGGCAGTGAGCTAAAAAGCACTGGAGGAGGTGTTGGAAAGGATCGTTATCATCCTTCCCACACCGACTGTGACGATGAAGGTTGGAATCTAGTAAGAACAACTCTACAACAATTCACATCTGCAATTTCCCGATTGATCAACAGAAAGAAACTAATTTGTGAATGAACAAACAATTCAGCACTGTATTATACGACATTGTGCTTCTGATCCTTTCTATGTCTGGCAGAAATTTTAAGCGTGTTATGTTTTGATCAACTGCCATTCTCTTCTTAACTGCTTTGACAACTGCTTGGATTACACACTGTTGTGTATCCTCTGTTGTCAGCGATCAGATTTTTTTCCCCTCTTTTTGCAGGAAGCCTCTCTTATATGAGCTTATATAAAACCTCTTGTTGCATGAAGCCTAAAAGCAAAGTCCAATCTTTTACTAATTGGTGTGGTTAAGGCTGTGAACGAGATAATGATTTATGGAGTTATAGTATTATCATCAGAACTCATAGTTGGAATTGCAACTAAATAAGCTTTTGTGATGTTCAAAGCATAACTTTTCAGATGTTAGATGGAACTAATATCCTAAGGCTGCCAATTAAGATCTATATTTTTCCCCTGAAGGGTGTGCTGTGAGCTGAATATTTGTGTCCCTGAACTAATGTTGGTGTAGTGCAGATATACATCTGGCGTATGTAAGGACTGCATGTTAATTTCTCTGAAATTTTCTGAATATTGATTTGGGGAAACATTTTGTTTTTGGTCTGGATAGCCGAAATTTTATCTGTTGTCCCCAAGAAGCTATATCATTGCCAAAATACAGAGGATCAGACTTATTCAGAACTATCTCTCCATTGCCAAATTAGCTTACAGCCATGCCGCACCTCTGACAGTTACTTGCCTAATTAACTAGACAGTCACATGGCACCTTTTAACAAATTAGCGGACACAGCGCATTGTTATGAATAATTTGCACCCATGGTTAATTCTGAATAATTTGGCACATTATTCAGTATACAAGTGACATGCAAGTGGGTCTCAGACATCATTATTCAGTACCTTCTTCTTCTTCTTCTTCCTGTGATCTTCACGCCTCTTTGTACTCTCTGCCGCAACCCTGCTGGCCCATGCCCGATGATGCGAGGAGCTTGTTCTGAATTATCACAGCATGTACATGTATAGACAGATTAAATGATCAAGAAAATAACCAATCAGAAGAAGCATGCGACAATCCAGTAGAACTATGCAAGTCTTCAATCACTTAGCACCTACAATGCCTAAACATCACCTTCCAACAAAGATAACAACACATGAAATCTAGTAGCTTTGATTTGTATCAGCAGTACTAAAAATTTAAAAATATCGTGAGAAGCTTTCATTGTGCAGCAATTCTATCAATTCTAGAAGGCAAGAAGTTTAACTAAAAAATAAACTTCAGATAGAGCAAAGGTCCCATCTCTGTCACAAAATTCAGATAGAGTAAAGAGTCTAGCTCTAAGATGGTGCTATCTAATCAAGAAGCCTAGAATATCTTGCGATGATCCTCCCTCTGTGTCGATGGCAAGGTTGTGAAGGCCAAAATCTGGGACAAACTAACCAAGAACAGTACACCTCTCTGTCCCTTTTATCCTGTGATGTTTCTCCTGTGTAATTAGCATGTTTCTCCTGTGATATATGGTAAACTGGCGTTCCCTCCTTGTCTGAACATTTTGTTGTGATGTGAGAGTATTTATTTAGCTTGGCAATCATGCATGATTCAGTAGCTAGATCGATCTTGATAGCCGTATATCTGAGTTGGATTAGCTGAGGTATGAGATCGATTGGGCTCACATATGCATATCTAGATCACAATGTACTTTTGTTGCAATACTAGCATTTCAGCTTAACCCAAATACTAATAGTAGTACTACTTCATATGTTTTAGAGCAGAAATACAATTTGAGAATTTTGTTTTGTGTCATTGTGTGTCCACCTAATTGTCATTGTGTGAGCCCCACACTTAGCAACAGCACACCCTTTGCTAGTGCCAAATTATATAAGAACCATGCATAGTTTTAGTCACATGCATGAAATTTGAAAGCACATATATATGAGATGAGAACACACTTGATTAGGTTGTCCTCTCTTTTCATGGCATTGTCATATAGAGAGAAGTACATGCCCCATAATTAATTTTTTAGGATGCTTTTATGGACCAAATAAAACAAAGCTTTAACCAAACTAGGACTTGTGTAGTTTTCGTAACATCATGATACTAGGACTTGTGATTCTTTCAAAGTATTTATAGCTTATTTGTACCTTATGTTATTTTAGGAAGTTTGCAAGTATGTCTGTAAATGTATCTGAGGGTCATGGGATCGGTGATTCTTTAGAAGATTTGTCCTTGCAAGTATCACATGGTAAAAGATCAAAAGTGTGGGAGTTCTTTGAGCAAGATTTGGTAGTAACAGATGTTGTCCCAAGGCGGTGTGTATGTATTGCTCGGTGAAATTAACTTGTCACAAAAAATCTGAAACTTGTAGCCTTAGAGCCCATATTGTTGAGTCGTGTCCATCAATTAGTGAAGAGGATAGAAAGAGATTTTTGTCCACATTGAAGACACAACCTTTAGAAGAAAACTTTACATTTGATCTGCAAAGAAGTAGGGAGTTGCTCTCAAAATTTTGCATCCACGCTGAGGTTCCATTTCGAAAGTTTGAAGATCCCCTACTTTGAAGAATATGTCCACTGTTGACGGTTGTTAAGTACCAA
Source organism: Oryza sativa Japonica Group (assembly GCF_034140825.1). Taxonomy (NCBI): domain Eukaryota; kingdom Viridiplantae; phylum Streptophyta; class Magnoliopsida; order Poales; family Poaceae; genus Oryza; species Oryza sativa. The sequence goes on from NC_089039.1 coordinate 7,946,026, forward strand.
ATTCTCGCCATCAATACATGCATAAAACCATAAATAAAAAACATCCAACATAGTGGTAGGGTTTATTTCTAACAATTTCCACGAGTGTTGATGTATATTCATATGCAGGTGACAAACTCCTAAATTGACGATCAAATATACATGAAGGAGGAGGATAATCAAACCCATATCCAAACTTATGGAGTTTTGGGCCCAAAACCCCAATTAAACACCTCCAAATGGGCCAAACATCCATACCAATAGAATGAGGGGCCCAAAATAAGTGTCCAGGACGAAAACTGGGCCAACAGAGCCGGCCAGGGTTCTGTATAACCCTGACAGAGGCCGCTGGCCCTGGCCCAGGTTGCATTTGGTAGCATACCACTCCCGAATGAAGATTATAAACGTTTTCACCGGTGGAAACCATCATAAAATTGACACTTGGCACATGGAGGATGAAGATGCCCATTGGATGCCATGGAGGATCTCCACACTCCCAAGCAAGCTCACACTATAAATACCACTCTCCTCCCTTATTCTCACACACACCAAGATGTAGAGCTAAATTACAAGAGGCTATAAGTGTACTTTAGGCTCTTTATATATTCTATAGTATACTTAGAATAGGGACGGAGTAAAGTAGAAGTCAGAGAAATTCCGGAGTTGTCGGTAATCCTCTCCCTATTCTTGTACTTTGTTAATTACGCTGGTTCAATAGAAATATCATTCTGAGTAATTAAGATTTGCTTAGTGAGAATTATATCTTGGTTAGTTCCTAATTAGCATGCGGGATCATTGTTCACTATAGTCCATTAATTTATAGTGATTGCTTTAGTGTTTGGCCGGCACTAGAGTAGTTATTAATTACGTAGACGCGGTGTCTACGTAGTTAATTTCCGGTGGTTGCTTCGTATCCTACAGTAGGTTTGAGGTGGGTGTAGAGGTGGTGACAGCCCTCAATTAAACTGAAGTCCTCTCTGTCCGGGTACACAGTAGAGCCATATCTGGGAGTAGCGGGCTGGCTAGTATTTGAAGTATATATCTGGGAGTAGCGGGCTGGCCAGTTTTTGAAGTATCGCGTTAGGATTAAATTAAGCTTTCCATAGTCATTGTCTCTCACTAATAAATCCTCTCTACCATTTGCCTATCTTTGTTTCGTGTCCTTTGTCCCGGGTGAAGTGCTACATCGGTATCTTCCGTACGCTTATGGATTTTATCTGTGAAGTTAAGAAATACCAATATCCACTCATTACATGTGATGTTGAGAAATACCAATATCCACTCATTACAGCGAACTTATAAAGTTATTGGGTGTCAAACAATACAATACATAATGATGCACTCAATTTATTTGAGAAAATGAAGCTAGATACTTGATTTGATTTCCAAAGCATAGGTTCTCATATTTGCCTAACTTCGGATATATGGACATCAAACCAAAACTTGGGATATATGGGTGTTACTATGCCTTATATCGATTCAAATTTCAATTTGAAGAACAATAGCTATGAAAAATGTGAAGTACACATACACAACAATTGCCTTGGAGAGGCTATCAACAGGTCTGACAGAGTGGAACATTAAGGACAAAGTATTCACACTAGCATTGGATAATGCATCAAACAACACTTCTGCAAGTGGCCTATTGCAATCAAACTACAAACATGATTTGCTTTTTGAAGGTGAGCATTTACATGTGAGATGTCGTGCTCACATATTGAATATCTTGGTTCAAGATGGAATAGCACCGATCAATGATGCTATATTCAAGATACGACACTTTATTTTGCACATAGCCTCTACACCTTCACATTTACAAGTGTTAAATTGGATTACAAGTGAAAAAATCTTCCCACAAAACATGGCCTCACTATCAGTGGTGGAGGACAAGAAAAATAAGAGGCATGGTATGAATATGTTGAAATAAACACAAACAAGAAAAAACAGAAAAACATTTGTTGTTATAGAAAATGCATGTTATTATGGACACAAATTAGATTCAACTAGCAAGAGGACATCAACTAGGTAAAACATTTGGAATATATAAATTATTCACCAGAAATATTTTAAACAAAGAAGATTGGGCAATACACCAATCACGCTAAGTTGTAGAGCATAGATAATTTGTTAAAACAAAGAGCAAGATATGTACATTTGAGATCGATGGACCAAGTAAAGAAAAACAAGAGCAATGCAAGTATGTAGAAAACTAGTGATTCGGCTCGTAGCACTAGTTGGCTACAAATTAATAGAGCATATGATACAGCTATTGCCTGCGGTGCGGTCCGGTAGCCTGCGTCCACGGACTGTTGTCCCAGCCGACGCAAGGTATGGCGCGTGCCATATCTTGCCCTATCGAGCGGTCTGCCACTACTCACTACCGATGTAGAACATCAATGGAACTCAACGTTCAACATGGTCGACGATGCTGTAAAGTACAGAGTTGTTTTCAATGCATATGCAAGTTAAAAGGGAGAAGAGGCACCTACTGATGATGAACGGAAGAATGCCGAAGCAATTTCTGCTTTCTTGAGGGCTTTTGAAGATGCAACAAAGGTGGTATCAGCACATAACAAAGCCACATTACATATGTTTCTACACATTGTTTTGTGCATTAATCACGCTCTTGAAGAAGCGGAGTGTCACTCAGATAATGCTACATTGAGAGAGTTGGGAAGGAATATAAGAGACAAATTTGGCAAGTATTGGGAGAAAGATTACAATGTAGTGCTTCTAATTGCTGCAGTGCTAGATCCGTCTAGAAGATTGTTTTATTTAGAGTGGATATATGAGAAGACTTGTGTCACCTTGAGCGAGGTCAACAAGCTTGTTGATATTGTTAAAAAATGCATGAAGAAATACTATGACGAATATGAAAGCTTGTTAGGAAAGATGATTCACAACAATGGCCTAGGCTACTGAAGCGTCTCGTATCTTGGATTCACCTGTTCTTGGAAAAAGGAAGCTTGAAGAAGAATTTAATGAATATAGGTCAATAAGAAGAAATGGTTCATGGCATGGTGCAAAGTCTACGATTGAACGATACTATGAGGATGAGCTGGATAATAGTATCGATGGTGTTCTACTATGGTGGAAGCAAAATGCACAAAAGTACCAAATATTATCACTCATGACAAGAGATTTCCTCGCTGTACCACTTAGCACGATAGTGTTCTACTATATGGTGGAAGCAAAATGCAGAAAAGTACCCAATATTATCACTCATGGCCAGAGATTTCCTCGCTGTACCACTTAGCACGGTACCATGTGAATCCGTATTTGGCTCCGATGGTAGAATTGGGATACACGGAGCTCACTAACTTCTGAAATGCTAGAGGCTTTGGTGTGCACAAAGGATTGGATAGCTAAACTTCAAAAAGGTACAATGATACTATTTTTTTAAATTATTACAAATATTTTTTTATACTTGGTGTAAATCTTTTCTTGTCATTACACAACAATTCAACCTGCGATCTTTCAGTGCTATTTTGTATATTTGCTTATTTATTGGACCATTCATGCTGCCTTGATCTACAAATAACCATAGAAATAAATATTTGCTTATTTATTGTAGTTGTTAGCGTGATTTGTATTTGTAGAATTAGATTTCCTCTATTGAGGCTTGCAATGATTACTTTTTAGTTGGTAATAGTTGCTTAACGAATACTTCTTTTAGGTGCTTCTTGAAATTTTTGAGCCTTGCAGTTTTCTAATAGGGCATTTGGATGTTTAAATATCACCCCTTGCTTGGTTAGGTTGAAATCACAGTGCTAGTAGTCTTAGTTATAATCTGTAGCACTCCAAATATGTCAATTTGATTCAGTTGTTGTTGTTGGAGGCATGTCACAAGGGCCTTTGACAGAGGATGCCGAAACCACCGTACCTGCGAAACGTTGCTCAACGATCAAGGAGTTCGCTTGGGGCGAAGCCGAAGGGTGAAGCCGGAAGGCGAAGCTCTGGGGGCAAAGCCAGGAGGGTTCGCCACCTTGTCAGGGGCGGAGCCATCGGGCGAAGCTGGAGGGGTTCGCCCATGAGCCAGACGCCTTCGCCAGCAGGCCCAAGAGGCTGTACGGCCCAGCCCAAGAGGCTGTACAGCCCAAGAAGGCCATTCGCCGCACATGGGCCGATCCAAAGGCCCACTCAGAAGGCCCAAGAGGCATATAGACTCTATTTGCCCTTATAAATGTCCATCTCATAAGGGCACCAATGTAAATTCCCATGTACACATTAAACTCTATAGTGCATGAGTTTATAGTATGACTATAAATAGCCCCCTAGGGCATGTAATGGTGGGATCAAAAAAAATTCTATAATTAATATATTGTCTTCACCATTCAATTATCCTACTGTGTGAACCACGTCCTTCAGCGTGAAGCAGCTGTCTTTTCGATAGCAATCGTAAAAGTGGCAATAATAAACTTCTGTAGGAAAGAGCATGCTGAACTTATATAAGATCACGACCCTTGTGTCTCCTGTCTATACAAATTACAAAACTGTATATCATAATAGATCATGAGCCTTGTGCTAATAGATGGAGCCGAAAATATTCCTATTAATCTTGGATGCCGTTAAGTGTTTTGTAACAATGTATCCAGTGTACTGCTAGTATTCAATTTCTTCACATATTTATGCAATTTTACTAGTTCATTTCTGTTATTGCTTTTGGATAATTCAGGATGTTAGCATATCCTTGTGCAGAGAGAAAGAGCAATGCTGTAGGAGTTTAAATCCTGATAGTTTTCAGTTTTATCATTTGGCTGTACATGTCGATATAATATTTACATAATTACCTAATTATTTTGTTGAACTGAATTATACTTGTTATTTAATCAGGCACCTAAGGTTCAATATTTTTTTAAAAAAATGACTTGTGGTGCAATTTCCTACCTCAAAATCCACGCACCAAACAGAGGATATTAATTCCCTCCTAAACACCCACTCTTACTTTTTCTTATGGCCCGTTTGGTTGGAGGGAGTTTTTAGGAGGGATTGGGAGTTTAGAGGGATGAGGCTATTAAGAGTTTTGTTTGGTTGGGAGACATGAGAATTTTGGTGGGATGAGGATGGGGAATTGAGGAAGGAACTCCCTCCTTTTCAATACCTGGGTAGGGGCAGGTAATTGGGAGGGAATTCATCCTTTACTTTGTTTAAGCAAATCTCAGCCATCCGTTTTTATTAATGACCTAATCTCCAACTAAATTCCCTATCAATTTCCATCACCTCTACCAAACAAGATATTGGGATTAAAAATCAAATTCCCATCTTAATTTCATCATCAATTCCCTCGTGTAAACTCCCAATCCCCTTCCCTCGAGTTACTTTCCCATCTCAAAACCCACGCACCAAATAGAGGATACGAATTCCCTCCTAAATACCCACTCTTACTTTTATGTAGCAAACAAACAAGGATTGGGATTAAAAATCAAATTCCCACATTAATTCTCTTCGGCTTGTTTGGCAACTTGAGGGAAGGGGATTGGGAGTTTACACGAGGGAATTGATGGTGAGATTAATATGTGAATTTGATTTTTAATCCCAATATCTTATTTGGTAGAGGTGATGGAAATTGATATGGAGTTTAGTTGGAGATTAGGTCATTAATAAAAATGGGTGACTGAGATTTGTTTAGGCAAAGTAAAGGAGGAATTCCCTCCCAATTACCACCCCCTACCCAAGTATTGAAAAGGAGGGAGTTCCTTCCTCAATTCCCATCCCCATCCCACCAAAATTCTCATGTCTCCTAACCAAACAAAATAGTTAATAGCCTTATCCCTCTGAACTCCTAATCCCTCCTAAAAACTCCCTCCAACAAAACGGGCCATTGATTGACTCCCACTGTAGCTGAGGATTGAGAGAAGATTTGTCTCGTTATCCGCGCGCACACTTCCCGAACTACTGAGCGATGTGTGTTTTTTTTTGCAAAATTTTTCTATAGGAAAGTTGATTTAAAAAGTTATATTAATCTATTTTCTAAATTTAAAATATCTTAACTAATTAAAAAATTCGTAACTTTCCGTTAGTCACCTTCTTTTTTGTCCGTGTTTTCGTCTGTCAGCGTGTTAATTTAGTTGAATCGGACTAGAGTTCGCCGGAGAGATAAAATTAGGGTTCGCCGGAGAGATAAACTCAAGTTCGAGCTCAATATGGGAGAGATTTCCACAGGATTTCCTTCAATTTCTTGAGAGGAAAGATAGAATAGGAGATACAGATCCAAAGCCCTCAACTAATTTGAGATTATCTCCGCAGGTTTGGTTGAATGGGACGTGGGATTGAGGTGGCGTCTGGTGTAGGCAGGGCTCTAGCTCGGCTGGAGCTTGAAGAAGCTATTGTAGCGACAGGGAGGTAATTATACTTACGCTGGGACTTCTTTTCCTAGGCCCGATTGGAGGAGGACGCATACTGGACTTTAATGGAGAAAGGAAACGAGCCAGAGCCATAAATAGAGAAGAGAAAAAGGGACGGACTCTAGACTTTTCCGTATTCGTTCTAAACCTGATTTTGATTCTTTTTCCAATTAAATAATTGCTGATATAATCTATCGTTTATTTTGTATTCATGTTTTCAGACCCCAGCTGTATCCATGTGTGCTAGCCGGTATGAGACATATGATTTGGATTAAATCTAATTCTAATTATAAAGATAGGGCTTATATTTGATAAATCTACATCATTATATCTAGACCAAAACTTTTTCAAGATCCACTATGATCAACGAAGTATATTTTTCTTTCAATTAATGTGTTGATTTCTAAGTCACAATTGTGAATAAATATTTCTTTATTATGGTAAGAAATTAATTTATAAATCTGTGAAATTAATATATATATATATATAATATGAACCTATATGCATATGCACCAGTAATCTTGACCATCCATAGGCCTGTGCAGATCTTACAGCATGTATACTTAGCACTAGGATAAAATGTACCTACCAAGTTTTGTGCCCTTATAGTAGGGGTGAAAACGGTTCGGAATTTTTCCGGATTCCGGACCTGTTTTCGGAAACCGAATCAGCCGGTCGGAATTTTTTCGGAATTTCTCGGAAACGGAATTGAAAACGGAAATATTTTTTCGAAAACAGAATCGAATATGATAATAACAGTTTCCGTCGGAACTCGAAATCAATCGGAAAAATTCTGGAAAGTTTGTCGGAATTTCCGAAGTTAAAAAGGCCCATCCAAATAGTCCATAATTCCTTCCCAAGTTCCCAGCCCAACCCAAGTCCCTAACTGGCTAACCCTAGAGAGGAGAGAGATAGATCGAGAGAGGCTGTGGCGGAGCGGCGCATCCAGGGGTCGAGCGCGCCACCGCTGGCCGCCGTCCTCGGCTAGTCGGCTCCTCGAGACCTCGCCCCCGCCATCTCGCCGCCCTTCCTCTCTCGCTCCATCCTCGCCCCCACCATTTTCGCCGCCGCCACCACCACATTCGCCGCCGCCACCACCACAGACGACGCCGCCGACGCAGACGACGCCGGCCACTAGCCACACCGTCGATGCCAGCCACCCACTAAATCGCGAAAAAAATAAAATTCCAAAAAGAATTCAAAAAAAGAAACCCTAGCCGTCGCCCGAGCTCGCCGGCCGCTCTCGCCGCCACCTGCCCCCGCCTCCTCGTCGTCGTTGGTGGCGGAGGTGAGGAGGAGATGGCGGTGGCGCCGCCGCCCGAGGTCGCCGCTACTCTTCGCCCGAGGCCGCCGTTGGATTCGAGCGGGACGAGACCCGCCGCCGCCGGATCCGGGCGGGACGAGAACCGTCGCCGCCGGATCTGGCCCGTCGCCTCCTCGTCGTCGTCGGCAGCGGCGGTGAGGAGGAGATGGCGGTGGTGCCGCCACACGAGGTCGCCGCCCACTCTTCGACCGAGGTCGCCGCCCCCGCCGCCGCTAGCTCCAGGCCGGGCCGCCCCCGCCGCCGCTAGCTCCAGGCCGGGCCGCCCCCGCCACTGCCAGCTCCAGGCCGGAGCCCAAGGCGGCCGAGCCGTGCCGCTGCCGCTGCCAGCTCCCGCCACCGCCACCCTAGGAGGAGTGGAGAGTAGAGAAAGAGAGTTAAGGAAAGAAAGAGAGTGAGGGGAGAGGATAGAAAGAGAGAGAGTGAGTAGAGGTAAAAATATCAGGATAGGGAGAGAGAAGAGGAGATGAAAAAATTTGAAGGGAGGAGGAGGGAAAAACAATTAATTTCAAAATATTAAAACTTTGAATCGAATTTTATGATATTAAATGAACTCATGTGAAAAAGTTGTCAAAATAAAGTTGTAGAACTCGTTAAGATCTACCAATTTTCTTTCGGTCATTTCTTCATCCGAGTTTGATTGGACTATATAAAGTTTGAATTTTAAAATATAAAAAATTCAAATAATTTTTCGGGTAGTAAATGATTTCAAATGGGAAAGTTATCAACAACAAAGTTGTATAACTCATCAAGATCTACAACTTTCGTATTGGTCATTTTTCTATATGACTTTGTTTGAACAGTTTGAATTTGAATATCAAATTATGGTAACTTCAAACAACATTTTTAAGTACTAAATGATTTTAACTGAAAAAGTTATCAATAACAAAGTGGTATAACTCATCAAGATCTATAACTTTTATTTGGGTCATTTCTTCATCCGATAAAGTGATTTATAAGATCGTTCACAAAATGTATATATCTCTTATATAGTTTATAAACTATAGGAGATATATGTAAATTTTGTGAACAATGTTACTATCACTTTATCGGATGAAGAAATGACCAAAATAAAAGTTATAGATATTGATGAGTTATACAACTTTATTGTTGATGACTTTTTCAGTTGAAATCATTTAGTACTTGAAAATATTGTCTGAAGTTGTCATTATTTGAAATTCAAATTCAAATTATAGAAACAAAGTCATATAGCAAAATGATCAAAACAAAACTTATACATATTGATGAGTTATACAACTTTGTTGTTGATGACTTTTTCATTTGAAATCATTTAGTATTTGAAAATGTTGTTTGAAGTTGTCATAATTTGAAATTCAAATTCAAATTATTGAAACAAAATCATACAGCAAAATGACCAAAACAAAAGTTGTTGATCTTGATAAGTTATACAACTTTGTTATTGACAATTTTTTTCATTTGAAATCATTTACTACCCTAAAAAATATTTGAATTGAGAGGAAGGAGGCATTATAGACTTCTCGGCGAGGGAGGAGCAAAAGGGCTGGGCCGGCGGCCCGAAGAGGGAGGAGGGGAAGGGGAAGCCGGCCCGTGGAGGGAGAGAGAGGCTGCGGGCTGCGGGCTAATAGTGTATACTTTATACCTTATACCATGGCATTTTGCTGTAATTTTTTTTATAATATTTGTTATGCAAATTATACGAAGTTATAGAAGAATATATTTTGCTCTTGAGACTTAACAATTAGACTTCATATAATTGTGTTTTATGATGAATTGTAAACTGTTAAGACTTGAGAATTGAACTTGACAAAAGTTTGAAGCTCAGTTTGAGGGGTTTTTGTATTCCGATAAATTTTCGTTACCGTATCCGCGCCGGTTCGTTTTCGCTCCGTTTTCGGTTTTGATTATATTCGTTTCCGTTTTCGTTTCCGGGGATTCCGATTCCGAAAAAAATATGGAAACGAAAACGATAAAGGTTGTTTCCGTCCGTTTCCGTACCGTTTTCACCCCTACCTTACAGTGAGAGCAGGGGATGGTACATGATAAAAAAACCAAGACCAAAATACCCTTAAAGTAGTACTCCATTGGTTCTGTTGGACAATAACTCATTAGTCACTCAAAATTCCCACTTGACCCATGCACATGGTAGTGTTAGAAGGTAGAAATCACTTGATTAAGTCATATCATTAATAATAATTGTTAGCACTTGATTTTTTTGGCAGTTCACCTCAAATAGTTTTTTCTAGTGATTTTGATTCCACATGAGTTCTTATAATCTTTTGTGATACATCAATTTGTTTAACAAAATAATGCCAACACGCATATATAACAAATCGATATTTCATTTTGTAATTGTCATTTTTTTGGTGAATGAAGATATACCATTCTTGTAAATGTAGATATAATATATTGAAATTTCTTTTTGTATGTAGATATAGATCAAAGTTTCTTTTTGTAAAATGTTATTTTGGTAAATTGACACATATTGTTTTCTATATTACATTTGTAAGTACATTATTTAAATGTAAATCTAGCTATATGTCATTATTTCAAATATGTATGACATTTGATTTGAATTTGAAATGTGTTTAAAAAAAGCACCACAAAGTATATCATGTGAGTGTACCGTACCTCTTTATTGGAGTAATGTATACGTGGCATAATCTTATAATTTTTATTATTACATCAGATTTTTATTTAAAAATGATATAGCTGCAATTTTTCTCCTCCTAACTATTGTAATATCCTTCCTTCGGTGGATTTCATGAGAGATATCATTTACAAATGTCATTTAGTAAAAGATCAATTTAATATGTGTATGTTAATTTTGTAGTTATATGAAAACAAGTACGAATGCTTATTTCGGGAAAAAAAAAGGACAATGCAAAGTTGCACACCGTGAGATGAAGAACTCAAAACAACACTAAGAAAAAGAAAATAATATTAATTGTGTGTTTAACATGAAAGAGAGCTATAATCAGTTCAGGGGTAAAGTTGGAAGGCTAGAAAGTGATGTCAGAGTCACAGTGGCACTATGTACTACCTTCTTTCTTTGCCTTTATAGTTAGTCTTCACAGGTACAGAGCAATGAACACTTAGGCTGTGTTTGAGGAGAAGTAGATAGAAAAGATTGAGAAGATACGCAAAACGAGGTGAGCCATTAGCGCATGATTAATTGAGTATTAACTATTTTAAACCTCAAAAATAGATTAATACGTATAATTTTTTAAAGCAACTTTCATATAGAAAATTTTTGTAAAAAATGCACCGTTTAATAGTTTTGGAAGCGTGCGCGCGGAAAACGATGTCTATTTCTCACCCAATCCCCCAGAACGAACGCACCCTTAGTAGCACACATCTTGTAACACATCAATGGTTTAGATTTTAGGTGCAAATGAACCTTGGTTCACATATACTTTTCCATATATATATATATATATATATTAAATTTGTTTGGTGTTCCATGGTGCTCGGACACCATTGTTGAAATTGAGTATATACCCAATTCAAATGAGTATGAAACTTTTTCAATTACTTAGGTATTAACATTAACTACTTTACTAACTAGTTCAAAGCAAGTTTGAACTGAATTTGAACTTGTTTTTGTTAGATTTTGATTCTAGGTATATAGCATCCATACATATAATTAGTTAGGTATGTAATCATGGATTGTGAAATAAAGTTAAATTTGAGTTGTTTTGTTGATAGGTATAGGTATGAATCGAATTATTGTAACTAGGTATATACTAACAATTAGAAAAATTTGAGTGATTTTGTGCATTAGATACCATGGTGCCCCATATGAGTGTATATATATATATATATATATATATATATATATATATATATATATATATATATATATATATATATATATATATATATATATATATATATATATATATATATATATATATATATATATATATATATATATATATATATATATATATATATATATATATATATATATATATATATATATATATATATATATATATATATATATATATATTATACACCCCTCCCCTAGAATAACTATTCTACACCCCCTCCCACCTCCCTCCATCCCGTCGCTCCTCTCCTCCCATCGCTCCTCTCTCCCTCCCGCGCCCCCTCTCCCATCACTCCTCCCTCCGATTCCCCCTCCTCCCGATTTCTCATCCTCGCCCCAATCTCAACTTTTCTTCTTTTTTTTTCTCTCCCTCCTTCTTCTCTCTTTTTTAGAAAAATTAAAAATAAATCAAGACTCGAACCCATGATCTCATGGTTTATGGCGAGCACTTCTAACCAAATCACCATATGATGATTTGTGAACAAATCAGTTATATACCTATAACAATCATACCTTGTTACTATGATTCGGCAGTAACATTATCTCAGAAGGATAGTAACATCATATGTTACTGCAAAAACGTATAGGTTGTTACTGTAAACTTTATAGGTTGTTACTGCTCTTTTGGCAGTAACAATATGACGAAATTTGCAGTAACATATGATGTTACTGCAAAGAACATGCATAGTAACAGTGGTCCTATAGTAGTAATGTTTTTTTGGATCTAGAGTATTTTAAATCTCAATCTTTAGAGAGTACTAACGTAAACGTCATGTCTTATTTTTCTAACCCATTTGTATCATGGCGTTCGTAAAAAAAGTGCTTAACGAAACTAGAACCATCATAACTATTTTTTAACGTTGTTACTATGAAAAGCAGACGTGTTGCTGCATATTGGCTATCGTATTACTATGCTGTTCTAGGGAGATGGGGACTAAAAAAGAGGTAAATCTCAATCTTTAGAGAGCAATATCTCTCACATCATATCATGTATTTCCAATTCGTTTGCACCATGAAGTTCATAAAAAACCGCTTAACGAAACTAGATCCATCATGGCTACTCTTTGACGTTGTTACTGCGATAATATTGTCTTGTTACTGTACGATGATCGTCCTGTTACTGCACGATTCCTGCAAGACGAGAGCAGCAAAGTGGTGGGCGGGTTTGATCGGCGGGAGGACGCTTTGACCGAGGTGGGAGGGGGGTTTTGGGCCCTAGGGAGGGTGGGGGAGGTGGGTTTGACCCATGGGAGGGGGGGGGTGTACAATAGTTATTCTAGGGGAGGGTGTAGAATAGATTCACTATATATATACATATATATATATACACACACACAAGCAAAAATGCCCGTGCGTTGCAACGGGTGAAAAATTTATAGTGATAATATTTGTTTTTCATGTATAACCATATTGATGACAATGTTTGTATGGATGGTTTGTAGCTAAAACAATCAGAAAATTGAAAACATCTTCAATATAAATGGTCCAACCTTGACGATGGCAACCTTACCGATGTTTGCTTTACCTTTACCTAAAATAATTGGATTATTCATGTGACAACATGCATATAATCTAAAATACTCTTTCAATCTCATTCCTACAACCAATAATAGGACCAATCACATACTACACTGTCTCGCATGGTCAAGTCTATACAAAATAGAGTCATTGTGCACTCTTCTCTAAATAACAATTTAAAATATATTTATTTTTTAATATTATTTTTATATAATATGTTATCAAGAATAGTAGCTATACTTAACAAAAAATAGTTTGATAATTGCCTAAAGAGATACGCAGGGTCTCCAATACAGGAGAATAAATGACGAAACAAAAGCCGTAGAGGAGATGGATCCTAATCCGACCCAAGCGTTTATCAATTTAATGTTTTTTTCTGACCATTTTTTAGAGCGGCTTGTTTCCTTATGAATGGTTTTTTTTCTTGCGCAATTTTATCAAACTATTTTTTAGAAATGGCGTGTTTTTTTGACACTTTTTTTCCTTGCATTTTTTTTTGCTTTTTTAAAGACGATGGAAATATTTTTTGTTCTCATTTTTTTTGTTTTTAGGATGACAGAACTTTTTTTCTAGCACATTTTCCTTTGCGCGTTTAATTGATATTTTTTCTCACATGTTTTTTTAACCGCTTTTATTTTCTCACGTATTTTTTCTTTTTAAATGTACGATGAAAACTTTTTTAAAATAGTTATATTAGATTAGATTAGAGATAGAGAATATATATATACATACTACTAAACGAATGAAAATGGGTCATTTTGCCGCGCTTTTTTTTTCTGACTTTTCTTTTTTTCTTTTTCCCTGTTTTTAAGGGCAATAGGATCTAAGGTTTTTCTTTCTTTTTTTGGAATCAGACTCTTTTTTTTTCTAGGTTCTAGATTGTTTTTTCGCTGTTTTTTTTTTATTTTGACGGGTAGTAGAGGCCGCGCTTTTTTTCCTGACTTTTCGTTTTTTGGTTTTCTTATAGAATCGGATCTATGTTTTTTTTTCTATTTTTTTTGCCGCTTTCATAGGGGAATCGGACTTTTTTTATCTATGTTGGTTTTTTTCGCTTTTTACTTTTTATTTTTTTACACATCCGACTCAAACACAGATGATAAACCGGAGAAATATTTTTAATTTTTTAACCGACTCAAACACGCGGATGACAGATTGCGGAAACATCTTCAATTTTTATAATAGTAAAGATAAAGATAATAGTAAAGATATAGTGCTTCTACACGGAAAGAAAACATATGTTACACTGGATTATAAAAAAAATTGTCATTTTAAATTTATTTAATATTTAGTGTACTTTTATTTTTTTTCCGTTGCAATGTAGTACGGTATTTTCAGTTTAATAGCCAATTTTTTTTTTATATTCAATACCCAATTAATCAGGAGTCAATGACTCGCCTCATTTTACCTTTCCTCCTCTCTTATTGCCGAACGAGCCGTGTGGGCAAATCCAGCCGGCATACGTGTGCGCGGATCTAGCCGTCCAAGCCGATCACGACTCCCCAAAGTCCACAAATTCCCCATCTCCTCCACTCCACACCCCAACACATCACGACTTGTCGAACCCCGCCGCCGCTGCCAGATCGGAGGCGAGAGCTCCGATCCCAAAACCCCCCCGCCCCTCGGCGATGGCGCCGCCGCGCCATCTCCTCCTCCTCCTCCTCCTCGGCTTCCTCGCCGCCGCCTCCCTCGCGTTCACGCTCACCGCCGCCGTGTACGAGGACCAGGTCGGCCTCGCGGACTGGTGCGTTCTCTCTCGCGCTCTCCCCACTCCGATATCTGTGCGTCGTCTGGATCCGATCCGCGCCTCCTGTGCCTGGATCTGGTTCGCCCGGGCGACGGGATGTGGCGGGCTCCTCGAATTCGATTTGTTGTCTCGCGGAGTTTTGAGTGTGTAGTGTAGGGCTGTAGGGGTAGGGTGGGATTCATCTGTGTTAGTAGTGGTGTTCACTGGTTGGTAGCATATGCGCTATTATTTTGTACTATGGAAGATGGGAGTTCTTTAGCTTCCAAGTGAGTAGCAGTTTTAGTACGGCTGCATCTAGTTCGAACGTTTTATCTTCCTTTTTTTCCGCCTTGAGGATTATGTGCAGGGGCAAGATGAGCGTGTTGCAATGGCAAAAGGCAGGCCGATTTGGCCTTAAGTTTGTTGACTTATGCTTTCTGCAGATTAGATCAGATCAGAATACTTTCTATGTTGAATTTTAACTGGAGAACTGCGTAGTGCAAATTGCTCTGAGGCTTTGTTGTTGGTTACGTGCCTCTTGTTTAATTATGACTTTGGTCTGAAGGATGTATATTTTGGTGTTTCAATGTATTTGTCTGATGTCCATGATTCGCCTTGATATTTAGGACTTTGTTTTGTGTGTGTGGATTAACTTTGCTAAAAAAAAATTGCACTGTTTCCAGTTGTAGCTTCTCACTGATCTGTGTTGTTGTGCGATCATGGTTTTCCTTGTATATATGTGTTTCGTATATTGATGATCAATGGGTACACAATTTAAGACTTGATCGTCATGGTGACTCAGTTGCTGGCCTTGCACATTTTGCTTCAGTGCGCTCAATTATCCTGAGCAAGGTCACAATGAACCATGTTTGATTGGTTCGAGGGGCAGGGCTGATGTAGATGGTACACTGCCTGTTAAAATCTATGGTACTATAGGGTATACCTCTTCTAGACAATGGTTTGGGACGTGGGACTTGAGCCTAACCATGATTGTTGCAGCATCGACATGGGCATTGTGTAGGAGGTGCCATGGCGTCCAGGTGGCGGAGGGAGGATGCCACGGAGGCTCACTTCGCATTCAACATCTGGTAGGGGCTGCACGAGGGAGAAAAAGTGGTGCCTCTGTTGGATGAGGAGGTGGAAGAAGGGGAGATGGAAGTGGAGAAGAGGGGGGAGGGCACTGGGGTCCTGTTGAGGCCTTGAGGGAGTGGCGGCAGCTTGAAGAGTTTCAGTGGCTATGCGTAATGCGTAGGGGAAAGGAGATGGTAGGGTTGCAGCCTGAAGTGCTACACTGATAACTGGCCAATCCAGCCCATCTTGCCAACATAAATAGATAGGAAACTAGGGTTCCTGAGTTCAGTCCAACGCTGCCTCTTCCATGTGCTGTCACTCAAGCTTGATCCTATCCATGTAACATCAGCGGCGGCATCCCCCCCTGTGCGCGTCCTCTGGCTCCAAGCTGCGTCTCCAATATCCTCTCTATGAACTTTATTCCGTCCAAGTGCTTGTGTATCAATCTTCTGTTTCCTGCTCTGCACTCTACCTCGCCTTTGCTTGCCATGGCATCCAGGTGCCCCACTGGCACCATGGTTGCCTTACTTGCCGTGACAACCTTGAACCTGACAAATCCAGGTTGATGACCTAGGTCGATAACTCAATGTATTGGGTTTATGGTTACTACAATTTGCTGCTCTCTAGATTGCTGGCATTTCACACTAATGAATTGAGGAATCGTTCTTAGTGATGCTGCTATATACTACTCCGTACTTTACAAAAACCTAAGGTGGTAATTTGCCCCCCTTCTGTGCATATTGTACATGTTAACTTTTGATGGTCATGCCTTCTATTAAAAGGGAGTTTATCACTGATGTATTTTTTTCAATCTTATCCACTGTTGTGGCATGTTATTTCTGTTTCTAAAATTTTCTCAGTAGTATTGCTATTTTGATTTACTATTGTGTGCTGCTTGTCCGGTGCACTTTTAGGCACATGGAGATTTCACTAACAGTATGTAATTTTGGAGATTTACAATCTATTGACTGTTGTAAGATGCTGATATTCTTTGTAGGCATCAGAAGTACATCGGCAAAGTAAAGCAGGCAGTCTACCACAGTCAGAAAAGTGGAAGGAGACGTGTTGTGGTGTTGACAGAGGAAAATGTTATTGCTTCTCTTGATCTTCGTTCAGGAGATATATGTGAGTTTTTTTTCCTCTTAAGGAAGATGCAGTTCTTCTAAATATTTTTTGTAGATGTATTTCTGTCCTTTCCCTTATATATGCGTTGATTTTTACAATGCAGTTTGGAGGCACGTCATTGAGAAGAATGATCCTGTGGATGAGCTTAGTTTATCACTTGGAAAATGTGAGTCTAACTTTCTGTTTCCATTTGGAGGGATGTTTTTAATAAGAACAATGATGTTGGTGGTGTTTGTGTTTCTTATATGTTTTTAATCCATTCTTGATACGATTTCATATTTGCTTTACATTACAGTTGTTAGGCCTATTTATCCAAAGCTTGGTTTAGTTTTCCCAAAAATGTATTTTTGTACTGATACCTATATGTCCACTGGTAATGGTGGCTAGCTTTTACTTTAGTAATAAATTTACTGGTTTACATGGTTTTATGGAATGTTGTTTTGACCAACATTGGATAGTTGCACTACTGGACCATGTTTATTCAAAACCCAGCACACATAGGATTGCACACAATATGACTCATGAATCCATTGTATATCAGTCATGGACTAAAGGAGGAGCAGCATTATATGCATATTTCAGAGTTCAAGGTCCATATTTTCATTCTATCTGTGAGAACATGCTAGTGGACAATATTTATTTCTTATCTTGTCTAAGTTTTTAAAAGAGGGAGTTGGAGATGATGGTAGGTTCTACGCCCAACACTATATATTTTGCTACGGCAAATATGTACTGTACACATGTGCATATTATTGCAAGATCCTTAGTGAAAAAATATTTGCATCTTTGCATAGTAGGAGCATATGTAGGCAATCAATTGGTCTCATATGAGACCATTTTATATGTTTATATTTGAGAATAATTCTTAATTATTGCATTTAATAATTTAGAATTATAACATATTTAGCTGGGAATGGGATCCATCGCAATGCACAGATATGCTTGTATTATACAAGTACTTTACACATTTTTCTCCTAAGAAAAGAATATTGTGATACTTTATTACTTACAACTGAGCAATGAGCGCAAGAAAACTGGATGCTGTCAAACCATGTTTCTAAACTTAGAAAGTGACACCTTCACATCTGTTTGTCCCCAAACCCATGTATGCATTTACTGCATCCTTTTATCTTCTTTACCATTCTAAGAAAACAAAATCTGATTTTGAACTTGTCTTTTTCAGATGTTGTAACTCTTTCTTCGGGAGGTAGTATATTGAGGGCATGGAATCTTCCTGATGGCCAGATGATCTGGGAAACTAATCTTCAAGTTTCCAAATCATCAAAACCTCTTCTGCATGTTTTGGTCTGTATGGACTGTATTTTCCACCATCTAATAATTATCACATGTGGATAATACAATAAATATGTCTATATATAAATCCTTTCCTTGAGTGATCAGTTCTTGTTGTTTGCAGTCAAACAACAAAGTAGCAAAGGATAATCTGGTTTTTGTGTTGGCTGGACGATGGATTTATGCCGTATCAAGCATTGATGGGGTAATTTCTTGGGGAAAGGAGTTCTCCCTTGATGGGTATGCTCTATGCATAATTTCTCCCCATTTTTTACTTGTTTACAACATCAGAATACAGTGCTAACTTGTTCTCCGATGTCTATGCAGCCTAGATCTCAAGCAGATTATTCAATCACCTGAGAATGATATTGTATATGCTGTAGGACTTGCTGGTTCCTCGAAGCTAAACTTGTATCAGTTGAATGCTAAAACTGGAGAAACAGTAAAGCATATACAAGAGTCATTCCCTATTGCATTATGTGGTGAAACAATACTTGGTTCTCATAATGTGTTGGTAGCTTTAGATGAGACCAGGTCAGATCTATTTCTTATTGAGCTCAAGGGTGAGAGCATCAGCTACAACAAGGTCCATATTTCAGATCTTGTTCAAGACTTATCTGGAACAGTCAAACTTCTACCTTTAATGTCCAATGGTGTCATAGCTTTGCAAGCATCTTCTACTGTTTCCCTTCTGAAACTTAAAGGAATCGATGGGTTGGAAGTAATTCAGAGCTTTGAACAACCAGCTGCTGTGAGTGATGCGTTGACAATCACAGAAAAAGACGAAGCTTTTGCCGTTGTGCAGCATACAGGTTCTGAAATCGAATTTGTCGTCAAATTTACAAGTGATGTCACCGGTGAAGTTATTAGAGAAAAAATTAATATAGATCAACATAGGGGCAATATTCAAAAGGTCTTCTTGAATAACTATATCCGAACAGATAAATCACATGGTTTTCGAGCTTTGGTTGTAATGGAAGATCATTCACTCTTGTTGGTCCAACAAGGGGAGGTTGTTTGGAGCAGAGAGGATGGACTTGCATCAATTGTTGATGTAACAACTTCTGAATTGCCTATTGAGAAGGATGGTGTCTCAGTTGCTAATGTGGAACATAATCTCTTTGAATGGCTGAAGGTAATCCTGAATAAATAATCTGTTTTAAACTAGCTTAAGAAATAAGTTCTTTCAGAAAGCTTGTCAGTGAAGCTTAATGGCATAATATTTTATGCCAAATTTTATATTCTTTCGATATTTCTCTAGAATTCTGATATCGTTTGCCAGTTAATGTTTAAACTGTGTTAAGTAATAGTATCTGCTCATCCTGTGAATTATTTTTCCAATATGTGTGACACATCTTTTTACATAGGGACACATGCTGAAACTCAAGGGAACTCTAATGCTTGCCAATGCTGATGAACTTGCTGCAATTCAAGCAATGAGACTGAAAAGCTCTGAGAAAAATAAGATGACAAGAGACCATAATGGATTTAGGAAACTTCTTATTGTATTGACAAAGGCTGGAAAAGTGATAGCCCTGCACACTGGAGATGGACGTATTATCTGGTCAAACTTGTTGCAGTCCCTTCGTTCCTCCAAGTCTGGTGAAATGCCTTCTGCCTTAAGAATATGTCAATGGCAGGTTCCCCATCATCGTGTGATGCATGAGAACCCATCCATACTTATCATTGGTAGATCTGGAGCAGATAGTGCTGCTCCTGGTGTCCTATCTGTTCTTGATTCATATTCTGGAGAAGAACTTAACTCTCTGAAGTTAGACCACTCTGTTGTCCAAATTATCCCATTGACAGTGAAGGATTCATCTGAACATCGGCTTCAACTTATTGTTGATTCTCACTCCCGTGCTCATCTCTATCCAAGATCTCCAGATGCCATGAATGTATTTCTTCATGAAATGCCAAATACATATCTCTACACTGTAGATATTGAGACAAATGTTATCAGGGGGCATTCATTACAAAAGTCATGTGACAATTCAGCTGATGAGTACTGCTTTAGCACAAAGGAGTTGTGGTCTATTGTTTTTCCTTCTGATACAGAAAGAATTGCTATCTCCGAAACACGAAAGATGAATGAGGTTTGTTAGTTTCTTTCTTTTTCTTTATTAATCCAAAAAGTATTCCCAAGATTTTTATTTAAAATTAATATAACATGACATTTGCTTGTTTATTTTATTCTTATTGAAGGTTGTCCATGCACAAGCAAAGATCATAGCTGATCAAGATGTGATGTACAAGTACTTATCAAAGAATTTGGTTTTTGTTGCTACTGTGTCTCCTAAAGCTTCTGGTGAAATCGGATCTGCGGCACCTGAAGAAGCTTGGCTTGTGGCTTATCTTATTGATGCTGTAACCGGACGTATATTGCACCGTGTGACTCATCATGGAGCTCAAGGCCCTGTACATGCAGTAAGTAAAAGTAGACTTTTATTATTTTTCCATTGCCCCTTCCAGTCACTATTTCTGTGATTCTGTATGAAAATTTCACACTGGTAATCCCTTTTGTGATATTTTTTCATGCTTGAATCTGAGACAGTTACATTCTATTTTTTTATCATGGAACGTCCTGTGTACTTTGCATTTCTGAAAGCTATATTTATTTAAAGAAATAACATGGTTATTTCTTTCATGTTTCAAGGTTGTAAGTGAGAATTGGGTTGTATATCATTATTTCAATCTCCGAGCCCACAGATTTGAAATGGCAGTGATTGAGATATATGATCAATCTAGAGCGGTATGCCTTCTGCAAAATTTTGATTACATAAATTGATTTATCATTCTTTATTGTGGGGATAGTATTAATTTCACTAAATTTCATACAGGACAATAAAGATGTTATGAAGCTGATACTTGGGAAGCATAATCTGTCAGCACCAACCACTTCTTATACTCGTCCAGAAGTAATGGTGAAATCTCAGTCATACTTCTTTACCTTTTCTGTCAAAGCAATTGCAGCTACACAAACAGCTAAGGGGATAACTTCCAAGCAGCTTCTTATTGGCACGATCGGTGACCAGGTCTGTTTTCTTGTTTTATATGTCTCTTTTTCATCGACAATGTGATGCCAACATTATGCGTTTAATCTATATAAGAAATGGTCTAACAATTAACCTATATAAGATATAATTTAGCAATTACCATTTCTTTTCTTTTCTTTTCTTTTTTTCTAGTTTACACATCAACATGTGCTGTTTTAATTTTCTCTCAGAAAATGTGGACAAATATAATCGTCTGTATTTAAGTTACCATCGCATCTGGATTCATTTCAAAACAAATGAACTTGCCTCGCATTTAAGTATAACTGAAAGTATTCAATGCTTAATTTTTCTTTGGATACTGTAGAGTTGGTTATAGAGTTAGAAAAGGAACATGCTTGTTTTAGCTGCCCATTGTTTTGGTTTGTAGTTATTAATTTAAGGACATTACAACCATTGGAACTTTTGTTGCCGTTGTTGCATTGCAGGCATATATGGTTTCAAACTGTCATGTAAACTTAAATTCTAAACCAAGTGATGGTTAAAGTGTGTGTTTCTTTGTGTCATGTAATTTTTTCTGTATCTAGTGATGAGAAAAGTTCTGTTGGATCTGTTTCAAGTTAGATATCCGATGTTCAATATTGATACATAAAGCATGCATTTCCCAGTTGTAATTTCAAATTGTTGTGTGCCTCGTTTGGGACTGTCTGGCAGTTGTTCCAGCTAATATAATTTTGCCAGGAGTTCTACCCAATATATCTTCCGGGTTGTAGAAATCCCATCTGTTTGGCTTTGCATGTCCTCTTGCTTGTCAGAAACTTACTGTCTATTACAATCTGCTCAATTGATGAATGACATTTTGTGAAATTTATGGCAGGTTCTGGCACTTGACAAACGTTTTGTTGACCCACGTCGTTCAGTAAATCCCACCCAACAAGAGAAAGAAGAGGGCATTATACCACTAACAGATGCTTTGCCTATTATTCCAACGGTAGGTTCTCTTTTATTGATGAAAATTTAGTTTTTGTTATTCTCTGTAAATTCCGTGACAATTCTTGTACATATATTCCCTAAACTATTATTAATATATATTGATGGTAGGAGTATCTCCTGTGCTTCATTTAAAAAACTTAAGGTTCCTTTAAAAATTGTATCAGCGAATGGGCCTGTAGCCTAGTGCTTACAGTGCTCAAATAAAGGGCCTATATAGCCTAGGTTACAGCGCTCACATAGCACCTCTAGGTCCTGGGTTTGATTCCCCATGGGAGCGAATTTCAGGCCTAGTTAAAAAAGTCACTCGCTGACCCTTGTAAAGACAAGTTAAGAATCGACCTATGGAGGGTGGGCCCCTTGTGTAGGGGGCATGGGCCTCAAAGCATAGGTTAAGGACCGACCTATAGGGGACTAATCCACATGTGGGGGGTCATTCCCCCACCGGTCGAGTCTTTTTTTTTTAAAAAAATGTATTTGGTAATGCAATGATGTAGCCTAAATTTAAGATGCACATCCATTTACCATGAGCACATTTCTTCATTATTATCGACTATGATCAAAGTAGCATGATATGTTTTCAAATTTCAATACACTTGGGACATCATCAAATGATTGAATTCTTCACGTATGGTATTTCTCTCAAGTACAAGAGTACTTTGATGATATATATTAAGAAGTTCACAAATTTCTTTACTGTGGAATCCCGTTATTAGCTTGTAACCAAACACAGCAGAACTGCTTTAGCACTTTGTTCATGTTTATCTGTTAAGAAGTTTGACCATTGTAAGTTCACAGAACTAGTTTGTACAGAGAACAAGAAACAGTTTTCTTTTTTGAAATTGTACAAATCTATCTGAATTAGTTCCATTGAGATGAGACTTGAGAGCTGATTGTATTATTTTAGTTCCATTTGTATTTGCTTAATTTAGTGCATGCATTCTGCTAACAGACTCACTTCACTATTTTTCTCTCGCAGTCCTATTTGACACACTCTCTTCAAGTGGAAGCTCTGCGAGGAATTGTTTCTATTCCTTCAAAGTTGGAGTCAACTACTCTTGTTTTCACATATGGTGTAGATCTTTTCTATACTCAGCTTGCTCCCTCAAGAACCTATGACTCACTAACTGATGAGTTCAGCTACGCGCTTCTACTCATCACAATTGCTGCATTGGTTGCTGCCATTGTTGTTACTTGGATTTGGTCTGAGAAAAAGGAGTTAAGAGATAAGTGGAGGTAAGTGAGGCCTCAACACGATGCAGATGGATTTCGGGCCCTAGTCAGCATCCCTTTTCTTTTGCCATTTTTGTTTGTAGTGGTAGCCTCTGCTAGGGTCCATGTCACTTTTGACTAGGCCTTTCTTTATGTAACCATCTTCTGGGATGACACTCTTTTAAGTCTTATAGAAAGCCTCCTGTGCGATTAGAAATGCTGCGAATGGCATTGAAAAACTGGTAGAGTGCCAACGGCAGGCATGGATTGCTTATGAGTTGTAAAATTTTACCGCAGCAACTAAACTGTTTAGCAGAATATTAGTTATTGTTGTCCATAGAACATCAATCTCTTGTAACTTATTTCAACTTGGCATGTTCCATCATTATACCTTTTTCTGAATGGGTGATCTCCTGTGGTCCTGTCGTTACCTCTTTGTTGGACTTTGATACTCTGGCATAGAAGATCCTCACCACTGTGGTTTGTGCCACAATGCTAGTACAAGTATCTCTGAAGGCAGTGCTGTAGCAACCCTACCAGTGAACCAATCATCTGTTGCTACATCATGATCCACTGCTTTGGTATCAGTGTACCTGATATGGCAGCTAGTGAATGTGAAGTCAGCTGCTTTTCTGAAGATTTTGCAGTGTTGCAAGCCCTTCCCAGGTGTTCTCCATTTTTTATATATATAAATACAGAGAAGCTGAACCCTTGCACATTATTGGCTGCCTTAGCTCTGGATCCGTGTGCTTCAAAGCAGGGTTTCAGACTGTCCAAAACATAGCCCAATTGGTGATTTTCTCTGTTTGTTGTCAAGGTAGGGTGAGTGATCTTTCATCAGCCGGCTTCCTCCAATGATTGGGGGACACGTGAGTGGCATGCGTGCTCTCACACAGGAGAGGCTTGGCACATGGCTGCAGAATCCAGATGTGAGATGTCTGCCATGATCGGTAAAGGAGAGCAAAAGGGTGAGGCTTTTTTTTCCCTGGCCAAAGCAGTTTAGCCGCAGCATGAGATGGAGATTTTTGAGTTCTCTCAGCTCTTGCAGATGCAGGAGGGGTCATGTCCATCTTTCGGACGTTTTACCTTTCTTTCCTTCATTTTCCTTCAGGTGCTTGATCCTTTTGTTTTTGTGCAATGCAAACTTTGTGCTCGATGATGCTCCTTTCGCTCATCGATGAGCGTGATGGATCCTACTAAAGCCTACTCCAAAGCGCATCTCGCAATCGTAAGGGCTTGTTTTGGGGTCAATAATCAGGTGGACGATCAACGGTATTCGATCGCTTTACCATTTGAAAATGGAACTTTTTACTAGCATATCAGTCTGTAAATCTGTCAAACCAAGGGTCAAAATCTTTGCAACTTTTGCTTTTTTGGCTCAGCTATGCCATGGCCCCTGGCCGAGTTCTAGGCTGCATCAGCTCATCAGCTAGATGCCCCCCTTTATTACTGGCTCTCTGTCAAGTGCCTCCCCAGGTGCTGGGTGCACTAGCAAAGTGCTGATGTACGATGTGTGAAGTGAAGCTCCCTTTTTACTACTATACCTTGATATACTTTGGACCACCACTGTAGAATTGCCAGCCCAAGGGTAGACAAGCAAGATGTGGTTTTGCATGAGCTCACCTGCCTGAATTGTGTCAACCATTTGCAGTAGCAGATGGTGCATTGCATGATCTGCACCCTGTAGTTAGCAGTTGTAGCAGTATATAGTCAGAGTAGTACACCCAACCCAGACATGAACTAGTATGACCACCAGCTATGTATGATGGAGACAAAGCCAGAATAAATGCCATCTTTTCTCTAACGAGCTAAACCTGAATGGAAGCTCAAAAATGCTTTGTTCATGCCGCCGCCCGCACGCAACACGAGGTTCGCCGTGGACAAGCCTAAAATAACAGCTTCCTTGGATGAGCTAGGCTCTGGTAAATCTGTTTATGCTTGGACTGATTGGAGAATATCATGATGGAGATGCACTTGATATTGCAGTGGTAAAAATTCACATGTTCAATCTTAAAATTAAAAAAAACGTTGATATTAGGAAATGACGTAATATCAAATAAATAAAATGGGTGGGGTTTTAAACTCAAGCTGGCTAGCCTACCACCTCGTGGAGTTAGCTGCGTGTTCAATCTCAATATGCTCACAATTCCTTCTAATTACAATTTAAGTTTTTTTTAAGAAGATCATGATGCCATTGGTGTTGCTGGGTTTCTCTATCAGTAGAGCCTCCTTGCAAGTTTCGAAATCAAGCAGGCAAATTTTCTTCGTAGGGTCCTTTGAGTTGGTAACCTCGCTGTCAGCTCCTGTCTCGTCGTCTGGCACGATTCATTTCGACGAGTCCCATTCTGTAATTAGCCTTCAATTAGACGCTAAGAAAGCCTGGTTTTTACTAGTTCATGGATGGGTTAATTAATTGAGTATATGAAAAAGTTCTTGGTCTTTCTGAATCAAAAGGGAATCTGGTCTACAAATATGCATGACATGACAATCATGGTCGGTTTTTACCCTACCACAACACTGCAGAGAAAAATCTTCCTCTTGACTCTTCACACTATCTTAAAAAAAGAAATTTCGGTGTCAACTGCAAATAAACCTAAAAAAAATTCTCACACATTCTTGATTGTCCTCACTAACCATGAAAGAATTCAAGGCTAGATGCTTGTCTATGCATCGTAGAAGATGTGCCTGCCTCATCACCTGTCATATAGTATATATGTTGTCCATGTCTTAACGGGGGACCTATATATATAATTTTGTTGGAACCCTAGGGTGGGCACAACACCGTGGTGCAAAATTAGTTGCTTGTCAATCACATATATTCACAGTACACGTACGACAAGATGATTGGATATTTTCTCTCTTTGTGATCACTTTGTCATCTTTTTTTTTTTTTTTTGCTTTTCTAAATGTGTAACCTGTTGTTCAGTGCTTTCCTACCCATGGAGAACTGCTTCATGGCATGTAAAACCCTATCTTAGATAACTTTTGTCATAGCAAGAAGATGGTCCACATAAATCTGACTCCCATCACAATAGTTCTCTCCTTTTATTGCTGGTTAGAATATCGTTCAGTATAGGCCAGATTCTCTGCTCAAATGAGTCAGAGGCCATGTTTGGCGAACTGGAGATTATATGAAATAGCCAGTGAAAATATAGATAAGTACTCCATCCGTCTTAAAATATAAGAAGTTTTGGTTGGATGAGACATATATTATAGTATAAATATAGACAGACAGCGTATCCAGATTTGTGTTATTAGGATATGCCACATCCAACAAAAACTTCTTATATTTTGGGATGGAGGGAGTAGTTAAAGTCTCATGGCTCTTGGCTAATAGTTTATTTCTAGATTATATAACTAATAAGTTTCACACTATATACAAAGGTGGAATTTTGTCTGCTAGCTTAGGAAAGTTGAAGATTCTCGTAGTAGCTCCTGTGCTGTTAGAAGCTCCTTAAACATGGCGTAACTAATTCTTTAAAGGAAGTTAAGCTTTTTACCAGCTCTATACTAAAGCAGTGTAAGGCCTCCAAATTAAATATTATCCCTCCTATTATTATGAACTCCCTTTGCTCATAAATATTTAACATTTTGGATGAGATTTAATTAGTCAAACTTTTAAAACTTCAATACTAAATATTTTCTTAAATGACTTTTAGAAAAAAAAATCATGCATATATTTCTATTAAAAAGTATTTATTATACTATCATAAACGATATTGCAGAACCATATTCTAATTCAAAATTGATTACCAAAGTTTTAAAATTTTGATCGAATTTTGTTCAAATATTTTTTATGTAGCATTTAATTTGGTGTGCGTGTGTGTGTAATCCTGTGTTAGTACAAAGTTTTCACTTCTTGGCAAACTACAACCACCTCATAATCAAATCCATGTATTTTTGCTTAATTTTTACCCTAAAATTTACTCATAAATATGATAGTACACAATACAGTCTTAGAGAGTGTTCACTTCTTGCAAAACTACCACAACATCATAAGCAAATCCATATTTTTGCCAAGTTTTTACCCTAAAACTGAACTTTTTATAGTTAATTTCACGTTTTGAAGAGATTGTCCCCCGTCGTTAATTTGTCTCTTGTGTGTTTCGAAAGACTAAGGCCATCCCAACCCTCCATGTCATCTAATGTCCATATCATTAAATACATTGTCTAAGCAAAAATCATACTCCTACTACTATGTGGCAAGAGAGTTAATGAGGAGAGAGGTAAAAATATGAAGAAACCATTCTCATGCAAGAAACCATCTCTACACAAGTAACAAGAATGAAAACAATGGGATATGTGGATAAAAGGAGAGAGAAGAAAGATGATTGGCTAATAATTGAATTTGAAGACAACATCCATCGGATATACTAGATGAATACCCCGCCACGTTGCTGCGGAAAATTAAGTTGCATGATATGTACAAATAAGATGTAATATGATTATCAAAACTAAAATAAATTGATAGTATAATTTTAAGCCTAAAAATAATTGAGATTGTATGGTTTTACGAGAGAATAAAGAAGAGACAATTTGAACCATAGATCTATCATCCAAAGGCTAAAAATAATTAGGGTGATGTGGTTTAATGAGAGAAAAGAGAAATAATATTAACTACACTTAGTGGGGATAAACTATATAAATATATATGATAGTATATATATGACATGGCAAGTATGTAAACTACTACATAGTTTCTGGGTCGAGGAGCCTGATACATATATAACTAGTTTCTAAATTCATGACCGGCAAAACGTATGGTAATTGTAACCGTTGCTGGCTTTAATTGCTGCTTCAATTAAACTGCGATATATATATAAATTGGAATTTTCGAAGTACCGTTTTATGATGAGCTGGACATTACTTTTACTCTTTTAGTATAGCTTTAGCTTGATATTCAGATGCACGTATACGTGTCTATAGGGATAAACATATGGAAACCACGTATTCTAATTAAAAGCACGGTAAGCATGGTGCTTTTCAATTTTGCGAGGGGTCGCAGTGACCAGGCCTGGGGTAAAGACAGAGAAGGGCGGCGAGGAATTGGTCGACTCAGGTACTACCCAGGTGCGAAGAACCCTGGAGGTGACTGCAATGAGCAAAAATGTCACTCACCGGCCGCGAAAGCCCGATCCAGCAATATCGCGTGAGTGAAGAAGGGCAATGCCGCTTGTAAAGCTCTTTCGTCGAGTGCGCGATCATGACAGGACTCGAGGAAGAAGCCTTCATGACTGCAATTTCCAGCCGGGAAAGAAGATCTAAGGCCACTGCTAAGATCAGATTTTTTTTTGAAACATGCTACAGACGTAGGCGCTCTTATAAACACGCATACATTTACCTTTATAAACGCAAGTGCGTACGACCTATCCCTATGAGACGATATTGTTGTATAAATATATAAATATATATATATATATATATATATATATATATATATATATTTATATATATATATATATATATATATATATATATATATATATATATATATATATATATATATATATATATATATATATATATATATATATATATATATATATATATATATATATATATATATATATATATATATATATGTTCTCCTAGCTAACCAGAAATGTGATCCGGATACATGTGTTTTGCAGGCAAAGACTTATGTTACAATTATATATATATATATATATATATATATATATATATATATATATATATATATATATATATATATATATATATATATATATATATATATATATATATATATATATATATGTTCTCCTAGCTAACCAGAAATGTGATCCGGATACATGTGTTTTGCAGGCAAAGACTTATGTTACAATTATTCTAAATATTTGTTTTACCATTATCGTTTTAATTAGTTGAAGGCCTACAAATTTAGCACAGTTCCCACCAAATTAGCTTGAACATGGGCGATGTGTGTGCACACTGATTTAATATAGGATATATAGGATACTCCTATTGTTAGATTCTCTCTCACCGACATTTGCTGCTGAGGAGGATTGGACGAGTTGCAATTTGAGCAATTGAGCATGATGTATGCACGAAGGCTAGCTAAGCTAGTACTATTTTTCGCTCGCATATGGCATTGCTATTCTCCTATATGCATGTGAGTATAGTTTTATAACCCAATTTTCTATGGAAATCAACACGTTTCTACGGCCGGAGGGCATGATTGAAGATCTAGTTCATGATTGCGTGTTCAACAAAATTATAATAAGTTGTACAATCAGTTATACTCCCTCCGGATTAATAATACTTATCGTTTTGGACAAAGGCAGATCTTAAAAAAAATAACTTTGACCATTATTTTCTATTATAATATGTATAAAAGTGTTAATAAATATATAATTTTTTTAAAGTACTTTTTAAGACTAATCTATACATGTAGTCACCATATTTGAAAGACAAATATTTTAAAAATGATTCATAATTAAATATTCTAAAGTTTGACCTCACATTTGTCTAAAATGACAAGTATTATATTATCAGCCCGGAGGGAGTAATTTTGAAGATTTCTGCTCACTCCATTTCAAAACATAAGTCATATGCTTTACTGATCAAAGAAGAAACAATAAGGTACGTACCAAAATATAAATACTTCTAAGCTACAACACTATCGAGAACACTACTTATCCATTAACTATTTCTCGTTTTCTTTTCCATCTTACACTAACCACCCTCCCACCGAACCATCCCTCGTTACTAACCATTTTTTCTGTCTTTTCTACTCAACTTTAATCTCTACTAAATAATCTAAATATAATGTGCATATATTTTGAAATGTTTGAAAATGGAGGGGTATATTTTTTTTTCTAACCAAATCACATCTCACGCCAGTACAACTATGCCTCTGGAAGACACACGCTGGGAAAATATGTTTCTCATGCCTAAGCTCTTGATACTTACTACTAATTGGATGAGACACATCCTAATATTATGAATCGGAACAACTTTCCTAGCTAGCAGATTCGTAGTGCTAGAATGTGTTACATCAAATTCTAGGTTTTTATATTTTGGGACGGAGGGAGTATGTCCTATATGTCAAAAAAAATTAAGCTAGGTTTCCAGCTTCACAAATCTATATATGTGATTACATTGATAACATCTGAATTAGTCATTTTGTTTTCTATTTTATAAGAAATATAAAATTATGAACCACTTTAATTTAGCTTATAAAATACATTATGATTTTTGCCATTTTCAATTATATGGTTACATTTTGTGTCTAAACCTGGGATCTTATATATTTACATACGTTTTTTTTAAAAAAAGGGAGTAGCTATATTTTAGAAAAAAGTCAAATCATCTTTACATTATAAATACATTGTATTCCCTCCGTCGAAAAATAAGTTAATTTAGTAAGGGATATGGCATATCCTAGTACCATGAATCTGGATATGATATATCACATCCTGTACTAGATTAACATATTTTTGGAGGTAGTACATTGTAAATTTTAAAACTTACACTATATTATATTGTAAGTTTTAATACTTATATTTAAATTTTTGAATTAGGATTAAAAGTAATTTATTATCCTATCAAGAGAAGATGAAGAAGATAAGAGAGGTAGAAGTACACTTAAGTATATAACATAGAGCAATTACATAGATTTAGAAATAACTGAAATTAATTAGAAAAATATATTTTTGACCAACCCGAAAAGAAAGTCTTCAAATACGTATCATGATCCTACCTGTACCTTCAAAGAAATGTAGATATTGTCGTTGTATTTTTTTTAAATAACAGTACAAACGTATGCGTTCACAATATGTATACACTCATCCCAATGAATATACACACGCATATTCTATCTCTATAAGAACATTTGAATTAAAGACTAGACCGTCACATCTTGAGAAAAACAAAGTCATCATGGACATATCGCTGTTAACAGATACATCACTCACCATAGAAAGAATAGTAAATGTAAGCATCCGTGTTAATTCGGGTGGGCTGATTTTGCACAAGGAATCTAAATGTCGTTATACTTTTAGTTTGGTATAAGAAATTAATTAAAACATCGCACGAGATATATATGGGTGTGTTTGCATCTTTTTCCCAACCCATCTCCCTCGTATTCCATGCGCATGTTTTTCAAACTGCTAAACGGTGCGTTTTTTTAAAAAAATTTCTATACGAAAGTTGCTTAAAAAATCAAATTAATCTATTTTTTTAAAAAAATTATAAATACTTAATTAATCACGTACTAATGGATCGCTCCGTTTTCCGCGTTCACTGTGGCATGTAGGGAAACTGGAGTAGTACGAATTCCTTTTCTCTCTCCCATGTTCCGTGTCGGACGGACGTATAGAAAACTCGATCGGTAGGAGTAGTAGTAGTAGTAGAAGACCAGCACTCCAGCAGTACAAGTATACCCCCGTTGCCGTACGACAATATATACAACTAGTACCAGTACTAGTCGGTAGTGAAAGCTTGTGACTTGGAGGCTGCAGGCAGCACGGATAGGAGCAGTAAACCGAATTGCTGTGGATCGATCGGTGTGAGCTAGAGAGCGCGGGTGTCGCGGTCGGAGGGGATTCGGCGGTCGGGGGCGTGTCGCCGGCGCGCCCAACATCCCCCACGTACGCTTTCTCCCTCCCTCTTTACTGCACTCTCTCCATCCATCGCACGCTCTACCTATCATGCCCCGTCCTTTTCTTTTCCAACCAATATAATCCACCGTTGAGGCGTGGAGGCCGAGTTTGCTTCCAAAATAATTCTTTCAGTTTTCAATTTTTCCATCACATCAAAACTTTCGTACACACACAATCTTCCAACTTTTTCGTCACATCGTTTCAATTTCAACCAAATTTCTAATTTTTGGTGTGAACTAATCACAGCCTGATATTTTTCCCTTTCCTTTTTCTCATTTGGTCTTCCGAAACCTGGAAAGCTGGAACCAGTAAGCGTGTGGGATGAGGTGAGACGGGTTAATTAGATCCATTCAGTCTTTTGGTATGGGAGGTATACTATCTACATGTTTAACATAAGGGTTGAAATGATCGTGTTTTTTATGGGTTGAGAGGGTATGGCCCACATGTCAATGACATAGAGGAAGTTGGTTGAATTAGTCCATCAATTTTTTTTAGAGATAGAGCTGACTTGGATCTAAGAAAATATTTTCTTTCAGGGATCATCCCATCCATTCAACCAAATACATGCTTATAGATGAGTAGTACTTCCTCCGTTTTACAATGTAAGTCATTATAGCATTTACCACATTCATATTGATGTTAATGAATCTTGATAGATATATATGTCTAGATTCATTAACATCAATATGAATATGAGAAATGCTAAAATGACTTACATTGTGAAACGGATGGAGTAGTATGATTGTGTTGGGAGTAAGTACAATTCGTCAAAACATATATCACAAAATTTCAAGTATACAAATAGGGGCACATGTAAGATAAACCACCCTAACCCCCAAGCTTCGACGAGCTCGCGCCCACCACTGTCCAACCTTCATGTCTGATCCATGCCATCATTGATCTCCATGCACCTTCACTGCCATGAAGCTCCATGTCATCGTGAGGAGAGGGAGGATCAGGATGAGAGCCTCACACTACTTTAAAAAAGGTTTCTCGTGACAGTCAAAACACGTTTTCGCTAGCGGTAAATGGCCCCGCCAGAGAGTAAAAACCAGTGAAGATGTAGCATCTGTGCTGGCGGCGACAAACCACTAGCGAAGATCGATTTTCGTTGGCGGCCGGCTTAAGGCAACCACCAGTGAAAATCGTCTTCGCTGGCGGCTGGCTAAGACAACTGCTAGCACAAATAACACTTTCTCTTGCGGAAGATAAAGACACCCGCGAGTGAAAAAAATTTTGGGATTAAAAAAAGGAAAATTGGAATCCAGATTTTGAAAAAAAAAATTGAAATTCGCTGGTGTGCCCATCCTCTATCGCCGGCGACAGGGAGGGCGGAGGTCGACGAGGAGGTGGATCGCCACCGCCGCTCGTCTTCCTCGGCAGTGAGCCATCCACCGGCGCCCATCAGACCTGCCACCTCGCGAGTCCACCCTCCGCCTAGCCGGTGGATCCGCCGTCCGCAAGCCTCACCGTCGCCGGTTCCGCCATCGGCACGCCTCGCCGTCGCCGGATCCGCCGCCTCGTGAGTCACCGGTGCTCCGCCTGTCGACCGAGCCGCCGTGCGCCACGAGCTTCGTTGTCGCAGCTCCTGAGCCCCCCACCCCTCGTTACGTTTTTGCTGGCGGTTTTCGCGTATGACCGACAACAAAAATGATAGGGTAACACTATGAAAAATCTTTTTTCTAGTAGTGCCATGGCCACATCCAAGCAGGGGAACTCGATCCATATGCCACTGATCTACCTCCTCAACCACCATGCGGGTGCCTTGCTGCCCACCTAAACCATCACGCAAGTGCCCTCCTCATTGTCGAAGAAGTTCACACCTTAGTCCCTGTTTAGATTCCAACTTTTGTCTTCAAACTTTCAACTTTTCCATCACATCGTATTTTCCTACACACACAAACTTCTAACTTTTCCTTCACATCGTTCTAATTTCTTCAAACTTTCAATTTTAACGTGTAACTAAACACACCCTAAGCTTCCTAGTTGCCGCCGAGTCCTCTGTGACCATTGCCAAGGCCTCCGTGCCCGTAGCCTACCTTAGCTTCTCTGTGTTATGTCAGGTGGTGAGCTGGAGACGAAGAGAAAGGAGAAGTCTGAGCAGGTGGTAGCGGGCTAGCCGGTGGTGAGCTGATGACGCGGGAGTCCAATCAACAAGAGCTAGCTATGTAGCGCTTCAATTTTTGAAATGCTCTTCATTACCCTCAACGTACGCTGAATTTTTTGAAAAGTGAAAGGAGAGGGGTTGTTTATATTTCTTTTTTCATTTTTGGGTGTTTAGTGCAAAATGATGAGCTTCTCTGTGTGAAAAAGATATAAGGACTAAAATAGAACATATCAAGTACTGATGTAAAAAAAATTAAAGCTACACTTGAAGCCACTTGTATTGTGAGAGATTTTCTTTTTTTATTTTGAGATGTGGCCTCAGCTTCGTGAAGGACATATGGTATACAAGGTTGCTACTAGGAGTAGCTTGTATTGTCCATCCCCTTAAGGATTGAGTGGCAGCAACATGTATGGGATAATGGGACTTAGGGGTGGTGTGGATAAACAAGGAAAGTGAAGAAAAATGAGGAGTGATACTTTTAGCTGATGGGTAGGGACTAGGACAAAGGATCATATTATTTGCAATGCCTCTTTATCCCATATTCCCAAGAAAACATAATAGATATGTAAGCTATTGGATATACGTACATATTGTAGTTGGAAAAATATGATTAATGGATAAAAATTAGTCACCCAACAAATAACACATCCTTTTCATATGGTGTAGCCTGGATCCATGCTTACCATATTAATTAAAAGTTTTTTTAAAAGATCCCAAAATAATTTGGAGATATATAAAGGAAAAAAACAATTATTCATATTGGAATAAAGGCAGTCCCACTGCTCTAACTATAGAATGGTGCTCAAAATATTTCTGTACTTGCTCCGGTTTACAAACAACTAATAGATGGAGAAAATGGATACAATACAATAGGGCATATATATATATATATATATATATATATATATATATATTTCAAATTACTGAGACCGAAATTAGGGCATGTATATATATATAAACAACAAGAAGTACTAGAATGAGTGTTAACATGGATGAAAGATTGAAGGAGAGAGTAGAGCCGAGTAAAACATATATCACTCTTGACACAACACAGGAATCATGGTTCTAGGAATACAAGTGCCTACTTCTGTTGCTAATCTTCTAGGTGGTTGGTCAAGGGGCTTAGTACCTAACCTTAGAGATCAACTTTTCGTGGGAGTTGCAGCTATCTATTGGACACTTTGGCTTGCTAGGAATGATGTAGTCTTCAATGGCTCAAATATTAACTCTCTCTTACATGTTATTTTCACGGCGACACACTGGGCTCGCCAGTGGTCTTAGCTTCTTAAAGAAGGTGACGAGGAAGCGGTGAAGATTGGGTGCCAAAAATTGGAAGTTATTGTTATGGAATTCTACTCAAAATCTAGGTGGAATTGGAGAGCAAGATTGAATTGTTAGTTGAAATCTTTTGTTGTGAGACTTGTTCTGGATGTCTTTGTCGTCCGCCTGCCTCTTATGGTGGCGTTTGCTTTTGAACTTGTTTGTAAGCTTAAGTGCTTGACAATGTAATACTGTGGCTGTGTACATCCTTCGGGATGTAGAGGCCGGGTTTTATTTAATCCATTATTAGAAAAAGGAAAGAAACTAACGGGAGAGATCGAGCTGGGTGAGAATAAAATTAAAGATGGTAAATGGATTAAGTATGTTAGATTTAGAACCTATTACTACTAGTATAGTAGTATTATATATCGAACAGCATTTGATCGATGTATTATATATATGCACTGTATAGAAGCTTGGACGGCCAGACTTAACTGTTGAACATGCATGCACCTCAGTTTTTCGAAGAGATCAACAGCTTGAATTGATGAACTGGACAGCAACAACTCGAGTAGAACAGGAGCCGAGAACAGATTAATTAACTATAAATACGCTGGACAAAGATCTAAATAGCAAAAACTATTGCGACGACTTACAACTTGTAATGCAAATTGTGATCCCAAAAAAGCAAATTCAAAGATAGGTGGTCGATCGATGTGACCTGAAGACTGAAGTTAATAGATTCTAACGGTGGAGCTAGCGTTTTTAATACTCCCAACAAAAGTTACACATATTTCACATTTAAGTTTTTTCAAATAAATTAATTGTTCTTATTTGTAATCTTTATGCATTCAAGACTTAAATGAAGAGATAAATTAATTTTTTTATTAGAACCCAAGGAGTCATCTAAATACTCATTGGTTGCATGCTTACATTCGCTCCTTAATTTTGTAACATTCAAGGTGATTTAATTTTTATTTGATCTTGGTGTCAAAAGTAATATGTGTAACTTTTGTAGATGGAGGGAGTATATTTTAGTGAGATCAGAGAGATTATCATTATATTATAATTCTTTTAGTTCAATCAATATAGATGTATTTTTATACTTATATAGATCATAAATTTTTCCATACCAGTGAGGATAAACAATAAAATATATTTTTAAGAGGTTAGAATTGTTACTTGTTTCACACCTGGAAAGAAAAAAAACATTAAGTATGAATCATTGTGAATTGATCTAATAAATGGTTAAATAGAAAGTGATTTATAGATCTTTTTAAAATTTGACTAAGTCTATGGAAAAATATAGCAATATTTTCAACATAAAACAAACATATTATCAATTAAAATGTATTAAATGTTAATTTTAATGAAACTAATTTGATGTTGTAGATATTGCTAATTTTTTTTATAAATTTAATTAAACTTTGACAAAGTGAGTAAGAAAAAAGTCCAACGATTAACAAGTAGATTTGTTTATTCGGATTGTTTACTGGTTCATTATATTTATTTGGTATTTTAACTCCTGAAAATCGAGCTTGACTAACCATTGATTTTTAAAAGATCAACAGAATAATACCAAACGAAACTCGCTTAATCAGATTGCAGCTTGGTTGCATGTCACTCTTTGCAGTAGATGGAATGCCTTGATTATTCAGGTTGGCCTGAACAACAAAGGTACTTTGGGAAGCAGAGAAGCGACCCAAGAGACAAGGCAAAAGGTGATGGGTAACGGTTGAGACATGGAAAATGACGCGCATTAGTACATACACAATTTTTCCAGACGGCCAAAACAGATTTCGTATACGGGCGTTCGGTCCGTCTGCACCTAGGTGTCTGTAAAAATAACGTTTTTCTATGCCAAAACAGATTTAGGCAGACGGTGACCCAGCTGTACAGAAAAATGGGTTTTGACTGCATAAAAAATGTTATTTTATAAGTAAACTTTGCTAACATAAAAGATAAAATTTTTCATTGTTCCTCGGAGCATTTTACTTCAAGTTTTTTTTTGAAGCAAACTGCACAACACAACACAACATATCAATAGAATTATCACAAAACTAAAAATGTTAAGCCATGATATCACAACACCACATGTATATTGAACTTATAAACAAATTATCATGCAAGTAACCTTGTCATAAAATTATTTTTTAAAATATATACTTTTAGAGGTTCTAATAGAAATAATATGTACAAGGAATATTAAATGTTTAATATACACAATATTTTAGCTAAACATAGCCTTTTATAATATTATACCTTAAAATTGGAGTATTATTTAGCATAGATTTACCACAACCATATCTATGATCTTTTTGTTGTTGTATTTTTTTCCTATCCACTGTACTGTAAACTACGTTCTAAGGCCATGTTTAAATCCCACCGTAAAATTTTTCACCCTGTCACATCGAACATTTAAACACATGCATAAAGTATTAAATATAGGCTAAAAACAAACTAATTACACATATTATGACTAATTTGCGAGATGAATCTTTTAAGTCTAATTGCTTGCTACAGTAAAGATTTAATTTTCTAATGATGGATTAATTAGGCTTAATAAATTCGTATCGTGTTTTACTGACGGGTTCTGTTATTAGTTTTTTTTATTAGTGCCCGAACACCCCGTGCGACACCCTATATAATATCTGATGTGACATACCAAAACTTTACACCACTAAATCTAAACACCCCCTAAACTTCAACTCCAACTTGTAACTCGTTTATCGTGAGCATACTTCTTAAACTGCTAAACAATGTATTTCTTTATATAAATGTTTTTACATAAAAGTTTTTTAAATAATATACACTAAAATTATTTCTGGTTTCACATGTGATAAGAAAGCAAGAGCTAAATTGGTATATTTTGGTTTGATCAAGCTAGGGAGCGTAAGATTTTGAAAAGCAGTAAATTGGTAGTCAATTTTCGAGAATCTAAAAAGGTAAGAAACCAAGCTTCTGGTTTATTTCCTGAATTTTGTAACTGTAACTTTTTAAATCTAAACGAAATGTTAAACTGTTTAAAAATCTTAATTCTAAAAAGAAATTACAGCTATCACGAGCTCAGCTCAGCTCAGGGAAGAGGAAGAAGAAGAAGCAGCTTCACCACCTCAGCTCCTCTTCCACACACACACACACACTCTCTTCTCTTGTCTCGCTGTGGCTCGCTGGACACAACACACACCCACACCCACTCCCCCACTCTCTCTCCGGTTCATGTCCTGCTGCTCCCCATGTCGCCCCCACTCGAGCTCGACTACATAGGCCTCTCGCCGCCGGTGCCCGCCGCCGCCGATGCCGCCGCCGACAACGACCTGAAGGGCACCGAGCTCCGCCTCGGCCTGCCCGGCTCCCACTCGCCGGACCGCTCCCCGCCCGCCGCCACGCTCGACCTTCTCCCCGCTGCCAAGGGCGCCAAGCGCGGGTTCTCCGACGAGGCGCGTCCGCTGCCGGCGTCCGCCGCCGCCGCCGCCGCCGCCGGGAAGGGCAAGAAGGCGGCGGCCGGCGAGGAGGATGAGGATGCGGAGGAGGAGGACAAGAAGGTCGCCGCCGCGCCGCAGGCGCCTGCTGCCAAGTATGTTCGGAATTGCGGATTGTGGCTTTGATTTCCTTCTTTGGGGTTCCTCTTTTTTTCTTGGGAAAAAAAATAAAAGATGGTTTTGTAAATTGTGAAGCTCTGGCCTCTGGGTTGCTATAAGGAGAATTTTGGTGAAAAATTGTTTTTGTTTGGTATGATGAAGCATTTTCAGTTTTGTAGAAATATTTTTTTCCCAGGCTGATATGTTTGATATGGTGTTTTTTCTTGAGTTTTGGGAAACAAAAGTAGGGAGTTGAGAGAGTTGTGGGCAAAGGTTGAATTTTTGTGTCAATAGATCCTTTGTTTCAGTTCAATTTTGCCTCTCCTTTTTTCCCTGTGAATTTGGCTTCTCTGCCGTTAATTAGAGGAGGGAAGGAAAAGGTTTTGAGTTATTCTTCCTGAATTTCCACTTTTGCTCTTTTCTTCAAATTTCTCACTTTACAAAGTTGCCTCCTTTTTCTTTTAACTTGAGCTTTCTTGCAACTCTTTTTTTTTTCCTCAAATCCTTCTATTACCAAGTTTTATCATCTTTAAGGTGTTCCTTTCTGCTGCATTTTCTTGGCAGCCTTTTGATCTGACATTACTTTGCTCGAATTCTTTTGCTCTTGAGCCTAATTGGTTTCTGTATTCCCTCCCTGCACATGAGTAGAGCTAGAACATGTAGTGATCTGACTCCTCCTTGTGCATGATGTGTTGTTGTGCAGGGCTCAGGTGGTTGGATGGCCACCAATTCGCAGCTACCGCAAGAACACGATGGCTACTAACCAGCTGAAGAGCAGCAAGGAGGATGCTGAAGCGAAGCAGGGCCAGGGGTTCCTGTACGTCAAGGTCAGCATGGATGGTGCCCCCTACCTCAGGAAGGTGGACCTCAAGACCTACAAGAACTACAAGGACCTGTCAACTGCGCTTGAGAAGATGTTCATTGGCTTCACAACTGGTGAGATGTCTCGGGTTACCCTGCTTGCATTTCTCTTTGTAATTGCATTTCCTTTTGATGTGGATGCTCTTACAATTACATCGTCTAGGATGCCTGTGACTAGGAACCAATATATGCTTGATCTGTACAAGTAACTTTTGCCGGTAACATGGATTTGTTCCTAGTAGTTTTAAGATCACAAAAGGCGGGTTATGGTTCATTTAGTTGTTTTAAGATCACAAACAGCAATTTATGGTTCACTAATTTTTACAAGAAAGCGAAAGAGGCCTTATTTATTATGTGCTGATTGTATTTGTACTATACATCTTCCAAAAAGATTGTATTTTTAAAGATAAATTAAAATTGGCTCTAATTCTAATTTTGTGATCATCGTACAGGTCTTTTTTTAGTTCTGAACATTGCTCAATGCAGATCATCTTTATTTCTGAATATTAATCATCGTCAATTCGGATGGCATATTGTTTTAATTGCCTTTTCCGAATGTATTTCAATTATTTCTTGCTGTTTTGATTATTTTTATTTCAGATTACGTAGGAAATATACTTTCATTATACTAATAGTTATACCGCCTTTTCTCGATAATTAATAGACACATTGCTTAGTAATATTTTTTTTGTAAAAATCTAGAAAGTGAGAACAAGCGCGAATTTTTGCAATAGAAATTTTAGTACAAGGAGAGATTCTCTTCTGTTTGTTTTATTTGGCCTTACAGGTTAGTGTGGATGTATTGCCATATCAGGCAAGGATGGCTTATCTGAGAGCCGCAAGGATGGTGAATATGTGCTGACTTATGAAGACAAGGATGGAGACTGGATGCTTGTTGGCGATGTTCCATGGGAGTAAGTACACTAGTTCTTATCTAGTTATCATCGCAAAGAAAGAAGTAATAACACCAATGAGATCGAAGAAATAAAAATGCTGTTACTGAAGAACTTTTGATTTAAATTGCAGGATGTTTGCCAACTCTTGTCGCAGACTCAGGATCATGAAAGGTTCAGATGCAATTGGACTTGGTAAGTTTGTATGTTTATTATGTTGAATTGCACGTTCGGCTGATCTCATTTTATTTCCCTTTAAATTGCACTTGTAGACCTATGTGTTTTTGACACAGAGTTTAAATGCATCATGTGACATACTTGCTCAGTTTCAAAATATAAGCATTCCTGGAATATATTTGGAACAGAGGGAGTATCAGTTTAGGAATATTGGTTTTCTTGTGCTTTCTTTCAAATTCAACTTAGCAATTCATACTTCATGCTGTAGGGCATGTTGAACCAGGGCTGGTGACATAACTCAAAATACTCTAAAATCAAGGAAACCATAACTCATTATGCTATATCGATATGTTGGATGCTTGTATTTAAGAGGTAGATGTGCAATTACGGTTGAAGGTGTCATGCATGTATCTAACCAGCGCTATAAAAAAGCTAACTGATTGAGATCTGAGTCTTACTATTGATGTTCTTGTTCTAATGCATTGTTTCACCATGATTCCTTTGTGCACTAATCATGGAATGAATTATTGGATGTCAAACTTATAATGCTTTGAATGGCATTATGTGGTTGTTAGCTGTTATCATTCAATGGCTTCACCTTCTTTTAGTTGTTAGTTTGCATTTTTACACATGGCTCGGTAATTTACTTGTCTTGTTTCTTTCTCATGCAGCTCCAAGGGCAGTTGATAAGTCCAAAAACCGCAACTAGAATGGTTTCTGCCCCACAGTCAAAAGCAAGATGGAGATCAAATGACTGTAGGGAATTTTCTGAAAACCAAGAAGTCTAACAGTTTTAAGATGGAGTCTGCCTTATGGTCTGTACTACATGGTTTGCTATTGTGAAAGTTAAAAAAAAAGGTGTCTTGTTATGTTAGCTTCGCCAAATCTCCTAGGGACATAAACTCTATTTGATTGTGCCCAAGTCTTTGTACGTGTGTTAATGCTATTCGTGTAAATGGTTTGGACACCATGTGCTACTGCTATGATTGAGCACCCCTACCTACTTTGCAAAATGTTGTCAATGAACTGTTTGTTCGCTACATAAATGTTCAATGAAGCTTGCAAATGTATTGTCCACCAAGGCATCAACTGTTCATGCTCTGTTCCATACATCTCATCTGTTTTGGAGTCTGATGAAGCAACCTTTTTTAAGGCAGTAACTTTCTACAGTTGTGTTCTTTCAATTTCATGTCCATGCTTTTTCATGGTGAAACTGTGCTTCCTAGCCAGCTTTAGTGTGTAGTTGCTGAGTGGGGGCATGTAGTGTATGCAGTTATTATCTTCCAAGGTAATGATGGTTGTCTCTCTAGTGTCATTTTAAAAGGTTTCCATCTCAACCATCATTCAGGTTGGATATTATATTATCATTTCTAGAGAGATGGCAATGGCTTATGATCCCTTAGAATCAGGCTTTTCTTTGCCTTGGTGTGTATCTTCCTCCTTAGAAATGATGCTCCACTCTGCTTACTTTTTGCTGCCTTTTTCTCCTTACTAGTGTCTGTTAGTTGGTATGCATGTGGAGTGGTGTCCATTTGTTCCAATGAACACATAAAAATTCTGATTCTGTTCTTGTTTCAACTCAAAAGGCATCTTTCACTAACCCAAATGAGCCTTCATCTGCATTTGTTTATCTCTTGTAGCTTGCAGGCTGTCGCATCTCGGGCGCTGAATTTATTCGACTATGCTGAGGCGCGCATCGGCTGAAAGTGACTGATAGAGTTCACCATTCGTGCTGATTGGCAGTGCATGAAGCAATCCTGGATCATCTGGTTTAGTTTTCTAACACTTCTTCATCTTCCTTTGTTACCTCCTGTTGTTTTCCAACTCTGAACTTGCAATATATATTTAATACCAGCAGCATCCAGTACCTTATAGGCTCTGGATTCCTTTGTTCCCTGGTGGTCCTGCCATGCCACCAAGTTGCTGATATTTTAATTAAACCTTTGCTTGATCCCTTTAATTAACAGATAAAGTCACTCATTAGGATGGTAGTTTATTTAGCTTCTGTGTGTGGCTGTTTGCTCCATATTTCACTGTGTTTCATGGCCTGCAGATAATTGTGAATGTCTGGACTGCAGCATTGCTTTCACTTTCATCTTTTCAGGAAGCATGAGTATGCATATGTTCCCTCTAGCTTATTAGGTATATCATGCATTCTGTCATTTTTATTTAAGAGATAAATCTTGCATGTCAAGGAAGGAAGGTGAGCATCTTCCCACAGTAGCTTCTCCTGTGAATGAAATCAAAATTCTGTTTTTCTATCACACCCTTTCAGTCCTTTTAGTTCATGTCCTATGGATTTTGATGGTGTTGTGTACGAATGGAATTTCGACAAATTGTCGCAGATAGTGATTTGCACGACATGATTGATCTTCTTTTTTTATTATTATTATTAAAACTAAAACCCTGGCTCGTCGGTTGTTTTTTTTTTTCTCATTTTGTGAACAATAATTCGTGCAACTTTTACAGATCGATGTTAACTTCGTACTACATTTTACAGACATATTGATATTTGCTCTCATAATTCTGCATTTCTCATTAGCATATCATCACCAAAAACTTCAGCATTTTTGTCTACATAGTTGACAAAAGGAGGCCATGGCTGGTAAGAGACACTGTCAGCCTTTCTTTGTCAGCTGTAAAAGCAACATTTGTGAAGCAAATGCTGAGCATAGCTGCTCATCTCAGTGAAGCGTTTATCCCCAAACTGCCTGCCTTTGTGGTGGC
Source organism: Oryza sativa Japonica Group (assembly GCF_034140825.1). Classification (NCBI taxonomy): domain Eukaryota; kingdom Viridiplantae; phylum Streptophyta; class Magnoliopsida; order Poales; family Poaceae; genus Oryza; species Oryza sativa. The sequence goes on from NC_089039.1 coordinate 7,989,618, forward strand.
TCCAGATTTTTTTTTTAGAATAAAGGAAACTAGTTGCAGCTGCAAATTGACAGCACTGTTTTGTCAACTGAAAAATTCTGAGCCAAATTCCAACGACGTCACATGATCTTTGTCTCATCTAGCAGCATAACTCATCTGTTTGTCTCTGCGAAGTTGGAAACATTATCTCTTTGTTTTAACCGAGTGTGAACTAGACAGTGTTTCCTTAGATGCAAATATTATTATAGCCCAGATAACAATTGCTATAGCCTAAACACAATATGTTAAAGTTGTGTCCAACTTTTTGGCAAACAAGATTCATATTTATGAGGACCATTGGGTTCAAGGGAATTTCAGAGGATTTTCCTAGGAACTAAACTATCTTGCAAAAAATTACCGCGTTTTAAAAATTGCCTCGAATTTCACAGGGAATTAGTTTAATTTCCATAAAATTCCTGCAATATCTCTCTGTTCAAAAGAGGGGGTAAATTCACAAGATTATTACCTAGACTCTCCGTCCTTAAAAAAAAGTCTAGATTTATAGTTAAAAGTTATTTTTTTTACAGAGTAGTATTTATCTAGAACAGTATCCTACACTGCAGATGTTATATGTGCCTCACTTGCGACATCTGAACTGAACTGAACTTTATATCCATGATTCATGCACCGGAGGAGATCATCAAAGTATGAAGAAATCATGGGCATTACCAACACTGGTCGCTCGCTGGCCCCATTAATTAGGAAAAAAAAATGGGACCATATATTCTTATTAACATAAAGATCCCAACAACACATTTTTTTTTCTCTTCAGCATATGGCCATTCCCAGCCCAATGAGAACAATGTCCATAGCATTAAATAATCTGTCACGAAAATTAAAAAAATGACGTGGCAAGTGAATAAATGAGGAAAGAGAAGAAAATCAGATCTTACATGAGATATAGTTTCTACGCAACATCCAAGACATCATGTGAGATAAATAACATTAAATTTAAGTATGTAAAAGTTGTGTTTGCATTAAAATAATAGTGTACAGTACTAGTTTCTTTATAATTGGAGTTAATGGAAACTACTGGCCTAATTAAATAAGCCATCTATTTCTGACGGTCAAAAAAGGCAAAACAAAAACAAAAAAAAACCGAAAAAAGAGTGCAGAAATTATGAGAGGTCGGGCCCACCATTGGGCTGGACTGAGAGACACAATTATGACGGGCATGGACGCCCAAAAAAAATGAGAAAAAAAAATAATTTGCAATGCGCCCCAACATCCGCTGCCCCACACGAAAGCGACGTAAAACACCTCGCTCAAGCCCCAACACCCAGACGCTGACAGTGGGCCCGGGGATGTCACCGGGGCCCACACGTCGGTGGAGGTAGGGCCGCTACGTGGGAGTGGGGGTGCGGGGGGAGAGACGGTGCGGGTGGGCCCCACAGTGAAGTGGAGCGTGGCTGTGGGTAGGAGGACAGCCTGGGCCCCACCCCCTCCCGTCGCGAGCATCGTGGGCCCCGCGCAAAAAAAAAATGAAAATAATGCGCCGCGCGCGTGCGGGCCCACACCTGGGATGGATGACAGGTGGGGCCAACGAGGTGGTGGGGCCGGGGTGTCATTGAGCGTTGTGGGTGAGGTTGCGGGGGGAAAAAGGAAAAAAGGAGGTGTGAGGTGGCAGCTGGGTGGGGCAAGTGAACATGGGCGCGGGTGTGTGGAGGGCGACGCGGTTGGGGGGGTGCAACTGCAGGAGGCGATGGGTACGCGGGAACGAGGTCTCTCGCTGTCGGGTGGGCCCACGGACGTGACACGCTGGCAGGAACAGGCGTCTGCCGTGTACCCCTGTATCCCTGTCAAGTTCCTGTCAAGGTTGACGGTGTGTGTTAGCTGTGTTCAGATTAGTAGGATTGCAACGTAGTATCATGTTTAGCATTAGATTTGTTTTTTTATGACATGTACTCGTTGAATTCTAGTATGTTAGAAAATGTTATATTTTATATTAGATTTATTTATTTTGAAACAGAGATTAAACAGAGTATGGTTTGTTTAAGGAAATTGCTTATGAGTATCGTTGGTACTATGGGTTGGAAATACTTTGCTTCGCAAAGAAAGCAGTATAACTCATTTTAATAAGTGTGGTTAATTAAATGTTAGTTGAAAAACTTAAAAATAAATTAAGATGATTTTTTTAACAACTTTTGTATGTAACTTTTTTCTTTATGAAAAACACAGTGTTTTACTGTTACGGAAAACGAGAGTGAAAGTTGATAAAGGTGAGGAATGAAATCAGCCTACTCTTAGAGTGTACTTTGTATATCCATCTATTTCAAAATATAAGAATTTTCTTATACTAACTCCAATTCACAAAAATTCTTATATTTTTAGAGAATTAGGGCTTAGGAAGGGAATTTAAGTAATTTAAAATTTTATTAACACTGAGGTGACTTAAAAAAATATTTATTCATAACCACCAAACTAAATGCTTGCTAGTTCAAATTGCTAGTGAGGAGAGTCGCTATGGTATTCTCTAAAGTAAATTAATTTCAGTGACGATTAGTACGTAGTACTAGTACATTACGAGTGAGGTATACGAACGTAAATTGTCTCTATCACACTTATTTTCGTATCAGGCATATACACATCCTCCATCCGTAAAAAAGAAAAACCCATTTTTAAGTTTGAATCTAAATATACACTATATCATTTAAACCTAGAAATAGTTTTTTTATGGAGGGAGTTTCTTTCGTGTCAGCTACAGCAGATGTACAGTGCTTTCTCATTGGTCTTTGCGTTACACACTACTTCTGGATCACCCATACGGCCATACTCCGTATAAACTGTGAGTTTATGTTGGCCTACTGTTAATTAGGGTTGTTGTATGAGTCCACCAATCAGATATTAATAAGTGTATCTAGTTGAACAACTCTAGAGTGCCAACATTAGTCAACCTAGCCATTTCTTTTTCAAATAATTGTGAATAAAGGGCGCTAGGAGTGAAGTGTTCAACCGTCTCTAGGCTGCGCATTCAGAGCAAGAAAAAATAGTTACTCCTATTTGACTAACACAGCCTTTTAAGTCCCTTTTTAATTTTAGTTATTCACCAGATTGTTTATCCTACAGTATGAAATATATGTTTTTGTTAAAAACGTTTTTCTATCGCTTTTTAGACCATTTATTTTAAGCTATTTACCAATTCTATTTTCTTGAAATATTTAATTGATTCTTATAGTTAAGTAGATAATCCGTGACAATAATCTACTTAAATTTGTCTGCTGTGAGATCCTTCCCATTGTGGCAACTGGCAAGCCGAGTAAAATTTCATTGCTAGTGGTGCCCATTGCTTAGCTTTTTAAAAAGGGCGAATCAATTGTTCCTTGTTATCGCATCTCATGCAAACTGACGGAGTAATAAGCTCCATCATGCATGCCTGCTAGCTAGGTTGTTGTTTACCGGTAGCAGCACAAATTCATCAACGAAATGCCACCACTAAGCAATTTCGAAAATTCCTAGTTCAATTTTGGTCGGATAAGGCCTATGTGGTTGTTCAATTTCCTAGTATATAGAATTGGGACTTTGGGAGATACAGATCAAAATTAAATTTAAAGTACATGTTCCCATACTTGTAGTAGCCATCTCATGGGTTTTATATACGGCCCCCCGCCTATTTGGATTATGACATGCAAACTGTCAGTGTCTATCTTTGTCCTCTCCCTTTCCCTGTTTTCTTCTTTTCTTTATTCCCTACTTATCTAAATCACATCAACAAAAATCTGGCTGTCAACACAGGAAATAACAATGTTGTATCGTCGCCAACAAAACCACAATGTAGAACTACATTAGTGTTAATCTGTTTTTGCATATTTCAATCTCAGTACTTGCATGATTAAGATATGCGGCTAAGTTGATTAAGTGGGCTTTCTTTGAACGGCCTGAAATGTTGTTACAAGTGCTACCATATGTAATTCGCATAAAGTGTTGTAGCTCAACGCACACCAACACATTTGTGCACCCAGGAATTCAGCATAGTTATCGCAAGAAAGTGCAGTCGCGTGTAAACAAAATGTCCCAAAACCATGCATACAATTATACAAATCTGGATGAAAGTACAACTTTGCCAATATTATTGTCAATAAAACTAGGTCAAACTCAACTTACACTGACGCTGGTATTCATAGAATCTTTTGCTATATAATATGCCTTCATATGTTAACAGTGATGAACACTGTCGCCATCTCGCTCCATGTCAAATGGGCACCATATCAACGTAAAAGATCACATGTAACCTTTCTCTCCTTTCTTCCAGGGCGCCCATGGATAAAGCACAAAAGACTTTTCAGTTCTCAGCGTTTGTGCTCCTCACTCGCTGATTCCATACTTACCACCATTCATTCATATTCCATGACATAGAATACAAATGACAAGAAGTCCTACAGCAGGAATGCTAACTTTCGAATGTAAAATGGATTGATTAAGAACAATAGTTCTGACCCGGAAAACAAAATTTGTACATATGATTTGACTTCGCTAACAAAATGGATTGCGCATCTACATCGCTTGGAATGTTGTAATCTAATGCTCTATTAAACTACCAACTGTGGAATGGTAGATTTGCATGGCCTATCTACAAACCTCAGTTCGAGGTGGTGTGGCTTTTACAAGATTTCAAGGGCGCAAGATGTCAAATCAAGGGGAAAAACCTCTGAATCCTGTACCAAGATGAGATCATTGGCAAAAACTCATTCTTCCAACTCCTTGAGAAAATCTACATTATCAACAAATACCTGCAATTATGGTAATTAATGTATCAGACGGAAGAAACTGCGGGTTCTTCATGAAAATAGAGGCATGGCACAAAATATGTAATGCAACAGACTAATAATGCATATGCATATACTTTTTTTTCTGACAAATGTACTTAGGAGTATTATTATTCTGAAGATCATAAAATCGCACAGAAGACATGTACGACTACTTCACATACTTGTTTCAAGATGGGGAATATTCATGGCAGGTCAGCAGAACAGTTGACTTGGTCTAATTCATCATTATTGTACACAGTACAATAAAAAAAAACTACTACTCCCTCCGTTTCACAATATAAGTCATTCTAGCATTTCCTACATTCATATTGATGCTAATGAATCTAGACATATATCTAGATTCATTAGCATCAATATGAATGTGGGAAATGCTAGAATGACTTACATTGTGAAACGGAGGAAGTACAATTTCTGTTCTCAAATTACACAAAGAATAATGTTAATTTTCTTAAATATGCCTTTACTGTATACATGGTAATAAACTAATTGGATATCCTTTTTTCTAGGGCAGTGAGAATCACTAAAGATTTTATGGTGCGTATGTATTATTCAAGACACACCAACAAAATAGCAACAAATTTCTTCCAAGTTTAGTTATCATGGAAAGTTTATCGCCATAAAGTGTAAATGGCCCAGAAAAAGCTCATATGGAGCAGTCAGAAACAGCCAAGAACAAACAACCTTTAGCAAAAATTATGACCCCCTTATCTACACACACACACACACACACACATGCACGAGAGAGCTGTGATTCTCAAACAAAAAGAAATAGTACATACTGTTTTCCAGCCATCTGGATCTGTGCAAGCAGTTATCTTCGTATTAATTCCAGGTAATGGGCCAGGTTCACGAGTTATTTGTCCACCATTTTGTCTAATGACTTCCGCAGTCTTGTAGACATCATCTGTGCTAATAGCAATCTGGAAGGGTAAAAAAATTAAACTCCACGACTGTAATGTAAATACGAGGGATGAACCCTCATGAAATGAAACTCCTATTATACTCATATTTGACCCAAACCCTTTCGGATGCTTCTAGTAACCAACGAATGGCAAGTGATCCCCGTTGTTTAGATCATATTCAATCAGAAATTTCCACATAGATCCTTTTTTATTACTAACACAGTATAGAAGAGAAACTTCCAAATCCAATCTAAACACTCAAATATAATATACCTGTGCATAAGCATTTCCTTTATCATATTCCTTGACACCATAGTTGTAGGTCAACTCCAGTACAGCATTTTTGTCTTCAGGACCATATCCCATCATTGCAATAGTATACTAGAGAAAAGATACAATTAGATTTCTAATAGTTATAAATCACATAAGGAAATCATAGGCTATGACCAAAAGGGTTAGGTACATGCAGATTTGGTTGCAAAATATTAACAGACAAAATTGTAAGCATCTAGATATAACAAAAATAATACTTCCTCCGTTTCATAATGCAAGTCTTTCTAGCATTGTCCATATTCATATAAATGTTAATAAATCTAAGCATATACGTGTGTCTAGATTCATTAACATCTATATGAATATGAGCAATGCTAAAAAGTCTTACATTATGAAACGGAGGGAGTATATATCAAGATCATTCAAGACAGACAAAACCTGTTGTGGTGAAAACCAGTAACAGAAAATACTTTGAGGTCTATTTTTTATTTGTTATACGTGCATCAATTTGACATGACTAACGCCAAGCAGCTGTAGCATATTCTCTAAAACCCTGTGTGGACTGTCATGAAAAAAAAGTGAAAATATTTTTTAACATAGGTTTCGCTATCATATATGCTTCTATGAAATTGCAAGGTTATGTTGTCATATATACTTATTATGAAATTACAACTTAACACATCTATATTGCTTGGTGGTGGTGGTGGTGGCTATGGCCCCTTACTGGTCTCACAGCCTGACAGCCTGATGTATGGGGCCACCAGGCTATGAGACCAGTACACAAATGAGTGCTATGCTCACTGTGTTGTCTCTAATAGTTTGCTTCTTTTTCACCTTGATTCAAGTGAAAAACTCAAGGACATTTTAGTTTTATTAGTAGTTCACTGCACAATTTATTATTAATACGTGTTTCATTATTCATGTCAAAATGCATTGAAGGTTTTATGTCTCACTTTGGAAAACAACAATCCTATAAACATGTACATTTTCTTTTTGTTTCTTAAAGATGAAGCGTTTTGTTTCAACCAAACAGAAGCAAACAAGTTCTTTTTTTCAGAAAATGGACTCAATATTTTTATTTCTATAATCTGCTGCAATGCACGGGTATTTGACTATTGTTTTGTATAAGGAGAAACAAAATAGAGAAACATTGGTAAGGAGTAAAGTAGGTCGATTTTAGTAGTTCAGGAGGTAAAATGAGTAAAAAAAAATACTTCAGAGGATTAAATGCTCCGGTGAAATAGTTTGAGGGAGTAAAATGGATTTTTTTTCCTTTTTTTTGTTAAGTCTTGCATCATTTGTATCTGTAGTTGCATATCCAGTGTAAATTATGCATCAGAGTTTCTAGATTAAAAGACAATCACTTTTACATTTGTAAGTTTAGAACTTAAGATATACTCCCTTCCTCCACAATTTGATTTTGCCAAGTTTAGCAGAAATTAAGGTAGAAACAAAAAGACATGTGCCCCTAAAAAAGGTGGGGGACAAGTTTGGATTGGCAACATTTCAGGATAATAAAAGTGCAAAAAGGTAAGGGGATTGAATGCAAGGCTGAGTTTGTCTGCTGTAGTTCACTCCCCGGGTTCTCAAAACCCCTTATATTTGTGGACAAACGAACAGGGCCAAAATCCCTTATATTTTTAGAAATTTGATATTTGTTCAATGCATATAGATGAGTAATATAGGGAAAAAAAGGTAATCTGAAACTTTGTTTCACGAATGAGTGGCATAATAACTCATCAGAAGAAAGTTAACAAGCATTTGGACTGTAATAATATCGGATCACAGGGTTCTAGTCCTTTTGACAGTGACCCTTATCCATAGCTTGGATAGCAACTGTGCCAGAGAAGTATATTTTGTTTCCAGATTCATGAGTGAATACGAAGAATAAGACAAACATGACACAAGATATCCTGACAGAGAACAGACAAAGTTTGTGATCAACCCTATGCACAAGGTACCAGAAAACCAGATGGCACAACATGCTTGAGACTAAGATTTCAAAAGAAAAGAAAAAGGCTTGTCAACACCAGAAAATGATGCCTAAAAACAATGAAGTTCCCATCTCTAGAAAGAAATATAAGAAACAATGGCATGTATAATGAAACAACCAGTAAATGCACATGCGGAACTTGCTATCACTTCGGTTTTATCAATACCATGCCTACTACCCAAGTCTGAAGTCTGAACCCAGTGTATGAATGTAGCAAAAATCAGGATACAACCATAATAGCTACATTTAACATGTTCTCCGTAAGTCAGGATACCACTGTATAAGATATGGAACTAAGCAAATAGTTTACAAACAAAAAGTGCATTTAACATGTTCTCATATTTCGAGGTAGTAGTGCATGTTTTTCCTTATCTCACTTAAGCAAGGATCAGATTAGAAAGCATCAGGGCAAACAGAAGCCATGAGGACAAACAGAAGTCATAGCAATGGAGGTGATGAGGTACATTGATGGAAGCTCTTTTGAATGTTTTTCTAGTACTTTGTAGTAGAGCATAACATTAGAAAGCATCAGGGCAAACAGAAGCCATGAGTGTCACGAGGTAAATCCATGCAATGGTTTTGAAAAGTACCAACCTTGTATTGGGGATTGTCTCGTTTCCGGAGAAGTTCCATGCCAAATGCCTTATGATGAAAATATAGTACAGATTAGTTGCTGAATGAATAATTATGATAAATACCAAATACTACAAGTTAAAGACAATAAGTTTACCTTCTCATAGAAATTGATAGCATGATCAAGATCTCCCACTCGAAGCATTACCTGGCATAAAGGCTCAGGTGTAGGACCTCTTTCTATAAGCTCAAATTTGTAACCATCAGGATCTTCAATAAAAGCAATTACAGACTTTCCACCTTTTACAGGTCCTGGTTCTCTTGTTACCGTTCCTCCCTTGGCTTTAATGAGATCTACTGTTTTTGCAACCTACAAGTTTTTTGTAATGAAACTTATCAATCAACCAAGCACATATCCATCTTTGCAAAGGCAAAATATTAAAACCTATAATCAGATACATTACTAACTGATGGCATGTTTAAAACTCTAGTCTTATCCAGTGCACAAAAATAGATTACATTATTCTTGGATGTTTGCATGACCAGAGTAACATTTTTTACCACTATTAATGAAAAAGGGAAGATTATCCCTCAATGTGTGAACTGAAAACATGAGTAAGTTATTGTTATGTTATGAAAAACCTTTTATGCCATCTCCATGGAAGAAAAGAAGGCATTGTATGGGGTTTGGCATGATGAGATTAATCATGCCAAAATCTAGCATCCTAAAAAGGCTATTTGTTTTCAACTAGTTCCCTACTACATGGTTCAATGAAAATTTGGACAAAGCAATTTAAGCCAGATCACCTGGTTTAAGGTTTTATGGCACTCAAGAATCACACTAACCCCTACGTAACTAAGCAAGCCAATTAGTTGTAGGCATCAAAATATAAGAAAAAAAGTGTATTATTAAGTCACAACCCCTGAGAGAAATCTTATCTGGATGATACATGGATAGGTCTGGTAAAAAATTTAAGCCTAAAAACCAGTGGGAACTAGCTTGAAATTCTACAAGCAAAAGGGACTAGTATCTTTTTGAGTAGCCAAAAAGAAAAAAAGCATGCCCAGTTGAAGGAAGTGGCAGTTATACACACAGGGCTGAATGTCAAACAACTCAACTACTCAACAAAAATACTAAGATAAGCAGCAGAATCTTACGTCCTCGACAGCAATCCCGAAGTGACCGAAAGCAGTCCCGATATCATAACTTTCCACACCATAATCTGCCAATAGATGTACATCAGGGGTCTTGCACGGATACAACAGATAACGCACACTATGTGAGGTATAAACATATGATAACAGCATTTGGACTGTAGAAGCTTACTGTAAGTGAGCTCCACAACAAAATGCGAGTCCTCAGGCCCGTACCCGAGAAAAGCATTGGTATACCTCTCCTCCGGAATGTCGCGCTTGCGCAACAGCTTCATCCCCAAGCACTCGGTGTAAAACCTGCAGAACAGCAAATCAATTCAAGGCTAACACTATGGTAGACGCCAGAGCAAATTTTAGTTGGGAGTAAATTTCATTTTGGGCCACCTTTTATTACCGAAGTTTCGCTTTGTATAACCTTCTAACCAAAGTACCCCAAAGTGGCATAAAGGTAAGATTACCCCATCCAAAGTGAAAACATCGGTTAAAAGATGATCCAAAACATCGGTAATAAAAGGTGACCCCAAGTGAAATCTACTCTTTTAATTAACAACTATACGGGTTGTAGTTTTTTTTTTTTTTTTTTTTCGTTTTCTATACTTGATCGTCTTGTCGAGGTCGCCGACGCGGTAGACGACATGGAGCATGCGCCTCCGGTCCTTCTTGACCCACTCCACCGCCTCGTCCTGCCCGATCACCTGCGCTGCCGCGGCGGCCGACGACGACCCGCCCGCCTCCGCCCCGGCGCTCACCCCTCTCCTCGCCAGCCTCACCGGCGCCCTCGCCGCCGCCACCCTCCCCCCGAAGAGCAGCGCCTCACGCCGCGCCACTGCAAACCAATCAAAAAAAAAAACAAACAAACCCAATGAAAACAGAGGCCCTCCCACACGAACGGGGAACATGGAGAGGGGGGGATGATAGGAGGTCGGCGTACCGGAGGAGGAGAGGACGGGGAGGCGGAGGCGGGAGGCGGCGGCGGCGGCGATGGGGAGGGGGAGGAGGAGGCGAGCCATGGCGGTGGCGGAGGAGGAGGGGGATTTGGGGGGCGAGAGAGGTGGGGTGGCTAATCTCCTTTTTCCTGTCGTGTCCGCGATTGCTGCGGTCGCGGGTTTGGATCTGTGCGGGGGGATGTCAGTGAGGCTGGCAGGTGGGGCCCACGAGATGGGGGGGTGGGCCAAAGCGGAGGCTGTTTGATTTGATTTCGGAAGGTTTTTTTCTTGGCCGTCCGTGTGCTGTCAGAGATTTTGGAATAATAAAGGAATGAATGGAATTTCTCTGTATTTTCTCTCATGTTATGTCTTCCTTTTTTTTGTGTCTTCAACTTCTTTTGCTTTTTGGAATAAACTACAAATCAGATCGAAAAACGAGTAGTCAAATATTTCAGCTAATCAATGAGTAAAATATTAAGCTATGGACGTGTCTACGACGAGACGGTGCACTGGATTATCATAACCAGCTACCTCAATCTAATATCAAGTTGCTAATAGTACACCCAAAAGTACATACATTTTTGTTCTTTTCATAGAATTTTCTCTTAAATTACTCATCCGATTTACAATCTAATTACACCATTGTGTTTGTAATAATTAAATCTTTATAACAAAATTTTACATGATTATATTTTTTATAAAAAAATACAAATTACTTATATAATATATCTAAATTACTTTTAGATTTCATTAAATTACTTTTTAGTCATAAAAGTAAATTTAATAAAGTTTGAAAGTAATTTACATATATTATAGATATATTATAGAAGTAACTTAAAACAAAAGTAAAGTAACTTGTTACGGCATTAAAAGTAAATCTATTGTGGGGGTAAAAACATGTCTATCTAGAAATTAGATTTAATCAACATATTATAGTTACCCCCATAACGGATTTACTTCTAATGACAAGTTACTTTCTTTTTCCTTTTGTTTTAAGTTACTTCTATAATATATGCAAATTAATTTTAGGCTTTATTTAATTTACTTTTATATGTCTAAAATGTAATTTAGTGAAATCAAAAAGTAATTTAGATATAATCTAAAAGTAATTTATATTTTTTAATCAAAATATAATCATGTGAGATCTAAACTATAGAGTTATAAAATATGAGTGAGAGCAATAATCCTGAAAATCATCTAAAATCAAAGTTCACTCCTGTTTCTACCCTTACCACTCTCACCCATCTAGCTTACATCGACCTAGGCCTACTTGGCAGCCACTTGGGCTTGCCCACTCCCTGTCCATCTCTTCCAACCGACCAGCAGAGAGAGAGAGAGAGAGAGATCGAGGGCGTTGGCAGTGCTCGACGCATGGGAGTGACGTGTCGACGCCCTCAAAATGCCGAGCTCCTTCTCTACTTCTCTCCCAGACGCATCGCCATTCTTCACTTTCCATCCCAGTGCCGATCCAACCGAGAAAAAGGATGCCACCGATCGCCAACGAGCCATCTCCTTCCCTATCTAACTCACGTTCTATTATCTTCTCTCCATGTCGATCAAAACTCGTTTTGACAACCTCTCGATTCGTGCAGCCAATCGACGGGAATGCTGCCATGCCCACCGGAGCTCTGGAGCGCGCTCTGTGCACCGCCGTTCCCGCTTTTGTGGACCAAGCCGGGCCAAGCTGTCGTGCCACCACCATCGTCTCATCACCACGACCAAAACCCCTCAAGAAACCCCAAGATTCATGCCCCATGGACGGTGATCGGCATTGTCTTCTCCGGCTCCGGCCAATTGTCGCCATCGCCGATTCCTTCTCCTTCGGTGAGCCATTGTCCGATACTTTGCACGTGAAGCATCCTTGAGACCTCGCTAACAACGTATGACCTCATGCATGCCAGTTAGATTGGTAGATCAAGCCGTCGACGTCATCCCAGAGTGAAGCACCGTCGCCAAGCCATCTATCTAGAGCACAGACGTCTCCCGTGAATTAGATTAAGTACAGGGATTAGTTAACCAAATTATTCCTTTTACTCAACTCAATCAAGGAGTAACATGTTCTGGTCATAAAACTCTCAAGACATACACCTGTAAAACACTATATGCCTACAACATGTTATAACTTGTAAAAATCATAAGAAAATCATTATAACTCCAAAAATCTTGAAACCAAATGTGTTACTCTTAGAAAACACACCACCACACCTCTGTAAAGTCAAAACTAATAAAAATTTCTTTGCAAAAATATTTTATAACACCACCTAGGTAATTACTGCAATATACCGACATAACTTATAAATTCATAACTCACTAATAAAATATAATAAAAATAGAAATTCTTTCACCTAAATTCATCTTAGACCAGTGCCTATTCACTGTGCACAAATCATGTATTTTATAGCATTTTGGATTTTTCGCATATTTCGGTGTTTAATTGCATAACGTGTACTTTGTATAGATGATTGCTTAAGCGGTGAAGAAGTGATTTAGGTGGTGACTTTTTCTAGTTACAAGGCTAGTCCCACCTCCCTCTCTCTTTGATCAAGTTGATCCTATATTTTGGAGGTTATTGAGGTTATTGAAAATGTTTGCAAATCTTGCATGTCGATTGTACACTATTATACATTAAAATTTTGTAAAACTTGTTAGACAAACATCTATTACTTGCATTATCACCTTAACCCCACATATATCCATATCCCTCATTCCTAACCTTAGGAACAATATGACTATACCACTTTATATATGAGTTTTGATGTCACTAGGTTACTTATAATGCTTAGTCATGCTTGGAATGGTCTTCCTTGTCATTATGGGCTCATTACAAACATGAAAATTGTTTTTGAAATAATCTGGATAGAACTTGAATACTTGTGATTTTGACAACTCACATCATGTGGGTAAAGTATACGAACTCTGAAGAGTAAAAACTAATCGATTAGCCGTGCTCGCGGTCATGAGCAGCGTGTGGATATGCGTTGAGTATAGACTTGTGTTTATTCTCCTAAATGATGAATTTTATCTTCAAATTATGTTGAGATTTGGGAATGATCTCCTTGCTACCATGGAGGGCAATGAAGTGTATATTTATATATGATTAATGCCTACTTTGATGCCGATATGCTAAGTACTAGCTTGCTGAAATTTATCTGAAAGCAAATCTGATTTGAAAGTGTTTTATGCAAATAAAGCTTGCCTTATGCTAAAAAGAACCATATTATGCTTTCTTTGGATATATGCCATGCATGTAGCGTGTTAGGATTGCTTCTTGCTTGCCAGTACATTATTTCTAATAATATACTGACTCTTGCTATTGGATTAACTATTTGCTTGCAGGTTGTAGACTTAGTATTTTGAGTGATGTGGGTAATCGATTGCTTTTTTTGGACTTGAACTTAATGGGGGTATATCCCTAATCAGTGTGCTTGTGTTTAGGTAGTCAAGCTTCTGCTATTCTCTGATATATCTATATTTGGCCAGTCGGCCCTTGTAACTATAAAGTAATTGTAAATTTTAGATCACTTTCATCTTAAATGTATTTTGCTATTTATTTCCATGCTTAAGATGAAAGTGTGAATCTAGTTCACATCCTGGGAACTAGATTCACATGAGTATAAGTTAAGAATATTTGAGATGTTGTAGATCTTTAGCCATTTTTTCAAGTCTCCTGAATATGTAACACATCTGGTCACCGCCTTCGAGTGGTTTGACAGGCACATCCCAGGCTAAAGTTGACTGACAAGCTAAAGGCTCAACAATGGTCTTCAATATTCTTCTCTCTAGGAGTCGGATATTTCATTATATTTGTTTGATGACTTGAATAATTCACTTCATCCTTCAAATATAATGAGAGGTCCGAAGAGCCTACGACAACGATACATACTATTTAGCAGTTTGAAAAGTGTGCTAACGAAAATCGATGTAGTATTTGTATTTTAATCGAAAAGAATGGAGCCGTGCATGATGATCGAAGTGCATGCACGCAAGGCTCCTAACCTGGGAAATCAATTGAAGAAAATTAGAACTTGCGAGAGTTCCATTTTGAGTTAATAGAAAAAAAGGATATAGTATTTCTGTTTAAATTGACAGTTTCCAAGTTGAACCTATAAGCTAAATGAGGCAGTAGCTAATGTTTAACACTTGATTGAATGAAAGATCTGAATGACAATATCACACATGTAATGCCTGCTTTAATGTATAGTTTTGATTGAATGAACGATCTCACTGTAAAAAAAAATGCACAACGGAGACATGAATATTTACGTGAAAAACTCTTACATTAAAAACTATGGATGCCAACCAGCAATGACCAGTATAGACGATTTGGTTACAAATGTAAGAGATACATTGGGTTATCGCACCTACTAGAAAAGACTAGAAGGCTAATAGCTAGGATAAGGCTAGAAGTCCTACTAGAATACTAATCTAACCAATTAAAAACTAATACAAACATATTACATGCTGAAATTCGGATAACATGTTTGATAATCTTCATCTTGAGACGAATTTCCCTTTTAGCATAAGCACCTTCATCCTCCAAACAACCTCATGCAGACAAACTATTGTGCGCCAATTAGTCACTTGGACTATAAAATTGTAACACCCTTGATTCAGAAGAGGTAGATCATATTTCAAATTTGCCATCGGCAATAAATCCTAAATCTATGGTATCAATTGGTGTGTGAACCAAACCGAGATGCGAAACCTGGTGCACAAACTTCAAACTCGCCATGGGAATAAAATCCTGAATCTTCTATATGAAACTCTTGTACTGAAAACGAAATTTTTATATCTCCTGATGAAACCTCTTGGTATGCTGGGTTTGATGCTAGCAAAATCCACCAAAAATTTGATTACCTTGTAATCTAGACAGGAACAATGCTCCATATCAGCGACTTGAATGTGATGCTTCTTTTCTGCCTATCGGGTGCATGACATTATTAGTTTCTCCTCCTCAGTAGATGTGCCATCTCGTATCTTCACTTGCTATAACGATAATTTTGTGTCAATCCAATAGTGGTGGATCAAACTTCAAACTCGCCAGGAGCTTCTTTTCCTTCATTTGAAGTTGATGCTGTCAGGACGCTCAATTCCGAATCCAAAATGTGCAAAACTTTTTTCTCTTGCCTTTTATGGACCAAAAGTGACATAGTGATATATGAGTAGACTTGAGAAATGTTTTGGTTTTTGTTCCCAATCAACTTCTTAGATCATCCATGTATTTCTTACGCTCGGTCTCTTTCCCTTCACCTAAGTAAGTACCTATGCAAATGAGAGCACACAGAACTCATGATGCAGTAATGTTTGTTCAAATATATAATATATAGCACATAATCTTACATAGAAATAATGCATCTTTGGTTGATTAAGTAGCGGTTGCGGCGGCGATGGCTCATGGTGGAGATGGTAGTGGCGATTTGGCTAGGGAAAGAGGGGAAAAGATGTGACGGTGGCATCTATTTATATAGGAGGCATGAGAGCTATGATGTTTTTTTTCCATTATAATGCACCGGCACTTAACTAATAACAATAAAATAGTATATGCATTGAGCCCTTTGGCACCTAACGACATAGCTTAAAAGAGTGGTATGAGATAAACTTTTATTAGACATTGGTTATATAGATTCATAGATTAATTTATTTTAAACTGCCGACCCATTAATTGATGAGTTGTTCTATTTTCCGCATAGTCATAATAAATTTCGCATAGTCACCTAGCTAACATTTCTTATTATGGGGTAAATATAATTTTTTAGGGTAATGGGGTAAATATAATTCTTCTTAATATTCCTCCTTGAAACTCTAGATACTCTTTTATTTATCTCTTATTTATTGTCTAATACTCCCTCCATTCCAAATTGATCTACATATAGGTTTTTTGAGGTTATTCCTAAATGATCTACATATTTGTGTTCATTCATTAGGTCTATTCGTTATTTGTGCATTGGAGTAAATGGACATTGATGCATGCATCCATGCACACAAGTATTTATAACCCACATGCAATATCTTGATTTGCTATTGGCTAGGAGATAGTGGGGATGGTGCATGCATCTAGTTTGCTGCTAGAGTAAATATAGTATGAGAGAGTTATTAGCTTTTCTTGGTCTTGGTGTACCTATGAAATATGTAGATCAATTTGGAATGGAGGGAGTATAACATGTACATATTCTTTTAAGACAAGTAGATCTAGTCATCTAGAATCCACATATAAGTAGTCGGTAAAACTAAAATAGCATGGTTAGATTGTCTGTCAGTAAAGGTTGTGTCTATCAGTATACTATTATCGATGAGTTTTTCTGTGACACACCCTTTCTGTCAAGAAAGGGTTTCAATAGACAGAAAGGGTTTCAATAGACAATATGAGCTTTGTCAATATATGCATCGCCTGTTCATTTAGGTCATGATGTGGGGATACTTTACATATATATATTTGTACTACAATAAATGGCTTCTTGTGATTACTCACTAAAAAGAAGACATACCTTGTTTGCGATGCAAGATCATTATTTTGCTTGTTTGCATGTTTTGATATGTAGTTGAGGCACTGGTAGCTGACCTTCTAAATAGCCCAAAACTTCCTTACTTGATGGCCGCATGTGACGATCGAATTGGACGCAGAGAAGCCCAATGAGTATAACACGTTTCATCTGCTCCTCATCAAAGTCACCGTTTAGGCGTCGATCGACTGCATCAAGCAGTGAATTGCTGTAATACAATCTCCTAAACTTCTCAACGAGACCATTACCCTTGAGACACTGAGGTATTTCACCGGAAGCAATCTCCAGAAGCACCACACCGAAGCCGTAAATATCAGACGCCGGACTGATACAGCCTGTGCTACAATATTGAGGGTCTATATATCTTGAAGACCCAAATATGGTCATTGGGCAAGAAGTTTTGTCAATGGGGACTTGCCTCACCAGCCCAAAGTCACCAACTTTAGCATTGAATTCTTCATCTAGCATCACGTTGCCAGGCTTAATATCCCTGTGCAGGACGCGCGGATGATTCCCATGCATATAGTTGAGAGCTGAGGCCATGCCAAGTGCTATCTTATACCTACAATTAATACATAGAAAATCAAAGTTAATTCAGCTGCAACATTAAATAATATCAGTTGACATGTGGTCCCATCGATCATGTTTTGGGGCATATATTGCATACCTTCTACTCCAACTTAGTATTGTATTTGCATAGTGAAGATGATAATCAAGGGTGCCATTGTGTATTAGTTCGTAGACAAGGAGAAGTTCCCCATTTTCATCACACGAACCCACAAAGGGAACAAGATTGGGATGGCTCAGTTTGCTGATCACTTTGATCTCATTATCATAATCTCGTGCCGCTCGTTCATGATCTGCAACCCTCATAATCCTTTTCACAGCCACGGGAGTTGTCCAATTCATTAGCTGAGCCTTGTAGACAGCACCAAATGCACCCTGACCGATCTTACGGCTGTCCGAGAAGTTCTCGGTTGCAGCTAACAAGTGTGCATATGAGAATCGTCGTGTGTTGTGCACTGATACGAATACAATTCCATTGTGAGTTTGTGACAATAAATGATTTATTTGAATGGACTAACAGTCTATTCATAGTGTAAGAACGACGAAATGATAGCACCTACCTTCTTCTTCCATAGGCATCTCGATTAATATCTCTGTTTTTCTATTGAGGCGGTGGTGGTTGAACCTGGCCCGCTTACGCATAAAGCAAACCAATAAGACAACCACGCCAGCCACCACTGCTATTGCTGCAGTGATAGATCCAGCTACTACCTTTGTACTAAAACTTTTAGTATTGAAGCCAGAACCTTGTTGGTTACCCGCAGGCACAAAACTAAAAAAAGTTTTAGTAAATTAAGAGTACGTGCAAAATGAATTAAAAATAATACAATGTTTTGTTATGAGTGGGTATCTTTACCAGTATAATCATTAGTAGAAGTGAACTACACCATTGATTTATGAGTTCTACCGCAAGTTCTATCAGTAGCAGTAGCTGAGATGATAGCATATATAGATACATTCCATTAAATTAGAAAAAGAAAATTTTTACTCCCAGGAGAGACCATAATTTTTACTACCAATAGAGACCATAAATTAAAGTTCTATTTATATGTGATTTTCATCGAAATCTTGTGGTAACTATACACTTCATAAATGTCAGGAAAATAAGAAAACACGGGTTTATACACGTCATCAGGACTAATTTAGATTTTATTATTTTGATATAATTACATGTATAATTTTTAGTGTGTAATTAGTATAGGCTGGGCATATTTATATACTCCTTCTGTTTTTTTAATATATGACATCATTGACCTTTTAAAATACGTTTAACCATTCATCTTATTAAAAAAATTATGTAATTATTATTTATTTTATTGTGATTTGATTTATCTTCAAATGTTCTTTAAACATGACTTAAAAGATCTTATATTTGCACAAAATTTCTTGAACAAAATAAATAGTCAAACGTTTGTCAAAAAAATCAATAACATTAAAAAAACGGAGGTAGTATGTAGTTTCTTGATCTAGACAAGTACTCCCTCCATCCAGTTGAACTACAAAGGTAGCTATACTTAGATAGATGAAGTAGTAAATAAAAAAGACGTGATGAGGATGTTGAATTATAGTCGAAGAAGTGAACTACCCACCATGAATTAATTTCGTCCTACCTATTTTGAAATTTTGAATGGATTTTGGATTATGCATGGAACCTCATGTGCGTATATGCATGCCATGCTTACACAATACGAGTTAAACCAAACTTAGATTGAGATCCTGATCTGCAATCGAGTCTACCGCGCCTTTGTCACTAACATGTGAGCTGTTGTCCACATGTCAGTGATAAAGGCGTGGTGCAGTCGACTGCAGAGGATCCTCATCCAACTAACTCTCATTTCAATCGAAGGTGACACTGTTTTGCAACCAAGAAGAACAAGAGTAGCAGCATCTCAAACCTATAACTACAATATACTCACGGTGCTTGGTTGTTCGACCTCGGCGGCGACGAAGACGGCGAAGGCGTTTGATAAACATTATTCTGAGATTTCCGTCTTGGATCCACAGTGAAAGTACTGGAGTTGTTGCCAGCCGTAGTCGAGCAATTCAAGACTGCATCCGATGTCGCAAGGAATAGAGTCAGAACAGAAAGAAGAACAGCTACATACTGGAGATGGAGTGCCATTGCCTCTCTCATAATACACAGCTGCTTAATTTCAGTTAGACACAGCCAATATTAAGCACTAGCTAGATCTCATCAACTGATGCTGCAAAATTGGAAGGATGCAGATGGGGTTTATGTACAGCTAGTGCGGTTGGCAACCAAGACATACTCACTCTGTTACAAAATATAGTAATCTAGAACTGGATAAGACATATTCTAGCTAGTATAACGAATCTGAATCTGGATATACCTTAATCTAAATTTGTTATAATAGAATGTGTTTTATCCAATTGTATATTTCTATATTTTAGGATGGAGAGAGTACATCTTGACGAGGACATTATAATTGATGACCAGGTTCAGCGTACGTAATTACGTATCATAAGTTGTGTTTAATAATTACAATCGTACTAGCAAAAGATGAGTTAAAATAGGTTTTGTTCCGCAAGTGCATGAATTAATATCGATTATATATACGCAAGTGCCAAGTGCAACTGAATATTACATTCATAATCTCTCTCCTAGTCTCCTATATTTTTTTAACAACAAATTAAAGCAAGGTTTGACAGTAAGCCACATAGGCAACGATCTACAGATCGTTGTCACGGAAAGCCTTTAGTTTTGGAATCAAACCGTTTACTTTTGAACCGTTTACTTTTGTCTACAGAGATCGTAAGCTTTGCACTTTTTTTTTGCAGGTACTATTTATTGGGATAGTGAAAATACAATTGGTCTATTGCAGAAAAATAAAATCATATAGGAAAATCATTTGACTCAACAAACGTGCCCATGGAAAAATATTACCATTTGATTTGAATCGCAATATCAAATCTGCTAATCTACTATATACATCTCTATCTCTACTTATTAAAAATATTGAATATGTTCCCGCCGTTCTTATTTGTACGTCACCTGTCGAGTCTGATTCCTTAAGGCACGTCGTAACGTGTACGTCACTTAATTTCCTATGTCATCACACCAAAGCACTCTCATCAGATAGAAAAACATGACTCTTCCCCTCTCGCAATCTTTTCATGACCGCTTCGGCCAGACACAACACCGAGCCCACAGCGAGAAGGCGTGCCGCTGCCATAGGAACTATAGTAGAAGCTCGTTGAACTTATCTTAACTAGGTGGGTTCCACTCCAGCAATTGAGCTTATGAATACCTTTGCCGATGTCAAAACTATGATTTATGATAGCCTGAGGGTACAGGCAATCAAAACGACTAACCCGCACACACAACTGCTAGCCAAGGCGGCTGTTGGGGCGGAGAAGGCCAGGGTGAAGAAGCTGGTGGCACCGGTCGCCAGTAAGCTCTACTAGAAAAACCATTTTTCTTGATAATGGCATTTTTTTTCAGGCAGGTAGGCCTCTCGGAGCTAAATGACTGCTTGCTAAAGTGACAACCGCGGGGTGAGATGGTTGTCCGCATGCAAAAATCTATTTTCGAAGGCGGACCTCTTATGTGGTCCGCCTGCGAAAATTGACGTGGCATATAAATAGGCGACACATCGCTAAATTTTTTTTCTAAGTCTCATCTCCTCTCTTCTCCCTCAGCTCTCCTCTCCCTCAGCAGCCCTCATCTCTCCTCTCCCTCTCCCTTAGTGGCCGTGGGCATTCGACGGCAGGGGCGGCGGGATCCGGTGATGGCGAAGCGCAGGGTCCGCGTCGGCGAGGCATGGGAACGGCCACGGCAACACGCGGGGTCGGCGACGCGCACGTGGGGGCAGCGGCACCTGGCACGGCTCCCCTCCCAGATCTGGCCGGAGGGAGGGAGTGGGGGGCGGTGGCGGTGGCTCCCCCCCACCACCAGCATCGGCGGCGGCCGTGCTTCCCCTCATCTCCCCTTTCTCTCCCTCTCCCTCCCAAAACCCTAACCCTAGATCGGCCAGAGGTGGGTAGGAGCACGGGTAGGGGTGGTGGCAATTCTTTTTTGTTTGTCAAAAAGATTTTCACAGGCGAGTGACTGGGCCATGCAGGTGTTTGTATATAGGCGCGGGGACG
This sequence comes from Oryza sativa Japonica Group, assembly GCF_034140825.1. Lineage (NCBI taxonomy): Eukaryota > Viridiplantae > Streptophyta > Magnoliopsida > Poales > Poaceae > Oryza > Oryza sativa. The sequence goes on from NC_089039.1 coordinate 8,011,398, forward strand.
GCCACCTGAAAAATGATTTTCCCTCGTCTAGAAAAATGATTTTTGACCTCCTGAGAAAAAAATGATTTTTCTATTAGTGAAGGGCGCTTGGCCAGATTTTTCTATTAGTGAAGGGCGCTTGGCCAGCCACCACCAAGTTTCCGACCAAGCGGTGAGGGAATTAAGATGCATCAGTGTATGGTGTTCGATTTTTGGTATACGTCTGTGATCAAACAAATTCCCAATGCTTGTACGTACTGCTCGGAGTATCATGTTCCGTATGCTCTTTGAATTTTGTCTATCCGGCCGTCAATCACTGTGGCAGTGCTAATCAATTAAACAAGTAATACTGTTGCTTTTGATCAGAGTCCCCGCGACATGCCAGTCGAATTTTTTTATGAGAGTTGCTTGTTATAAAGTGTGTTTCCTACTACGTAATAGGGGAGAGGGCCGCGTCACCGCACCCTCTTCAGCCACCGCTGCCTCCCCCCTCCCCTGAGGTGGACCTGGTAGTGAGGGAGGGGAGGGCCGCGCTGCCGCAACCTCTTCCACGGCCTGCCGCCACACCATCCGGGAGAATCTGGCCGGGAGAGAGAGAGAGAGAGGAAGTGGAGAGGGGAGGGCCACGCCACCACACCCTCTTCCGCCATCGTCGCCACACTCCCTATCCACAATGGTATCTAGGAGGGAGAGGGAGGAAGGGGAAGGGGAGGGCCATGCCACCACACACCCTCTTCCACCACCGCCGCAACACTTCCCCCTCTTGCGAGATCTAGGGGGGCTGCGCCACCACACCCTTTTTCACCATGACCCTCCCCCCTCCGATGTTGCTGATGCCGCCTTCTGTCATAGGAGAGGAGAGAGGCTGAGGGAGAAGGAGTGGGGGAGGATGTGGAGGTCTTGGGACTTAGCGGATTTAATAACTATCTCCATATTTCGCAGTCGGACTACTTAAGGTCCCACCAGCAAAAAAAATATTTTTTATTTTCGCAGGAGGACCTCTTAAGGCTTCGTCTGAAAAAATTCGATTCTCGCAGGTGGGGCTAGATCTAGGGGTTTTAGCTATTTTTGCAAATGGTATTTTTGTAGTCTGCCTAAAAAATAAAAGTCAGTGTTGGTAAAAAATAATTTTTCTGGTAGTGTCAGTGCATCCACCAAGTTACTCAGCTGATTTTTTTTTTGCCTCATCTTGTTTATGCACTGTTACTGAAAATTAATATATTTGGCAATTGGCAAAGAAAGTTTGCATGAACTGTTAACGTAAATGTGTTTTTACAAATACATGTAGCTGATGAAAATATACCACAAGTAGATTTAATTTATTCCATAAATATTGAACATGTAAACTAAGAGAACCACATGATGATGCAATCTAGATGTGTAATACGGTGGACACATACCGAGGGTTCTTGTTCTTTTGTGGATCAGGTTGGCAAGGAGTAGCGCACACTACAGGAACAACGCGTGATGTTGGGTGTTGTCGTCGGCGCGCAACTATCGAGCGTAGAGGAAGACGAGCCGTCATGAAAGATCAGCAAGCATACGCGTGAAGTGCTTCGAAAAATCTTATTGATGCCTTCTTCCGGTGCAGGACGTCGAAGGCGAAGGTTTTCAGAGACATGCTCTCCTAATCGCCGGTGCATGCGATAATTTTAATAAATAAGTCCACAACACATTTATGGTTCAATAAATAAGTTCATAACAAGATCGCCGGTGCATAAGGTAATTACATAATATTCAATAAATAAGTCCATAACAAGAAAATACAGGAAATGCTAACTAATACAGTTATAGGGAGAATTTACTATTTGCCACTCTCTCAAAATGCCAGTGCTCAAATGCTACTCTCCCAAATTTTCATTCCCAAATACCACCCGGGCCCACATGTCAGCCTCACTCATCATCGGGTCCCGCATCACTTTTGTTTGAATGGAGAGTGAGGCTGACATGTGGGCCCGGGTGGCATTTGGGAATGAAAATTTGGGAGAGTGGCATTTGAGCACTGGCATTTTGAGAGAGTGGCAAATAGTAAATTCTCCCGTCAGTTATAAAGCGGTAATTTTAATAAAGAGAATGCAATAGTTTAAAACAATATAATTTTCGCAATAATCGGGTTCAAAATGTTCGAGAAGAGCATGACTTGTCTTGCTCAAAGAAAAGGTATTCCTAAGCTTCACTGACAAACTCAAATTGCACAACGAGAACCTCCGAAGCAACAACAACTACACGAACAACAAAATAAGGCTAAAACTCTTAACAACGAAACGATAACAGCACATAAAAACAACATATGATGGTTCTTTTAAGTTATAACATCAACTTGTAGCTCATAGAACCGATATATGACTATTCGAAATTTAACTGCATTTCAAATAGAGATTTTTTAATTGTTTAATGCAACATCGCTCGAGAAGAGAAATGATCGAGCGACTGGCAGCTGAGACCCCACAGGACAAACGGCTATTTCACCGTGGACCGGGTTCACCGAGACAGTCTACCGGAAAAGTAAAGCGAGACCCACTTGTAAGTCTTGGAGAAGAGACCGACAAGTGGATCCCATAGGACACCACGCAAGCAGCCACATACGCGAACAGACAGCTACCCGTGGGAGGGATAAGACAATCGTCACTGGCGGCAACACAGGGAGGACGAGCAGAGGACAGCGAGGGGAGGGTTCTCACCACGGACACAACAAGGCGAGGGAACAGCGGCCCTTGCAACCAATCAGTGGTGGATCCAGAAAATCAGTTTGTTGGTGTCATAACGTGTCTATCGGTGTCATAGTATGCTAATTATACTTAGAACATAGTGTTATAGTATATGGATAAACAGTTTTGTTATACGTTTTGCCGAAAGTCGTCAGTGTCGCCTAACACCGACGTTTATACTGTAGATCCGCCCCTGCAACCGATGACGAGTTTGGCACAACAGCGGGATTGAGATCCAGAGGAACTTGATCCACAACAGCGACGAACGGAGGAGGGCAACGGAGACAAATATGTCGACGACGAGGGGACGGCTCCGGCGATCTTCAAGCTTGGCGAAGAGGTGGATGAGGGAGGGCTCGACGCTGCGAACTTGTCGACGATGATAGGGTTGACCTTCGGGTCGACGGTGGGGATGGAGCTTCTGAGTCTTCACTTGACGAGGCGGCATGCATGGCCGAGGAAGAAGACGATGAGGCGAGGCCAACGGTGAAGAAGGTGCAGAGGAACGACGCTCCGGCAGGGTGGGAGGGGCAGCCAGAGGAAAAAGATGAAGGCGGCGTTGTGGTCGTCGGCGTCCACGGCGCTTCGGATGGCCTCGAGCGAAACGGAGGCGAGGCCGAGGAAGAGGAGGCGGCTGCGAGGCCGACGGAGGTGGCGCCGTGCCGGGGTCCTGCACTGCTCGGCTCGATGGGGAATGGGGATTAAGAGGAGAAATTACGGTGGAAATGATGAGAGAGAGGAGTGGGGAATCGATTTTCGCAATCGATTGGAGGGGGAAGCAAGCGGGGAGGCAGATCAAGAGGGCCGCGGCGATGGGTTCTCCGGCCGGGAGAGGAGCGGGCGGCGGCTGGAGGAAGACGATGACGCGTCGCTTTCCTGGGCTGTCTGGGCCGCGGCCCGAGCGAGGATGGGAGAGGGAGACCTCGGCTGCCACGCAGAGGGGGAGGAGGAGGTGGGCCGAGGAGAGGAGGAGGCCCGGGAGGGAGGGAGAGAGGAAGGAAAAGGCCAAGTGGGTCGAGGGAGGAAAAAAGTACTTTGGCCCATATTCGGCTCAAATAGAGGGAGATGATTATTTTTAGGTTTTAAACTCTGAAATTGGTTGTTGTTGTATTAAAATTATTTATTGTGCTCTAAAAATTCAAGTAAAAAAAATGAGGCGATATTTCGGAGCATGGAGAATACTCCAAGTCACAATCCAATTTTTGTTGTTATTTGAGATTTATTTTAGACTTTTAATTTTTTTTATTTCTTTTAGAAAATGATTTTTTTAAATTTAGAATGGATTTATCAGATGTCACACATTCTTACCGATGGTGTAATTTCATTTCTCACTGATACGTTGGACTATTTGAGTCACTGGCTGTGTTCCGGAGGTGATGTTGGAAACTCAGATCCTGCGCACGTAAAACGGAGTGACTTATTTTGTTATGATTAATTAAGTATTTATTATATTTTGAAAAATAGATTAATATGATTTTTTTAAAAGCAACTTTCGTATAGAAATCTTTTAAAAAATCGCACCGTTTAGCAATTTAAAAAGCGTGCGTGCATATAGCTTCAATGCATTTAGCAAAAAAATTAGACCAAATTACTCCATCCCTCCACTTCTTCCTTCTTCCACTTTCCTCTAATTTGTGTAATCTCTTCCACTAGATCTGACCCCCATTGAGCCCACTGGCATCAACGCTCCCACAATTCTCCGCTCTCATCGGCCGCCGGTCGTCGCCCCTTCCCTGCCCAAACTAGTTGCTCACCGACCATCCCCAACCCACTGAGCTACCACTGCTCCATCACTTGTCACCCCCATCGAGCTCACCAGAGCTTATCGCTAATCTAGCCGTCCTCTTCCTAGGCAACAGCGGAGCTACCCATTTTGTTAGAGATAGCATAAGCAAATATCGGGCCTAGCGAAGGTGAGGTACTGGAGAGCACCAGCTAGGCTGCGATAATCGGTAGGATCTGCCACAGGTGGTCCATCAGAAGCAGATAGCTTGGCGCAAGTGTCGACCGGCGTGGAACATGGTTTGCAGTGTAGCATACCAGCTCGCTCAAGGAGTTACACACTCCTCCGACACGGGCCACCTTGGTTTATTGTGACAATGTTAGTGCGGTATATCTCTCCACCAACCCCGTACAACATCAACGAACCAAGCACATCGAGATTGATTTGCACTTTGTTCGGGATAAGGTTGCCCTCGGTACAGTTCGCGTACTGCATGTACCTACTTCGTCACAGTACGCCGACATCTTCACCAAGGGTCTTCCAAGCTCGGTGTTTTCTGAGTTCCGTTCCAGTTTGAACGTTCGCTCCGTCCACGTTCCAACTGCGGGGGTGTTAGAGATATTGTATTTGTATCCGGTTCGGTTTCCCTCAATCCTATCCCGATTCTATTTCTATAAGTCGGGTATAGAGATAAGGATGTACCATCCCTATATGTACTCGTGTCCGTGATCAATCTAATTATCGCGTTGACTCTATACGCTTTCACATTTGAGTCCCCACCAACTGCGACGATCTCACTAAGGAGTAAGGAGTGATTTGTGGTGGCCCCTTCATTGTGGGGCAACAGCAAAGCGCGTGCCTCCGTGAATCCTATACCACCAACCCCCCCCCCCCCACCCCCCGCCATCACGCTGCCGCCTTGCCCTGCGCACATGAGCATGGCGGCCAAGTCCTCATCGCAGTCATCGGATAGGGGCCCAGCATGGGTGCTAGTGTAGCGTCGAGATTCCCCATGGGATTTCTGTGCGTATCCTAGGGGATTTGGAACAGAACATAGATGGGTTTGGTAACTGAAGCACTGTACCTAATTTCTGGAGAATACTCCCGATCGTGCGGCGCACAGCCGCTGTATGCTTCATGTGATGTTGTTGCCATGAATGTTCTTCGTGGTTCGCTACAGGAATTTTCGTCATACTTCGAAATTATGTAATATCAAAATTACATTTGTTTTATTAAAATTTTCGCTGAATTTAAAGGATAGGTGCTCCTATGCCAAAATAGAAGACCACAAAGTGGACCATGCCCATGGGCCCCATTCTCTTCTCGCTCTCGAGACGCCAGGTGGTGGGCCACCTGAATTCATCGCGTACGTACCATGTGATTCACGAACCCATCTGTGAATTCTACTCCACTCCTATTAGACCATTCACAGTGCACACACATGGCGCGTGGCAATGTTTGGCCATAGACAAATCGCTTACGTGGAGGAAAGAAGGCAGTGGGGACCGTTCTTTCCATTGCTTCGCGTGATCAAGTTTGGCCACGAGAACCTCCTCGCACTCGGTCAGAAAACCTGGTCATCCATGCGAGAAAGAGAGAGAGAGAGGGGGGGGGAAGAAAGGTGATTTGACTGAAGAGAAACTCGATCTGCGCCGGTGAAGTTCGCCGGAGAAGGGTGCGGAGGTGGTGAAGCGGCGACGGAGGAGACGAACCCAACCCCGACGAAGGTGCCCTCGCCGGGGACCTCGCTGGCGCGCCGCTTCACGACGACGCCGACGAAGGTGCCGCGCCGCCAGATCCGTCCCGATGAAGGCGGAGGAGCAGCTCGACGCCGTACGGAGCCTCCACCCGAGCGACGCCGCCGTCGACCACGAGCACACACTCAGAAGCAGTTGGTAAGAGGAGAGGCACAAGCACAGTCGCCCGACGCCGTCACCGCCGCCGCCGCGCAGCTGCCCGACGTCGCCGCCCGCCGCCTCGGATCCACGACACCGAGATCCGAGCATCGGCGCGCCGGCTTGGGAAGAATGGCCGCCTCTCCGCCTGAGCGACGCCGCCGCGGTGGAAGGCTACGGCGCCGCCGCCGCTGCGCGCCCCGACGAGCCAAAGCCACCAGATCTGGGAGCTCGGCCAACGCCTCTCCGCTCCAAGCCAACACCCGCCTCCTTGACTCCTCTGCGCGCCGTCCCCCACCAAGCTCCCGAGTGCCGTCCCTCGCCGAGCTCCCGCCGCACCGCCAGAATCCTGTCGAGCGTGATGCCGAGGCCGCTCCGGCACCTTCCACTCGTCGGAGATGAAAAAGGCAGAAGAGAGAGAGCGTTGAGATGAAAAGGTGAAAAAGTAAAGAGAGAGAAGAGAGAGTGGAGTAAAGAAGACATGGTGGACCCCGTTGGATGCAACTTGAGCTGTGGCTTGCACTGTGGAGCATGTAGCTTATACAATTCTTGGTCTACGTGGCATGCGAAGAACGCCAAAACTTGGTGGCGCACTGTGAATGGCCTTAGATGTCACACCCTGAAGTTCTTCCCCTAAGCCTAAATGGAATTAATAATTGGCCTCGAGAAATTACCCGTGTTAATGCTAGGGGTGAAATCGGAGCGGATTCGGATGGATAGTGGTCGTACCATATCCTAAACCATATTTTTAAGCGGATTCGGAGCGGGTGCGGATAGTATACGGATGCGGATGCAGAGCGGATTGTTTCGGATGTCGGAAATGGTGCGGAGTCGGTGCGGAATCGGTTCGGAAACGTATTAAATTTATCGGATGTTACGTGTATATGCAATCAATGCAACATCGAGTTAGCAATCTAAGGAACAATAATACAATAATCAATAAATGACCCGTCGTAATAATTATATGATTAAGTGCTAAACAATATGAACACATGATGTCCATAATATAAAAAATATAGCTATGTGAGTGTGACATGATACGATAAAAGCCTTAGACTAAAAAATCTTTGTTAATTGATGAATTAGGGCATTGGATGTACCAACTTATGTTATATGCAATAGATAGAGTGGTTATATATGTTGATAATTTCGGATTATCCGGCAAACGGCTTATCGGATAATCCGACAAAATTATCGGATAATCTGCATCCGCTGGATTTTAGAGATACCATATCCGCATCCGCATCCGCCTCATACTATCCGCATCCGCATCCGTATCTACCGGATTTCTAAAAACCCATACCATATCCTCGTTTTGGACGGATTCGGAGCGGATCGGATCGGATATTATCCGATCCGTTTTCACCCCTAGTTAATGCAAGAGAGAAACCCTAAGTGAATTAATGCAAGTAATAATCGGAAGTGGCATTTGGAATTTTTCTTGAGTTCTACATGTCAAAATATGCTAACAAGATTTTTAGTGGAATTTTTAGAGCTCTAGAAATAATTTTAACCAATTAAAAATAAGCATAAGCATTATTTAAATCCCTGGAAATTCCTTTTTCCCTTTTTTTTCTTTTTCTTTTTCCCTCCCTCCTCCTAATGGGCCGCCGGCCCATTTCCTCCTCCCTCCCGCGCCTTGCTGGGCCGGCCAAAGGCCACAGCCCAGCTGAGCCCGCACCCCTTCTCTCTCTCCCGGGGTCGCCGACAGGTGGGGCCCACCTGTCGGGCCCGTCCCCAACCTCTAGCCGGAGGAGGAGGCCGGCCTCCCCAACCGCCACTCCCGCCTCTCTCTCGCCTCCCGGGCCACGTCGCCCACGTCGCCGCCTTCCCCGCGTTCCCCGTGCCCACTCCCTCTCTCTCCCGCCCGCGCTCGCGCTCGAGACGGCCGGGATTCGAATTGCGAATCCTGCCTCTCTCTCCTCCCCACCTCTCCCCACTCCGCCGGCGAAATAGCGGCCATCCCGGCCACGATCGACCCCCGCAGGCCTATATAAAGCACCCCCGTTCCCTCCTCTCTCTTTTTCGCTTTGCAATCACCCGCTCCCGTGCCCTCTTTCGCTCTCGCACCGTGCGCCCGCCACCGCCGCCGCTTTTCCGCTCTCCGGCCGCCGCTAGCCGCCGCGCCGAGCCGCGCCGTCGACGTCGTCGCGTTCGCCGTCGTGCGGGCCACCTCGTCTACCCCTCCTCCGTCGGAATCCGCCGCCGGAACCCCTCCTTCATCACTCGCCGATGAGCATCGCCATGGCCGCCGCCTTCGGCCGGCGTCCTCGCCCTCTCCCAATTTCCTCTCTCCCTCTAACCCCCTCTCCTCTTGTTCACTAGGTGATTCCGGAGACCGTCCATTGTTCGCCGTCGTCTCTCGGCCGGTCCTCGTCGCCCCTCCGTGCCGGCCGAACCCCCGGTGAGAAACCCCCGCAATCTCCTCCCCTCTCCCTCCTAGCGCCGACGCCCCTTGCCGCTCGGGGTCGCGCCGTCGTCACTCGCCGTGCGGCGCCACTCGCCGTCAGTCGCCGCTGTTTGCCGCCGCCGCCTCACGGTAGTGCCGCTGTGCGCCATGGCCGCCGGGTCGGCTTGAGCCGTGCCCGCGCGCGCCCGGCCGCGAGCCGCCTCCGCCGTCCGATCTACCGGGCGGTAGATCGGAGCCGCCCGTCCCGTCGCCCGCGTGGTCACCCGCGTGGCTGCCACGTCGGTGCCGCGTCGGCACCACGTGTGCACCACGTGGTGTGCCGCCTCCTTCCCGGTCCGTGGACCTTGTCCACCGCGGACTGCCACCCCGAGCCAATGACATGTGGGGTCCGCATGTCGGCTCCGCCCCCTCTCTCTCCAGGGTTTTAATTATTGCGCAATAAATCCTTTAAGGATTTTCTGTTTATTGTAAAAACACAGTGAATCTTCTAAAATTCATAGAAAATTCATCCGTGCTCCGTTTAAACCCATTCAAGTCTCAGTAAATCAAGAAAAATACAAAGAATCCATTAAAAATGGTTTTATTCTCTGTTTCAGTAGTCTTATGGCCTATTTGTCTTGTTTGCTTTGTATGTTGCTTAGATTCCGGTTCTCCCGACGCTCCGGTGTACTTTAAAATAGTCGCCGAGGTTCGTCCAGCAGCAGAGCAAGGCAAGTCATGCTTGTCACTTGAACATATTGAACCTATATTGCAAATGCTCTATCGTTTCCCTAAAATACTGCATTGTTTTACAATGTTACCATGGGATGGTTACCTACTGTTTGAGCCATGCCATTTGTACCATGGTCCTTTGTTAGCTTGGGATATAACATGACTAGATATTGGACTAAGGATTGCTTAGCCATGCTTAGTTCAACTAGCACACAATGGGGGAATCACATTAATGCATAGACTTCAGGTTCTAGTGTTGATGTTGAATTAGTGTCACCGTCCTGGTGTTGGTCAATTAAAATGTACTATATGGTGGGCTGTGGGTGTATGGTTTTGATGGTCGCGCCCATGGTACTTAAGGACCGGTTTGCGAGATGCCCTGGAAGAACTTATCGTACTTACCACAAACCAGCATGGGCAACGGCTGGGCTTGTAGTGTAGCTTTCCTCTAGCTGACGCATCCAGGTAAGGGTGAGCGTGATGGAGTTCGGATGGGCCCCGCGACGGCTTATGCGGCTTTCGGATTCACCTAGGCACGAGAGGGGACTGCCCGCTGCCTTGCGAGGAGTGGGGGTAAAACCTGAGGTGTGGTGTACTTGGTTAGAGGGGGTTATGCGAAGGGTCCTATCACGGCCTCTTTCCGTTATGTCGTGGTGGCATGTTGGCGCACGGAAACGTGTCATGGGGCTATGTCTTGTGGGTACAGTGGTACACCTCTGATCAGAATAAAACTATTCAAATAGTCGTGCCCGTGGTTATGGGCGGTCAACCAGATTCACCATGATTAGTCTCACCCTAGTCTAGTCTAATGGAATTGATTAGTTCAGGTGGGTGGTTGGGCCTGTTGCAACGTGGTATAGCGTTGGACAGTGGATGGTTAATATTGATTAATTATTACAACTGTTTTACTGCTTTCAACTACTGTCTATAAATGCTCGCTTTATACAAATGATCCGCTCTAGCTATCCTTTGGTTATATCCTGCATCATACCCCCTATTTCGGTATGACTTGCTGAGTACAGTGGGTAGTACTCAGTCTTGCTCTATTTTCCCCAAATCCCCAGAGTTTGAGTATGCGTCAGATGGTGGCTTTTCCGAGGAGTAGGCTTCGTCCGTGCCGTCGAGGATGCCTGTGGAGTGGTGTTCCCGCTGCAGTCCAAGTCAAGGCTTAGCTCCAGTTATCTTTTATTTTCCGCTGCATTTGTGTAAGACTTTTATAATGTTTGTAAGACATGGATCTATATGTCAACTTTGTCGTTTGTGTACCCCGGCCGGTCTTGGACGGGGGTTTTAATACACATTCTGCTTGGAATTCTATTCGGGAATTTCTGGGCGTGACATTAGAGCAGGTACAATAGTAAACTATTATCCAGTTATAAATATATTTTAGAGAGATAAAGGATGAGAGAGAAGAGCAGCGAACTATAGATCTATAGCCAGCTGTAGCACAGACTCCAAGACGCAACGTGTGTATGACAGGTAGGACCATATATTAATAGTATAGTAAGCAACTATTGTATAAATTAGCTATTAAATTGTCTATAGATGATTTGGAGCTAGTAGTCTGCTATACTATTAAGGGCATGTTTGGCACAGCTCTAGCTCCAGCTCCAGCTCCACTTTTTCCGGAGCTGGAGCTCAGCCAAACAGTTTTAGCTCCACCTAAAATAGAAGCGGAGTTGAGTGGAGCTGGGTTTAGGCAACTCCATAACTCCACTCCAAACCTAACTCCTGAAGCTAAATTTAGGAGTTGAAACTCTACCAAACAGACCCTAAACTTGCTCTTAGTGTCCAGTCCAACGCTAGATGGGCCGGTAAAAGGCCTATGCCTAGTACACCAAACAGCTCTTTCATGGCCGACACACAAACAGGCACGGGATTCGACATGAACCGTGTCCATGCACAATGCACACACACACACGACATTATCTCGATCTTATCCGGCCCCAATTAACGTGCGCTACTGAGCGTCCCCCACCAAAGCCGTCGTCAAGTGAGGCTAAATTAGTGGGGTTTGGCAGGGTTAGCGTCTGGTCGGCCAGAGACCGCTGCAACGCTGCTAGATTTGTGCTTGCTGTTGCTGCTGCTGACTGCTGTTGGTTAGCCGGTTGCCATCCAAGTGGAGCAAGCAAGTACGTCGTCGTGGCAGTGGAGGGACGTACTACAGTACGGATCAAGCCCTTCCTCGGGACCACAATCTAGGACGACACATGGATCGATCTCCTACCATCCATCATACACGACCGTCCACCTAAGCGTACACGCACTGAAGACTGGTTTTTTTTGCCATATTATAATCATTGGAAGATTCTTTACAATTAATGTCGGCTTTGATTTGCTTGTGTTTGTGAACAATTGAGATCACTCCTCACTGATATATGGGTATGAGGGTACATGAGATTCACGTGTCTACGTGTAATGCTGTGACATCCTGACCCAGGGCTCAATAGGATAAATAGAATACCCAAGGCTCGATAAGATTAATAGGATACTCATATCTATAAGTGACGAGGACTCTCTCTCTCGTTCATAAATGCTACTTCCTCCGTTTAACAATGTAAGTCATTCTAGCATTTTTCACATTCATATTGATGGCATCAATATGAATGTGAAAAATGCTAGAATGACTTACATTGTTAAACGGAGGGAGTACTCTAGATTTGCATCAACCAAGTTTGACTAGTAATTCGATTGCAATATAGGTCCATCCAATAACTATATACTACTAAGAGTACTAATAGGGATGGTAATAGTGACATGAACCCCGACAGAGAATTACTCGATTAGGGTACGTAAATGGGCTAAAATTATCACCCATGAGGCTGAAATCTTGAAAATATTGCCCCGTCGGGTAATATTAAGTTAGTGACCTGACCCCGTTCAACAGCCCCCGGCCCCGAGTATTAAGTTAGTGACCTGACCTTGTACGGTTTTTCTATTTGATTTTAACTTCATCGTTATCACCATCCAAACGGCATTACAAGTTGTCCTTTTTATCCCCATACCAAAACGTCGATCGGTGGTGTAGTTGGCTTCCGGGCTAACCGAGCAATCGTCCAGGCTCTGTCATCCGGTGTTGTTATTGTCTCAATGAAAATTAATGACTGTAGAAGTTTTTTTTTAATAATAGAATAGAATATTATCTCGGTCTTTGATAAATGAGCTACATAAAATTATTACACCAATTCGTTTAAAGCGAGCGCAGTTCAAAGAAAATTTATAAAAACACTCCCAAACATGAAGCAAGCACAAAACTAATAAAGAGTAAGACACAAGATAAAGAGTACACAATTATTTAATCCTATTTGTGAACTTCCATTCGAAGTTGATAAAAGGTTGCATGAGAATTGTCTCAAGATTACAATATGCAAACTTTAAAAGCTTGTTGTTTTCATCACACTTTTGTGAGCCAATGACTGTAGAAGTTTGTCAAGGTTACGGATAAGGCATATCTCCTATCTTACAATTTACTGAATATGCAAGATTGGTATACCATCTTCTATACGATATATTTCCATATGCGATAAGGAAGTATATAAGATATTATGGAAAATATCCTCACGGTCTGGCGATTAACAAAGTCCTACTTGAATATGATAGGGATTAGTCTATATCATGTAGGGTTCATTGTCTCCGAGTTTTACTCGAAGACTAAGGCAACTCATGGTATAAAAGGCACACCCCTAGAGAGGTTCAGGATCATCGAATCATAGTGCCAACCCTCCCACCTCAGTTTACAAAGTCGAAAGACACAAGCCGAAGCTGCCGGGAGATCTCGTCGAACGATCTCGACAAGGACCTCGTCGGTATCGTCGGATTCATCCGTTCTCTATACTATGCGGTTTTCCATATCAATCTCATATAAACTGGATTAGAGCTATTACCTTACAAGGGGCCTGAACCAGTATAATCCTTGTCTTTTATCCGTTTTGATGTCGTATCGTGTAGATCCTCGTACCAACGTATCCCAATATCCTATTTATCCGGTCTACGGGTATCCCCCGTGACAAAGTTAGCCGACGACTAGAAAATACTTTTGTTTTCATCTGGGCTTAAGAACAAGCCACCTTTGCTTAGGAAGAAGCTATGGTGGAGGCAGATTGCTATGCTACCGCTCATATGGTTTTGTGAGAGGAGTTGAGCTCGCTGGAGGTGAAAAACAAGCTCCGTTAAGTTCCAATTGAGGGCTTGTTTATATCTACCCTAAAATTTTACATCTTGTCATATTGAACGTTTGAAACTTGCGTGAAGTATTAAATATAGGCTAAAAAAATAACTAATTGCACAGATTGCGACTACTTTGCGAGACAAATCTTTTAAGCCTAATTGCTCCATGATTTGACAATGTGGTTCTATAGTAAACATGTGATATTGATGGATTAATTAGGCTTAATAAATTCGTCTCGCGGTTTACTGACGGATACTGTAATTAGTTTTTTTTTATTAGTGCCTGAACACCCCCATGCGACACCCTATATAATACCCGATGTGACACGCCAAAACTCTACACCCCTGGATCTAAACACCCCTGAAACTATTTTAAGCCAGCTGACTAAGGGCCTGTTCAGATCCCATGACAAAATTTTTCATCCTGTCACGTCGAATGTTTATACACATGCAAGGAGTATTAAATATAAACGAAAAAAATTACACAGTTTGCGTGTAAATTGCGAGACGAATCTTTTAATATTTGCTAATGATGGATTAATTAGGCTTAATAAATTCGTCTCGCAGTTTACAGACGGAATCTGTAATTTGTTTTGTTATTAGTCCACGTTTAATACTTTAAATGTGTGCCCGTATATCTGATATGACCCACTAAAACTTTTCACCCCTGGATGTAAGCACAATCTGACTCCATTGCCAGCTAGCAAATCTGTACTTCATGATTTTTTTAATATGTCTTCCATACAAGGTTGCCCGGGGGGAGGGGAGGACAAAACGTGAAAAGCAGCCCCTAATTAAATAACCGTGGAAAATTCAAGAGAAATAGTCAAAGCTGAGACCGTACAAAATCATCTCATCACCCATCCATGTATCCAACTAGGAGTAAATATGAAGTGTAAACCACATATATATTCTAGAAACTTAAAAATCATCGTACGACAAAAAAAATGTACTTTCGATATGTATCCATATTATTATAAGTAAAACATTTACTTTTGGATTTAACTGTTAGTAGAAGTTTTAAGAGAAATAAAAGATTTACTCGTGGTGACGTGAATAAATATTATACATTCATTTTAATATCCTAGGGTTTCCACCACATATTTTTCCTTACATCATGATCGGTTAATCCCCATGAGACCTTGTTCGATTTGAAGGGGGAATAAGGGAAAATAATTTCATATTATAATAGGTGTTGAATAAATCCCTCCAATCTCCCTCTCTTGAGGATTAACCGATAAGATCTAAGGGAGAGATTAGAGGGAATTTACTTCGCATCTATTACGATGTGAAATTATTTTCTCATTCTATCTAATCCATTTCAATCCCCTCTTAATCGAACAAAGGCATTAACCGGAACCATCCTCCTACCTAGCCTGTTTTCCCTATTCTGGCCTCTCATAGTCATAGGTGAGCACTTGCCTGCCGCCGCCTCCCTGAACGACGACCATCATCAGGTCCGATGCTCTCTCGGGACGCCACCGGTGGATCTGGCCCTCATCGGCATGACAACCATTAAGCCGCCAAGAACTAGGCCACCATCCCACTGCACGCAAGTAGGAGGCGTAGCTAGCGACTGGTGGCCGGCGCAGCCAACGCACCTCCCCACTACCAATTGTCACTGCATCTCCCTGAACGGCTGCCGTTAGATCCGGAGTTATCCGGGGGTGCCACAGTTGAATTGGGCCCTTGCCGGCCTGGCAACTACCAAGCTGCCAAGAAAACTTCCAAAACACCAAGAAAACGAAACTGGAGTAGAAAGAGAGAGGAAAAAAGGAAAGGATTTCACAAATTGACTTCAATAATTGTTTTCTCCTTGTGTGTTGGTTTATTATTTATGTTCTTATTGTTGCCTGGGCATTTGCTTTCTTCGAGAGAATTTTGTAATAAGTTGATGTATCTTCTTTGAAGCAAAGACTGGAATTTTTATTCCATTATAAGAAAATGGAAAAGGAATGGAAAAAGGAATGAGATGGGGAGGAAGGTGGTGGGTGGAGCGGCTGCCCAGTCTCACCGCCGGAGGCGATGCGGTGGCCATGGATTGGCCCTTTGGGGTGTCGGGAATGGCATCCCAGGCCGCTCGAACAAGCGACGGCCGAAAGTTTATTTTTACAATTAATTTTTAACCGAGTCCGATCTTTAAATAAGTGTTCTAATAAAAGAGTAAATTAGACAAAAAAAAAATTTTGTTCTCACTCACTCCCCTGATGAAGACTCAACACTCAACAGTAGTCAAGTCGCCGTGGCGGCCTGCGCCACGTGGTGAATATTCTTGGTGGTCGCTCCACCCATTCGGCTCGCGGTCGCGGGTTCTGCACCCAACCAAACGTCTAAACCCAGAAGTCGTGGACCATGCCAATGGCCCCCCGTTCTCTCTGCTCGCCAGTTTGCTAGCTAGGTGCGCTGGGCTGCCTGGCCCTGGGGATGCATCGCGTACGTACATCTGCACCATGTGATTCATCACGAACCCATCTGCCAATTTTACTCACTCACTAGTAGGAGTACTTCTACTCCAGTGTCCAGTCGTCCATCACGAAAGGGAAACGCTTGTCCTAATACCAAACGCTCCTTTCATCGCCCACACACACACACAGGCATATGGAACCGAGGAATCGTACGTGTTCATGCACACACGAGACGGGACATGATTTCTTCGGTCTTATCGCCAACGTTCGCTACTGAGGGTGTGTTTAGATTCGGCGCGGAAAGTTTTAGCGAATTTACTGGGTACTATATAGGTGTCGTATGGGGTGTTTGACCACTAATAAAAAAACTAATTATAGAATCTATTAGCAAACTGCGAGACAAATTTATTAAGCCTAATTAATCCATCATTAGCAAATATTTATTGTAGCACCACGTTATCAAATCATGTACCAATTAGGCTTAAAAGATTCGTCTCGTAAATTAGTCACAATCTGTACAATTAGTTATTTTTTAGCCTATATTTAATACTTTATGTAAATATTCAAACGTTCGATGTGACAGGGTAAAAAATTTTGGAGTGGGCCTGTTTAGAAGAGCTTTAGATTCTGACAAGCAGCTGTCTGGTAGCCAGCTTCTGAGAATCTGGAAAAGCTCTGAGACCCAGCTTCTCCAGCTTCTGGTTTCAGAATCTATAACTACAGATTCTCAGAAACTGTGGACTGTTTGGGGCAACTTCTAGCCGAAGCGGTTTTTGAGAAAAGCTATAGCTGGGGCAAGCTTCCCAAACAGGACCTAACCTTGACCAGCCCCAACCCCAAGCCGTTACAAAGTGAGGCTAAAATAGCGTCTGGTCGGCCAGAGACCGCTGCACGCTACTAGATTGTGGTCTTGCTGTTAGCCGGTTGCCATCCAAGTGTTGCAAGTGCGTCGTCGTGGGAGAAGAGGGGACCTACTACTACTACTGTACGGATCAGCCCTTCCTCGGGAGCACAATCGAGGACGACATGGATCTCTCTGTCCTACCATCCACACCCTACACGACCGTCCACCTATGATTGGGCTGTGTTTAGATCAGGGCGAAAAGTTTTAGCGTGTCACATCGGAGTATTAAACGTATACTAATAACAAAACAAATTACAGATTCTACATATAAACTGCGAGACGAATTTATTAAGCCTAACTAATCTATCTTAGCAAATATTTACTGTAGCACCACATTAGCAAATCATGGAGCAATTAGGCTTAAAAGATTCGTCTCGCAATTACACGCAATCTGTGTAATTAGTTTTTCTTTTTGTCTATATTTAATACTCTATGCATGTGTCTAAACATTTAATGTGACATGCTGGAAAATTTTTGCGGAACTAAATATAGCCTTGGTTTTTGCCGTATTTTAATCATTTGGAAGATTCTTTAGCTTTAATTATTTTCCATGTGTTTTGTGGATGCCTACTGTAGCTTTGCATCAACCAAATTTGACTAATAATTCGATTTCGAGTGCAATATAGGTCCAATCACTATATAAGTCACTTACCTGATCTATTTTAAGGTTTTTCTAGTGGATTTTAACTTCACCGTCTAATCACCATCCAACGGTATATATACAAGTTAGTCTTTTTTTTCTTTTTCTTTTCTTTTTCAGTGGTGGAGTTGGCTCCCTGGCTGACCGAGCAATCGTCCAGCTCTATCCCGGGAGTTGCTATTGTTTATCAGTGAAAATAACTATAAAAATTAATCGACGATCAGAAAACATTTTTTGTCACCCAGGTTCTAGAAGAAGCCACCTTGCTTAGGAAGAAGCCATGGTGGAGCGCAGATTGCTATGCTAGCACTCACATGGTTTTGTGAGAGGGGGCATGAGCTCGCTGGAGGTGGAAAAACAAGCTCTGTTAAATTCCAATCGAAATTCCAATATTTGTACTTTCACGATAATTTTTTGTTAACATGTTGTCTTCCACAGGAGGTTGCCGCGGGCGCGTTAGCGGGAGGAGGGGGGGGGGGGGGGAGACAAACGTGAAAAACTACTGCCTAATAACTGTGAAAAATACAAGACAAAACATCTCTCACCCATTAATCCTGAGAAAGCTAAATATGTAGTTGTAAACTTAAAAACTACCGTAAAATAGAAAATGAACGTTCGAGATTTGTTCACATCGCCATGATTAAAACTTTACTCTTGTTAGATTAATGGGCTACACCCAATTAAATCCTAATAAATTCCATTAGCCCACATTAAGTGCTATGGGTAATAATACCACTGTAGAAATCTAAGTGAAGAGGTCTCAACTTAAATATGGAGCTAGTTGAGAGTCTCTGTTGACCGGTTGAGATGGTGCGTGGACAGCCAGCCGGGGCGGGACGGGGCGAGGCGAGGCAGGCTACTTCTCTCTCTCGTTTTGTAACGGACGGTAATAACGTCGTGAATTGATTCCGTCTTGTAACGGGCGGTAATAAAACGCCGTGAATTGATTCCGTCGGTTATAGAATTAAACGTCGTAGAATTGATTCTGTATTAACAAGTGTGTCGGTTACGGAATTAAACGTCGTGAATTGATTCCGTCAGTTACGGGATTAAACGTCGTGAACTGATTCCGTATCAACGAGCGCGTCGGTTACGGGATTAAATGCCGTGAATTGATTCCGTCGGTTACGGAATTAAACATTGTGAATTAATTCAATATTAACGAGCACATCGGTTACGAATTTAAACATCGTGATTGATGATCCCAAACGTTACTCTCGCGCTCACATATATATACTCCGCAGCGACTAGAAGGAAGAAGATAAGTTCTTCCCGACGTCTCTTGCACTTCACCGGTTCCTCCTCCTCTGTTCCTCCTTCTCTGTTCCTGCGCTGTAGAATCCTTCACCGGTTATGTTCACCTGCACGCAAGGAACTCCGTCCGTTTGAGAACCTGCACGGGTAGGCGGGCAATCATGTTTTTGGGTAACGCTTCAAGCGCGACTGCTCTGGTTCTTCGACGACAACATTGCATCTTCCTCTACTTGCTTTACCATGGTTTCTACTAGAGAGAACGGAGGAAACAACATCAACGGAGCCAATACGAATGCTTCAACATCTTCTGCACCGTTCTCTGGGTATAAAATTGAACTTTATTTGATTTTCTTCTTGTTATTTACATGTTAACAATGTTATCCATAGGATTTCAATCCTATGTGAATATAAACGATGTCTATGCTTATTTTACCTTAAGTATGCTCATGTTTACGTTTAGTCTCATCGCTAGATCGCTTCTAATTATGTATGTTATGATTATTCTCTTAATATTTTAGATTAAAATATGCTGAGTTATGATTAAATTTTCAACAACTCTTAAATTTAACCATCAATAAAAGTTTTAATAGAAGTTAAAGATTTACTCGTAGTAACGTGACAAATTTCAAATGTCCATGTTAAAATTCTACGGTAGTTTTTATGTTTCCGGCATATATTTTTCTTTTAACGGGAGCCATCCTCCTATCCTACCTAGCATGTTTTCCCTTTCCTAGCCTCTCATAGTCATAGGTGGGCACTGGTAGCTAGGCAGCGACGCCGACCTGTCGCCGCCGGGGACCATAGTCATCACTGTAGTGACATTGTTGGACCTCTTCAAGCTTTGCCTTCTCCCCTCCTCCAGTCCTCTTCTCAGATATTTTCAGATTTTTTTTTTGTTGACCTACTAGTGTGTAAATGTTTTTGGGATAGTACTCCATTTTCGAAGAGGAGAACTGAACATGTCACTAGACTCACTACTCCGTAGCAATCTACGGAGAAGTAACAATGAGGGCACGTTTGGTACAGCTCCAACTCCTAAATTTAACTCCAGGAGTTGGGTCTGGAGTGGAGTTGTGGAGCTGCCTAAACCCAGCTTCACAACTCCAGTTCATTTTATGAGAGAGCTCCACCCAACTCCACTCCCAGTTTTGGTGGAGCTGAAACTGTTTGGCTGAGCTCCAGCTCTAGGAGGGGTGAAGCTGGAGCTGGAGCTGTGCCAAACAGGCCCTGATTGATGATTAGTCAAACAAGGCGGCAGATACTTTGAGATGTTTTGTGCGACACACAGCAACAGCAGCTGGAAATATCTCTTGAACTTATCGATAAATGTATGGTAGTAATAAGTTGCTAACTATCTACCCTTTCCTGTCTAAAATATGACAAACCAGTACTGTATTAAACATAATTTAGTATTACAAATCAAGATTTAAGTATTAGTGTTGTTTAATCAAGTACAATATTTTATAACGAAATGAGTAATTCGACAAAAAATTACTTTATCCGTTCCGTTCTTTAATATAAGGGACTTCCGTCATATAGGTGATAGCAGAATTAACAACATGTGTACTATCCACAATTCTTTCCTAAATACACGTTGCTTTAAGAGATGGAGAAGCATTAATTTCCCCCTCACTAAATAACCGATGTCATTTTTACTAGTACTATTAGATAATTTATTGTATTTCACAGTACGGTACAAATTGAGGGCAATAGAAACAAAAAAGACAACTACGATTCTTTCTCTGCACAAACCAAAAATGAACTCCTGCTACGACCTCACAATCGATCGGCTCATCAATAGATCGAGATAGCTAGGTTGGCCATGAACCCGTTCTGTCCCCAGACGATTTCCCAGTCGACACAGATCGAATCATCTTCAAACAAGATTTAGATTTGAACAAATCATTATCCCCAATGCAAACCCCATTCATTCATTCATGCATTGCCGACGACCAATCAAAAATGCCAAGTTGAGCCTCAACTTTGGCCCGGTCTAACTACTTGTTGGCCTCATATCACGCATGCATATGAGACTGGCTACCACATCGATCGGTAACCACCAAACCAGATATTTTGTTGCTACACATCTGCACTGCATGCTCTGCTCTGCACCCTACGTACACATCCCCTTCCTGATCGATCACTCATTAGCACAACCAGCTGCTTCATCAACTTGCAGGTAATCAATAGTGACATGCAACTGCAAAATGGTCCTGCAGAGTACGCTTGTATCTGCACCATGACAATTATATTGTAACACACACTTGACACTTTCATTGATCCATTCGTTTTAAGTTGTTTGTCGTTTCGGCTTTGTTCTAAATCAAATATACTACTTCCTCCGTTTCACAATGTAAGTCATTCTAACATTTTTCACATTCATATTGATGTTAATGAATCTAAACTTATATATATGTCTAGATGGAAAATACTAGAATGACTTACATTGTGAAATAGAGAGAGTACATATGTCTATTCGTGACAATCAACTTCTAAAAGAAATTGTAGTTTAACAATAGGTAAATTATATATTATGAAAGTATTTCTCAAGATAAATATAAAAATATAAATCTTACAATGTTAGAAATTGATATCGAAGATACAAATGTTTGTCTTAGGACGAAGTTAGAACAAGTAATTTAAAACAGTTAGGGTATTAAGTATGTTGACATATACTCCCTCAATTTCAAAATGTTTGACACCGTTGACTTTTTAGCACATGTTTGACCGTTCGTCTTATTCAAAAAATTTTATGAAATATGTAAAACTATATGTGTACGTGAAAGTATATTTAATAATGAATCAAATGATATGAAAAGAATAAATAATTACTTAAAATTTTTGAATAAGACGAATGGTCAAACACGTACTTAAAAAGTCAACTGTGTCAAACATTTTGAAACGGAGGGAGTATATGTTTTGTACTTTTGTAAGTAAGAGTACTTTTGATTTGTTAATGCAACTAGCATTAGAGGGGTGATGCATCCAGATCAACAAAGTGACACCAAACTATTGTTGTATAGGAGTAAGAGTTTGACTAGGTACACTTGAATTTGACAGAACCCTGGCCGGCAAAAACTATGGAAGCATATGCGAATTGCGCAATTGGATAACTCCAGATAAGAAAGCGACCATAATAAGTTTAACAACGCCACTGTTGAATTAGTTTTTGTCAAAAAGCACATCACTGCTCACTTGTCAAGTCGACAAGTCATCACTTCATTTCTAATTTTTCCTTTTTCTTTTTGTTTCTTTTCTAGTATTTTGAAATGAATTGTGGATGGTGACGTGGAACAGAAAAGTCACGCGCTGAAACCGACGTGTACCAACGGGAGGAGCTCGACGTGTAGGCCATCTGGAATGATGGAAGAAGAAGAAGTGACTTCTGGTTGGGTAGGCAAAGGAGTTGCTGCTAAGTAATGGAAGGGGTGTTTTTGTAATTTTACAAGGCGGTTAGGACAAGCAAGATTTGGACACCTGTCGTGTCCTATGCTCATATGGTATTAAAATATGTTAGTTGAAAATCATAATCTAATGAAGAAAGGATTAGTTTATGGAGTACTAGGGCTCTTGGTTGCCATGTGGAGTATTTCAGTGAGTAGCAAGTGTCCAGTTTCCAGTGAGATGGCACCCATGGATTTCTGTCTCATAAAAATGCAATTAAAATTTTTGTACTGCCTCATTCAATACTTTTATCCTTTTTAGCTAATCTAAACACAAACTAAAGCGTGACAAAAGTAGAATTCTCTCTTATTGAAAAATGTGAGTAAACTTTGTGATTGGAAAGAAGTCGTACAAAATTGGACTGAATTCATATGCCATCTGTATCAATACATAAACCGGTTATCAAGACACATTTGTAACGATAAAAACAATGTACAGTACGTACTAGAAACATTTCTTGGATCCCATTTCAATAATCATTCTGACAAGGAAAACAACCAAATGGGCACAAACAGTTTCGCTTTCTTGATAGCCATGTCGCAGCCACAGCTTTGTTTGCTAGAATGAGACACCCCTGATTCCTCAGCCACATACTTAGATTAAGAAACTAATCACCTTCCTCAATCTTGGTTCCTAATCCGCTATAAAAAGCAGAGGAAAGCAGAGGAGACAGGCAGAGCAGAGGAGAGAACCCCACCTTGGCAAAAAGAAAAGAAAAATAATATCATCGCACTTTTTGCTGCCCTTTTCATCCCCTCGGATATTCACGAAGCAAATCTCTCTGCAATTCTTTTCTTTTTTTTTTTTGATCTTGCGGATCTTCTCCATTGAGGAAAGGCGAGAGCTTTGGGATCGATTCCGGGCCATGGCGAAGGAGGTGGATCCGTGCGACCACGGCGAGGTCGTCGACGCCGGGTGCGTCCGCGCCGTGCTGGCCGAGCTCGTCCTCACCTTCGTCTTCGTCTTCACCGGCGTCGCCGCCACCATGGCCGCAGGTAAGCCCCGCCGCTCGCCGCCGCTCCCTTCTCCGGTCGATTAAATATTTTCGTTTTTTTTTTGGTTAAAAAATGGAGTTTAATTTTGGGTTGGGGTTAGGGGTGCCGGAGGTGGCGGGGGCGGCGATGCCGATGGCGGCGCTGGCGGGGGTGGCGATCGCGACGGCGCTGGCGGCGGGGGTGCTGGTGACGGCGGGGTTCCACGTGTCCGGCGGGCACCTGAACCCGGCGGTGACGGTGGCGCTGCTGGCGCGGGGGCACATCACGGCGTTCAGGTCGGCGCTCTACGTCGCCGCCCAGCTGCTGGCTTCCTCCCTCGCCTGCATCCTCCTCCGCTACCTCACCGGCGGCATGGTAAGCACCCAACCCGTCACCGCCGTTAATTCTTTCTTTCTTTCTTTGCCTGTCAAAATTAGGATCCGTGAAAAGAGGAGGAAATTTTTTTTATTTGGGGGTGGAATCATGTCGTTCTCTCGATTTGTCCGTGGCCATCAACTTCTAAATTTGTTTTTGTTAGCTTTTTTTGGGACCAGATGAGATGCTGGGTTAATTTACTAATAATTCACCTGATAAACTTCTGTGGGTTTAAGGTTTTATAGTAGTAATTGTTGAGGAACTTCAAAGATTGTCAGGTTTTTAATCCTGTGATTCAGTTGGTTCAGTTTACCAAAAAAAAAAAGACTTTGCTGAAAACCATTAGTTACAAGCCTTTTTAAATCAGTTTTGTGATTCAGAACTGTGAGAATTCTAGTTCAATCTATAGTTTTGTTTTCTTATTTGGATAACAACTGCCGATTGCTTCAACCAAAGTCAACCAAAGTCGTATAAGATATGAATCATTATGCTGTTAGTGACTCTGATGAACTTCCAGGTTTGTATTCTGCTTTAGTGCCTGAAGTCTCAAAAACCCTCTAGAGTCTTGGTTTGTAAAGCATATGTATCACAAAGTTAGTACAAGTTAGCCAAGTTAAACACGCTGTTAGCAACACTGACCCTTGGGAATTGGAATAGCTGGTTTAAAAATACAAGTTGAAGACTAACATAGGCGAGACCAAGTCACTTGATCGTACTTTCCGGTTAGTCCACATAGATACATAAGCAAATTCATCACTCCTAAGTATAACAAGTTCACACCTGTGCTAAATAAGTATAAATTAAAGGCCACATCACCATCTGGTTTTCTGTTCTTTTCAAGCATCTTGTATTCATGTGTAAGCTGAACACGATAGGTATCTTCCTCACAATCTAACCAAACTGTCGTAATGTGCAATGCAGGCGACCCCGGTGCACACTCTGGGCTCAGGGATAGGGCCCATGCAGGGCCTGGTCATGGAGATCATCCTAACCTTCTCCCTCCTCTTCGTCGTCTACGCGACCATCCTTGACCCGCGGAGCTCGGTCCCGGGCTTCGGCCCGCTGCTCACGGGCCTCATCGTCGGTGCCAACACCATCGCTGGTGGCAACTTCTCCGGCGCGTCAATGAACCCGGCCCGGTCATTTGGGCCGGCGCTGGCCACTGGAGTGTGGACCCACCACTGGATCTACTGGCTCGGGCCGCTGATTGGCGGGCCTCTCGCTGGGCTGGTCTATGAGTCATTGTTCTTGGTCAAGAGGACCCATGAGCCTCTGCTAGATAATTCCTTTTAGTAGTCTGGTCTCTTTAGATGGTTTCATTTGCAGAATGCATATATTGCCAGGTAGTAATAAGATGCTTGTGCAGCTTGTAGGCCTGTAAGGGCTGTATAATTATTATTTTCTTTTTGCCCTCGAGGATTTTATCAACGTTGATAATCAGCCATGTAAAAAGATTGTTTGGGATATGATTTTTTTGTTAGTATAAAATGTAGTCCGGTAGTTGGTCTGTTGTAAATCGGCGAATGCCATGTGGTTTTGAAATTAGAATCTATGTAAACATTTTCAAATGAATTCAGTAAAATTCATTTCAAATGGGTATCAACTTGACCTCAAGCTCTTCATATATCATCTAAACAAAATGCTAACTGTTATGGCTATGTACACCTAGCAGCATAGAAACACAAGGAGATCCAAGAACTGAAAAAATCAATGGCTCATTGCAGCTATTATCTGTGCTGCCAGTGCAATATGCATACCTGCTTGCTTGGCCCATCAATTTGGCCCAAAACTGTTATGATCATAATGAACTCACCACATTCATGGAGTTGACTGTCTATGCGCCAGTTTCAACTGCTATCTTACTTCAATTTTAATTTTGGTATCGGGTATCGCCAAAAATTCGTAAGGTATAAAATGCTATTTTTCCAAACAAGTTTGTAATGGAGCTGAAGAAGTGGAACGACTACGTGCCGAACGTAGAACAATGTCGGCTGACTTATGGAAGAACCGTGTCAAAACAGCAGATCGAGCGCAAATTCAAGGCTGGATAACAAAACTGAACTAGATGATCACAGCGCTGCTCACCCAGAATATTCAGACATTTCTATTCATACGCTCTACTCTTTCTTTCTTCTTCTTTCTTTACTTTTTACCTCTGTATTATTTTATCTCCTCCTTCCCTTTTTTAAATGGCCACTTGGCCTTGTAAACCACCGATCACCATTAATACAATGGTTATAAGGTAGAGCCTCTCTACCTTTTACCTAAAAAAAAATATGGTGTGCAGCAAATCCTCGCTAGCTCAACGCTCCCACCATCCTCACCTTCATTGGCAAGCTCAGGGCTATCTCTGTCAACGGTGCCTCAAGCTCCACCCCCCACATGCCACTGGCTTGTGGTCCCACTGCCGCCGCCGAGCTCAGGACCCCAAATGGCGTTGGCCACATGTTCTCGCGGGTGTCGCCGCCACCGGCGGGAAGCTCGAAGTCTTCTCTGACGACTAGCGGTTGCTTCGACGACGGCGTCATTTGCTCCCCTAGCGACAACGTCTTCCTTCCACCTAAGTTCATCCGTGACACGTGATGGAGAGTTCTTCCAACGTAGGTATAAAATGGATAAAGAGATCACCACATACGCGTCTTGGAAAGCGTAAGAAGTATCGACGCACGTCACAGTGTCCGCCTAATAGACGGGGCATGTTGGCATCCCTAAGAGCAAGTTTAATAGTATAGGCAACTACTAGCTACAAGTTATCTATAGCCAATTTATTAGGGTTATGGATACCACATACCTAATAGTAGTTGACTAAATCTTGGCAGGACCCACCACTTACCATGTCCTATACGGAAACAACCTGCGGATATAGGAGGAGTTCCGGATAAGAGAAGACAACCAGAGTTCTATATGGAAATGACAAGTACTACTCGGATTGTATCCATATTGGTTTCCCTAGTTCTACTTAGACAAGGGGACACCTATGGGTATAAATACAAGACCCCCTATGAGGAGAGGGGACAATCAACACCCACCACTATCAACTAACAATAGATCAATATACAAGCCAACATACGCCAAGATAAGACGCCGAATATCGACTTCAGAGATAGGCACGGCTAGTCCCCTACGGTGTCTCCGGATACTGATAGGAGAGACATTGCGCTGTCTCTGATCTCGCCGGGCACGGATTCGAGGAGGAAGACTACCCTGTTGTCGACTACGAGTCAGACCTACAGACCGCCAAGTCGACAACAGTTAGATAGGCTACCCCAAATATTGTATTGGTGTGATTATGGTGAATAAAAGCAATACCGGCTTCGCCCAACAGGATGTAGGGTTATTACCTGACAATTCAGGGGCCCGAACCTGTATAAAAATCCCTATCTCTGTCTCTTTTACCTCAGTCTCGCGTATATCCTAATACCGACGATCCCCATACCATGCAAATACCGGAATCGTGACATCAAACGTCGACACAATTTAATAGCCAATTCATACAACAGTTGCTTATAATACTATTAATATTTGGTCCCATGTTTCATCCACACATTACGTCTTAGAGTCCGTGCTGCAACTGGTTACAGATCTATATACCGCTGCTCTTCTATCTGCTCTTTTATCTCTTTAAAATATGTTTATAGTTGGTTTATAGTCAGCTATTGTACCTGCTCAAAGCCGTTCGACACGAGTTGCAGGATCGGACATTCAGAACAAAGCATTTTCATGAAGAAGTGGGTTTGTGTTGACAAATTTATTTATCATATTTTTATCTTGATCTGACGACAAATAAATTCCATTATTAAAAAAGAAGAGAGAATCCCTTATATGCCACTGAAAATTAGTCTGATCCCTTATATGCCATTGAAAATTGGCTCTTCCCTTATATGCCATTGATCCAAATTTGCACACCCTCTCATGCCACTCCCATTAGTTGACCGTGTGTTGACCTTTAATTCTCAAGGAAAAAAGATGTATTTACCCTTATAAGTATAGGGCATGCCCAACAACTCAGGGAGAGCAAATATGTCTTTTTTACTTGAGAGTTAACGGTCAACACACGGTCAACTGACGATAGTGGCATGAAAGGGTGTACAAATTTGGACCAATGGCATATAAGGGAAGAGCCAATTTTCAGTGTCATATAAAGGATCAGACCAATTTTCAGTGTCATATAAGGGATTATCTCAACAAAGAAATACGTAGTACATTACTATTCCGTTTCATTTTATTTCTGCAGACTCTAGTCAACAAACTTATGGTCGTAATTTGCTTTTAGAGCGATTTTACCGGTAGGTAGTATTACATTTTGTAACGTAAAATTTGGTACTAGTACGATACATCGAGGTATCACCTCAATTACAGTAAAATTTCTCACATTTTTAAGATCACAATCTTCAATTTCAATTTCAAGTCAGCTCGGAGCAATCCGATCAATGGTTGACGACGTCGCAGCGCCTCCTGATCTCCCCTTCGTCTCCGGTGAGCACCCCGCTCATGGCGAGCTTCACGAACGCCGACGAGAAGGCCCGGAAGAAGCGGCGCCCGTCCGCCGCGAACCGCCGCACGTGCCCCGCCGTGCGCGCGTCGGCGGCCTCCTCGGCGTCGACGGCGAAGATGCCGCGCCCGGACGCCGCATTCCAGTAGTAGAGGTTGTCGAACCAGCTCGGCGTCGCGTCGCTGAGGACGGGCACGGCCGCCGCCACCGCCCGCGGCGCGGCGGCGGGGCACGCCAGCCGGAGCGCCGCCTCGAACGCGGCGTCGGAGCGCCCGCGCCCGCGCCGCGCCGTGTCGACGGTTGCGCAGTGGCCGCCGCCGAGCGTGTGGCCGCCGAGGATGGCGACGGTCTCCTCGACGGTCATGCCCTTGCTCTGGAACATGGCGAGCGCGCCGTCGATGCCGAGGAAGCTGTCCGGGAGCATGGCGTCGGCGCGCTCCGCGCTCGCCGCCGTGGCGTCCCTCCGGCCGAGGGGCACGCCGCGGATGCGCGGCCCGCCGGCGTGCGCCACGGCCGACCTCGCCGCGAGGACGACGATGTCGGCGCACGACACCTGGCCGGGGCACGCGCGCTCGACGGCCGCCTTGACGAGGCCGATGGTGCTGACGTCACGGATGCCGAAGTTCTTGTCGGAGCCAAGCTCCGACGTGATGTTCCGCCGCTCGTCGGAGTTGAGCAGAATGGACCCGTCACATCCCTGAAAAAAAAACTCACTAGTCCAACCTTAAATCTCTGAAAGCTCATGAAAATTTCGGATCTAAATTTTCATAAGTTTCAGGTTTACCGACAGGTTCTGGTAGTATGTTCTACTGGTAAAAAAATTCAAATTTTACTGAATTTAGCGAAGAAATTCAACAAAAGTTTTCGTTCAAAATCAATTTATTTTCCTGAAATTTCCTCAAAATGTTTATGCATTTTGAGATAGTAAACCATGCCTCGAACATATGATCGACTTTATAATTATGATTTTACGTAGGTAGATTTTGATGATCACTAATAGAATTCAATAATTTTTATGATCTTTTTATGCTGTGTGAGTTTTTATTAGTTCATATGTGCTTTTGTTTATTCAGGTGTGAGTTTTTGTTGAGTTAGTGTAATTATTGGCTGTAGCCTCTTTGAGTAAAGGCCAGGATTATATTCCATTATCTTAAAAAAAAATCAACAGTGTGTATTGGAGACAAATATATTGTCAGTACGTACCTGAACTTGGCAGTCGTGGAAGAAGAGGCGGAGGAGCGCCGCCGGCGAGGTCTGGTCGACAGCAAACACCGGCGCGAGGGCCATGTCGACGACGAGCTCCAGCTGGGGGCACGACCGCCGGTAGTAGTCGCCGGAGAGGCCGCCGGCGCCGGCGCCGGCCGCCATGCCTGCGCCACCTGGTCCTGGTGCTATCAGTACAAGTAGCGTTGCAAGCGCAAGAACCGAGCCAGTTGCAACGCTAACCATTGCACTAATACTAGTACCCAATGTCTTAGCTTCTTAAGCCTTCACTAATTAATTAACTTCGATATCAAGTAGAGGAGTTGTGTAGTTTCGTTCGTGTGATCTACTTTTCTTATTTATATATTTGTCTCTGGAGTGATAGGAGTAATTTATAGGTCAAATAGGATGGTGATGGGCATGGAAAAATAATTCAGGTCATGTCTTGCATATGATTTAATTGAGTCAGATCAGTGGATGAATTTTGATCGAAGTGATGCTAGGGGACTTGTGTCGCAATGGGAGATTTTTCTATTATCAAGAGGTTGCTGCCTGTTTTGCACAAGAAATGTGACTGTGTTTTGCGGATAGTGCTAAATCAAGATCGTTAAACATTTTGGTTTAATTTGTTAGCTAGTATTAATTGAAACGCCGAGCAAGAAGCTACCCACTTTAATTGCTCCAGAAATGGGGGATTTAGACCCAGAAAATTCAAAACCCGGTGGTGCGAGGAATTGGATTTTTACAACTCCACTGCCCTATACTCGTTTACTTCGTCACTACTCAGTTATCAACAACAAAAGCTATTAAAAAAATCCTGAGAAGAATTAACGTACAACATTATATAGTGTAACGTCCCGCCTCCCCTAGGCCGGACCAACATATATCTTTTCTGCACACTTTGTCCTCACTCATGTGCACCCGGGTTCCCGGTCGGTCACCCATCCCAAATTGCTCCAGGCCAAGCACGCTTAACCCTGGAGTTCTTTGGAGATTGGCTTCCGGAAAAGAAGTTGCAACTTATTGATATGAGTATTCTATTAATCCTATTAAGCCCTAGGCCGGGATGTTACACCCTCACCCCCTTAAGAGAGATCGACGCCCGTCGATCTACCCTAGGCTAGGAACGTCCTCTCTTGGCCACGTCCATGTGTCCAGTGCCAGCGCATGTGCCATGCTGTGTAACCACTCCCGGTCTACACCAGCCATGCGCACCATGCCTGCGCAACTGCGACACACGCGCCCGTGAAACCGCGAGAGTCGGCTCTGATACCATTTTGTAACGTCCCGCCTCCCCCAGGCCGGGCCCACATACATCTGATAGCTTTCATAGGTCATAGACTGCCCTCCACCCTCACCCCCTTAAGAGAGATCGACGCCCGTCGATCTACCCTAGGCTAGGAACGTCCTCTCTTGGCCACGTCCATGTGTCCAGTGCCAGCGCATGTGCCATGCTGTGTAACCACTCCCGGTCTACA
Source organism: Oryza sativa Japonica Group (assembly GCF_034140825.1). Taxonomy (NCBI): domain Eukaryota; kingdom Viridiplantae; phylum Streptophyta; class Magnoliopsida; order Poales; family Poaceae; genus Oryza; species Oryza sativa. The sequence continues at coordinate 8,042,160 of NC_089039.1, forward strand.
CCAGCCATGCGCACCATGCCTGCGCAACTGCGACACACGCGCCCGTGAAACCGCGAGAGTCGGCTCTGATACCATTTTGTAACGTCCCGCCTCCCCCAGGCCGGGCCCACATACATCTGATAGCTTTCATAGGTCATAGACTGCCCTCATATCTTTTCTGCACACTTTGACCTCACTCATGTGCACCCGGGTTCCCGGTCGGTCACCCATCCCAAATTGCTCCAGGCCAAGCACGCTTAACCCTGGAGTTCTTTGGAGATTGGCTTCCGGAAAAGAAGTTGCAACTTGTTGATATGAGTATTCTATTAATCCTATTAAGCCCTAGGCCGGGATGTTACATATAGCAGGTGTCTACCATGATGCAAAATTTGAAGTTAAAAAGTCGATCTACACAAGGAGAAGCAAAATAAATATATATTTTTTCAAAATACATTACAGACAGAGGCATTCATATAAATTAACATATATATATATATGCACAGATTATCCCTTTAAGTACCTCACAATACCGAGCCGGTATATGTTGAGATTCACGAATTTATCATAGCATCTATGAGCACTTCTGAAGACTAATCCGGTATCTCAGATTCATGAGTCACCATAGTATCGACATCTATCGCTGAAAAAATTCCTTTTCTCCTATGTACCCTTCTTTTTCTTTATGTAAATTCTTCTGTAAATGTTTTTCTCAATAAAATCACCGTAGGAGGCTAGGAGCCTCTCCTGCTGTTTTTCCCTAAAAAATCGCTGAAAAAAATAATTAAACGTAAATACAATTACATGTGCCAAGTCTTGCTAGGACTTGAACCTGGATAGGTAAGTTCCACCACCATGTGAAAAATAACCAATTGAACTACGCAAACTTCATCAAAATAAATAATTTGAGTTATGTTTTTTTTATGTTGAGGTGTGAAAATTGAATTTAGTGTTGCATACATAACAATGTAATCTATGCTATGAAATTTTTTATGACCATTCAGATGACATATAAGAGATAAGTTATTTGTGTTGCATAAACAACAAATGCACTTAAGTACTGGCTGGTTTTAATGTTTGACATTATTGACTTTTGATTGAATATATGTTTTACCATTCATCTTATATAAAATATATGTAATTGTTGTTTATTTTGTTGTGATTTTTTTATAATTAAAGGTATTTTAATCATGTTTTTTTATATTTGCATATTTTTAATAAGACGATTAGTCAAACGTATATCTCAAAGTCAACGACGTCAAACATTAAAAATGGAAGGGAGTATATTTTTAGAATTTAAGCCACTGCTATTTAATAGGAGCATTTTTACTGTTTTTATTGCTTTTAATAATGTTTGCACTGCATTGTTGTTATTTTTGCAAATTTGCATACAACATTGGTACTACCCCCATGTATTTAAACAGACAAAAGGCTACCCTTGGACCCTTGGTCCAAATTCACCGAAACAATTTTAAAGAAGGAAAATCCTTTTTTGCGGAGAAAAGAAGTGATATCTGAATGTTCAGTATTAAAATATGGTTAAATTCGCTAGAAAGAAAACGAACAACCCGCTCTGTTGTAATTCCAACAGCATCTCTACAAATAGCATTCAAGATATATACACGCAAAGTAGTTCTGCAATGTGTGCTGGGGCCCAATTGCTATATGTTGTTATCCTCTGATAATTAGCTGAGTTCGGATGGGGGAGATGGGAGCCTAACTCCTGTGCACGGAAAACGGAGTGGTCCATTAACACGTGATTAATTAAGTATTAGCTAATTTTTTTTTCAAAAATGGATTAATTTGATTTTTTTAAGCAACTTTCGTATAGAAACTTTTTGCAAAAAACACACCGTTTAGTAGTTTGAAAAGCGTGCGCGCGGAAAACGAAGGAGAGGGGATGGGAAAAGGTGCATGCGAACACAGCCAGAATGTTGTTGCAAACTGCAACCAGTCATATGATGATTTATACCAACACTTGATGAAACCAATTTGTGTAGCGTATTGCGTATGCTAGAGTTTATATAACTGAACCTAACACTATTGTCAGTTTGCCTTTTCAGCTCTTCAGTAAAGTCAGTTTGCCTCACATCATACATGCAGAATGGATTGGTTTTGTATAGGTTATTAATTTCTCATTCCAGTTATGAATGCAGCATGTTCTATGGGCATGTTATACAAAGCTCTAACTTCAAAGTTTAACTCCAGGAGTTTAGAACTTGAGTGGAGTTTTGAAGCTTCTAACTCTTTTATTTTATGAGAGCACTTTAGTATATTCCACTTTATTTTTTGGGTGGAGCTGAAAGGTTTGGCTCAGTTTCAACTTCGGGTTTCAACCTCAGAAGAGATGGAGTTGGAGCCGAAGTTCTGTCAAACACATCCTATATACATATTGCACATATATATACTACTGTCAAGTAGTTCCTCCAACCATATCTACGGCACCAATTTTTGCGGTGGTTGCCATATCGATCATGTACATGGAATGACCAAAACAAATTCTTTAGACGACGCTGCATGTTAGCTAGCTCGTTCAGTCGTTCTAGACTTGAAGTTTCCAGTTCAAACAGACTACCAACTAGTGTTGCATGGCTTTCACTTAGCTAGAAAAAGATCGATCCGGCCGTCCCAATCCAATCCTGGCTGCTGATAATTAAATTAAGTAGGCGATAGGCAGATGGATTATGGATACCACATGCAAAATTGTGATACTTGTGAGTGTCGATATGTGACTACTAGCCTGCGAGCAACTATTCAGCTGAACTATAATATCTTCTTCTTACACCCGACTGGATAACCTGAAGTGTGTCACTAGTACAATAACGATTTTTTCGTGTGGTCGAAAGCAGTTTTCGCATATGGATCTTCCACCCGTCTTGAACTAAGTGTCTGTGAAAATCCGATTTTTTTTTTCGGGTGACGCACCCGCACGCGAAAATCGCAATTTTTATATGCGGGCGCTTTAGCAGCCCTGGAACCCCAATCTAGCCGCCGCCGGCCTGCCTGAGGCCCGCCGCCGTCGTCTCAGCGGTTGTCGGTGACGAATCCAGACGCCTGAGGCTGGGATACCACTGCCGCCACTGCCGTCGTCGTCGCCACGGTGGCTGACGACGGATCCGCTCTGTCGCCACCACCCTAGCTGATGCCACCGATGCCGCTGCTGCCATCGATGCCGCCGTCACTCTCACCAATGCCACTGCCACCGTCGCCGGGAGTGGGTAGAGGGGGAGGGGGAGGGGGGAGAGGGAGAGGGAGAGGAAACGGGAGTGGCCGAGCGGGAGGATGGGAGGAGATCGAGTGGCGCCGGGAGCTAAAAGGGTGGGTGGGCTATTTTCGCGTGCGGATCTATTAAGAGGCCCGCTTGCAAAAATTGATTTTTTCCGTGTGGTCATTTTAAAGAGCCGCACGTGAAAATGGAGCACGATTTTTACGGACGCGACCACTTATGGTCCGTCTGTGATCTAAAGTGAGTCTTGTACAGGAAAATCATTTCTGTACTAGTGTGTGCTCCCCGCGTCTCTCCACTCAAGGGGCGACATGTGTTAAATATGTGATCTGAATTTTAGGCCTGCAATATATTCGGATAAGTTTCCTAATATTTTAGGCTTGCAATATATTCAGATTAGTTTCCTAGTATGACTCTTGAGTTTTTTCCCATTAGGACTTCTAGATTTCTCCTATATATAGGAAACGGATCCTCTATTGTAGAGCTAATACTGCATTGGTGCTTGTAGCGATCAAATCAAGCCATCCGATTAGATTAAGCAGCTCTGATTCCGTCCCTATATATATCCCTTGGAAGCTGTATAGGGAGGGTGCGACAGCCCGATGTATCACCTGTGTTTGTATTCAACTCCTCTATAGTGATCATTGTCGGTCGGCACCCATGGTTTTTTCCGGCAAGGGTTTTCCACGTAAAATTCATGTCTCCATTGTGCATCTATTTTCCTAACAACATGGGCGCCACCCAAGCAGACACCGGCCCAGCTAGGTGGATGCAAGGACGGTGGTGGCAAGGCTCTCTCCCCTCGCTCGTAGAGTCGTGGTCAATGAGGCTGAGTCGCTGACGAGACTGGACTCTGGAGCCTGAGGGCAAGATGCCAGTGTCCAGATCCGGTGTCGTGGAGTCCGGACACGATCCCCCCATGGCCGAATCTAGTGCTCCCACGGCGGATCGAGCTAGATCAACGGCGCAACGGCAACAACAACTTGGAGTTGAGGCGGAGCTAGGACATGCAGGGACGGCGGTGGCAAACATGGATCTGGTGAGGGGGATGGCTACATCTGTCGTCCTAGCGACTGGCAGTGATGGCGACAATGATGAGGTGGCGGCGTGCGGCCATGGAGAAGACGATGCATGGAACGGGGTGGAGGAGGGACATGGCTGCCAAGGCGAGCCGAGGTGGTGGAGTGCGGCCATGGAAAAGGTGGTGCATTCCCTAGCCGGCGGCCATGGGAAGCCGGCATGGGTGGCGCCGGGAGGTTGGTGCGGGCGGCGGCAAAGAGGTCGGCCCGGCCGATGGCGCAAAAAAATTGAACATGATGTAGAAAAATCGTCGAAAAAAGTATATCAGTTCATCCATAGAGCATTTAAAATCACTCAACAAAAAATGGTGCAACTAAAACCGAGATATTTTTTCTAAAGCAACATAAATATAATTTCCTGCCAAAAGATAATACATAAATCTAAATAAGATCATATTTTAAGAGAAAATTAAACTTTGTTTCACAATTTAGTATGCAAGTTCTGTTTGTACAATTTGTCACTAGTACTTATTTAAGATTTTTAATTCCGTTATCATTTTTTTAAAATTCAAGTACATAACCCATGCATGAAATTGCATTTCATTTTTCAAAATGTCATTTAACATAAAAAAAATATAGAGAAACTTTCAGTTGCACATTCGTGTATGTTAAACCTAAATAGATTGGGCCTGTTAAAAAAGTCAAGGCTAGTCTGGCACAAAATTTTATTTTATACATATTATAAAACTGTTTTTTTTTCTGTGGACCATTTAAGCTGCGTTCGAACTTATTAGCATATGATTAATTAAGCATTAGTTTTTTTTTGAAAATTAGATTAATATGATTTTTTAAAGTAACTTTCATATAGAAAATTTTTGTAAGAAAACATACCGTTTAGTAGTTTGAAAAACGTGCGTGTGGAAAAAGAGGGAAGTGAGTTGGGAAACTATACTGCCGAACACAGCCTTATTCTGCTTATATCCCACAAAAGTAATCTAGATTGTATATACTATATAGAATAAGTGGTAAATTTGAAGCATTTTTTATTCATTTAGGATTTTTTTTAAAAAAAAGATCAACAGAATTTTCATCCTTAAAACACAATGATATGTCATCAAAAACTAATTTGAATCTGGTGAAAGGATAAAAAGTAAATGGTATGGAAAGTTCAGGGCTGAGCAATATCCAATTTTAAAGTTTATGGATGAAATTTAGACCTTTGTGAAAGCTCAGAAATGTAAAATAGACCTTTTTTTTTAAAAAAAAGCTACAGAGTATATGACTTGTGCATGTTATAACAAACCTATAATTTTCTTCTCACAAAAAAAGATCTATAGATTTGCTATGATCTGGGCATGCCATAACAAAAATGCTATGAATAAGGCATGTTATAACAAAATTCATGAGAAATACTGGCCACAATACAGTCTCAGTGGTGATGGGGAATGCTATGAGGACTAGGTGACAAACATAGACTCTTCCAATGGCCCCAGCCTCCCATCAGAACCTGTGGTTACAGATAGCCAGAAATAATATCCACCAGCTGCTGCTCTTCTCTATGCTCTGAAAGATTAGAACTGGGAGGCTTCTAAGCAGCACCAAGCAGGAACTATGCCTGGCAGCATCCATGTCTCAGGTTTTTTTTTTCTCTGATGATTTTTCCATTCACATGAGTATCTGAAGAAAGCACAGAATGACTTTGTTCAGTATCTTACTTCTCAGCTGCTCAATCATCAGCTGCCACAGCTCCACTGTTCTTGCAAGGTTAGGTCTCCTCAAATCACCATTTTTTTCTCACTTACATTACTACGATTTTGTATATAAACAACACGATGGATGCAGTTGTATTGGGCAAGAGAGAGTACAACGGAAGCATAGGACAAGGCGAATTCTCATTGTGAGTTCTGCATTTCTGCTTATTTTCATCAAGTTGCATTCAAATCCCCCTTGTTTTATGCAAAGAAAATTTTCAGCATGTCTCACACTAATTAACGGAGTATATCTGTATATGTAATATGTGCGTAGCCCAGTTACGTCACTTCGTGAGAGCATGGTGATGCTGCTGTACAATGCAGATAGATCATTAATATCACAAGCAGGTGTTTTTCAGTTAGTTCATTGTTCATTTTTTCTACTTAGCCAGCACAAATATGAACTGCTGCCTGTTTTAACTAATAACCCACAAATCACCACAGAACTGAAGATGAAAGCAGTTGTTGAGTCAGGAACTATGGATGTTGATTTTAGTCTTGACAATGGAGGAAGCATTATTCTAAGGCTGCAGTTCCTACTCAGTGATGAAGATCGCAGACGGGTCCAAGAAATGGTAATGTGGTTCTTTTTAGGGTATTTTCATGTTAGTTCAAACCACAAGTCCTTTTTAATTCATTATTATAATTCCATCTTAATTTGAATTATCTAGCTTGTGTTTATACTGTTTTCCCTTTATTCAGAGGAACTCTGCAGTGAAAAGAAAGCAGCAAGAGCTGCTTTCTGATGGTTATGTACTTTCTCAAGGTAACCTGTCAAACTGTGTTCAAATTATGTCTCATTTTTTTGTTGCAAACACGATTTTAGGGATCTACTGAACAGACTATATGCTTCAGATGTGCCAATGTTAAGCAGTTAATGTCTTAGCTAATAAGAACATAATATTTAATCCACATATATTAGTATTTAAATATATGTGAGATGTTGTATAAGTTCCCAAATATCTGACCTTTGCTGTGTGTAGTGTACAATTCATCAAACTCGTATTTAGGCTGTGTAACTGGAATGCTAATGTCTGAAATTTAATCACTGATAAAATGTACAATTTGTATGGATAACTTTCTTTTCTTATAGGTGATTTTGAAAATTTTCAGACAGCTTGTTGTCTAAACAAGTCGAAAATATCTCCAACATTTCGAGAGAAGGAGATGAATCTTCAGTTAGGAAGAGCATGTCACTGGATGATTTGCAGGAGAAGGCTGTTTTCTCTGCAATTATTGTAGATCCCCAGATGAAAGACACAAAAGAATCACCGGAGCAAAGTGGATCAAATAGTGCAGTGCAGAAAATGATAAGTGCCTTTCAAAGCAGCTCTCCACAGGTATAATACTTGTATCAATAGATCAATAATGCAGGGCAAAACCACTCCTAATATACTCCGTCCGTTCATAAATATTTGACGTTTAGGATATTTTGTTAAATTTTTGAAGCTTTGATCAACAATAGTTTCTCAAATGCTTGGTTTATTTTATTTTTTTAAAAAAAATGATATGCACATTTTTGACTTGAGTACTATCATAGTATCACAAATTCATTAGATTTTATGAACTTATTTTAATACAAAATGGATTGACAAAGTTTCAAAAGTTTGACCAAATCTTATCCTGAACATCAAATAATTATGAATAGAGGAAGTACTAGTACAATTTATCTACATAGTCTTCCATGGTCTTGCAGGATCTGACGCGGATCAAATCAGAAAGCTCACTAAAAGGGCTGTCTGCTTCTTCAGAGAATTTCACCCAGTCTTCTTCAGACAAGTCATCTAGTTCACTAGCAACCCAGGATGTTTCAGGCCACACAGAGGCAGGTCTTGTGGCTGGGACATCAGGCAAAATGCAGCTTCCTCCTGGTGACAAAAGCTTCAGTAACAAAAGATCAAATGCAACCGAGCAACAGGCCGTTCTGTCAACCACATCTGAAGGCAGAATCCGTAGGCTATTCAGAGAGAAGGACCTCGATAATTCAGAGATGGTGATCACAGTCCAAAACCGGAGCAAGAAGCGGTCGATGCCGAAGCGTCGTCGCGCCGCCATTGGCCCTTACTCTCTTGAACACATGCATCCCCATGTCTGCATCACCACTGCAAGCAGGCAGCTGAGAGAGCTTGTTGAGCTTGAGCCACCCTTGGATTCGTTTGTGTTTGTAGGACAAGTTGATATCAAGAGACCAAATGTGAGGGGAGGAGCTAGCATGCAAGATCAGGTATGATTATGAGAGAAATTTTATGAATCTAGAGAAAGTATCTGTTGGTACTAAAATTTTAATGTTATGAGTCTACAGAAAGTATCTGTCGGTACTAAAATTTTAACTAAAAAATTTGATGCCTCGAGACACTAGTATCTGGAGATATCAAGTTTTACATTAGAAAATATAGTACCTCTCGATGTCTTCTCCAAAATGATAAAATTATCCTTAAACTGATAGTTTCAGCTTAGCCTGCTGATCCCTGAACTTATGCACTCCCATGCCAAACTTGTGAAATGTGAAGCAGGGCACAAGCGACAGTAAAACGAAAAATGAGATGGTTTCTGCTCGAGGTGATGATCATGGTTTTCCAATATTGGATGGGCGGTTGATTAATCAGGCAAGTCAGTTGTCGATGTGTGCTGACATTTTCTCCTCTTTTTCTTTCCCCTCTCTGACTATCTGAATTTATGTTGTGCAGGGAGTGCGTGTTGTCATTGTGATCATAGCTTGCGGAGCAATATTTCTGAACAACAGATAAGGGTAGCAGGACATGTACATTTAGATTGTGTGTGTGTGTTTTTCTTTTTCAAGTTTCAGTAAGTAATGCAACTGCTATACACCTCCATCCCTAAAAAAATTAACTTCCGAGAATGAATCTAAACAACAAAGTGAACAAACGTGTGTCCGAGTTTATCTTAGAAGTTGCCTTTTTTTTTTTAAGGACAGATGAGTAATTCTTGTGCTTGCGGTGGTGTGCCGTATGCATTGCAGCAGTTGCGTTTTATCAGGTTTGGTGTTTTTTTTTTTTATCTCAAACCGTGCTCTTTATTGATATGTTGGTTCAGTGTAATCACGAACCACCAAAGACCTTACAAAACACGGGAGGGGGTCAGTCCAAATGGACATCTGACCCGGGTCCCAATTAGCCCCTCGACGAGCCAGTTCATGAGCACAACTATTACAAGATCGATAGGCGAAAGACACATCAACCTTTACAAAGTACACCAAAGACATCAATCTGATTTGCTTGAAGATGACACCAGCCGTAGCTTGATCATAATCAGCTGATTTGAGAGCTTGCACTAGGACAGAGCAATCAGTTTCTACTGAGACATGAGAAATTCCGTTGTTTGCTGCGGCGCGCAGAGCATAAAGACATGCCGTAGCCTCTGCACACAAAGCATCATGCACCAGCTCAATTCTCCCAGCTCCAGCTAGTGGTCCCGTACTACAAATCCCCATCCACCGGTCTTGCCTTCATCAAAGAAAGCCCCATCAAAATTCAGCTTCAGTTCGCCCAGGATAGGGGGATGCCATTTCCTCTGCGCTTGAACGTTTGGTCGAGATTTGGCCGGGCTCAACAGGGAAGTTTCAGAAACCATCCTCATGACTCTGTCATACACTTGCTCAGCTGATCTGCGATCTTCCCCAGCGTTTACTTTATTCCTTGCATCCCACCAGTTCCAAAGAAACAGCACAGTGGTCAGCATTTTATCCTCCTTCATATTCAGAATATGTTTGCACACATCCAAAGCAGAACTGTACTGCATCAGCTCTAACCTGATATGCTTCAAATTCATCACTCTCCAGCCAGCTTTAACATATTTGCATTTGAAGAAGCAGTGGCCACCATCCTCATTCAGACGATGGCAGACAGGGCATCGTGTGTCAATCTCCATGCCTCTTCTGTCAATGTTCATGCGCAGTGGCAGGGTATTGTGGGCAAAACGCCAGAGGAAGTGCTTCACCTTCGGGAAATAATGTAGACGCCATAGCTTCCCCCAATCCAGGCTCGCCGTGCGAGCAACACCCGACGAGGATTCTCCCGTTTGTCGAGACGCTAGATGCTCTCGCTGATCCTCTAGAGTATGATATGCCGATTTAACCGTGAAGATACCTGCCATGCTGCAAAATCTTCTGACCCCATATTCAGCGGTATAGCTAGGATATTCCTCACATCCTCCTCCCAGAAAATATCCTGGATCAATTCTTTGTCCCATTCTCCAAGTCTGCTACCCGGTTCAGTATTGTGCCTCCTCTTGGAGTAATTGGCCGTCGGGTTATACCTGATGGAATCCAAGGATCCTTCCATATATCAATTTCAGAACCATCGCCAACCCGCCATATCAGACCAGACTTCAGCGCCTGTACACCACGCACGATACTCCTCCATGAATAGGAAATACCTGGGCCTTCCTTCACCTCCAAATCTGGAAAATACTTAGCTTTTAAAACTCTTGCACATAGAGAGTCTGGGTTGGACAGAAGCCGCCAAGCCTGGCGAGATTAAACGGATGCAGGTCTCTGTAACCCAGCCCCCCCTTCTCCTTCCGACTGCACAACCTATCCCAGGCTATCCAGTGCATCTTATTTTCCCGATCGTGTTGCGCCCAAAAGAAGCGGCAAATGAGACTGCTAATTTCATCACACAAAGTTTTTGTCAGATCGAAACAAGACATCGCGAAGGAGGGAATCGCCTGTGCAACCGCCTTGATTAAAATGTCCTTCCCAGCCCGTGACAAAAGTTTTTCCTTCCAACCTTGAATTTTCCTCCACACCCTCTCCTTCAGATAACTGAAGGTTTTTGATTTTGATCTCCCCATATACACCGGCAAACCTAGATACTTTTCATTCCATGCTTCAACTCCAATATCCAGTGCCCCTCTGAACTTCTCCCTGTCATTTTCCTTGGTGTTCATGCTGAACATTACTGAAGATTTCTCTTTATTAATGGTTTGCCCCGAGCATCGTTCATACAAGGAAAGAACATTCTGCAGACACTCAGCACTCCGTTCATCTGCCTTTAGGAGTAACAACGAGTCATCCGCAAACAGTAAATGCTTGTTGACAAACCTTCACCCCGGATAGATCACCCCTTTCTTCTGCCGCATTCAGCAGGGACGAGAACACCTCTGCACATAGCAGGAATAAATATGGCGAGATGGGATCCCCTTGACGCAGGCCTCTTATAGGAATGATCTGCTCAGTATAGGTTTGGTGTTTTTTTTGTCAGGAATAAAGGACAGGGACTTAGATTGCCTGCATCGTTGATGTTTTGTAGTTTCTCATGTCTGTCATACTACTACTACTAGTACACTCTTTTTGTTATATAGAGAGGTCAATCGCACAAATATATATGTACATGTCTGATTGTTTAGGTGATGTTTGGATCCATGGACTTAACTTTAATCTCTGTATTTAGACACTAATTTAGAGTATTAAATATAGACTATTTACAAAACTAATTACATAAATGAAAGCTAATTTGCGAGACAAATTTTTTAAGCCTAACTAATTTATAATTAGAGAATGTTTACTGTAGCACCACATAGACTAATTATGGATTAATTAGGCTCAATAGATTCGTCTCGCGAATTAGTCCAAGATTACGGATGGGTTTTATTAATAGTCTACGTTTAATATTTATAATTAGTGTCCAAACATCCGATGTGATAGGGACTTAAAAGTTTTAATCCTATCTAAACAGGGTCTTAAACAACTGAACCTGAACACATCTGAACCTGAACACATGGCAACTACGACAAATATCCCGCTTTGCAACAAAAGCATACGAATAGCGCAACAATTAAAGAACGGAATTTACTAGATTTCACGCGTCTCAAAATTTCTAAGTTTTCATCTACATAAAATTGCACATAGCTTAAATTAAAATCGCAGTGATATGTAATGTACAACTTTAGATCATTACTCGTTGTATGTAGTTTGAATACTTTTTCATTTATTTCATAGATACTAGCAGAGGGCCCATGCGTTGCAACGGGATTTGAGAAAAAAAATATAGTAACGGTTTCACCTCGTGATCAAGTATATTTGATAGGTACAATGGTATCATCTTAAGGATGTCCGACCGTGTTACAGCGTGGGCACAGCTAACAGCTAACAGGCGCACACTAAAATTCATCATATAGCCTGAATCATCTATCGTGTGTGAGGCTTTCATCGTTGCTTCGGTAGTACACTGGAGCCAGACAATAGCGTCGTACGTATATTATTTTTGATTGGAAACTCATCTTCTAAAGTAACAACTCGTATGTATGTATATTGTGCTGGTACTCATGGTGATGGTGGTCAGTCCTAGATGAAACCAAAAATTAGATGATTAGCAGAAACACTACCAGAAAAACCATTTTCCCACCAGAAAAACCATTTTCCCAGATGATGACATTTTTTTCTAAGTAGGTAGGCCTCTCGGAGCTAAATGGCCACCTGCAAAAATAACAACCGTGGGCGATATCGTTGTCCGCATGCAAAAATACCTCTTAAGAGATCCACCTGCAAAATAGCTTAGGCATCATAAAAATCGTCGCAACAGTCAAAAAAAAAAAAAACTAAGTCCTCTCCCTCACCTCCCACCTCTCCCTCAACTCCTCCCTCTCTCCCCTGCGTCCCGTACCTCCCACGTCCCTCTCTCCCCCCACCTCTCTCTCTCTATCGGCGGTAGCGGCTACCACAAGTGGCGGTGGCGGCTCCACCCGGACGCGACTCTCGTCCCCTCCCTCCCAGATCTGGCCGAAGCGGGGAGGCGGGAGGGCAGCGGCGGCAGCAGATCCGGCCGGAGGGAGGGGGAGGGCGGTGGCGACGGCGGCTCCAAGCGACTACCCGTGCAGCTCCCCTCCCCTCCTCCTAGATCTGGCGGAGGGAGGTGGCGACTGCTGCTCCTAGCGGTGGCGGCGGCGGCTTCCCCTCCCCTCCCTCCCTCCCGGTAGTGTTGGTGGCAGTTAACCTCCCTCCCTCCGCTCCCAGATCTGGCCAGAGGGGGAGCGGCGGCGGCGCCCCTGCAACAGCCTCCCCTCACCTCCTCCCCCTCTCCCTAACCCTAGATCCAGCCGGAGTTGGGAGGGCTGCAACGGCGGCGTGGCCGGAGGTGGGTAGGGTGGGGGTGGGGGTGGCGATTTTTTTTGTTCGCCCAACACATTTTCGCAGGCGGGGTGGTTATGGCGCCTGCGAAGATTGTGATGCCGCCCAGGCGGGCCATTGGGCTGCCTGCGAATATTTTCGCAGACTTATGCGTACATGTGGACCTTCCCCCGCCAGGGAAAATGCTTTTTGGCCCCATGGAAAAACACATTTTCTAGTAGTGAAACGTAATTTAATCGAACTCTTCGATAGTATTGCCAATGTATATAATTATTGCATGGACAACGATGCTCGACGGAGACACATACGTGGATAAAGCGGAGCCACGGATGGACTCGCGACATACCAATCGGACTAAACGGAAACAACTTCAATCGTGCTGTTGCTAGTCAAAATTTGGAAAATCCAATTATATACCAATGTATACCAACGCAAAAACCAATTCAAACACGGACAATGTACCAAAGTAGTGGTAGAAACATCTTCAATTTCTATAATATAGAAAAATGCCCGTGCGTTGCAATGGGTGAATGTTATTTTAATCTTATTATTGTTATACGGTTTTAGCTAGGATAAAATTTACGGTGGGAATTCGCTTAGATTTTTTTTTATAAAATCATGAGCTGCAATTAGGAATCTGACTTCCATATCAAGTTAGCATGCATGTTTTTTTAAAAAATTTCTTATCTGACTTCTTTTGTATTTTCAAAAGCAAACGAACTTAAAATCTGACTCGTACACTGATCTGTATTTTCAAAAGCGGAGGAACTTAAAAACCAACTCAAATACAAATGACGTATCAAAATACCAGCAAAAACATCTTCAATTTTTATAATAGTAGAGATTTCAATCGGGTGTAGTGTAACAATTAATGGCACAATGTGGGATGACACGAGATGATGAGAGTCGAGTAGCAGACGAAAATTCCATCAGAAGTCTTATGAATTTTTTTTTAATTAAGTATAGATAGATGGATACTGAATGCAAATTTGATACATGAAATTTAGCTCCGAGGAAGTGGAAAATATAGATTTGGGAGTAATAACCGAAATATTTCTTCTTTAATTTAATTTGGGATGTGTAACTCATTTGCATAAACTATAGTTCCATACTAATGGCTATAACTTTAGTGCACGCTGCATGCACGCATACATGAAACTCTCATCTGACAAATCAATTCTTGGCAGTCAGCAGCAATGCCGCATGATCATCAGTGACGCCATGCTTTTCTCCATTGCATGCAAGACGATGCAAACTGCAAACATGATCGGTAATGATCGTGAAAGGCACGGTCCGGTGGGCCATGCGACACACGAGCCGGAGACAGAACACAGAGCGGACGAAAAAAAAAAGATGGTGACGCTGAGACGTGAGATATCGGGAGTCAAGACATGACGCAAAATCTGCCTTCCATCTCCATCGCGCGTCTGGATTCTGCGTGCCACGGACAAGTCAAGCCCAAGCCGAATAGAAATCAAACACAAATTTTCACGATGTACGAAAAAACTCTGATAAAAACATCTTAAACTTTTATAAAAACTTTTATAATAGTAAAGATAGTGTTATATAATAGTAGAGAAAGATATAAAAGTAGAGATAGGGATATATAATAGTAGAGAAAGATAAAAGTTAACATAAAAGTTCGAAGAAAAAGGCTACGATATAAACATGTCCAGGAATATCACGAAGCATGCATTGAGCATGTTGTCACATATGCATCAGCCAACAAAGCATATATGAATCGTGGATGGCACCCAACCCAATGGCATCTCTACTGGTACTAATATAATATATAAGTAAATTAATAAGTACGGAGTATATAAGTAGATAAGAGACAAATCAATAAAAAAATCTATGTTACGCAACTGCGCTGTTATTAAGCTTGCAAATTCTGAGAGGAAGAAGCTTAAGCAATCAAGGGCTTATACACTGTGGTTTGCGCCTGGTTGGTCGATGGTGTCCATCAGTGTAGATCATCGAGAGGTCTCGACGCTGGTAGGGTAGCGTAACGTGCTTCGTCGATATACGTAAGTAGTGAGGGCACACGAGGTGCGAGCGCGATTGTCCGTCCGGCGGCGGCGTTCATGGAAGGTATTATGTCAGCGGAAGGGTGTCCGAGCATGACCGAGTCGAAGAGAGGCTTGGACGGACTACGACACTGAAAGGATCTTGATGTCACCTAGAGGGGGGTGAATAGGCGTTCTCAAATTTTTTCACAACTTAATAGCATATTAGAGTGATGAGAACTTTCAATTCAAATCGGAACTTCCGGTATGGTAACACTAAAAGAGATCTTATGATAGGTGGCGTTTCATTTACGTCATAAACATTAAATTTACGTCATGTTGTGTAATCTTTGACGCTCGCGTGACGAATTTTCATTCATTACCTATCATGCGTCTCTAATGGCGTTTGTCAGAGGGGTGACCCTCTCTAGCGGGAGGCTGTGAGGCCCCCTTTGTGAGTTCGGCCGGGGGCAGCGGGTGAGATTCGAGGATTCGGTGAGCGAAGCCGTGTGATATTGAGGGGGTCGAGCCCACAAAGACGATGAGACCAAAAGGGTTTATATAGGTTCGGGCCGCTAACAAGCGTAATACCCTACTCCTGTGCTATGCTCCTTGAGTGAAGGATTACAAGCTCTCCTTGTTGGAGTAAAATGTGGTGTTGATCATCAGGGCTAGAGACTGCTCTGGAGCGTCCAATGGATCGTCTCGTATCCGTCCCTCCCCCTTTTACTAGGCCTGGACTTCCTTTTATACCTCAAGGGGTTACCACATGGGCCCAAAAACCTAGCTCCGGTGGAGAAGTGCTTTGTATTAAATGCCTGTCTTGTCTCTTGACTTGGGAAGCAAGCGCACGTCATCTTTATGATGGGGCCTATCAAATCTTGCTGCCTGACACGAAGGGCGCCCATGTCAGCTGCTATTAATAGGAGAAGACTTCCGGGTCCCTATTTGCACCGGGAAACGGGAACCCCAATTGACCAGGGCGGATGGACCGACTCTGGCCGGGATGAGAGGTTAAGACCTCTCGTCATCATGACTGATGGGACAAGACAGGGAGCTCGCCCCCTGACCCATGCAATAGTACGCCTGACACCCCGTGTCCCATTAGTCATTCAACCGGTCACAAACCAATTTAGCGCGTGCTGCACGCCCCATTAAATGCGGCGTGGCGCGCCTGCTCAGGTCGTCATTAATGCGGGTAGGTGAGCGCTCGAAGGTGGCCACCTAACCCACCGCACGTGGCAACCCGCTGAAGGGGTCGGGGGAGCCCGACCCCTAGTCACATGAGGGAGTGGCGTCCGCCCCGCCTAGTCTAGAGACCCCCAGGCCCATATCACCGACAGTATTCTATGACGAAACCTTTTTTTTTTGTCATTAATCTAGTGACGATCCTTCTGTCGTCGTAGAGTTATGACGCCCATTTTCGTCACTATCAAGCCTAAAAATCGTCATAAGATTCTATGTGGCCTGTTAAGGCCCATGTAGTGAGCAACCTGTTTATGGGCTAGGTCTATTGTAAATCCAATTAGATTTTTAATAAATTCAGCCCAATTATACAATATCCATCTATATTAAGTGAGCTATACATATTCAAAAGGCCCAATAGACCCAAGCATTGCAATGAAATTGAATTTGGGCCATGCATACTCAAGAAGCCCATATATCAAACAGAACGAGCTCAGTTAAAATCCAATACAAAACCCAATTAACATTCACATATCTGACATCTTATAGCCCAATTAACAACATTCAGCTCACATTAATACAAATTCACAAAACAGGCTATCACAAATTCAGAAAAAAAAACAAAGATCGCAGGTTATCCTCAAGTCAGTTACATGACAAGTCAGTTAATTACATCCACAAATCACTATCCAAAACATGTTCAATTACATCACAGGTTCATTGACCATACCGGAAGTTTTGGTCTCAACCGAAAAGTTCGGCGGATAACGGAATAAACACTAACTATAAACTTGTAGCTCGAACAAACAAAATGTATATTAATCAAAAGGTGACAAACAAGGTATCTAAACAAGATATAAAATCACCAACTATATTAATTAAGCATGCAAATAGATCGGGTAAAAACAAGCTCAAGCACAATATGAGAGATGGTAAGAACGAGCAAACCTAAGAGAGGAGACACATTGATTTGTTTCCCGAAGTTCGGATCCACGGATCCTATGTCTCCGTTGAGGGGCCACAAGGCCGGGTCTATTTTAACCCTTTCCTCACGAGGTTGCACAAATGCACTCCTCGGTTTCACTCTTGATTTTTTCCCTTGCGGAGGTGAAATCGAAGCCTTTACAAACTTTATGTGGCACACCACAACCTTGGGTGCTCACCGGCGACGCCTAGCCGTCTAGGAGACCTTAGTCTCAAGAGTAACAAATACAATCGAAGATTTGCTTGCTATGAACTTGAGTGCTCAAAGTATGGAGTGAAGCTCACTAGCTCTCAACTTCTCAATCTCTCAATCCAACTCTCTCCCCTTCTCAAATCCCTCTCACAAAGAGGCACCACAAAGGATGGAGTGAAGCTCACTAGCTCTCAACTTCTCAATCTCTCAATCCAACTCTCTCCCCTTCTCAAATCCCTCTCACAAAGAGGCACTACAAAGGTAGGGAAATGAGGATAGCTATTTGGCTTTGGATGTATCTAATGTTGTCCAAGAACAGCAGCCACTCAAAGGAGGGGTGGAGGAGTTTATATACCCGAGCCTCCCAAAAATTAGCCGTTGGAGGCCAAGACTGTAATTTTCGGAATTTCCGAAAAGCATTTTCAGAAAAAACTGAAAATTTATATAAGCAAATCTCAGTTTCGTAGCCATTTTTGGAATTTTCGATAATTTTTCGGAATTTCCGGAAAGCACAGAGTAAAACGTCCATAACTTTTTTGCTCGGGAGTCCGTTTTTTATGATCTTGGATTCTATGGAAAGCTCACTCAGAGGACTAACCAACTCAACCAAAAACAAAGTCTAAAACCACTTAAAGGATATGTTAAATCTTGGGTTTCTCTTAAGGTAGCATTATGATAGGTCACTTTGAGCACCGAGACATACACAAACACCTCAACATTGCATCCCTCTTAATAGTACGGCATTCCTAAACTCAAATGTAAATAGGAAGAGAATTATACCAATAGGAATGCCTTCTTCCCATCTTTCTTTCATGGGACAATTTCGTTTTTGCCCCCACTTTCATCTTCAATATTGATTTTGCCCCTACTTTTTAGGGTTTTCGTTTTTGCCCCCACCTTTTTGAACTGGAAGAGGCGTTTACCCCTGCTTTGGATGGAAGTTAGTGGGACCGGGTATATGGCAGTAAAAAAATAGAGAAATAAATGAAATAAATTTTTTTCGAATTTGTGTTTTACTTTTTTACCCCTGGCACTAGTCTAATGGAGAATCGATTCTTTCCCCCAACCTCGCTGCTTCTCTCGATTGTACAGGCAGCGGCGGCGACCTGGCAGCGGCGGCGGCTAGGGCGCAGCTCCTCCCGTCAGCGGCAGCGAGCAGCGGCCAAGCGGCTACGAGCGGCGGGGAGAGGGTAGGTGGCGGCGGTGGGTGCACGGGAGAAACGAAGCTCTCCTGGTAGACATGTTGCGTCGCGAGGAGACATCGTCACCATCGTCGTCGTCACCGCCGAACTCCCTGTCGGCGGCCACCACCTCGCCCCTCTTGAGTCTTTTGAGGTTGTAAACCCCATACCGATGCCCCTGACTTGACCGGAGCAGTGCGTCCCCACCACCGCTGTCGTCGCTCATGTGGGCGACGAAGAACCCCATCATCCTGGCCACGTCGCCGAGGAACCCGGCGGCGACGCGGTACACGCATTCCCATGCCTCCTCGTCGTAGTCCCGGAGCAGCCACAGCGCCAACACTCCGTCGCCGTCTGCGTCGTACGACGAAGCGGCCATGGTGCCCTGTACTCCGTTGAGCTGGCTGGTCCAGTCGGCATCTTGGGAGTAGTCGCACGGCCTGCGCATCGTGCGGAACTCCTCTGCCGCCGTATCGAACACCAGCACAGTGCGGAACACCTCCCCCGTCAGGACGTTCTAGTGGAGGCAGCCGCACAGGGTCATCGGCGTCCGGACGTTCTAGTGGACCTCAGCCGTGCAGGGTCACCGGTAGGTGATGCCACGATGTGTTCGAGGTAAGGTACATGTCGCCGTTTGGCGGCCCCAGCAGCCTCGCCATTTTCTTGCCCCTGGCAATAGTCTAACAGATAATAATTTTCCAAAGCCATGTATAATGGAAGCAAAAACAACATCAATGAATAGAGATGGAAGAGGGTATAAATGTCCTACTTAACACCGTTAACTCCTCCATCCAAAACAGGGGCAAAAGCCTCTTCCGGTTCAAAAAAAACTGGGGGCAAAAATGAAAACCCTAAAAAGTAGGGGCAAAATCAATATTGGAGATGAAAGTGGGGGCAAAAACGAAATTGTCCCTTCTTTCATCGTCTTAAGGGACGCCAATGCTAAAACCGTTTCACCATATCTTTTTCAAATGATTGATGCGGTTACTTGTAGCTTCAAATGGCCTCGCACGGTCCATCATGACAAAGCCGTCACTTGCCCTTCATCACTGGATTTGGTTCTTGTCACGCCTTGAAGTTCTTCTCCCTAGCCAAAATTCAATTAATAAATTGTTGCAAGAAATTATTTGTTTAAAGGCAAGAGAGAAACCCTAAATCAAAAAAATGCAAATAATAATCAGAATCAACATGTGGAATTTTTCTTGAGTTCTAAATGTCAAAATATGCTAACAGGATTTTTAGTGGAATTTTCAGAGCCATGGAAATAATTTTAACCAATTAAAAATGAGCATGTGCATTATTTAATCCCAAGAAAATCCCCCTTTTCATTTTCTCTTCTTTTTCCTCCCTTTTTCCTTTTTCTTGGGCCGTAAACCCACTCCCTTGCGCGCCCGATTGCTCGCTGGGCCGGCCCACTCCCTCCCTCCTCTCTCCAAGTCACCGACAGGTGGGGCCCACCTGTCGGCCCCGTCTTCCTCTTCCAACCGGCAGCAACTGCCGCCCACGCCGCCGCTTCCTCCGCATCCACGCCCCCACTCCGCGCCCACACGCCCCCCCACGTCGCCGCCCCCACGCCCCGCCTTCTCCCGCCCACGCGCACGCGCCCGCAAAGGCGGGATTCAATTCGAATCCCCCCGCTCTCTCTCCACCTCCCACGTCGCCGGCGAAATCGGGAGCCTCCCCGGCCACGTCTGCCTCCCCGGCCACGTCCGCCTCCCCCTCCGCCTATAAAACGCTCCCCGTGTCCCCCTCTCTCTTTTTTCGCTTTCGCCGAGCTTCCCCGTGCCCTCCTTTGCTCCCGAGCCGCTTCACTCATCGCCGCCGCCCTCCGGCCGTGCTCCGGCCGTCGCTAGCCGTCACTAGCCGCCGCGTGAAGCCTCACCGCGTCCGCCATCCGCCCAGCCAAATCCACCGTCAGGGCCTGCTTCACCCCGCACGCCGGTGAGTACCACCATTGCCGCCGCCTTCGGCCATGGGTTTCGGTCGCTGTGGACTCCCTCTCTTTCCCTCTAACCTCTCTCTTTTCCTCTCTTAGGGTGTCCCGTAGCTCGGCCGCCGTTCGTCGTCGCCCTCCGGTCGCTCGCCGTCGCCGTTAGTCGTCGCCTCCTCCCGCGCCGGCCGAACCCCGGTGAGGCACCCCCTCCCCTTTTTCCCCCTTCCTCTCCCTCCTAGCGCCGAGCCGCGCCGTCGTCGTCGTCCGGCGCTTCACCGTCGTGCCGCCGCGTCGCCGCGTGCCGCCGCTTGTCGCCGGTCATGCCGGCTGCCGCCGCCACTTCCGCGCGCACCGTTGCCCCATGGCCGGCCGGCCGACTTGGAGCCGTGCCGAGCCAGGCACCACGTCCCCTCCCTTGGAGCCGCTTCTAGTAGGGCCTGCCTGCCAGCCGCCCCCTCTCCGCTTAAAAATGGTTTTGTTTCCTGTTTCAGTAGTCTTATAGCATGTTTTGCTTGTGTGCTTTGTTTGTCGCATAGATTTCGGCCGTTTCGTCGATCCGCGGTTTCTTGAAGACGTTGCTGTGGTCTCATCAGTGCGAGAGCAAGGCAAGTCATGCATTATAATTGATCATATTGTACCCAATTTACAAATGTCCCGCATTTCTATTAAAGGTTGCATTATTTCATAATATCATGTGGGATGGGTCCTACTACTCAGCCATATATATTGTTTACCTTATACCATTGATAACTTGGGTATCAAAATGATTAGATGTTGGATTAGGGATTGCTTAGCCATGCTTAGTTCAAGTAGTACACAAAGGGGGAATTACATTAATGCATAGACATTATTGGTATAGCTTTGGATTAGTGCCACCGTAATGGTGTTAGTTAATTAAAATACACTACGTGGTGGGCTGTGGGTGCATGGTTTTTCTAGTCGTGCCCATGGCGATTAAGGACCGGTTCGCGGGATGCCCTGGAAGAACTTATCGTACTTACCACAAGCCAGCGTGGGCAACGGCTGGGCTTGTAGTGTAGCTTTCCTCTAGCCGACGTACCCGGGCGAGAGTGGGCGTGATGGAGTTGGGTCGGCCGAGGTGTCTGGTTGATCGGCTTCCGGATTCACCGCGGCACGAGAGGGGGGCTGCCCGTTGCCTGCTGGGGACAGGGGCGAACCCTGAGGTGTGGTGCGATCGGTTAGAGGGGGCTATGCGAAGGGTCCTGTCATGGTCTCTTTCTGGTATGTCGTGGTGGCATGTCGGCGCACGGAAACATGTCGTGGGGCTGTGTCTTGTGGGTACAGTTGTACACCTCTGATCAGAGTAAAACTATTCGAATAGCCATGCCCGCGGTTATGGGCGGTCGACCAGATTCACCGTGATTAGTCTCACCCTAGTTAGCTATTGAATTGGTGTAGTTCAGGTGGTTGGTTGGGCCTGTTGCAACGTGGTGTAGCGTTGAGCAGTGATTGGTTAATATGGATTAATTACTACAACTGTTTTACTGCTTTCAACTACTGCTTTTAAATGCCTGCTTTGTGCAAATGAACCTTTAGCCTCCCTTGGATATATCCTGCATCATACCTTCTCTTCCGGTATGACTTGCTGGGTACAGTGGGTAGTACTCAGTCTTACTCTCTTTTCCCCCACACCAGAGTTGAAGTTCTTCTCAGTTGGAGATGTCTCGAAGAAGTTGGTTTCGTCGCTGCTGTCAAGGATGCCTATGGAATGGAATTGCCCGCTGCAGGAGTCAAGTCTTCAGACTTAGCTCGCTTTTATCTTTTCCGCTGCATTTGTAATCTTTTATATTTTTGTAAGACGTGGATCTGTATGTCAACAATTGTCATTTGTGTACCCTAGCTGGTCCTGGACAGGGGGTTTAATGCACATTCAGCTTAGAAATTCTGGTTCGTGAATTTCTGGGCGTGACAGTTCTTCGGCGCCAAGCCCCTTGCTTGCCCTTCACCGCCGCATGGTCCATCGTGACTGAGCTTCACATGGCCTTCACCGTCTTGCCATGGTAGCCACTTCGTATCCCACATCTTCAATATCTTCACTTTGTCATTCTTGGTATTGTTAGGTGTAATTATATCACTTGAGCATCAACATATTTGCAATCCTTGGGACCTATTTCTTTCATTCAACTAAATAAAATTATTAGTCCCAATGATCCGGTTGGCAACCTCCACATGTTGACCAACCCATCACATGTATAAAAAAATATGAATAAATGATGAGTATTAATCAATACCACAAGTGTCATATACTCAAATATATGCTCAAATGTAAAGATCCCAATTAAATGAAAGTGAATAACTTGGATCGATTACATGCATAACTAAAATATATGATTTGCTCCTCCTAAATGTATGCATACAAAATGTTTGTATGAAGCAAGAGTATGCATAAAAGAATGAAACATTAGGAGCTTACCCTATACAAGAATAGAATGCATTTATCAAATATAAGCACTAAAATAAATGTATACCTTCATCATCTTCATGTTCTGAATGTAAAGAGACTAAACAAGAGAAAAGACTCAAACAAAACATTAGTCTCACATGTATATTGTTATTCACATGGAAATATTATATATGAACGTATCAATATGTACATGAAGAGAAAGAGTGATACATATAGCTTGATCTCCATGCATTTCATCATTGTGATTTAGGTCCACCATCAATGAATATTTCTATCTCAACTCATAAGAAGTTCGGGAATCACCTCTCACACACTCTACTTTCATATCCACATGAGACTAGGCAAAGAAATGCTTATAAAAACATCAGTATCACATAATTGGATTTGTCATTAATCACCAAAACCTAATTAATGGCACTTGAACTTTCAGACACATATTAGTATTGCACGGTTGATGGGCCTCCCGAGAGCTACTCCATTAGGTCTCCCCTAATCCAATCCTATCTGCCGACCCATATATGTGATATATATGATAGGGCTAGCGTGAAAGATGGATGGCGAATACGTATGAAAGACGGACAACGTACCAAGCACCCAACAAAAACATTTTTTATTTTTATAATAGTAGAAATAGAGAGGTGGAACGGTAGAAACACCTCTAATTTTTTATAATACTCCCTCAATCCCAAAAAAAAAAGGCCAATCCTAGCATCCCAATGTAAAATTAGTGGGGAGTAAAAATGCCCAAAATAGCCCTCATTATTGGAAAAAGTAATAATGGTGATAGGTAGGCAATGATATTTAAGAGATAAAACTTCTCGTTTTATGTGCTGAGAGTAGGTAGGATGGTAGAAGTTAGTTTTTTTTGGATAAAATTTAAACTGTAGAAGTTGAGTTTTTTTTGGGACGAAAGGGTAATAGATATAGAGGGGTGGGACTGTAGAAATACTACGAATCTTTTAAGTAGGTAAAAATTATGAATTGTAACTTTATTCCCTATTTAGCTTGTATTAATTAATTGTCCAATCTTTTATCTAAGAAAATAATAGAATTTTGTTTATAAATATGTAATAGGAGGTTGTCATAGAGGATGAGAAAAGTTATAAAAATGATTCAGTTGGCTAAAATTTTGACATCCCCTTAAAGAAAACTTCTGAAATAACAACGAAAAAAAATTGTACAACAAAACCTTAATGGAGAAAGGTAGAGAAAACGTGCATTATGCAGTAAAACCATACACTTTAACGTTTGTGAACACTTGTACTCCTAGACCTGTTACACCTGTACATGTAGGAGATGCCATGCTTCTACGGCTTTACCCCATAATTTCTCATAGATAGTCCTTACAATCTGTGCATAATACCTCCTCTAACATTGACTCCTTGCATGAAAAAAATATGATGAACATTTAACCTACGGTTACACAGATGCATGATATTCATAAGTTTCCTTTTTAACATAAATGAAAATCAACACAAGGAACTTATTGGATATATTAATATAGCACAGTAGACTTAATTTCTACTGTTTTTTTTATAAAAAAGAACACTAGCACCCTAGAGCAGTCTCATCGGTGATGATGTAGAAAGATATGGGTCTTTTCGTCGGCCACCACACTAAACCATCAAGAAAATATTAGGATATATATAATGGACAAGATCGTAGATAGAGATAGATCAAGATGTTTCTTGCCATTTGCATATTTTGTCGTTGTGTTGGAGGTATGTTGTAGGTCGGTGGAATAGAGTGCCCGTGGACCGCTGGATTCTCAAATGACAAAAAAATAACAGGTAAGACGCGTGACATAAATCATTATTATATTAAAAAGTCAAAAAAAAAGGAAACAATGTTGATAGACCATTGTTTCGTTAGAGGTTGGGGAGTTGAAAAAGAAGGGAACTTATACACTAAGACGATTGGATTTAAATTAGATGGAAGGTTGAGAATTAAGCTGATCCTAAACGATTTTGTTATACATTTGTTGATAAATTTTCTTTCAAAAATTACAGTGTAATTACATCATAACTTACGTGTAATTACAAATTGTAACTTTTACATAATTTTGAATCGTTAAATTTGTTTCAAGGATTCGTGCGAGCGAGGATGGAAAAAATCACAACGTGCGTACGAGTGAGGGGATTTCATAAAAAAAACATCCGCTCTGCGTAAATAGCGTGTTACCATGAGATTTATGAAACTTTCATATAATTTATAAGGGACATAATGTAATCACCCTATAATTAAACTACTATATTTACATCCGTTATATTTTGTAGAGAGAATTTAGCAACAAACGTTTTGATAGTCTCGATGCCAACCAACACGGCTTGAACTACCGGGGGTTGTTGGGCCTATTTCCCATCTGGACGCAGTACTTTGTCCCAAAATCGGAAACCCGTACTATCTCCGTCACACCCCTCTCCACCCACTGTCATGTGGGTCCCACGGGACCCGCGTCGTCGGTGGGCCCCACATGGCAGCGGCCGCGCGGCTCCCCGCGGTGGGACTTGGGAGAGTGTGTGTGTGGGCCCCGCCGCATATAAAAATCGCTACGCGCACACGCGACGAAATCCTCCTCTCGTTCGCCTCGTCTTCTCTTCTCCCCCCACTTCCTCCGCCTCCTCCGCCGCCGCGCTTCTCGCCGCCGCGGCGAGCCATGGACGCCGCAGGGTAGGGTTCCTCTCGCCCCTTCTACGTCGTGGAGGAACCGCGTGGGCCGATTCTGGGTGGGGGGGTTTTGGGATGATTTTTTGATTATTTTTTTATCTCTCTTTTTTTGGTTTTCCTCGCAGTTACCCGAAGATGCAAGGAGGAGGGGCGTCCTCCTCGTCGTCGTCCTCGGCTTCCTGCCGCGCCGCCGACGCAGCCGTGTGGGACGCGGTGCAGCAGCAGAAGCGGCAGCGCTGCCAGGTACCCCCCGTCGCGTTCTTGCGCCCCCGCCCCCCGAAAGTTCTGGGCCTGAAATCGCAGGAAGTTATAAGTTTTTTTCTTTTTGCGCCGTTGGTTGGGTGTAATCTGAGCGGGTTTTTGTGCAATCCGGGATGCGATCGTTGTGTTTTGTTTGATCTACTAGGCCGTCGATCCGATCGATCATGGTACGAGGGGTTTTGGTTTTTCTGTGTTGCTATGTTTGAGAGATTCGTTCTTGGCGAGATTGTTAAATCTAGGTTTTTCTTTTCTCCTGGGATTTAGTTTCTGTTGGATCAAACCGGTGGGATTGTGGTGTCGTGGTTTTCATTGAGGTGGAATCATCGTGTTGGTGGTAGGGTTTTGGGTTTTGGGGGTGATTTGATCTTGGGTTGGGATCTGTTTATTTTTTATATTTTCGATCACACGGAAGACGTACATGCACCAAATGCACATTTATGATTAAAGGAGAAGATTGTTTCTTTTTTACCAAACATATGCGGATCAAATCACTTCTTACAACAAGAAGAAATCTTTCTCGGTATCAATCCCCTTGCCCCTCATTCTTTGAGAATTAGAAGGATCCTTTTCGAGTTTCTATTTCTTCATTTGGAATCTGGGCTCTTCTATCTTCAACTTATTTTTTTTTCGCTTTATTCTTTAATAGAAAAATGTCCGTGCGAGGCAACGGGTGAAGACTATTTTAATCTTATTATTGTTATATATGGTTTAGTTAAGGTGAAATTAAATGTGTTAAATTCGCTTGGATACATATTTTGTTAGAAAATCATGAGCTGCAATTAAGAGTCCAATCGTCTCAAGTTAGCATGTAAGTTTTTTTAAAGAGATTTCTTATATGATTCCTTCTGTATTTTCAAAAGCGAACGAACTTAAAAACCGAGTCAAATACGGATTTGTATTTCCAAAAGCGAACAAACTCAAAAACTGACTCATACACGGATGACGTACCAAAGTATTGGCAAAAACATCTTCAATTTTTGTAATAGTAGAGATTTATTTCACACGAGTGTGCCACCAAACGTTTATGATTAAAGAGATTGAGACTAGAGACCAGCGGCAAATCAGTTTTGTTTAGGTTTATTATATGGTAGAATGGAGGTTTTGTTTATTCTTTTAACTCCTAGCTAGCATTACTTGTAGATTGGGTTAGTGATTTGGGGTGTTTGGCACTATTCTCATGTGCTAATTCTGTACTAATTCTGAGCAGTAGTGACATTTGCCTTTGTCTGAATTTATACAAACCATTGAAGTGCCCTAGTGTTGTGATGGAAATCCATATTATGTAACAAATATCATCCTTGTTAGATCATATGGAAGCTATATTAGTAGAGATTCTTCGTGATTTGTGAGGTTTTTATGCAGTGTAGGCTTAGTCATCAGCTGTAATATCATATATGGTTGGACTTGCACGATTTGGTAGATATTGCGACATGTGTTGCTTTCAATAAGGAAATTTTATTTTTTTCAGCTTGTAGATTCAAGGATGATTACATTTATGATATGCAAAAACTACATAAGATGTTCTTACATGCTAGTCTATTGTGTATGTGTAGGATCCATAGACTTGAAGTTGAAGCTGCATAGATTATTTGCTTCGCTCCTATTATTACTAACCAAAGATCAATTCTATATTGATCCAAATCAATACGTATGCTCCCATCTTTAATAGGATTCCTGCTAAACTCATACATGTACTGTAATGTGCTTCGCTATGGGTATTTGGTTACTACATATCACGTATGTAGGCGTATAATCGTCAATTTGACAGCATAAGCAACAAGGAAGCCAAAATAAAATTGTATTTCCAACGTAGCAGGGTATGAATCATCTGTATGATTGAGTAATTAGACTTGTACAGAAATAGGGCAGTGAATCTGAAAACAACAGTTTTACTTTGGGGTGTGTGTAGAGACCATCTGATCACTGGAAATTAAAAGGAAAAAGTCTGTGCCTTGTTTTCCACTTGACTTCCTGAACCTTTTTTGCGTCCATTTTAGCTCCCTAAGTCGCTATGCTGGGTTATGTTACCTCATGCTGGTTTCAACATATAAGGGGGGCATATTCATCATTGCATAAGTGTTTCACATTATATTCATCATTGCAAACTATGATGTTGAAACCCTTATATGTCGAATTCGCCCCTTATGCTGGTTTCACATATTCATGATTGGTTGAATGGTTGGCAATAATCCCTTATTGCTTCAGTTTTTGTAATGTAAATATATTGCTCCTCCAACATCGTAGTTTGTGTTATCTACATTATATTCTCATGTAATCAAGTAATATGCTTAATGTCATCGGTTGTCATGCAAGATCTGATCCTAGATGTTAATGATGAATATCAATAAAATCATAATATGCGA
Organism: Oryza sativa Japonica Group; assembly: GCF_034140825.1. Lineage (NCBI taxonomy): Eukaryota > Viridiplantae > Streptophyta > Magnoliopsida > Poales > Poaceae > Oryza > Oryza sativa. The sequence goes on from NC_089039.1 coordinate 8,070,417, forward strand.
AACTAAATTTACAAAAGTAATAACGGTGACTGAAATCCTGTCTTTTTTGTGCAAGCTGTCTAAGATCTTTTTATTTCTTACAATAACCATGACATACTTTGTAGGGTTCTTCATCCAATGATCAAGTTGGACTCAGTACTGAAAATAATTCCTTCCAAGCACCTGAACCTGAGCTGCAGAATTCTGACTGTGTGGAAGATGAGGAAGAAGATTACTATTTGTATGATGAGGATGATGTCTGCTATGATGATGATGGAGACTATGAATTTGATGAAACTGACTTCAATCAGCAGCTAGCTGATAAGTTTGATGGTTTGGATTTGCCTCCGGGAGTGGAGGCTACCGTTCCATGGCTGCAAAAAAAGGATATTGCTGATGGACCTAGCACTTTCAAGTCAATGGCAGAACTAGATGCTGATATTACTAAGAAATATGAATTCTTTAAGCAGTTTGATGTTGTTGAGAATTTTTCGGACCATCATTATGCTGATAAGCCTGTTGGGAAGGTAAGAGATCATATGCATATTTGTATCATTTTATACTCCTTTCTTCAGATCAAAACTAACTTTTTTTAAATAAAAATATCAGACAGGGAAAGACTGGACAAAAAGGATTCAGTATGACTGGAAACTTCTGGAGAAAGATTTACCAGGTCAACTTCGGAAAGAACAGTTGTATCATTGTTGTTATAAATGTTGCATCTGCATATTTATTGAAATTTCTTTTAGTTCTTTAATCAACATTGAGCATTCTGCTTTGTACTCGTAAAAAACTGTTCTGTAAAAGCTTGAGGTATCTTTTGTAGAGATGCAAATGTTGATGATGAAATGCTCATATTGTTAGTCCTATCGATTCATAACTTCACTACTTTAAAATACTTCTATTTACACAGTTTTAGAATACCCTGTGGCTCACAGATATAGGAGCTCCAGAGGTTTACAAACTACATCCATGACTTGCAATACATATGTACACTGTTGTAGATGAAGTTAGAGATATGCTTGCTCTGTCTTGATATGTTTTATTCCATAAATACATAATTCTTGTAATTCTGATTCTTTTTCTTCTGTGCAGCATCCATATATGTCCGTGTGTCTGAAAATCGAATGGACCTTCTGAGGGCTGTAATAATTGGACCTCAAGGAACACCTTACCATGATGGCCTTTTCTTCTTTGATGCTCAATTTACTAGTACTTATCCATCTACTCCTCCAGTACGTGTTCAAAAATTGTTCTTGTCATTTTTTATTTAATTTATTTATGTTTTGATTGAAATATCTAAGCTGATATTTTTTTCCCAGGTGGTATATTATCATTCTGGAGGGCTTCGGCTCAATCCAAATTTATATGCTTGTGGAAAAGTCTGTCTTAGCCTGCTAGGCACCTGGTCTGGTAGTGGTTGTGAGAAGTGGAACTCAGCTCACTCAACTATGCTACAGGTTTTAGTCTCCATTCAAGCTCTCGTATTGAATGAGAACCCATACTTCAATGAGCCAGGATATGAGACCTATGCCAACAGTGCTACTGGACAGAAGAGTGCCATGGACTATAATGATACCACATTTCAGTACTCATGCAGGACGATGTTATACTCACTCCGTAGATCTCCACAGGTAATGTTGTGCTGCTTATCAAGCTCTTTTGTACTACCTCCGTCCCAAAATGTAAGCATTTTTAGCTATGAATCTAGACAACTATGTGTTCAGGTTCATAGCTAAAAGTTGCTATATTTTGGGACGGAGGGAGTAGCATAGAAATAATCATCCATTAGGCATTTGAATAACATTTCTTTTACAATTATTATTGTGGCATGCTTATCTGTTTCTTTGATTATGAGCATGGCACTCTTTTGCCTGTAACTGATGCGATTCCATAGCTTACACACAAGACCATCTAATAACATCCCTTGTCATTTATTATTTGTTTCAGCACTTTGATGCCCTTGTAGCTGGCCACTTCCGCCACCGTGGTCATGCCATTCTGGCTGCATGCAAATATTACATGGAAGGTCATAAGGTTGGGTCCGTAGTCCCTAACGAGGACGAGGAGGATGCGAAGCAGCAGGACGACACTGATGCAGGAGGATCCGGCAGCAGCAGCGGAGCAAAGCCGCAGCCTGAAAAGCCAGACCTGTGCAAGGGCCGTGCTGCATCCTTCAAAACCAACATGGCCGTTCTGTTTGAGGAGCTCTTGATGGAATTCAACGTCAAGGGTGCTGACACCAAGAAGTTCTGCGATGAGAAGTTGAAGAAGAACCAGCAGGCTGCTGCTGCTGCTCGCTGAAGAGGCCCCCCAGCTGCAGCTACAAAACGCACAGATCTTCTCTAGTTCTGAGGGTTTCATAATGAAGCGAAAACCGTAGAAAGGGGTTTTGCTTGCCTAACTATAGAAGTGCTGTGTAGATAGTCCATTCTCGTTTTTCTCCTTTTGTTGTACAGGTTGAGTGTGTGGACTTAAAAAATTTAAATGATCATGTTAGATGCTAACTGAAGTATCATCAACCCACCCCTCGTTGTGGTGCGATCATGAAATAGACACCTGCATAAGTAAGCAAGGTGGCGGTTCCATATGATTTATGTTGGCTTGCATTTAGGTTACACCGTGTTACTTGCAAGAGTTTCTCCATCGGCTAGCGTGGTGGCTTTGATCATATGGTTAGATTTGCCCTTTTTCTTGTGAGTTCACTTTTTTTGCAGCTAACATTGCGTTAGTTTCAAACTGCTTTACTAATAGATTTAATTCAACCTTGAGTTGACATTTATCTTCTCGGAAACATATGAATAATTCTTTACTGACGGATGTAATTCGACCTTGAGATAACCATTATCTTGTATGAAACATTTGAACAATTTGTGCGATTTATCGTGGCTAGACTTTTTTTTTATCATCTGTTCTGATAGTATCTTTTACTTGTGACAGTAGTAGAGTAGCAGAATTTAATCTAACCATTGAATTGCTATAGGTATTTAAAACATTTTATTTAAAAATTTGACAAGTACAACTTTAATAATTCATCTATGGCAACATTTCATAATTTTACCCCTCAAAAGTATTTGTTATTCACATAACCAGATAAGATTCATATATATTGGTTTACTTAAACGCCGTAGGAGCGGTGAAAATTTAGAGCGCTACGTCAGCATTTTTTACAAAAACCCCCCTGCGCTTTCGGTTAATTATGTGCCGGTTTCCGCTGCTGTCCACTGTCAGATCTCACCATAGGGTCGATCTGGCCGTCTACGTGTCCCGCTGTGTCGGCCCTTTCTCAGCCGTGGGATAGTCAAATCGCGAATGAATGGCGTAGATTTTGTCCAGCCGGACCAAACCCTAGCCCCTGCGCCCGTCTCGCCCGCAGCCTGCCGCAGCAACGCCGCCACCTCGCCCTTCTACGCAGCCACGCCGCTGCCACCGTCGCCTTTCTCCTTTGCGCGAGCCGTCGCCGACGCATCCTCGCCCTCCTCCAACCATCATCGCCGTGCCGCTCATAAACCCTAGCCGCACTACCAGGCTCGCACACACGTGATCTCGCCTGCCGCCGCCGCCACTGCTCGCCTGTCGCCGCCGCCGCCGTTGCTCGCCTGCTGTCGTGCCGCTCCCCTCGCTCCGCACACCAGACGCGGCCTCTTCCTCGCTGTCTCACGGTCTCTGCCCAGGCACCGGCCTCGCGCTCCTCGCCTTTCTCTCGCGTGAGGCAGAGACGGCGGCGGAGGCGCGTCGCCTCACCTGCTCGCCCGCCCGCCCTCTCGCCTACATTGCCTCCTTCTCTGCCCTCCCATCCTCCCTCTCGCTCCCTAATTCCGTCGGCCCCTCTCTACTATGACCAATCGATGCCTCCAATCCCCAGCCTCACCTCCCAAACCCTAGGTTGGCCTAAAGCATCATCGAAGATGGCATTGCTGGAGCAGGGGGTGGGGGTTTCGTCTACGATGCGCTGCCATGGATTTGAGGCTCCTGACCCAAACCTCTAAGGTCGTTTCAATCTCCAGCGATCAAGGTATCGTGGCCAACCAAGAACGCTGCTCCGATGTGCATATCTGCCTCCGTTCCCCTCTCAAATTGCATGCTATGTACCGTCAGAGGAGCTCTTATTGATAATGTATAGACGATATGTGTTTTGAAGCTCTTAGTATTTCAAGCATCAGGTAGGCTTTCAGTCACTTACTGATTAACATTTTTTTTCTTTGTGTATTTGCTCTCACTGCCCACTTGGTTCTTCATGTAATTTCTAGATGAATTAGACTTGGCGCTAATAGAACTAGATTTTAAGTTAAATAGATGATTTATATGCAGGAAGATCCGATTTACTTCAATACTCTACTATCTACATGCCATTTTCAGTATTTTTGTTGTATGACTATTATACCTATCCTAGCAATGTTACATACATATCATTGGACCAAATGGATTTGATCCTTCTTTACATTTTTAATTCTCTTAGCTGGTAGATCATTGAATGGTTAATATGGTCAATTATGGGTTGTATGCTAATATGGTGTATATTTGTCTACAGGATTTTTTCCCTTCCCTTTCCCTATCATCCTTCTCTATTGTGAGGTATTACTTTTTATTTTTATTTTACTCATCCAGGCCTTCTGCAATAGTTATTTTGATGGAATTGTTGTAGTTTTCATAATTATATTCAGTTATCGGTCTTTTAAAACTGAATTACTAGCTATGAGCTCATAATAGTAGCAGAGCATTTGTCGTTGTAAACAGAGATGATTTCCTACAGCCCACTAAGGAGTGATGGCAGGATAGATGTGGCTCTTATGTATCCTGGTGATTCACCTTGAACTATTAAAAAGAATCTTTGTCCAATCAAGTAATGCCTCCTATTTGCATAAATGAATATTCAGTTTAAATGCATTGGGTCTACTCAGCCCATTTCAGTGTATTGCCAGCTCTTTCTGAATGCTACTTAATTAGTTTTCTCAAATATGTAGAATAAATGACTCCATAGTTAAAGTTTTCCAATCCAACCATAAGCTCATTCATTTTCTTCCCTTTAATGCAGGAAACACTTTTACTAGCACTAGCACCTCAAAATTTGAGCAAGAAAAGTTATTTTAGCATCGGAACTGCATGGTTAATGGTGATTAGTAAGTTCCTTTCACCGTACTTTGATAACTTGATATGACAAAGAGATAACAGAATTCCCCAAAAGGTGTTATAATTTTAACTGGATGTACGATAACTGTAGTATACTTTCCTATGGGATTGTAAAATTCATTGTTTATTTTGTCAACCTTCAAAATCATTGTCATCGGCAAGCATAGACTAATCTTCTTTTCTTTTACCGTTGCATGTCTTCTAGAGAGGGAGTTTTCAGTCGTAATATATGCAACACAGAGCATATCCGATATACTTTCCATCCGTGGGGGAAAGTAGTTTAGATGTTGGGTGAGTGCATTTCATTGCTGGAGTGTACCAGTGTAAAATGTGCTGAAATTATTTCGTAACTAATAAAGCAAATTTACAACCTTCTGTTTTGTATACAGGTTAATGGTGATTAGTAAGTCTCTCTGACGTGTTGTGCCTGTTATGCTTAATTCAATATTGAGTTTGTAGTTCTCTTGGACCTTAGATATATTAATTATTCAGTGACATCATCGACCGGCGCAGCCTTTGCCCCCGGCATGGAGTTGGATCTCGCTGCCGCCGCAAGTTGCCAGGATTGATTCATTGCCGTTGCGGCCTGATAGACCTGCGCTGCGGGCCTGCGGCTAGGAGCAATACGCTGCTTCATCGTCATCGTCCAGAACACCAACCGTGTCCAGGTAGGATGCCTAAATTCCTCCTGTTCAATTTGTTCTCTTTGGCTAATCGGATCCTGTGCATCTGGGATAAGGAGGAGGATAAATAATTGGGGTGATGCCAATAAATTTTTCTCTTTAACAGATGCCTTCTAGATGCTTGGTAAAATTCCTAGAAGAAGATCTAAGTTTACTCTCAAAATATATTTGTTTCTGCAGCTTTCTTAATTATAATGTCTTATAATTTTGTATCAGTTAACTTCTACACAAATAACTTCTCACTAATAATGATAAAATATTGAAGATGGGCCATACACCATCTATGTCATTTATCAGAGATGTACAGGTTCAAGCAAGGTTGTCAGTATCCCGATACGTAGTATCTTACGATATTACGATCCTACCAAGCCGAAACGATACCGATCCCACCTAGTATCCTAATTTTCATAGTATCTCAATCCTACTATTCATTAGTACACGATCCTATGAAATCTTAGGTGGTATCCCGATTCTACGATCCCTACGATACTACGAAATATTATTTAAAATAACATGGTATGAAAATAATGTAAATAAATATGCTCAAATTTATATAAAAATCAGTTAAATATATCAAAACCAACGTGGTTTCTCTTAATAAATGCCTCTATTTGCATGACATATATCATTACTATATTTTTTATATAGAATGGCTACATATAATTAATATAAATATTAATTAAACTTTAAAAAAGAAAATCTCATAGTATCCCGATACTACGATACGATCCTACGATACGATATTACTTTGAGCAAAACGATACTACCTAGTATCCCGATCCTAACAACCTTGGGTTCAAGATTCATACATGGTCCTTCATAATGTAATCCTGATGTACGTAGGTACATATACAGGCCAATTGTTTCTGGAATCTTAAATAAATTTGGTCTAAAAGAATATATGCTTTGAAAAAAATTCTGATTTTTATTATTCTCAGTTACACTGATTCAAGAATGTAGATATGAGTATATGGCATGGTACTACATGGAAGTTGTGATTTTATTTGCCAAGATATATACTTGAAAATATACTAAGTTAGTTTGGAGGGTACGAGTTTTGATGTTCTTGGCTTAGCTTCCCTTTTCCTATAGATGTTAATGAGTTAATTCTGAAGTAATGTCAATATTCCTTCATTGTATACCAGTCTTTTTGCAGCCACCTTTTCTGTGCTTTTATCAATGGCATCTTCCTGCAGCAACCTTTATGTGCTTATGCTTGGAGGTATATATGTTTTCTTACTGTCTTATCTGGGTGATATATGTGGCCTTCAGATCTCTTATAAAATTATTTAGGTTTAGTGTCATGATAGCATAATGTTTATTGTACAAGTAGGTTTTTCCTCAATTTCCTTCCCTATGCAACAAATCATATTTTATTTGTTAATCTGTTGTGCTCTATATTTGTACACAGAGTGAAAATACATATGCATTGATAATATCCTTTGTGGACAATTTTATATTCGTAATAGTGATGCATACATCATAAAAAAATTATCTGTCAACCTGACAACTTGGCATATGACCCCAAAATTTGGATCATGTAGTTCATTTTCTGAGACACAACGGTCTTTAGGGCTTAGTATAGACCGCCACAGGTCTTTTAGCCTCATATTTGGAGACTACATTATTTTACGAATCATATTATAACGACTAAAGTTGGTTAGCGCTGGGTCTATAAGTCAAGACAGTAATTGATCACAAAGTATGTTGCACACCTAGCAAAAAAGAAATCTAATTGGCTCAATTGAAGATTTCAATATTGACAAGAAATTTAGTAAACCACAATTACGATAGGTTCAGGCACTTTGTATAAGAGGCTAACATTTTTTCTTCCGCTATAACCATTTATAAGCTATTAATATTTAATATTTAATATAACATTGATTCCATAGGTTAGTGTTGTTTGCAGGGCGAACTATTGCTTACCCGAAAGGATTAAAGCCACAGGTATAAGTTCTAAACTATATAGTACCATCCTCAGTTGATATGTGTAGTCCATATAGGATGACAGTACATATATGTGCCACCCCAAATGACCCAGGCCTCCATATCTCTGGCTATACTGTGTGGTTCCCGCGTTGATCATAAAATTTTATTTCAGTTCATTGGTGTGTGACAAAGCTACATGCACTTCAAACAATTTTAGATGAGACATGCCATATGTTCCAATAGGGACACACTGGGATATTATTTTTCTTCTATACAAGCGTTATTCCTGCTTTTGTTTTTCCCATCTCGACATAGTTTTTGAATTTTCTAATGACCCATCCTTCCGAATTTATATTATTTGCTTTGTAAATATGCTTACAGAGTTTTCATTATCAACCAACTTCAAGATATGATTTTATTAATTTGTTTTCTGTTTAATTTATTATTGTTCTGTTTGCCCCTTCTTGGAAGACATAGATGTTTCAACACAGTTTATTTGAAAAGAGTTTTGTCCTACCTGTCATATATACTCATCACATGGCAATATATGAATGATATCCAAACATGCCCTTAGACATAATTATGTATGGGATACCTCAGTACTCAGTGGCGCTATGCAAAGGAGGTACCAGTTCATCTACTAAACTGTTGCAAGTACATAATGTGATGTGGTGTTGTTTTTATTGGGAGCTAAAGCACTAAATTTTCTTTGCGGCGCAGTTCTATATGTGAATATATTCAATTAGTTCATGATGAAGATGTCTGAGAAAATGTTGCAATTCTTTGATCACTTAATGATTGAACACTGCTACTTTTCTAATCTATACTCCCACATCACGTAAGCACCATTGTCCTCTATGGTTGTTGCTTTTCTGTAAATGTGCATGATTGTAAAAATAATTATATGAGCAAATGGATTATATTCGCCTTTAATCTTGTGATGTATAGTTGTAATGTGTTTGCATATGTGAGTATGCTTCTGATATAATGATTTTTTTTAGATAATGTTTGGATATAATGCTTAAAAGTTACACTATATCTTGTGCTATTTTGATTATGATATCCCAGCTTCAAACATTAATTCCCACGCACGTGGCGTAGCTCGTGACTCTTGCTAGTTAGATACCAAACGAGATGGCTATTAGGGTGAAAATCAGGTGGGTACAGTCACATCACGGTACGTATCCTAACATATATTTTTCTTCAAAATTAAAACCGGATACAGTATATTACCAGATAACATATCACTCATCTTTTAGCTATATACCATATATTTTTCCTTCAAATCGTAGTTGCAACGGGTGAAGATTATTTTAATCTTATTATTGTTATACGGTTTACTTAAGGTGAAATTTACTGTAGAAATTCGCTTGGAAATATATATCTTTTTTTTAGAAAATCATGTAAAAATTCGCTTGGAAATATATATCTTTTTTAGAAAATCATGAGCTGCAGTTAGAAGTCTGATCGTCTTAAGTTAGCATGTGAGTTGTTTTAATGAGATTTCTTATACGACAACTTGTATTTTCAAAAGCGAACGAACTTAAAAATTAACTCAAATACGTATATGTATTTCCAAAAATAAACAAACTTAAAAATCGACTCATACACAGACGACGTACCAAAGTACCGGCAAAAACATTCAATTTTTATAATAGTAGAGATTTGTATCTCTTGATCATGGATATTAATCTAGGGAGACACTTGGTGTGCTAAAAAGATATACATCATGAAAAAAAATTATGTAATAATACTTGCGAGCTGGTAAAATCTTTTAGCACTCATAATAGATTTTCATGTATATATTTGATAACATGGGACATACAGTCATGCGGACATGTACAACTTTTCTTGTATCCTAACCTGCATTTTTCTATGGATTCAGATTCGAACTAAAATATCACCGGGTATTTGTTTTCTCTTGGGGTGTGTTTGACAAATGGAATATGGGAGGTGAGATTGGGAAAGGAAAATGGATGAATGGCTAGGATTAAATGAGATGTGAAGAATGAATGGTTAGGATGCAATATTACCCTTTAAAGGGTGGATATTATTTTCCAATCCTTGTGTTTAGTTAACGTCAAAATTAGAAGTTTGATTGAAATTGAAATGATGTGACGAAAAAGTTGAAAGTTTGTGTGTAGGAAAGTTTTGATGTAATGGAAAAGTTAGAAGTTTGAAAAAAAATTTTGGATCTAAACTCGGCCTATTTGCCAAACAAAGTAAATGCTTGGGCGGGTCAGTGTGCGAAGAAAAATCCTCGACACCATTTCAGCCCAAAACTTTAGGGCTTAGCAGGCCGGCCTGGTGCGGAGTGTCAAGTCCACGGCGGCGGCGGCGGCGGCGGCGCGACACGAGTGCATGACGACATGCTCCGGCGGGCGACCACCTCGCTGAGCCGCCGCGCCGCCTGCGCCACCCTGCTCCGCCGCCTCCCTCCCCGGCCGGCGACGACGCTTGAGCGCCACCCGCCGGTCCACCCCGGCCTCCGCCCCGCGGCGGCGGCGGCGGTGCAGCTTCGGCGCCTCAGCGACTTCGGCGTGTCGGTCCCCCGGCGCATGGCGCGGCGGAGTCCTCCCACCAGGCCCGAGGGTTACTCCACCTCCGACAGCGAGGCGGACGGGTGGTCCGTTAGCGAGGATGACGAGGAGGAGGTGGAGGAGGTTCAGTTGGAGCCCATGTCCGTCGATGACGTCGCGGCGGGGAAGGAGTGGGAGGGGTTCACATTGGAGTACGACCACGAGCACGACCTCGACGCCGATGATGAGGATGCCGCGGAGTAGGAGAAGAAGAAGTAGCGGCGCTGGAGGTGGGATTCTCTTCCTTTTTCTGCGTTGCACGCCAGGTGCTTGCGGAAAAGCCTGTGAGGCTTTACGCGTGCTTCAATAAACTCTTTAGCTGTTGATCACTGATCATGGATGCCCATTTGGGTCGAACCTGATTACCATTGTCCTAAACAATTTTAGTCAAAACCTAATTCTACTGCAGCATCGTGGGCATGCATTGTTGGTTTATTGGAATGGCGTTTCCACATTTTAACTGCACAAATGTTTGCTTGTCATGTTTGCTGTGCAGTATTGCAGTGTGCTCATGCTTATCACAATTTTACAGTGCTTAGTTTTTGTGTGGACAACTGAGTTGGAACCTTGAAGGGTTAGAACTAGGGTATGTTTGGTTCGTAAACAATGTTTTTACCCCCCATAAAAGAAACACATTGTCATTTTGATCTTGGGCTTAAGTGCAGCAAAGTTAGTTGTTTTGTCGCAGAATACATTGGTCTCTACTCATTAGAGAGATACACACTAGGCCCTGCTCTGAATGCGAAAAATCCCCCCTTCGCTACAAGAATTGATCCCTTGGTTCTTAAGGTATATGCCATTGATCAAATTACAAATGGAAAGGATAGTATCTTGATCATCGAGCCTGCATAATTCTTTTTTTTTTGGCATTTGTTATGCTTGTGGACATGTTTGTGACCTGTGTCACTACTTATTGCCAAATACTTTGGTGGTCTTCATTTGTCACCTGGGAAAGTCCCTTTGACAGCTAATCCCCATGAAATTCATTTGTTTCATCAGTCCCTTAGTCGAGTTACACCTATAATGATATCACAATATACTAAAGCACAGTATCCTAGCTAGTTCTCATGTTTCACTCACGAAAATTTATACTGAAATAGTCTGTGATACATCAATGGCAGATTCAGAGATTTTTGTTATATTAGTTGAGTTCAAATATAATACGAGAATGTTTTACTAATTATTTGGATGCACAAATATGACATGCTGTCTTGAATATCATGTGAAGAATTAGGAGCTCTGCCCCTGAAAATCTTCAATGTAATACATGCAGCTCCCGTTGATCACACTCTCACTACCTTTGACATTCATATTTGCTCCAGCAAGCAGCATGCGCTTCTTTGTTGTTGCACTTCCCATAAATGCTTAGTGCAGCTTGCATTGTTCTCTAGCAAAAAAAAAAAAAAACATAATACTATTATGCTTTGCGTGGGCATGCACATTTAGTATGATATTTTCTCTCATTGACAATCTCTTAACCCAATTTTGCATTTGATACTTTCTTAATGATTTCAAGTCTGAAAATGTTGAGGGCTTTGTGGAACTTGAATTTTCTGCAATGTATGTCTGATCAACCTTGGAGAACGCATATGTGCTACTATATATTAGTGTGTTCACCACTTTATCTGAACAGCAAAGCATCTCCTCCGGTGACAATGGCGAAAAGATGTCTGGGTTCAGTCTGGGGAGGGAGATGAGGTAGGAGACCGAGGTTGCATTGGTGAGATAAGCAGAGGCATCAAGGTTGTATCGAGTGAGGTGCTTGGTTGACAGCTGCTGTGGCTACGCTGAGAATTTGAGAGCCAAACTGGAAGTATTTGTTATGCTTGAACTTTTGTCCATGGTAAGGGGGAATAAAAAAGAAAGGGGATGTGGGCATACGGATATGGCTTCTTGTCGTTGGTAAAGAGGGAAATTTAATTATTTGTCACTATTAGGTTTGACAGTTATCCAAATACACCTATTAGATTTGTTCTTATTTTTTTGCCGCTCTAAGAAGATGGCCTCATAACTATTTGCTACATTACCCATGCGGCATGCCAGCGTGGCAATCCAAGGGTGAAAAACATTGTGAGACCCACTAGTCAGTCTCTCCACTCTCCTTATCTTCCTTAGTTGACTAGGCGACGACACCAGACGGAGAGGCCTAGGTGGTGGTTGAAGTGGAGGTCAATAGCCGCGGCAAACCTCTCTACGGCGGCAATGGAGATAAGTGCCCCTTGGAGTGCCGGTACGGCAACGGGCACGCGGCGGTCCCAAATCGGTGGCATGGTGAAGAGGCGGTAGGACCACACCTTCGACGACATCATGGAGGTAGATTAGCTAGTGTGTCGCTTCCTCGCCCTCCAGTCCCTCCTCCTCTACACAGTGACCCCCATTGCACTCGCCAGTGGTGGGGACGGGGTTGTGTTCGTGCCTTTCTCCCACCTCGGCGCACTCGTGTAGTGCCAGCTCCGCCTCACGCCCCTCGACGTTGGCCGCTTCCTCCTACGCCGGTCTGGGATTGTCGTGAGCCCGTTGCCCCCACACCAATGCTTCGAGGGCACCTGTCTCGACAACCGCCCGGGAGAGGGCCGCCATAGCCTCCTCCACTCTGGCCGCCGCCTGGTCAACTGGGATGAGGAAGAGATAAGGGGATTAGAAATATTGACTAGTGGGTTCCACTCCGTTTTTTACATGTGGGTAAAAGTGTCAAAAAGCCATTTTCTTAGAGAGAAAAAAGAGCAAATCTAATAGGGGTATTTAGATAATTATTAAATCTAATAGTGACTGATAGTTAAATATCCTTGGGAAAGAGGTAACTGTCGAGATTTCACGAGGGGTAATATGGACTGGGTCTGTAGGGTAAATCATGTAGGGTTTGGTTTGAGAATGATAAAGAAATGGAGGATTAAAGCTTAGAGTTCCTATGGATTCATTCACTGTAGCAGCCTTTGATTTGTAGGAATTGGTCATAGGAAAACTGAAGGAAATATTCCTTCGTTGCTGATTCTATGGGAGAAACACAGGAAACTTCCTATCTAGTCTGAGCTCATTTTTCACTTGCTTTGCGTAGGATCGAGGCAATCAAGCTCCTAATCTCTTTCTTCAGAGCAGGAGAACAAGCAATGAATGGATAAAATTTGTGTTGGATGCAGTGTATTTATTAGAAATGGAAAATGGGCCTAAGTTCTTAAGTAAATATTTCTGTGTTTTTCCTATACCCAATTCAAACGCATTGTTTACATTCCTCTATTTTACACGTGAATTCCTATTCTATTTTTGTGTTTTTTCTATTCCTGTATTTTTTCAATCCAATGTTTCAAAGAGACCCTAAATTAATTAACAGATGGATTCTCCAGACTAATTAAGCTTCTCCTCAACGAAATATACAAATTCACTAGGGTGGAATTTAGTATATCTGGGCCTTTCGTGTTAACTAGATTAAAGGTCAAATTACACTAGTCCATTTTTGTTAACAACCTCCTTCACTGAATTCAAAACAATGATAGTTCTCAATACAACTTGGAAGTGTTTAGGCCTGTTTGGGGAGTTTCTAATAGCTGCAGCTTCTCCTAGAATCTCCAGTTGCCAGAAGCTCCCCCAAACAGTTCAAGTTTTTACTCAGATTCTGAGAATCTGTAGTTGTAAAATCTGGAAAATGAACTAGAAGTCACCTAACTTCTCAGTAGCTACTTCTCAGAATCTTAAGTTCTCCCAAACAGGCCTTTTAGCTAGGACGAGGTAGAATAAAGGTGTGGATACAAGCTACTAAAAAGAGACTAGAGTGTTCTGAAAGCTCCAGTAGAGGAACTAGCAAGAGAGGAAGATCGACGAGGTTCAGACTGAACCAGGTCACCACTACCCACTGCTGCCGTGGCCGAAGCCGCCGATGCTTGTTTGATTCGTTCGATGCCTTCCAATCAACGTTGCTGCTATTTTTTATCTCCCTTCAAGGATTTTTGGGCCGGGCTTGGAATATGGCTAACATAGCCCATGTGTGGTTCAATTGAGTTTCTAACAATCCTCTCTTTTTAAAATTTGGCTTGTCCACAAGCCGATGCAAATAATTGCCAATGCCATCAGGATCCCATGCTATTTGAAGTTATTTGGTAGAAGTAGTGAACCTGTCATCAGTAATAAGATTCAAAGTCTAGGGCATCATTGCATGGAGTAGATTCACTGCACTATTTCTCTTCTTGTAGTCACTCAGACCCTCTGTAATACCCCGTATATTAAAAGATATTTTGAATTTTTTTAGTTTGGGTTGACTTGTTAAAATAGAGATGTTAACATAAATAAATAAAAGAAAAATATCTTTAGAAGTGGGCCAACATGAGAAGGCCCATAAACCCAACCCATTAGTTCTCTCCTACAACCTAGAGAGAGGGGAACCGAATCCCACCTCCCCTCTTGGTGCCACCATCCCTCTCCTTGGCCGGCCTCCAAGGACGCCTCCTTCCTCCCCTCCTCCTATGTTTGCATCTCTCCCCTCTACAGCAAATTGCCCTCATAGATCTCCAACCTAAGAACCTGGATCAAGAAGCGAAGTGTAAAAACGGAACGAGGAGAATAGATCTCCAGCCCAAGAACCTGGATCAAGAAGTGAAGTGTAAAAACGGAACGAGGAGAAGGAGAGGAGTAGGAGGGGTTAGATCAGAGTCTCCCCTATTGTCTCCTCACAAGTTCTCTAACGAAACCCTAGGTGAGGCTTTTCTCCTTGTTGTATAGTTGTTCTAGCATGGCTTTAGTGTTTTAATTTGTGGTTAGAGAAGGCTAGAGAAGGAGTTTGGGTTGTTGCAGTTTGGTTTGTTACAGTTCTGCATGTGGGCAGATTTGCAGTGCTTCAGTTTTTTGATGTTTCGGGGCTCTAAATGTTATTTCCTGCAAAAGTGTATAACTAGAAAGTTGTAGATAATATTTGGATTTATCTTCTAACCAAAGGGCGCGATTTTATCTCAAGTGGTTTAGGAGATATAATATTTTTAGTATGACTATTGTTTTTATGTCATAATCTGGATAGTAGTAGATTGAACTGTTTATGGAGGGGTTAAACAGCAAAATCAGTCAGGCTGCCTATAGACAAAGCTGTAGAGTTTTCCCCAAGCTTTCCATATTGGTAAAATACACTTTTATCGGATGATTAGAACTCCAGATATAGTTTGTTTTGTATGTACCCTCTGAAATTTTGGACAGATTCTGAAGCTTGCTTTCAAGCGCAAATTAGACCATTTAAATGGCAGAATAAAAATATGCTTTCTACATAAAAGTTGTAGGTATTGTTCCGTAGATTTTCAAAATGTATATATTTTCAGTCATAGTCTTTTCATATTTCAAGATATAAAGGTTTAAAGCAGCAATCTTGTGTACAGTCCAAGCGGCGTTCCTTGTATTGCGTTTTAACGGGATGGGGCAGTAGGTTCACCTTTTTATTGTTTTATATGCATGTTTGAATGTGTTTGCTTAGGTTTTGTTTGTGATTAGGTTGTGATCCTTCAGATCGTGTATGATACCAACCCTTCATTGGAGGTAAGTGCATGACGAACTAATTGTGTGATTCTTGGAGTGATTGCTCTATCTATTTATTTTCATTATATTTATGTGTGATATGTGATTACATATGTTCAGATTGTTCATGCTATTTAGATTTCGAGTTCATCTTATGTTTACGATGTTATTCTTGTTTGATAGTCCGGATTCTGGTTCTGATTAAATAATTCAAGTTCCATGTTTGCCATGGATGTGTAATATGGTTTCAATTTGGTTCTTTGTTTCCGGTTTCAATTATTCATGTTTCATGCGAGCCATGTGCTATCTAGTTTTGTATTCATGTTCATGTGGGTAAGCGCTGATCACGCTTACTTGGCTTTGTCGGCAAATGCTAGGATGTATTCACTATTGTCCGGGATGGAAACTACTATTTCAATTCATGCCTACCCGGGATGGGAACTACTATCTTCTTTGACTTGGTGTTTGAAAATGTGTTTCCTATCAAAGAAAGAAAGCATTCTGTTCATGCTTTATTGCCAATGATGTGTATATGTGTTTTCTAGTTTCATATTGTACTTGCTGAGTATTTTTATACTCACTCTTGTGTTTTATTTGGTTTTAGGTACGCATTGAGACCGACATGCATGGGCGGGAAGTAGCTCCCTTATATATACATTTATCTGCACACTATCAACCTATATTGCCTAGGTCCATAATGACACTTAAACTATATCATGGTCCAGTCTTATAATAATCTTTTAGATATCTTTTAGTTTCTTTCCATGGATTATATGCAAAGTTTTAAATCTCCGGCTAAGCCTCTTAGCTGCTGACCTTCTCAACAGCTAAGCACAGCTATAGCTGGAGATAGCTGCAGCTAAGCCATTTAGCTGTTTTTGCAAATAAATAAATAAATAAAAGACATGATCTTGGCATAACTTCATAACCATTACCAATTGATACATAACCAGTTCAAATGAGTACATTACAAGTTCATAGGAGTACATTACATCACAGGCTAAGTGGTTAACAGAATACTGAAACATCAGTTTCACAAAAGTACAGCATTCTGGAATAAAGACAACAGTACAACACAAAGGTCATCAAGAATTCTGGATAGTGGATACTAAATTACTAATATGAGGCAATATTGCAATCTTCATTTCTTCTAGTCATCAATCATCGGTCTAAGAGACAAAGGGAGAGGGAGAGGGTGACTTATCAGAATCAGAAGTCTGCATTGGAATACCATCATCACAATCTTCTGAGTCGGATGATGGAGCTTCAGGATGCACTGGGGCATTGCGCATCAAAGACTGTAGGCTTCTGACTTTCCTCTTCTTAGCGTGCACAGGCCTTTTCCTTTTAGCTGGTGCTGGTGCTTGTGGTGTTGTGTGCTGCTGTGACTCTTTTGCACATTGTTGATCCATTTCACTTGATGAAGGCACAACACCAGTAATGAATTCATTGTCACCATCTGCCACAACATCATCCACTTCCTTCTCTATAGGATCTCTACCCTTGTTCTCTCTCTTATTTCTTAACTTGGAGTTAAATTTAACAAACACCAGATCTCGCATCCTTTCATGAAGTAGCCTGTTGCGCTTCTTTGTATGAACCTATAAGCCAAGTAGTGAACACAACGCTGCAGGTCAGATCTAAATTCCATAAATAAGCATTATAATTCAAAATAGACAGCATGCACATAAAGCTACAGGTCACAAATTTCTTTTTACCTGTTCAAAAACTGACCAGTTCCTCTCACAAGCTGAGGAGCTGCAGGTCAAACTCAAAATCCTTGCAGCCAACTTCCTAAGATTTGGTGTGCTTGTGCCATGGTTCAGCCACCATTTTGCTGCATAAACATTACACAAATTACAACAAAAATGATATTCAGCAATAAAATTAAGTTCACATGTTGAGATCTGAACCTGGATTGAAATTTTTGTTCTTTCGCTGCCTTACGGCAATTTCGTGTCCAAAACTCCCATGCTGATCTTGATACAAGTTGAGTTCTTCAATTATTTTGTCTTGGATATCTTCATCATCAATCAACTTGTCAATACAGGAAATCACACCTGCTCTAAATGATCCATCACTCTCGATCTCTTGCTTATTTGGGAAGTAGTAGTAGGGGTTCAAATAGTACCCAGCCAGGTGTAGTGGAGCCTTGATCTTGTTGTCCCATCTTTTATCAATGATATCCCAAACTTCTATGAAGCGGCTCTTATCATTATCGAATCTCTGAGAAATTTCTTTCTTCGCCTCAAGCATTAAACCATGGAAGAATCCCATTGATGGTACATCGCTGTCCATTCTTCTCAACACGTTAGCCAATGGCTCAAAGTAATTAACTGCAATGTCAACATTTTTCCAAAAGGTTTCAGATCTGATCACTTTGCTGGCTTTCTTCCCCTTGGCCTGCTTCAAGTAACCCAATTGCTCCATCTCATCTGATTTAAATAGTCTTACTAACTCTTTTTTGTTGTCTAACAAGCTTTTTAGATTCAAATAAGCTGTGGCAAATCGTGTAACCCCAGAGCGAACCAAGTCTCTGTTAAGAAACTTTCTCATCAAATCCAACACCCTAGTATGAGCATACAAGAAAACAGTCACTTGTCTTGCATTAGCAATGGTTTCCTCAACTGGTCCAAGCTTCCCAATATCCTCGAGCATGAGATCCAAGCAATGAGCAGCATATCCATTCCAAAATATTGATGGTCTTTTTGCTGTCAATAGACTTGCTGCAGTTGTGTTGACGCTAGCATTATCAGTCACCACTTGGACAACATGTTGTTCCCCTATCTCTTCTATGTACCTGTCCACAAGTTCAAAGATATATTTGCCATCTTTCCTGTCACCTGAGCATTCCACTGAATCTAAGAAGAGTACCCCATGAGCACTATGCACAACTAAATTCATCACTCCCCTACCCTTCCTATCTGTCCATGCATCTGTCATGATAGAACAACCTGTGAGCTCCCATGATTCCTTGTGCTCCTTGAATCCATCCATCACCTTTTCCTTCCTTTTCTGTAAGAACGATCCACTCATCTCATAGGGACTAGGCCCTTTCAGACTTCTACCAAATTGTCCAATGGCCTCTAACATATGAGCAAAGCTAGGAAGGGTTACTGTGTTGTGTGGAATACTAGCTTCATAGAACCATTGACATATGTACTCACAAGTTCTATTCCTCCTCTCTTCTCTTTTCTGAGTTGTCAATGCTGTTTGAACCTTATTGCTTAGCTTAATTACTCTTTGTGTCATACTGGCAGATTCTTCTATAGAAGGAGGCTTGTAGTACTTGTCAATAGTATGACCACCTGCTACAGATCTAGAGCTACTAGATCCTGTTGTCTCCTTTGGCTTCACCACAAGAACATTATTGCCATGATCTGAACCTTCACTGCCACTTTCACAATCTGAATTTTCTATGTCAACTTCAGCTCTGGCCACTTCCTTTTCTTTGTTTTTCTGTTCCTTTTCACTAGTCTTCTTGGTAAGCAAATCAAACATCTCTTGCTGCACTGGACTTGGAACTTTCTGACACTTAGTAGTATTGAAACCTTTAATTCCAGCAAGATGGTACTTAATTCTTGTAATTCCAGCAGTGCAGACCTTGTCACAATACTTGCACCGTAGGTGATGTTTCTTGGTTATGTCTGGGCAGAAACAGTGAGCCCATGCAGGATCATCTGAGTTGATACCAGCTTGTTTTGGTCCAGCTTCTACTGAGACAGAGGCAGCACTGGACGGATTACCTATACAAAAAGCAAACTTAGCCCACATTAATGCTAGCGTCAAAGCTGCCTAAGCATCAAAATAATGCAAACTGATATAGCACGTATTATCATTACCACCTAAACAGGCGAAACAAGCAAACGAGAGATCTCAGGGAGTAAGAAAATAATTCACATATAGTAAGATCTACATCATAAGGCAAGTATCTGAAATTAGAGGTAACAAATATGGACAACTTGTTCACATATTGTAAGATCTGCAACATACAAGCAAAAAAGAGAGGAGGATGTGAGAACTGACCGGATTGTTGTGCCATGCCGTCACCTTTGGTGCTGCTGCTTCAGTGCTTCGGAGACGTTGCACTGACGGACCTCCTCGTCGGACTTGCGCCGCTGCTCAGCTGCCTTCAAAGCCGCCGCCGCTGGTTGGACGCCCGCTTGAAGCAGCAGCCGGCGCCGGTCGCCTCCACGAGCCGCTTGCGTTGGTCGATCCGCTTGAAGCCACCGCCGCCGCCGGACGCCTCTGCGCCACTGCCGCCGGCCGCCTCCACTTGTCTTGCAGCTGGAGAGTGAGCGCTTCGAAGTTGGAATGGATAGTGTGCTGCTGGGAGCTTACGAGCTAGGGTTTGCAGCACTTTACCCACCTCTCGACTCTGGTCTAGTTGGGCCGGTTTCCTCTTGGGCCAGACCGGCCGCGTTTTACAATTTAGCTACGCTAAATTACGGCCAGTTTAGCGGCTATTGCCGGCTAAATTGCGCTATTAGCGTCCCGCTATTCTTAGCGCTAAAAACTGCATCTCTTAGCTCCGTCCGTTCCCAGCAGCTATCTCCGGCTATAGCGGCAGCTATAGCCGGAGATTTAAAACTTTGATTATATGGATGGATAGCGCTATGGGAATGATGTTATTATTAGTTTAATCTATAATTGCATGTCGTGGATGTTCGTATTTATAAGAGAGACTCTTTCAAAATTTTTAATGAGTTTAGGACTTAGTGGTTTCTGTACCGTAGTGTGTAGCATTCTAGGGGCCTGTTTGGTAGGGCTCCAACTACAAACTCCTAGCTCTGAACTCCAACTCCAGTTGGAGCTAGCCCCTATTGGAGCTGGAGGTACCCCTGAAAGTGATAATTACCTTGGGGAGGATGGGGAAAGATATTTATATCGGTTCGCAATGCATTAAATAACACGGTTGTGTCATGCATTGATCCAGGTTGTCCAATAGATGCATAGATAAATCTCATATCATGATCACAAATAGCCATCACATTTTGAGTGGTTGATTTAGATCTACCAATATATCTGATCTTCTCTTCATCTGGAACAACTGCAAGGATATGAGTACCATCAACTGTCCCAATGCAATCTTTGAAATGTGGCCACATACGACGATCCTTCCTAATTCTATCATGGACAGTAGGAAAGTTTGGATCCTTTGGATGCACAATATCATGTCCCAACTCCACAACAGCAAACAATACTTCTTCAAATTTTCTTGATATTGTCTCACCAGAATGCTTAAAACGATTTTGTGCCCTTTGGTTTGATGAACCGTCACCTAGAATGTACAGAAAAATTGCAAGTGCCTCCATTGTGTGCATGTGTACAGTAGGTGCCCTTTGCAGCAAATTGCTCAATAACTTCGTCATACCTAGAATTGGATAAATGGGTATTTGGACGATTACCCACAACTACTTGATCAGCAAAAATCTCACACACAACTCTAGTGTTGTAGTCATTCCAATCAACAGAGTCAATTGGCATTTTAACACTCTTCGATAGCACATTTTGAGCCATGCCTGCCATCCATTCACACCATAGTTTCAAAAATTTAGGTCAATGTTCAGAATTACTAGTATAGTTTCACATAATATGTTCAAGCCAGGTTATACTACATTTATACACCAAGAACTTTTGGCCAAATTATATATGAATGAACCCTGAAGTGGACACCTTTTTTCCCTTAGTACAATTATATGCATCAATCTGAAAGTCATAGAACCAAGGAACAGCTTGTAATAAATCAAGCATACAAACCAATATAGGTACCTACATTATCCTCTCACACTGCAAGAGAAATATAGAACATATGAACATATTTATCCAGTAGATCAGAGTCTACAAGTCCATGTAACACAAGATTGAGCGGTTACGAAGCAATCATCAACCCAAAAGATAAATCCATCTCACAAAAATTATGCATAAAACTGTCTCACAGAAAACATGCATAAATCCATCTCACAGAAAACATGCACATTTGAAGGAAAGGTTTGGAAAGGATTTCTAGGGTTTGAGGAGGGGATACCGTGTGGGGCTGAGGTGTCAGGACTCAGCCTGGAAATGAGATGCAACAAACTGAAACTCTGAATACTCTGAACTTTTTGAATGTTTGAGTTATCTGAAGATTTGAGGAGGAGATGTAGACTTTCGGGAGGATTATGAAGATCCAACAACAAACAAACCAAGCGAAGCGATATCACGAAATCCTAGCCATTAATCGATGTCGGGGACCACTGTTCTGGTCATTCTTTTGTCTTTTTCCTACTTTTGAGCTGTCTGATGCTTGAGAGCTAAGACTACCTCACTTTGTATAAAAACGAATTGCATCTGAGAATGAAAGAGATATCAAAACTCGCAATTATCTTATCTTAGGAAGTAATCTAGATTTAGGAACCCTAGTTTAGGTCCTTGCGGCGCACACCAAATACGTTTTATTCTCTAAAATTGGGTTCCATTTCTAGTAAAATCTGTCTCCGATCTTGACAAAGGTATCAGAGCTCAGCTCTTTCCCTGGCTCTCAAATTTGGAAGGCGCAGGTTGGTGGCGATCTGTGGATTTGCTGCCGTAAAATCCCGACGCCGGAAGAATTCGATCTGGAGGCGAAGAAGGGTCTCGATCTTTGGAGAAGGGTTGGCAGGAGGCTGTAAAATCCCCGGATCCAAATCCTCGAGACGGGCGGCGGTAGACCAGTTCTATGAGGCAATACAGGGAGGGAGAAATCCTGAGCTGTCCTCACAGATCGAAGGAAACTTTATGTATGGTAAACAAGACTCGATCGCACGGGTCGCTGGTAGGTATGGAGGAGATGAACGAAGTGAGGTTGGAGCTGGCTGGGATGAAGGACATTGCTGATCTGAAGAATCTCAAGTCAGAGGTAAGGGAGGTCAAGAAATTGTTGCAGGAACTTTGCAAGCAGAAGGGAACTGATGCAGGGAATTCAGAGACAGAAGGAGGCACTGTTGGTGGAAATCCTGAAGCAAGTGCAGGTGATGCTGCAGGAACCAGTGAACTGTGAGATAGAGGTATACCCAGGTCCACCTTCACCACTTCTGCCGTGTTTGAGATAGTACCTCCCACTTCTTCTGTGCCACAGTGGAGCCAATCTATACCCTGTTCTATGCCTGATCCACAGTTGGGGCAGCATTTTTCTACCACACGTCCCACAGTGCCCCCACACATGTTTCCACAGTTTAGTACTGCAAACCATGAGTCCCAACAGGTAAACAATCAGTTTTTCCATACTAGGATCCCACAGTTTCAGCCTAGAGCAGAAATGTATCATGAACAGATGTAGGGGAACCATAGAGTAAGGATGTTTGATGAGCAGAGGAATCAGTATGTAGGGCAACATGGAGAAGCAAATCATTATGCTGAAGCTATACTAAAAGGACCCAGGTTGGAAATACCTTTTTTCAATGGTGATGACCCTATTGACTGGTTGAAGCAGTGTGAGAAGTTCTTTGAGTTGACTGGAACTCCAATAGACCAATGGGTCAATATGTCTCTAGCACATTTTCAGGGAAGAGCTGCAATGTGGTTTAGGGGAGTTGGATTACCTTGGCAAGTCATATCTTGGCCACAATGGTGTGCCATGATTTGTACGCGGTTTTCTGCAGCTAATGTTCATGAAGCGGTGGAGTTATTCCAAAATGTCAAGCAATATGGAATGACCGTGGAGCAGTATATAGACAAATTTGAGGAGTATGTGGACTTGGTGAGGAGAGATCACCCTTACCTGCAAGAACAGTATATCACAAGCTGTTTTATTGGGGGTCTTAGAAATGACATTAAGCATGATGTGTGTGGGCAGAAGCCACAGGTTTTGCTTGAGTCTTACAGGTATGCGAAAACATATGAGAAAGCTGCTCTTGCTAAGAAAGCTACTTATGGGGTTAACAGAAATATGAGTAAAGGATTTAATGCTGGAGGGCAGGGCAGAAATCAGACTAACAGGAATCAGCCCAGAAATGAAGGGGAAAGAAAGGAGGAGAAAAACTATTGGTTCTGTAAAGAACCTTGGTTGCCAAAACATCAATGCAAAGTAAAACAAGCACTACATGCTTTGTTAGTTGAGGGGAATGAAGAGGAAGGCACCACTGAAGAAACTACTGAACATGAATCCAATGAGGAAGATGAAGGGAAAAACCAAACTGATGATAAAGGAAAAACTAAAGAGGTGATGTGTGTATCACTGAATGCTATCCATGGTACAACTAGACCTGACACTTTTTCAGTGATGATTCAGATTAATGGGAGTAAAATAGTTGGTTTAATTGATAGTGGGAGCACCAGTACTTTCATGGATCTAGATTTGCTATTAAGAACCACTGTCCATTGATAACTTCAGAAGTCAAAAGAGTGGTAGTAGCAGGAGGGGGTGAGTTGAAATCTTAAGTTCAGGTTCTAGACATATTGTATGAGATATAGGGAAGGCAATTCTGCAACTCTTTCAACTTAATTTCACTCAAGGGGTATGATATCATATTAGGAGCAGATTGGATTTATCAACACAGTCCCATAATACTTGATCTGAAGCAAAGGATGCTTGAAATTACCATTGGAACCAATAAGGTCATTTTACAGGACTTTACTAAACCTGGAAAACATCTCCTAATTAACAGCAAAAAGATGGAGAAAACAGTGAGAAAAGGGGCAGTGGGATGTGTATTCCAACTCTGTGAAGTCATAGAGGAAGAAGCAGGGCCAATACCTTTGGAGATTCAAAAGGTCATTTACCAGTTCCCTTAAGTACTGCAAGAACCAAAGGGACTACCACCTAACAGGCCTTGTGGTCATGTCATCACTTTGAAGGCTGGTGCCATACCACCAAATTTGAGACCATACAGAGTCCCTCATTACCAAAAATAAGCTATGGAAAATATCATCACAGAGCTGGTGGAATCTAAAGAGATACATGAGAGTGATAGTCCATATGCCTCACCTGCTGTAATGGTTAGGAAGAAGGATGGCTCTTGGAGATTGGGTGTTGATTATAGAGAATTAAACTCCCAAACAGTCAAGAACAAATTTCCAATGCCAATCATTGAAGATCTGTTGGATGAACTTCATGGTGCTAAAATATTTTCAAAACTTTGACTTAAGGTCGGGGTATCATCAAATTAGGATGAATGAGAAAGATGTGCACAAAACTGCTTTCAGGACGCATATGGGACACTATGAATATCAAGTTATGCCTTTTGGGTTAACTAATGCCCCTGCAACCTTTCAATCTCTTATGAACCAAGTACTCCGGCCATTTTTGAGGAAATTTGTGCTCGTGTTCTTCGATGACATTCTAATTTACAGTCAGAACCAGGAAGAACACCTTGAACACTTGAAATTGGTGATGCAAGTGTTGGAAGAAAATAACCTAGTAATCAGGTTGAAGAAGTGTGCTTTTGGACTGTCTGAAGTAGCTTATCTAGTACATATTATTTCAAAGAAAGGGGTGGCTACAGATCCCAGGAAGGTGGATAAAATTACAGGGTGGTCTATTCCTACTGATGTCACTGAACTCAGAAAGTTTTTGGGGATGACAGGGTACTATAGGAGGTTTATTAAAGGCTATGGGTTGATTTGTAGGCCAATGCATGATATGCTCAAGAAACAGGGACTTCAGTGGGGACCTGAGCAAACTGCTGCTTTTAATGAGCTGAAGAACAAGATGGTGTCCAGTCCAGTTCTGGCTATGCCTGACTTTAATAAGGAGTTTGTTATCGAAGCTGATGCTTGTGGCACAGGCATAGGAGCTGTGTTGATGCAATCTGGCAGACCCATATCATTTTTCAGCAAAGCTTTGGGGCCTAAAGCTGCTGGCCAATCAGTTTATGAGAAAGAAGCCATTGCAATTATGGAGGCAATTAAGAAGTGGAGGCACTATATACTTGGAGGGAAATTGATAATCAGGACTGATCAGAAAAACTTAAAATTCATGATGAATCAGAGGCTAGTAGAGGGAATTCAACACAAATTGATGTTGAAGTTAATGGAGTATGATTACTCTATTGAATATAAACCTGGTTGGGAGAATTCTGTAGTAGATGCTCTGTCAAGGATGCCTAGACAACAAGAAGGGGTAGAAGAATCCAGCCAAGCTATTACTGTGGTAGTTCCTGACTGGGTTGAAGATATCAGGAGGAGTTATGATGAAGACCTACAGGCCCATAAAATACTCAGTCTGGTCGGTTCAGAGGCTGATCCAAATGGGGAATATAAGCTGGAATCAGGATTACTGAAATATAAAGGCAGAATATTTGTGGGTCAAAATACAGAGATTAGAAAAGATCTGTTGAGAGGCTATCATGCCTCTTCTTTTGGATGACATTTTGGGATAAGAGCAACATATCATAGAATTAAACTATTGTTCTATTGGCCAGGTCTCAAAAGGGAGGTGGACAAATTTGTGAGAGAATGCCCAACTTGTCAAGTGACAAAAGGAGAGAATGTGCATATTCCTGGTCTGCTAGAGCCATTGGAGATTCCTGATATGGCTTGGTCTCATATTACCATGGATTTTATTGTGGATCTTCCATTGTCCAGAGGGAAAGATGTAACTCTGGTGGTGGTAGACAGGTTGACCAAGTATGCTCACTTCTTAGCTTTATCACATCCTTATACAGTGCAAATGGTGGTGGAGATCTTCATGGATAACATACACAAATTACATGGCATGCCTACTGCCATTATTACTGATAGGGACAGAATATTCACTAGTGAGTTTTTTCAAGAAATCTTTAAAGCAAAAAAGGTGCAATTGAGGTTTAGTACTTCTTATCATCCCCAAATTGATGGACAAACGGAGAGGGTGAATCAATGTTTGTAATCTTATTTGAGAAACATGACTTTTCAAGAGCCCAAGAATTGGTATTCCTGGTTGGCTTTGGCTGAATGGTGGTATAATACCACTTACCACACATCCATCCAAATGACTCCATTTAAGGCTTTGTATGGATACACACCACCTCAGGTAAATGAATTCTCTGTACCCTGCAATGTATCAGCTGAAGCAAGGGTGACTTTGGAGGAGAAGGAAGTTATTCTGCAGAATTTAAAAGAGAATCTAGAATTGGCACAGAAGAGAATGAAGCACTTTGCTGACAAAAACAGAACAAAGAGAACCTTTGAGATTGGTGATATGGTGTATCTTAAGCTACAGCCATATAGGCAAACAGCTTTTGGGATCAGAGGCTCACTGAAACTGAGATCAAAATATTATGGTCCATTTAAGATAACTCAAAAAGTGGGAAAAGTAGCATACAAATTGCAGCTGCCAGATGAAGCTCAAATCCATCCTGTTTTCCATGTGAGCCAATTAAAGAGGCATTTGGGAACACATGCAGTACCCATGGCAAATTTACCAGCTGTTGGTCCAGATGGACAGGTCAAAACTGAACCTGTTGCTGTGCTGCAAAGGAGAATGGTGCCTAGAGGGGAGTAGCAGTAACTTAGTGGCTGATTTTGTGGCAGAATTTGAGTCCTGCTGATGCAACTTGGGAGGATGCAACAGTGAACCAAAGTATGTTTCCAACTTTCCATCCTTGAGGACAAGAATGCTGCTAAGGGGGAAGCAATGTCAGGACTCAGCCTAGAAATGAGATGCAGCGAACTGAAACTCTGAATACTCCGAACTTTCTGAATGTTTGAGTTATCTGAAGATTTGAGGAGGAGATGTAGACTTTCGGGAGGATTATGAAGATCCAACGACAGACAAACCAAGCAAAGCGATATCACGAAATCCTAGCCATTAATCGATGTCGGGGACCACTGTTCTGGTCATTCTTTTGCCTTTTTCCTACTTTTGAGCTGTCTGATGCTTGAGAGCTAAGACTACCTCACTTTGTATAAAAACGAATTGCATATGAGAATGAAAGAGATATCAAAACTCGCAATTATCTTATCTTAGGAAGTAATCTAGATTTAGGAATCCTAGTTTAGGTCCTTGCGGCGCAAACCAAATACGTTTTATTCTCTGAAATTGGGTTCCATTTCTAGTAAAATCTTTCTCTGATCTTGACATGAGGGGGATGGGAAGTAGCTTCCTCGCGCCGTGCACCACTCTGAATCGCCGCCGTGCGTTGCCGCTGTGTGCCGGCGTCCTCTTCTGCAGCAAGATCTGCTGGAGGTCAAGAACCCATGGACAAGAGAGAGAACAGACATGAGGGGAGAAGAGAAAGGAGAGGAAAGGAGAGGGGAAGGAACCTGCACTGCCGCCGCCACCAGTGCGCCACCTCTACCGATGCGCCGCTTTTTTTCACCCGCACGGTCCGCTCTCTTCACGGATGCGCGAGTGTCGGTGATATGGGACCGGGAGTATTGCGCCCGGAGGCTTGAGGCAGATGGAATCGCCCACGTGGCCTGGCACCTTCGGGGACGTCGGGCCCGAGGGTGAGGTGTCCGCCCTCCTCCTGATTTCCCCGAGGGGGGGTCGGGTTGCTCCTGCCCCGGCCCCGAGGGCCGAGGTGCCCCGACCCCTTGTGGGGTTTGCACTATGTACATAGGTTGAGTGAACACGGTAGGGCTCACCTAACCGCATTTATTGCGGTCTGGTCAAGCGTGTCACGCTGCATGCAGCGCAATGCAGCGCGCTCCTTTATCCGGTCTGTGACCAGTCACAGACCGGTCAGATCAACGGTTAGGTGGCGACTGGCGGTCTGACGCACGCCTCGCCCCGTCCCGTCAAGACGAGAGCCTCTAGGCACACGTCTCCAGCCGGAGCTAGCGTGTTACCTCTTAGAGATGGCACGTTAGCCCTGGTTAGATGAATACCAGGCTTCATCCCAACCATTACAGGCAAGATGCTACAAAAAGAAGGGTGATCATGCAGATCGCCGAACTGACGCATAGAGGACAAGAATGACCGATCTGTGACCGGTCTGACACTGGTCGCGTCAGCAACAGACAGCCACGATCCCACGTTGCGCCTGTCTCCGCCGGGAGTGGAGGTAGGTGTGGGCTGTCCCATCGAAGTGTCATTCGGACGGCAACCATACCAACCTCCGTCCATAAAGAGAAGAAAAGTGCAGTTTGGAAGGGAGAGGGGACATGTGGTATCCCCTTAAGATATAAAAGGAGGACCATGCCCACAAAGAGGGGGGATTTTTTTTCCAGATTGAGAGCCTAGAACAAGGGATAAGTCGGCTCACACTTTGTAGCTCCTCCACAGACAAATCCACCAAAACACAGGAGTAGGGTATTACGCTTCCCAGCGGCCCGAACCTGTATACATCGCCGGTGTCTCGCGTTTCTTCCTGGCACGCAATCTGTCCACACACAGAGAGAGCTTGAGATCTCACCCTAAGCCCCCGGCCGAACTGGCAAAGGGGGGCCTGCGCGGTCTCCCGGTGAGGAGCCACGAGCTCCGTCATCTGGCGCGCCAGGTAGGGGGCTCAGCGTGTGTTTTCTGAGCTCTCATACTCTTCCGTGTGCGCCAAGTTTTTCTTGTTCAGCCTAATGGCCGAGCAAGCAAAGGTGCACGACCTCTCTCCGAGTGTGAGCGGCGACGACGGGGAGCCAAACCCACGCCGTCGAGCTCGTACTCCCCCACCTCCTCCACACCAAAATCCTAAGCAGGGGGAGGCACTCGAGAGAGTCGAAAAATCCGCAGCATCGCCAGTCGCGGGTGGTGCAGGAGAACGGCGAGATGGGGAGCGTCGCCTCCTCGTCTACGGTGACGGCAGCACGCCTCAGGGCGCGCTTCAGGCTGTTGGCGCGCTCCTACGTCACCCGCCTGTCGTCCCTGACCCGGAGTCTCCAGCCCAGCGATGGCTGGACGACGTGGCCAACTTGGTCATGACGGCACAGCAGCGCCTGGGTGCTGGTGGACGGTCCGCCACCACCAAGACCTCCGGCGCCGCCACTACCGGTTCCGCGTCGTCAAGACGGAGGGCGCGGCGAGCGGCGGCTGTTGCACGCCATTCGGCTGCCACTCCCTCGTCGGCACCTCCGACTCGGGAGGATCAGCATGGAGAGCTGGATGCCCGCCTCGACATCGAGCGTCGGCGTAATAGCCGGCGTACTCCCCGCGCAACGGAGGGCGCCTCTTCGTCCAGAGTGTCACCTCGACAGGGACGTGAGGACCAGCCCTCCATGCCCCCGGCTGGTGGTGTCGGCTGTAGAGCCTTTGTGGCGAGTCTTCGGAATGTCCGTTGGCCCCCAAGGTTCCGGCCCACCATCACCGAGAAGTATGACGGGAGTGTCAACCCCACCGAGTTTCTCCAGGTCTATACGACCGGGATTGAGGCCGCTGGGGGTGACGACAGAGTCATGGCGAATTTCTTTCCCATGGCCCTGAAGGGACAGGCACGGGGTTGGCTAATGAACCTGCCACCCGCGTCGGTCCACTCCTGGGAGGATCTGTGCCAGCAGTTCACCATGAACTTTCAAGGCACTTATCCACGCCCAGGTGAAGAAGCGGACTTGCACGCAGTACAGCGAGGGGATGATGAATCCCTTCGCTCGTACATTCAGCGTTTCTGCCAAGTCCGCAATACTATACCTTGCATCCCTGCACACGCGGTGATCTACGCGTTCAGGGGGGGTGTGCGGCACAACCGCATGCTCGAAAAGATTGCCTCCAAAGAGCCCCAGACTACCGCAGAGCTTTTTCAGCTCGCGGACCGAGTGGCTCGTAAGGAGGAGGCCTGGACCTGGAACCCCTCCGGTTCCGGTGTGGCAGCTTCGGCCGCCCCCGGATCCGCCGCTCAGACAGGGCGGCGTGACAGGAGGAGGAAGAAAAGGTCGGTCCATTCCGGCGACGAGGGTCACGTCCTCGCCGTCGAGGGCGTTCCGCGGGCCACCCGAAAGGGGAGGCCTGCGAGCGACAAAAAGAAAGAGGCTGGTGCTCCCAGCAAGGAGCGCCCAGCCAGCAAGTGGTGCTCCGTCCACAACACCTCCCTCCACGATCTCGCGGATTGTCGCGCAGTCAAAAACTTGGCTGAGCGAACGAGGAAGTGGGAGGAGGACAGGAGGCAGGAACGCCGTGAGGGCAAGTCCGCGGCAGTTCCCTCCGGTAAACGGCGAAGTGAGGCCAAACAGAAGGCCCCCGCCGTTGACATCGATGACGGTGATGATGACCTAGGTTTCCAAGAACCTGGGGCCACCATTGCCACTGTCGACGGGGGAGCGTGTGCTCACGTTTCTCGCCGGAGTTTCAAGGCCATGAGGCGAGAGCTTCTCGCTGCGGCCCCTACTCATGAGGCGACACGTCGGGCGCGGTGGTCGGAGGTGGCCCTCACCTTTGACCAGACCGACCACCCACCGTGCGTTGCCCGGGGAGGGCAGATTGCGATGGTGGTTTCCCCCACCATCTGCAATGTGAAGTTGGGGCGTGTCCTCATAGATGGAGGAGCGGCTCTCAACATCCTTTCCCCCGCGGCCTTTGATGCTATCAAGGCCCCGGGGATGGTGCTCCAGCCGTCTCAACCGATCATCGGTGTGACGCCGGGGCACACATGGCCGTTAGGTCACATCGACCTACCGGTCACCTTTGGTGGATCAGCCAACTTCCGCACGGAGCGGGTGAACTTCGATGTGGCGGACCTCAGTCTGCCCTACAACGCGGTCCTGGGGAGGCCCGCGTTGGTGAAGTTTATGGCGGCGGTCCACTACGCCTACCTCCAGATGAAGATGCCGGGCCCCGGTGGCCCCATCTCTGTCCGTGGCGACCTTAAAGTCGCGCTCGCTTGCATGGAGCAGCGCGCGGACCACCTCGCTGCTGCGACCAAGCCCGAGGGTGGTGACGAGAGGCTTGGCACCTCCGCCCCCACCGCCCCAAGGCAGCGGATTGCCACATGCGACGAGGTCCCGGTCAAGGAGGTTGCCTTGGGCGACGGCCCATCCAAGACCACACGGATCGGTGGTCTTCTGGATGGCAAATAGGAAGACGCGCTCGTCTCCTTCCTGCGGGCAAACGCTGACGTCTTCGCATGGAGACCAGCGGACATGCCCGGGGTCCCCAGGGAGGTGATTGAGCACCGTCTCGCCGTGCGGCCGGGCGCAAGGCCGGTCCGGCAGAAAGTGCGGCGGCAGGCCCCGGAACGTCAAGCCTTCATCCGCGAGGAGGTGGCGAGACTTCTGGAGGCCGGATTCATCCGTGAAGTCATCCATCCGGAGTGGCTGGCGAACCCGGTGGTCGTTCCCAAGGCGAACGGCAAGCTTCGGATGTGCATCGACTACACCGACCTTAACAAGGCATGTCCTAAGGATCCTTACCCCCTGCCTCGTATAGATCAGATCGTCGACTCCACTGCGGGGTGCGACCTTTTGTGTTTTCTAGATGCATACTCTGGTTACCATCAGATTCGCATGGCTAGGGAGGATGAGGAAAAAACTGCGTTCATTACCCCCGTAGGAACCTATTGTTATACATCAATGCCCTTCGGGTTAAAGAATGCAGGTCCTACTTTTCAACGTACTACTCGAATTTCCTTGGGTAGCCAAATAGGACATAATGTTGAGGCTTATGTCGATGACTTGGTTGTAAAAACGCGCAACCAAGAAACTTTACTTTCAGATCTAGCGGAAACTTTCGAGAACCTCCGCTCCGCCCGCATAAAGCTGAACCCCGATAAGTGTGTGTTTGGTGTACCTGCGGGCAAGCTTCTCGGGTTCTTGGTCTCTGCCCGAGGCATTGAGGCCAACCCCGAGAAGATTCGAGCTATCGAGCGGATGCGCCCCCCCAGCAAACTTAGGGATGTGCAATGCGTCACCGGTTGCATGGCCGCCCTAAGTCGTTTCATATCAAGGCTGGGAGAGAAGGCGCTACCCTTGTTTAAGCTCCTCAAGCGCTCGGGGCCGTTTACTTGGACGGAGGAAGCTGAACATGCCCTCACTCAGTTAAAGGCATATCTCAGCTCTCCCCCGGTTCTAGTCGCCCCGGAGCCAAATGTGCCCCTGCTACTTTACTTAGCGGCGACCCCCCAAGTAGTTAGTGCAGCGTTGGTTGTGGAGCGCGATGAAAACAATCCTCATTTCGTGCACCCCCATTCTGTGCTAACTTGGCCCGGGAGCGAGCGGGGAGGAGAGGCCCCCGAGTCGGACGGTGGCCTACGGCCCCTGACGACCGGAGTCGGCCCTCTGCCCGCTTGTCAGACGGTGCTAGGTGCCCCCAACCCTCAGGAGGGCCCCAAGGCCACTGCGGGAAGGCCGCACTTAACGCCCTTTGACCCCGAGGCTAACCCTGTGCTGACTCGACCCGGGAAAGAGCAGGGAGAAGAGGCCCCCGAGCCGAATGGAGGCCAGAGGCCCCTGACGACCGGAGTTGGCCCTTTGCCTGCTTGTCCGACGATGCCAGGAGCCCCCGACCCCCAGGACGGCCCCGAGGCCACTGAGGGAAGGCCGCCCCTTTCATCCTCCGACCCCGAGGTCATCGGCACAGAAGACAAGTGCGCCCCGAAAGGCCACTTGAATGAAGAACGCCCCGGGGATACGGCCCCTAGCAAAGAGGATCGGCCCCACCGAAGGGTGCAGCGGCCTGTCTACTTTGTTAGTGAGGCCCTCCGGGACGCTAAGACCCGATACCCTCAGGCCCAGAAGATGCTTTACGCTATTCTGATGGCCTCGAGGAAACTGCGCCATTATTTTCAGGCACATAGGGTCACTGTGGTTACGTCTTATCCCCTCGGACAAATCTTGCATAATCGAGAGGGTACAGGACGGGTGGTAAAATGGGCAATCGAGCTTTCTGAGTTCGATCTGCACTTTGAACCACGCCACGCTATCAAGAGCCAGACCCTCGCCGATTTTGTGGCAGAGTGGACCCCGGCTCCAGAGACCGTCTCAATCCCCGAGGCCAGCACGAACCCCTCGCAGCTGCCTCACACCACCCACTGGGTGATGCAGTTCGATGGTTCTCTGTCCCTCCAGGGTGCCGGTGCGGGGGTCACTTTGACCTCCCCGACCGGAGACGTCCTTAGATATCTGGTCCGCCTCGACTTTCGAGCGACCAATAATATGGCAGAGTACGAGGGACTCCTTGCCGGACTCAGGGTGGCAGCCGGACTGGGGATCCGCCGTCTCCTGGTGTTAGGCGATTCCCAGCTGGTCGTTAACCAGGTCTGTAAGGAGTACCGGTGCTCTGACCCGCAAATGGACGCCTATGTACGCCAAGTGCGGCGTATGGAGCGCCATTTTGACGGGATAGAGCTTCGGCATGTGCCCAGACGGGATAACATGATAGCCGACGAACTCTCACGGCTCGCGTCCTCGCGAGCCCAGACCCCACCGGGCGCCTTTGAAGAAAGGCTTACCCAGCCGTCGGCGCGACCCGACCCCTTAGGGGAGACGGATGCGCCTGACCGGCCCCCGAGGCCCGTCGGAGTCCAGGCCTCGGGACCCGAAGGGAGCGCTCCAAGCTCCCTTAGATTGATTGCTTGGATCTCTGAGATCCAAACATACCTCACAGATAAGACTCTACCTGAGGACCGCGAAGGGAGTGAACGCGTACAACGCATTTCCAAACGCTACGTGCTGGTAGAAGGGACCCTCTATCGGCGCGCGGCTAACGGAATCCTCCTGAAGTGCATTCCTCAGGAACAAGGCGTTGAGCTTCTTGCTGACATCCATGAGGGCGAGTGCGGAGCCCATTCCGCCTCGCGCACCCTGGTTGGCAAGGCCTTTCGTCAAGGATTTTATTGGCCGACAGCTCTCAATGATGCAGTCGATCTGGTCCGGCGATGCAGAGCGTGTCAGTTCCACGCCAAGCAAATCCATCAGCCGGCCCAGGCCCTGCAGATCATACCACTGTCATGGCCATTTGCTGTCTGGGGGCTTGATATCCTGGGACCGTTCAAACGGGCCCCGGGCGGGTTTGAGTATCTGTATGTTGCGATCGACAAGTTCACTAAGTGGCCCGAGGCTTATCCGGTTGTCAAGATCGATAAGCACTCTGCCCTTAAATTCATTAAGGGCATCACGGCCCGTTTTGGAGTGCCTAACCGTATTATTACGGATAATGGCACCCAATTCACTAGTGAACTCTTCGGCGACTACTGCGAAGACATGGGCATCAAGCTCTGCTTCGCCTCACCTGCCCACCCCAGAAGCAATGGCCAAGTGGAGCGCGCCAATGCAGAAATCCTCAAAGGCCTTAAAACCAAGACCTTCAATATTCTCAAGAAGCACGGCGATTCATGGATCGAGGAGTTACCAGCGGTGCTCTGGGCAAACCGAACCACACCAAGCCGAGCGACCGGGGAAACGCCTTTCTTCCTCGTCTACGGCGCAGAAGCGGTTCTCCCATCCGAGCTCACCCTGAGGTCTCCTCGGGCCACCATGTACTGCGAGGCTGATCAAGATCAGCTTCGTAGAGATGACCTCGACTACTTGGAAGAGCGAAGGCGGCGCGCGGCCCTCCGAGCCGCGCGCTACCAGCAGAGCCTGCGGCGCTACCATCAGCGCCACGTCCGGGCCCGATCACTCTGCGTCGACGACCTCGTCCTACGCCGCGTCCAAACGCGTGCTGGACTGAGCAAGCTCTCACCAATGTGGGAGGGTCCGTATCGAGTGATCGGTGTCCCCCGGCCGGGCTCCGTACGGCTGGCCACGGGCGACGGCACTGAGCTGCCAAACCCGTGGAACATCGAACACCTTCGTCGCTTCTACCCCTGAGGGGGGGGGGTCGGGTGTCAGGTTTCGTGCTCGGGCTAACCCCGCACCCCCCTCGGGTGTGCAGGGTTAGCCGGGGGCTACCACACATGCACAGCCTTACTTTTCTTATTTCAGCATTTCAATAAAAGCAGTTTCAATTTCCTAAGGGTTGTGTCTGTGCCGTTTTTCCTTCTGAAGAATCTTAACTTGAAATAAGGTCACTCGTGCTCAACCTTGCCCTCGGGGGCTCGGTTCGGTCAGCTAAAATCGCCAAGCGGGGCCCAGAACCGAGCCGTGCCCCGGGGCGTGGTGAACTCCGGGGGGGAATCGGCAAAAACCCACAATCGGGTCACCCATAACCCTCGGTCACCATGTTCCCGGCCTGGCCAGTCTCGACATGTGGATCTCCCCAGGCACTAGCCCCGACCCGAGCCATTTGAGGATCGGGACTTGAGCACGAGCCCTTAAATCAAGCTAAAATGCAAAAGGACCACGGCACAAATCATCCTCAACTCATATGCATAGCAAAAAGTTAACATAGAAATTTTTTATCATTTTTGATTGCAGATTAAGTTGATCTATACAAAAAGAAGAAAGAAAATTGGAGATTGGCGGGGGCCTGGGGGCTCATTCCAATGCGCCCGGGTCGCCGGCCTCGTCGCCACTGTCGTCCTCACCGCTGGCGTCGCCCTCCTCGTCGGAGCTGGGGGCGAACGCGAGCCGAGGGGCCGACCCCTCGAAGCTTTGGACGATGTGGTTGGCGGCATCCCGGACCCGCGCGCGCGCATCGTCCTCGGTCCCGGGAGGGAACTCCTCCAGCGCCATCCATGGGGAGAAGCCGGGGTCCCTGGCCTGGTAACTCGCTAACACGAGTTCCACCGCTCCTTGGGCGAGGTCCCTCGAGGATGACTTGATGGTCTTCTCGAGCTCCTCGGGGAGTTCTTGGACAGCCCAGGCCATCCTCCTAAGGTGCGGGGCGAGGCCTTCCAGATTGGTAGAGCGCGAAATTGTCTGGCCTTTCCAGAGGCCCGCTTCCCGACCGGCGCGATCCAGCCGGGAGACTGCATCCCAAAGCATGCCGGGCCCTATCTCACCCGACAAGCGGAGGGCCTCGGCCTCCCCGGTGGATGAGTCCAGGGCGCGCTGCATGTCCGCGACGGTGTGTTCGGCAGCTGCGAGGCGGGCGACTAAGTCGCTTTCGCCCGTAGCCGCCCCGCCGCTGCGCTCCCTCGCGTCCAGCTCCTTTTCTCGCGCCTCGAGGTTAGCAGCCCGCTGCTCCAGCGCGGCTCTCTCGGCGCGGATGCATTCCAGATTGCGGCGCGCCTGCTCCTCCTGCGCTGCCTTGCGGAGGGACAGGCTGTCCGCCAGCCGTTGTGTCGCGGTCTCGGACTCCTCAAGAGCTCGCTCCCGCTCAGCAAGCGCGTCCTCGCGGAGCCGGAGCGCGGACTCCTCTTCGGCGCAGGCGGCCTCATGCGCCGCCAACGTCGCCTCCCGGATAGCGGCGGCGGCCTCGCGGTCCGCCAAGCTAATCTCCACGGCGCCGGCATGATCTTCCAGCGCCATGGCACGGGCTTCAAGGGCCTCTTCGCGCCGTCGGGATGCCGCTTCAGCCTCCGTTGCTCGCTGCTCTCGGGCAGCGGCGGCGTCAAGGACCCGCTGGGCGGCGTCGAGCTTTTTCTTTAGCTCCGCCTCCCAGCTCCCGTGTTGAAGGCGGAGGGAGTCCTGCGCCTCAATCATCGCGGTGGTGGCGATGAGGGCGGCCTCTCGCTCCTCCTCCACCTCTCGGGCGATCTCCGCCAGCGCCGCCTTGCGGGCTTCAAGCTCCGAGATATGGCGGCGGTGAGCCTTACGGCCCACCTCCACCATGGCGTCCACCGAGCGCCGCCCCTCCTCGACGCGCGCCCATGCGGCCTCGAGCTCCGCTCGTTCCGCTCGCAAGGCCTCCACCTGGGCGCTGAATCCATCTAGCACCGCGGTGTTTGCGGCGGCCAAGGCTTGCAGAAGGGGCTCGGCACTCAGCGGGGCGGCAGAGGACGAGGAGAAGAGCCGCCTTGGAGAAAATGCGACGCGGCTCGGCCCGCCAGAAGACGCACTGAGCTCGGGGATGTCCCCCGGACCCGTTTGGTCCTGGGCGTCGCCCGAGGGAGCGGGCCCAGGCGATGCGCCCGCGGCCTTGTCGCGAGCCGCCCCGGAGGTTGTCGCCTGAGCGTCACCCGAGGGAGTGGGCCCGAGCGACGCGCCGGCGGTCTTGTCGTGAACCGCCTCGGAAGACGCCATCGCCTCAGCCTGGCGAGCCCGGGCGGTTTCCTCCCGAATGGCTTCTTCAGCCTGACGAGCCCGGGCGGCCTCCTCCCGAGCAGCTTCTTCGGCTTGGCGAGCCCGGGCGGCCTCCTCCCGAGCGGTATCCTCCGCCTGCCAAACCCGAGCGGCCTCCCGGGCGGCCTCTTCAGCTTCCCGAAGGCGATCTGCGGCCTCTCGCCGGTCAGATTCTCGCCTCCGTTCCTCTGCGGCCGCCGGATCTTCGGCCTCGGATTGGTCGGACTTGGGATGGCGGGAGGAACGCGACGGGACATCGCTGAAGCAGAAAAAAAAAAAAAAAAAAAAAAAACAAAAAAAAAAAAAAAAAACGGAAGACAAACAAGGTGGATAAGAGAAAACTTGCTGATTGGGATAAAGGGAAGATGGTTGTGAAAGGCGTGAAACGAACCTGCGAGGGGGTCGGTTGAACGACCACCTTGGAGGGGAAATCAGGTTTCCCCGGGATGGTTCCGTCTCCCCCGTCTTGCGGAGCCGCTTCTTCTTGCGCTCCGTCTCGGGCTGTGATGTCGGCGCGGCCCCCTCCGGGCGCCTGCGGCTGGCACGCACCGCCCCGTCCCCTCGGGGAGGAGATGGGGGAGGTGTTCCTCCCTGTTTCCTCTTCCCCCGGGCGTCGGCAGGGCGGTTGCTCCCCGAGCCCCCGTCGCGGGGCCCAGAAGCACGGCCCCCTCCTGGGGTTGATTCTTCCTGGCGGCTCCCGCCGGCGCCGTCGTGGCCCTTAGGAGCCACCTCCTCTGAGGCCCCGACCCCCATCATGATGGTCAGAATGGAGGCGCGGTCTGGATCGCAGCAGAGGGGGAGGAGTCCTTGAGGAATAAGAGACGCCTCCACGGAGCTAAGATTCAGCACCCTTTGGACCACGATCTTGAAGTCATCGGGAGCCCAATCCCATCTGACTCCCCGGTGGGTCCTCATGTAGTCCTCGGACCCGGTGTACTCCCATGCGCTCCGGGCGCGCCGCTGAAGCGGCGCAATCCGGCGACGGAGGTAGTCGCCGTACACCATGGCCCCTGTGAGCCCCTGAGATCGCAGGCCCGCCAGGCGGTCGAGGACGGCGTCATAGTCATCCCCCAGATCTACTGGCGCCCGCCAGCTGGAGACCGGCGCCGGGGGCTGGCTTGGGAGTCGGAGGCGCGCTTCGTTGGCAAGGGGGGTGTAGAACCAGTCGCTCTTCCAATCGTCCCACTTCTTGCGGAGGGCGCAGGGGATGTAGCGGTTCAACACTGGCCCCCGCGGCTGGAAGTAGCAACCACCGACCACCGACGGCGGCGACACCGACTGCACGGTGAAGAACCACCGGAACAGCCGAAGAGATGGGCGCACCCCAATGAACATCTCGCACAGGTGCGCGAAGATGGCCAAAGTCATCACTGCGTTGGGGGTGAGGTGCGCCATCTGGAGATCGTAGAACTCCAGAACATCCATAAAGAAAGAAGAAAAAGGAGGAACCAACCCAGCCATTGCGAAGGGGAGGAAGAAGATGGACCGCCCCGGGTAATCTGGTGCTGGGCGCGCCTCGCCCAGCATCACTATCTCCCGGCCGGTGGCGGATTCCGGCATGAAGCGGCGCGGCAGCCCAGCCTGCCTCTCGCCCACAATGCGGGAAGGCGGTAGTACGCTACCGTCGAGCAGAGCGGAGCCCCGTGCCATGTCGTCGGAGAAAGAGAGGGTTGAGAACGAGCGTGTGTGGCGAAGGTGAGGCGCAGCAAAGAGAGAGTTTAGGGCGCAAACGGCGAAGGAAAGGGGAATAGTGGCGAAAGGAAGGGAGCAAGTCTTTTCCTCGATGGCTTTATACCCTTCCCATCGCTGAGCCCGGCTCCTCGTTTCTCGTGCCCACTATCTCGCTCCCTCGTTACTCGCTATCTCGCTCCCTCGTTTCTCGCGCCCACGCTTCCACTAATTCCATTCGCCCGCTTGCGGCGCATGAGGTGGATATGCGGTTGTGGCAGTCGAGATAGATCGTATCGTGTGCGCGTTAATTACGATCGCCGACCGAAGCGACGTTACCATATCTCCAGACGAAACGAATCTGCACGCCCAGATTCGAGCGCTGCTCAAGTGATGTGGCAGTCTTGAAGAGACCGCCCATGACTGACGGCCAAGACACCGTTACCGATATGCGTGGTTTGAGACCGTTGGGTTTCTGCCCAATCACGGAGACCGGTCCCACCTGTCACCAGGCTTTATGAGTGGCGTCATGCCCGACCGCTTCCCTTGAGAAGGATGATCGCCCTGACATAACGCCGGGGGCTACTGTCGGTGATATGGGACCGGGAGTATTGCGCCCGGAGGCTTGAGGCAGATGGAATCGCCCACGTGGCCTGGCACCTTCGGGGACGTCGGGCCCGAGGGTGAGGTGTCCGCCCTCCTCCTGATTTCCCCGAGGGGGGGTCGGGTTGCTCCTGCCCCGGCCCCGAGGGCCGAGGTGCCCCGACCCCTTGTGGGGTTTGCACTATGTACATAGGTTGGGTGAACACGGTAGGGCTCACCTAACCGCATTTATTGCGGTCTGGTCAAGCGTGTCACGCTGCATGCAGCGCAATGCAGCGCGCTCCTTTATCCGGTCTGTGACCAGTCACAGACCGGTCAGATCAACGGTTAGGTGGCGACTGGCGGTCTGACGCACGCCTCGCCCCGTCCCGTCAAGACGAGAGCCTCTAGGCACACGTCTCCAGCCGGAGCTAGCGTGTTACCTCTTAGAGATGGCACGTTAGCCCTGGTTAGATGAATACCAGGCTTCATCCCAACCATTACAGGCAAGATGCTACAAAAAGAAGGGTGATCATGCAGATCGCCGAACTGACGCATAGAGGACAAGAATGACCGATCTGTGACCGGTCTGACACTGGTCGCGTCAGCAACAGACAGCCACGATCCCACGTTGCGCCTGTCTCCGCCGGGAGTGGAGGTAGGTGTGGGCTGTCCCATCGAAGTGTCATTCGGACGGCAACCATACCAACCTCCGTCCATAAAGAGAAGAAAAGTGCAGTTTGGAAGGGAGAGGGGACATGTGGTATCCCCTTAAGATATAAAAGGAGGACCATGCCCACAAAGAGGGGGGATTTTTTTTCCAGATTGAGAGCCTAGAACAAGGGATAAGTCGGCTCACACTTTGTAGCTCCTCCACAGACAAATCCACCAAAACACAGGAGTAGGGTATTACGCTTCCCAGCGGCCCGAACCTGTATACATCGCCAGTGTCTCGCGTTTCTTCCTGGCACGCAATCTGTCCACACACAGAGAGAGCTTGAGATCTCACCCTAAGCCCCCGGCCGAACTGGCAAAGGGGGGCCTGCGCGGTCTCCCGGTGAGGAGCCAC
Source organism: Oryza sativa Japonica Group (assembly GCF_034140825.1). NCBI lineage: Eukaryota > Viridiplantae > Streptophyta > Magnoliopsida > Poales > Poaceae > Oryza > Oryza sativa. The sequence goes on from NC_089039.1 coordinate 8,111,426, forward strand.
GAGCTCCGTCAGCGAGACAGGAGAGGGAGAGGGAGAGGGGGAGGGAAGCGGTATGGGCTGGGGGTGGGGGAGAGATGGAGGGGTAGTTGGTGGCATTTGCTGGTAATTTTGGTTCAACTTTCGGGGTACTTTTGAAATTTGGTTGGAGTTGGAGTTGTGGAGCGACGGGAATGCCGCTCCACGCCGCTAGTACAATTTTGTGGATCGATCCGGCCTACTCCGCTCCATTTTTTTGTGGAGCTGGACTGTTTGGTTGTGCACCAGTCAGATCTGAGGCGAATCTAGGAGTGGGAGCTGCACCAAACAGGCCCTAGGTAAGAGAATACCTGGGTGTTACACCCTCCAGGATGGCCTCAAGTATAGCAGCTATACCATTTTGTGTATTAGCTTCAGATAACCAGACTTTGTAGACCATGACCATCCATGCTTCTACCAATTACATCAACAATAGATCAATGTCCTTGGCTGAATCGAATTCAAGTGAACAAACTATAGTGAATTTTGAAAGTTTGCACCGATTGTATTCAACTCCACCATCAGTACAGCCTTGTGCACCTCCTCTAATAAATGTAGCAACATTATCCTTCTGAAAGAAATCGTAGCATCATTATACACTTCAGTAACCATTTGCCCCACTAATGTAGTTCTCTTTGTTGATCATAGAGGGCATGTGTAGTGCTCAATAATGTGATCCACCAATCTTGATATTGCCGTGGCATAAGCTTGGATTGTATTTCCATTGGTAGGAAGCGAGCAACCTGCAAGAGTGACACTCAAGATGGGTATGTTTTCTTTACTATGAAATTTCAGCAATTCATGCAACCATGTCATCTCTGGAAGATCTAGTGCAAACATTGCCGTGTCAATTTTACAGGTTTGCGATGGGGATCGATTTACTGCAAGAGGCCTAGTGGCTGGTTTGAACCGTACCAAGTCGGGTTGAAGTAAGTTCGACCAAGGGCAAACTTAACTTTAATGGTTATTTCTTTCTCCTATTACTTCGAAAATAATAAAATAATACCGCAAGTGTCCAACACCTAATTACCGGTTTTTTGCCATGCCCTAAAGCAGATACGCGTTTTTATGGTGTCCCCAACTAATTACACTTTTTTGGATGTCCTGTAGCAAATTTTGTCTATTTTTTTTTACTTCTTGGTTGGTTCTTTTCCTTATTCACATTTTCTTATTGACATGTACTTTATCCGTCCCACAAAATATAAATCTGGCTATGCTTCTGTCTAAATTATACTCTCTTCATCTATTTTTGATAGTCATATTTCATCTTGGCACACTGACTAAGGATAAGTAATTCTACTTATCATCCATTTAAATATGCTACTCCCTCCATTTCAAGTTATAAGATGTCTTGACTTTGGTCAAAGCCAAAGTGCTTTGAGTTTGACTTATTTTGTAGAAAAAATAGTAATATTTTTAACTCAAGACAAATATATTATGAAAATTTATTCAATTATATATTTAAGAAAACTATGCTGGTGTTGTAAATATTACTACTTATTTCTACAAAGTTAGTTAAATTTAGAGTAGTTTGACTTTAACTAAAGTTAAACGTCTTATAACCTGAAAACAGAGGGAGTACTAGTTATTTCTCGTAAACAAGCGATTCATTAATATTTACATTTTTCGATGTCCATGTAGCCAATTTTGTGTGGAAGAATGGAGAGACACGTATTAAATCCGAGAAAGTTGTTAAGAGGATATGATTGAAATATGCCAATTAAAACTAAATTTTTCAGATTTGAAAATAGATGGAGGGAGTAGGGTTTTTTTTCCTGACGGAGTGCGAAGAAAATGGTTGACATTGTCTACGAAAAAATTATTGTTCAATTAATATCCAACTATAAAGCTGCCCATAACACCATATTGATTCCTCGTCTAAAAAAAGCATTAAGAAAATAATAAAGAAATAAAAACCAAATATACTCCCTCCATACTTTTGATAGTCATATTTCGAAATCTGAAAAACAATTTGTTTTTGATAGGCATATTTCAATTCAACAACCTATCATCTTACATCTTAATGATTTTCTCGAATTTAATGCATGACCTTCTATTCTTCCACACGAGATTGACTACATGGGCATCGAGAAATGTAAACATTAATGAATCGCTTGTTTACGAGGAATGACTTTAAATAGATGATAAGTAGAATTACTTATCGTTGATCTATGTGTCAAAATAAAATATTATTATCAAAAGTAGATGGAAGGAGTACCTCGGAAGCCTAGCCTATATATATCCGCCGTCTTTTCTGTTCTCCATCCGCATCCCCTTCCCCACCGTATCCGCGATTATCCAACCCCCGCCGCCGCCCCCCACCCCCCCCCCCCCACCCCCACAGGAATGCCCTCAGCGCTCACCGCCTCTCCGTGGCGCTCCGTCAAGCTTCGCGGCCGCAAGATTTGGCCTCAGCACTGCTGCGCGGCCTCCCTCCTCCTCAGCTAGTAGTAGCCGCCTCATCACGCGCCGCTCTTCCTCGCGGTCTGGGCGTTTCGTCGAACACCTGGTGGGCTCCCCCCTTCCGCCGCCGCAAGAACTCGATCGATCGGTCGGTATGACCGTCGCTTCCTCCGACGAGGCGTCCCGGTCGGTGCTGCGGCCGGCACCGCCCTTGAAGTGGGAGGACGAGGAGGCTCACGGTTCGTCGCCGGGAGAAGGAGGCGCTGCTGGTTGGGCCGTGGATAGCGGGGACCAAGAAAATGGTGCGGATTTGGGGCCGGTGATCGCTGTGGAAGGACTTGGTGGGCTCGTCCCACAACCCGAGGTGGCCGTCGTGGCCGTCGAGTTGCTGCCTCAGTTGGTTCAAGAACCGGGCAAAGTTTCCCCAAGAATCCATGAAAAGGCGAATTCTGGGGAGGGTGAGAATGGCGATGGCAAGTATCGTGTCGTCTACACAGCTGGCCGCCGCAAGAGGTGTCTCATCTCGCCGGGAGGCAGCGACGGCGACAGGATCACACCTCGCGACCTCGCCGTCGCCTTTCACGGCCAAGAGGCAGGCCAGGTGGCTCCAGAAGCTGCCACCGCCGCAATCGCCGACGGTGCTGGTGTCGCCGTCGATTCCGTGCTCACCAAAATGCAAGAACTGGTGAATCATGGTTCATGTGGCAATGGCAAGAACAATGTCCGAAAATCCAGGAGAATCCACATGAAGCAAGCTACTGCCGTGCCTGTTTCCGATGAGCTCAAGAATCTCCATAGCCAAGAAGCAGAGGCTGCCCATGGCAAGATCACCGATCAATCTGATTGCGAGATTAAGAAGGAGCCTCGTGAGAGTTGCATGTCCTCTATTGTTGGTTCTGATGACAGCCACATCAGTGGCCTGTCCATCAGGTTGCAAAGCTTGGGGATCAACATCACCAGTGTGACACCGATCCTTTCAAAGAATGTATCTAGTACTGACTGCCATCCCAACCAGGCCCGGCTGTTGCTTTCGCGCCACGCGGTGGAGGGCTCGCCGCTTCTGGGGATGCTCACACCGTTGGAGGATGCCCTTGTGCACAGTTCAGGGCTACCAATCGAGGTCGTTGACAGATATGGCTGTTCCTATGACATGTTCCTGAGGTATCTCGACTCCACCACTTCCTACAGACTTATTGTACAGTGGAGGAATTTCTTGGAAATGAGCCACATGATCCCAGGTGATTTGGTGAAGCTGGGTGCGTTTCGCTTCGAGGGGCAGCTTGCGCTGACATTGTTGCATTATGGGAATGCCGGTAAGGCGAAGAAGGTCCTTGACAGAAAACTTAAGGAGAAGAAGGTGGAGTCAAACTCCACTGTGACAGAGAAAAGCAAAGAGTTGACTTCCAGGGAGACAGAGGAAAGCAAGGAGGAGTTGACTTCCAGGAAGACAGATGCAAATGATGCGGAGAGTGCTTCAAGTGTGGCAGAGGCAATCAAGAAGAAGTGGCCATCCGAGATGCTTGAGGCAGCGGAAACCTTACTAATGCTGTCGTGTTCTGGGGATAAACCAAAACCATCAGAGTGATTCTCAATTTGTCCGGAGCAATGTGCAAGCAGTTCCTAAGCAGTTCTATTGTCAGAATTTATTCTGAAGGTTTCGTAGTTCTCAGCTCATTTTTGTGACTTGGTGCCCTGATCACTGGTTTGTGTCCTGGGCTGTCCATAGAATATAGATACTTAAGTAGTGATTCTTAGTATTAGGTATACTGTCAATATACCTCAAATTAGACAGAGTTTTTGCAATAAAGTGGGCATTTAAGCATATGATTTGTCTGTTGTATTAGTTTTTCACCCTGACAAATTTTCTGCCTGATGCAAAGTTTACACTTCTCCTAAAACTGATTTGAATGGTTATTTCTATTGTGCATATTTTGTTATCCTGTGTGGAGCTATTCTGTTATGCTACAGTTACTTCTCCAATTGCATGATTGCTGTGCTGAATCTTCAGAAGACGCTTTGCAATTTTCTTTCTAGCCTGAATTTTGTTCCTGAGGTAACACTTCTATGAAATGCTTATTAATATTTAATTTGTACTGTAACTGTGCATAGTCATGAGCAAAGTTTTGTGCCAATGCATGCATGTAGGATGTGTCGCTTTTGCTTCATTCTATTACTGTTCTCTGTTTGGGCTGTAGTACTCTAATCATCCAATGTCACTGAAACATCAGAATAAACCATTGAGTCTTGTCTGTCAGGTCTAAATTGGTACTACTAGCATAACCATATGTAATTCGATTGAACCCTAGTTTGAATTCAGAATGTTCTTAGTATTATATTTTATTCATTGGGTTATATAGTCTGGTAAACTTTCTAGTAATCTTAATTGATGTTGCTAATATCTGTTTATAATATAGTATAATATACTATGGTTTAGGATGCCATGAACTTAGTTGCTTTCTGGGTCTAGAATTGTTACAACTTACATAGTCCCTAATTTGCTTGAAATAGTTGGCACACGATACTTTGTTAGTTGTGATGAATTTCATCTGTGTTGAAAAGAATGGACACTTTCTCATCTAAACGATGAAATTTTCCTATCCTTTTATTTGGAAGAGACCTAGTAGGAAATCTACTGGGTTGATCTTGTTACAAAAAGTTGCTTCAGGTTACCATGTCAGTTCTGACAACTACATGAAAGGCCCGTACTTTCAGACATGTCAACAGTTTTCAGGATGTCTTGCTACTGATTCCAGGATACATGATACACTGTGCCACGTACTTTCAGACATCCTAAAATATTGCACCTTTATTACAGTTTTCACTTTTCAGGATGTCTTGCTACTGATTCCAGGATACATTAGCACTAGATACACTGTGCCACGTACATTCAGAACTTTTGAAAAATGTCACACCTTCACAGTTTTCAGGATGTCTCGCTACTGATTTCAGGATACTTTAGCATCAGATACCCTGTGTCATGTACATCTAGAAATCCTGAAGAATGTTGAATTCTGAATAATGTTTGCCCCTTTACAGTTTTCAGGATGCCTTGCACTGATTTGACTTTGTCGCCTTCACATTTGTTCGTAAGATATTGAGCTGTTGTAATTGTAAGGATTGCATTCACTGACGATTATTTCTGTAGAAAAAAAGTTGTGATGGTAAGAACTGCAAAATTCCTGGAGAACACTAGCGACAGTACTAATCTACAAAGGTTTATCATATTATTACTTTAGTTACTGATACATTAGCACTAGATACACTGTGACATGTACGTCTAGAACTTCTGAAAAGTGCCTGGGGATCTAATGAAGAGCTGATTTGGTAGAAGGGAGCTGGAGAAGAAACTTGTGAATGGGAAATATTTTCCTACAGATATTTCATTTATATTCAACTTAATGCCTGAAAAGGTTTGAAAGGTCATAGAGCTGGTGTTTTCCAGTGACATTTTTTTCTTCTGCAGTCGTGATGCTGATGCATGCTCTTCGACAGATAAACAATCAGGTCTGGTCAATATCGACCCTTTATTCATTTACACTTCTTTGTACTATTGCCAGTGTTTGTTGTCTTGCTGAATTTGGGTTTTGTCACTACCTGATATTTTTATTACCATGTAAATATCACAGTCAGTCTCCAGTCGTGGTGACCATTTTCCACACGAGGAACAGATGCTGGAAGATGACCTGAAGATTGCTCTGTTTGCTGGTGACCTGAAGATGAAGTTTTTGTGCTAGCTTGCTAAATTGCAATTATTATTTCTTAATGGCCAAACATTCTCTCATGAATTGCGTCAATCAGAGAGGCCTGACCCACTTCCAGAAGATTGCGTGACGTGCTGTGTGAATTGGATCCCAAGATGTTCTTCAGAGGTTAGCAGGGCAGTCAAAAATACTGGCTGCTTGTTATCGTCAGCATCAACTTGTTCTTGCCGTCGTCATGCTGGCACAAGCCTGCCCATGTCACCACGATCTCGTCACCGGAATTAATTCCAGGTCCCATTTTGTTGTTATCTCTGAATTCCAAGTCAAAATCAAAGCTTTCTTTCACTGTTAATCGTGTGGATGTGGAAGGATGCATATACAAATATATACAATCAGAAGCTACTGCTGCCGTTCTGCACCGGCCCCATGGAGGAAAAAATGACCATGATCAAGACAAAACCTCAGTATCTGTTGGGTCTTACACGGAGATATATTGGTTGCAGAGACATCTGAACCTGCAAATGCCTACCATTTTGTTGCCTGGTGCTGACATTGCAAGCAGCTGATCATGCCTTTGCATGCATTCCCATTGAATGGATCAGCATTGACAGAATGACAGCTCTATTTGCAAAATGTTTATTTATACATTGTAGAGATAATTTCTTCACTTTGTGAGATGGCAAGTTAGATGAACCACCTTTGTTTTCAACCATATCTCGTAAGCAGAAATGCACACCTATATTGACTAAATCTGTTGCAGGGCCTTGGCTTTTCCATTGCATTAAAATGAACTAAAATTTGTGAGCTTATGACTAGCTTAATACTATTATATCACTTGTGAACCAGCTGTACCTTGTTGTAGACCATGCCTGACCTTTTGTTGCATGAGAACTTGTGTACTGAAGTCTGAAGGGACACTGTACTCTATGTCGGCTGGTCAGGATTAAACCATTTCAACGCATTCCAGCAGTAAGTCTTCAGTCACAGTCTCTGTTACTGAACGTGTTACCCAATAATCTTGTGTTGACTGGAATTGTTCTTCTGAACCTACTCATGAGAATCATTGAGGGATAATGATGTACTCCTACCACCGCACTCTGACTGACATCTCACTGGGCATGCCCCTGTTTGTGAGCCACTTTCATGTAGGAGTATTACCCAAGAATCATATTGACTTTGAGAAACTATCAATGTGAAGTGTGATAACTCGTTCTCCCTCTGTACAGATTCATTGTATTAGGAGGAGTTACATCTCCAAGATCGAGTTTTTTTTAGGACGGAGAGTAGTACCTCCGTATTAAAAGAAACCTCAGAGCAATAGCCAACTGACGATTTCTGAACTAAAATAAGAGGCAATTCTAGTGATCCATACTGTTTTGATACATGCACTCCCTCATATTATAAGGTGTTTTATGTTTGTTTTAATTTATACGTTTTTGAGTTTAGCAAAATTTATAGAAAAAACATAGTGCTATCTACTATACTAAATTAGTTTTATTAAATCTACCACCGACTATATTTTTTTATAGTATATTCGTTATGTTTTAAAATGATTTTCATTTTTCTATACACTTGGTCAAACTTAGAATAAACTAAAAAACACAATATGGAACGGAGGGACTACTTAAAAAAACATCAGCACAATAGCGAAATGACGTTGGAAGTAAAATAAGAGGGAATTCTAGTGCTATACGTTTTTGAGTTTAGCAAAATTTATAGAAAAAACATAGTGCTATCTACTATACTAAATTAGTTTTATTAAATCTACCACCGACTATATTTTTTTATAGTATATTCGTTATGTTTTAAAATGATTTTCATTTTTCTATACACTTGGTCAAACTTAGAATAAACTAAAAAACACAATATGGAACGGAGGGACTACTTAAAAAAACATCAGCACAATAGCGAAATGACGTTGGAAGTAAAATAAGAGGGAATTCTAGTGCTATACGTTTTTGAGTTTAGCAAAATTTATAGAAAAAACATAGTGCTATCTACTATACTAAATTAGTTTTATTAAATCTACCACCGACTATATTTTTTTATAGTATATTCGTTATGTTTTAAAATGATTTTCATTTTTCTATACACTTGGTCAAACTTAGAATAAACTAAAAAACACACTATGGAACGGAGAGACTACTTAAAAAAACATCAGCACAATAGCGAAATGACGTTGGAAGTAAAATAAGAGGGAATACTAGTACAAATAATGTTGTGACACATGGTATTCAGTACAATTCTGTTTATTTGAGGAGTTGTTAAGTACAATTGTAGTAAAATTGTACATTCGGTGAACTAAAGACATCAACCTGCGACTGAAATCATGGCATATATACTAAACTTAACACTATAACAGATCAGAACAGCAACATCTGGCGAATCAATCCTGTCATACAGTACACCAAGAAGTTTGAATTTTCTTCACATATATCCACATTTGAGTTCCTACCTACACATGCAACTCTCTTCAGCACATGCAAATACACAGTTACACGCACAAGCCTTATCGCCCATTGTTTCGCTTATATTTATGCTTATCCATATAGTTTATAAGAAAAGATAATTTATAGATAAAACTTTTATATATCTGCACTTAGCAATTCAAAACCAAATGCTGTAAAATAAACCATAATAAAAAAAAAAATCAAAAAATCAACTCCAAAATTAAGTTTTAAAATACAAATTATAGTCTATAGGCATAAGCATAAGTGAAACGACGAATAAATTAGAGTTGGCAGGGTACCCCACATCTGAACCCCTATATATACACAAACACAAGACCTAGGATCACTCATACCATAAGCAATCCAATCCGATCCGATCCAATCCATCCAACAACCACCAAATCACTTTCAGTTCTCACACAAAGTTTCAGATAAAATTCAGCTATCTGAAGACATCAGAAGAAGTAGCTAATTTAAGCTAAGCTAGAGAAGATGAAGAACAAGGGCAGCAGCTGCAGGTATCTTCCTCACTCTTCTGCACCATGCGCCACCGACGGCGCCAGATGTTTCCGCTGCGACCACCGGCCGGCGATCGACGAGATCGTCAGGGAGCAGTCGCTGGTGACCCAGCTGCGCGCCGTCGTGCTGCCGGCGCTGGAGACGAAGGCCGACGACGGGCGGGCGGAGATCGTGGCGCAGCTGTTCGGGAGCATACTGGATTGCTCCAGGAAGGTGATCTCTGCTCTGAATTCTCGCTACGTCGGAGAATCACCTCCTGACGATGATGAGATCGTCGACAAAAGGAGGGCGAAGAGGAAGAACAGTGAGGGCAAGAAGGGTGATGATCAGGTGAAAGTGAAGCCACATGAGCACAAGAGAAGGTATGATTTAGCATTTTTTTTTCCACTATTCATTTGGACTAATTGCTGTGATTTGTACAACAGTTGCTATTCATCCATGTTCTTTAGCTTGCTTAATTGTTGTGTGCAATAATCATAGTTGCATATATTATAGTTGGATTAATTGTCACCTATTAAGAGGATAGAGACATTTTTTATAAGAGTAATGACACTAGCTGTACTAGCTAGCTATTTTTTTTTCTTTTTTTGAAAGATCACTAGCTAGCTAGCTAGCTAATGTTGAGTGTGTGAATGACACAAGTAGCTAAAGCATATGTTGCTCTTCATATCTTTATCATCCCGATATATTGCTTGTAGATACCTATATATATGTTGATCGATGTTGCTATATATGAAAGGTCCCTTTCCTAATAAAGTGAGTTCGATCTTGATCTACTTTGGATTGTCTTTCCTCATTGGCACTGCACTTAGGACTCTGAATTGCCTCAGAAAATTATTTGAGTGTGCATGTGTAGATGATTTGAAGTTGGTCTTGAAGCTAGCATTATGTTTCTATTCATGTAAATATTTCCTAATTGAATTAATTTTGCCCCTCATGTTTCAGCAGGAGATACACTAACTCAACATCACAAATCACAGCTGTTCCACATTATGACGGTCATCAATGGAGAAAATACGGACAGAAGAATATTAACAACTCAAACCACCAAAGGTATATACACATATATCCACAAAACCTCAATTATTTCATCTCTCTCTCACACACACATCAAGGTTCCGTTTTTGTGCCCAACATACGACGCAACTAATTAATTAAGTTTTGGCAAAGAGAATTCTTATGGCACAAGCACACAACTAACAATTTGCAACATAAATTAATAAGCAGGAGCTACTACAGATGCAGCTACAAGCATGAACAAAACTGCAAAGCAACCAAGACAGTGCAACAACTGGACAGTGCCGGCGAAACCATCATGTACACCGTGGTCTACTACGGACAACACACCTGCAAGACTAACATGAGCAATGCTCCTCTCCATGTTGTTGAAACAAGTACCACTCAAAGCATCTCAACAACATGCTGCTCTGATGATCTTGGCGATTATAGCCAAAAGATGGAGAACATGCACACACCAGAGTTGGCAGAAGTGTGCTCTGATGAGCTTGGTTCTTACCATGCAATAATAGGGGCAGAGCACAGTGCACTAGGGTTGGAGGATGAACACATGCACAAGCTGCTCGACACATTTGCATGTGGAGCATTAGATCTGGACAGCTGGGAGATTGATGCAATTGTGAGATCTGGTTTCTGCTAGGTGAATTTTGATGCATGTTGCTGTGATCAGTTTTGGTGCTTAGATGGAGTTTTTTTGTATTATATGTGGTTATATGGTGCTTACTGAACTTTGGTGAATGCAAAATAAATAGTTTAGTGCTTGCTAGATAGCAAGTTAAGTTAAAAAATATAGTTACTTATATTATTTATATATGTAAGTTGGTATTGTAAGGTACAATCAACAACCTTGAAGAATTTTGTCCATAAATTTTAAGTATATATACATGCAGGTTGAAGATATGAAACACACTGTCTATGATGAGTTGACACTATATATAGGATGAATTCAGTGTAATAATGGGTCTATTTGGTGTACTAACAAACGAATGATGATGCACATAAGACCATCTCTCTTGACCCATGTATAGTACAAGGAACAAGTAGCCATGCATGGCAACGAAAATGAAAAAATATGTTTGTGTTTGACATAATGTCAAAACAGGCATGATTTACCTAACCCTTTTTAACTTGTGCGACTTGTGTCAGTAATATTTTTTTAATTATTTCTGACTTTTCGAAATGGTCTCATATGTATCAGTAGTGATTGCTTCCTATATGTCATATAAGAGTGCGTTCTATCCTACATGTTCCCAACTTTTACTCACTCGTTTTTTACATGCACGCTTTCTGAACTTATAAACAATACATTTTTTAAAAAATATTCCTATAGAAAAGTTGTCTTATAAAATCATATAATCTATTTTTCAAGTTTTTTTATAGCTAATACTTAATTAATCATCCGTTAATAGCCACCCCATTTTGCGTGTGTAGGAGAGAAGTTCCCAACCTTCTGTCATGAACACACCTAAGTAGACAGTAACACATTAACTTATTACTAGTTATCACCCTTACATTTGTTGGTATATACATATTTATTTCCATATGATGCATGCTAATTTCTTTTTTTTTATTTGTATAATGACAAAATCTATTCTATACCATTGAGTTTGTTCGAGTTCAACGATTTACCATTGACATTGTCTCTTTCTATAATATACCGGCGACTTTATCGATTGTTCTACAATACGCCATTAGGCTGGACATTTTTTTCAAAAATACCCAAAATACCCTTATGGATATACAAGGTTAACAATTGATTTATCATATTAGAAGTTTCAAAAAAAAATTGAAAACTTTTATGTGACCTCCTTACACAATATGGAAGTTCGAATAGAAGTTTCAAGTTTTTTTTACATTTATATTTTTTTAAAAAATATAACTTATTTGTTATATGCTATATAAAATACTTTTTTATTGATGTTTTTAATATAAATCATTTTTCATACACTACATAAGATATTATTTGCTAGAGAGAATTTATTCTATACCATTGAGTTTGTACGAGTTCAACAATATGTCATCGATATTGTCTCTTTCTATAATATACCGACAAATTTATTAATTGTTCTATAATACACTATTGGACTGGGCCTTCTTTTCAAAAACACCAAAATACCTTTAGAGACATAAAAGATTAACAATTGATTTATATCATTAGAAGTTTCAAAAAAGTATGAAAATTGTTATGTGACCTTGTTACACAACATGGAAGTTTGTATATATGTTTCAAGTTTTTTCTGGTATATTTAGTCTTTAGAAAAAAATATTTTTATGTGGTATATGAGAGAAAATTTGCTTATACGTACGATAGATAATAGCAAAATTTGCTTATACGTTCAATTAAATCCTTGTTCTCTCCAAGGGAGTCAAAATTCGTGCATCAAGCATGTCCCAACATTTCTACTAGTATATATGTTTTCCTCCTTCCAACACCTATACATAAAGCATAATCAATTAATATAAATTATTTAATTGGTGTTAATTATATCGCACGACTAGAATGATCATATCCACTGAATTGTCTTATTTTTGTTCTCTTCACGTGCATAAAACCTATAAAAAGTACACTATGCTAAATAATAGCAGATACAACAATCAAACGTATAATAATGCATTTCTAAAGATAGAAATAAACGATACCACTTCCACAGAGTAGAGTTGCACACACTAATCAGCATGCAGGCTGCTACTACTACGGTATCTTTTATGGATATTTTTTTTGCTCTTAACCTACTTTTTTTATATGAAATTTGGATATATGTTTTCCTTGATTAGATTCAATCACCAAACTAGTCCTTCTTATCAATATTCCCACATGGATCCACTCTTTTCAATTGCATCATTTAGCTAGTGTATTCTGGTTATTTCCTTTTTTTTTTACTTTAGCATATTATGGATATTTTTCATATTCTATATAATATTTGTGTGGTACTATATACCTGTCTGGTATACACATTGCGTTGATTTGAATTATTACATCATCTTAAAAATTGTATCCTAGTACAGCTACATTACAACTACTTGATGAGTGATTGTGCTTTCTGTTTAAAATAGGACACACATGCAAAAATATGGTCTTGGACCGTTCATATTTTCTAATCTAGTAGTATTCAATTAGGAATACTAGAATATTTTCTTCACTGTTAGTTGAAATCACAAATCAACGGCAGATCACTTCTACCGGTAATAGTACTAGCCATCGAATATTACCGGTATTGCCATTGGTGGATATGAAGGTTTTGTAAGGCACATATTTGGTGCAGAAGCTATAATATATATATTTCGTCCATTTTAAAATATAAAACGTCCTTGTTATTTATTTTCGACTGATATTTGAACTAAATGTTTTGTGTCGTATATATAGTATCATTTTATATTTGTGTTTTAGAATATCTTCATATGAGGTTATTAATTAGTTCTCGTACTTGTTGATAATATATTATAAAAAATCAATGATCAAAGGATAATAATGCTGAAGACCTTGTAAAATGTTAATATACTCATTATATTTTATTTTAGAATGGAGAGAGTAGTTGCAAGAAGTTAAATATGGGTACAACACTACTACTGTACAGGTTATTTTGCCAGAAGCATGTCCTGCACACCAAACAGAGGTGATGCTGATGGCGTCCTAGGAAGACTATTTTGTTTCGATTGGGATTAATTTGTTTGTCCACTTGCTAAACAAATCATTTGGGTCTTGTGCTGGCAACACACCATAGTTTACTTTATGAACAAATTAAATATAATCCACTGAAAGTTCGATATGAACTACAATATAAGAAAAAGAAATGTGAGATGGACCTGAGTAGAAAGAAACGTACTCAAATGCGCACATGTGCAAGCATGCATCAACACAGAAAGACGATTGGACAAACTGATAGGAGTTAGATATAGAGAGATGCTCTTTTAAATATATCGACATGCCTGCTCCATCTGGCAATATTAAATACAATGATAATATTTGGTTAAAATTTTTAAACTTCGATCATTTTGTATGAGACTAAGTTTATAAATCTAATAAGTTTGTGATATTACGATAGTATTTTTAAATACACATACCATTTTTAAACTAAACATTTGAGAAATTATAATTTTATCAAAAAAATATTTTCTAAATTTTATCATAGCTGTCAAATACGTATGACCAGAGAGATCTAGTAACTATTTATGGATTTAGATCTAAAAGTAGCGAACGGTTTTAAACTAGCTAATCTCTTGCCGACGTCAGTTACATTATGGATCTGGTGAGACGTAGTGTATTGTTCTGATAAAGTTCTTCACAAGGGTTGCAAAATATAATGTCGACCTGGCCATGCACAATATAATATGGCCTCTTGCAATTAATGAATGATGACATAATCAAGATAGATAGGTGAAACACGATCACATAGTTCATGAGGTGACATTCATTTATCTTGAAGTCTTGAACGCTTAGACACTTAGTACAAGATCGTACACGGATATCAGGGATTCGTTTTTAACACAGCTTAGAATATTTGATAAAAAGTTTACTATTGACTATGGCTGTGTTTGAATGTGCAAATTACTACTTTTACTAATTCATTTTTTTGCGCACGTTTCCCGAGCTACTAAATGGTATTTTTTTAAAAAAAAGACTTTCTAAAAGAAAGTTGTTTTAAAACAATCATATTAATCTATTTTTTAAGTTTTTAGCTAATAATTAATTAATTATGTGCTAATGAATTTTTTATTTTACGTGTGTGGGGATAAGTTCCTAAACCGAACTTCCAAATGCAGCCTAAGGAATACACCTAAAGAAACGCGTTCCTAGCATGCATCTCAGGATAATTTAGTATGGAGGAGAAAGATCAAAATACACCTTATTATTGGAAAAGTAGTATTGGTCGGTGGTAAGTAATGAGTATTGAAGGGATAATTTTCTTTAATTTGCTGACCACGAGTACATAGGAGGGTAGAGCTGAACTTATTTTGGGGCAATATTTAAACTCTATAATTAAACTTATTTTGGGACTAGAGGGAATACACTAGAAGAGACCTTTAATTCTTCCTCTGTTTATATGTAGTGGTAGTTTTTAATATTTTAGTTTTATCATCTGTAAATTTTTTTCAACATGATTTGAATGTTATGTATTTTATGAGTTTTTAATTTATCATAAAAAAATGTCATAACAAACAGATTGTGAAGATGAGAAGGGAACAAATCCCCCTCCCACCCCCCCCCCCCCAAAAAAAAAGGAACAAATGGAGTGATAGAAAATAGATAATATATATGGACTCTTTCAGTGGTGAGAGAGGACATTTTATCTTAATTAATTAAATTTCTTTACTTTATTTACGGTTTTTGACAGTCCTCTCTTATCTGACAGCTGGAACCTTTTTATTTTCGAGAAACAGAGCAGGTTAAAATTACATGTCCTAATACAAGAACAGAAAGAAAACAACTATCAGTCGGCATCTAAATGTTGTACATCTCACACAGGTTAATTCTCGTCGGCAGAGATAGGCAACTCCATCTGTGCGGTACGTGTCTTGAATTACCATGAATCACACAGGTTAATCGGAACTTCTGTTTGCTGCTGAAATATTCTTCTCTTCCTCTCCAGCCAGATATTCATATTCCATCACATTGTGAGAAAATGTTTCATCACCATTTCTCATTTTCTCTAAATTCCTTTGGCCGATTAATTGCAAGCAGGGCTCCGCCTTTGAATTTTGAAAGCCTTAGTACAAAGACTACAGATCTGAATTATGGAACATTAATAGTTACTCCATGTCCCCCTCATTCCGATGAAAACTAGATCAACGCGCCATTGAGTTGAGAGAAGTTCCGATTGAATCCATTGCGTTGAGAGAAGTTCCGATTGAATTTCAATATGAATCTTTGGGACTTCTCTTGATATTTATATCCACTATCTATGTAGCAGTTGGAGAGATAAAACTTAAAAGAAGTTTCCAACGATTAAAGATTATATTTAATTTCATTTTTTTTTTTGGAAAGGATATCAATTGCTAGAATGTGATGCATAGAGATCTAGCTACCGATCATGCAAATTAATTAAAAGCGATTATATTCACAACTCCATTATTGATGTGTGAAACATCACCATTTGTTTCAGTAAAGATATGGGACGAATTAAAGGTAGTACATGGCAACTAGCTAGCTCGATCTATAAGCGGCCGCCACAACATTGTCCTGAATGGAGTTATTATAATCTCGGAATTAGCGGATAGATAACCATAGAGACTTTATTTTAGTTTGTAGTAGTTTATTGTGCGAGTTGGCGCTTAACTAATACACAGCGATTTAATTAAGAAATGTACCGTGCCAAGCTAGCTAGATGCATGCATTAATAGGGTACCCTGCAGAGTATTAATTAACTGAAATACTATCCCTTTTGTTTATCCATCTGACAATTCAACTAATATCTGATGGGAATCTAAGAGGGACAGTGACCGGGCACGCGTTAATTACGCCAATTTGCACTGCAATTGTTCTAGTAATTTGTCTGTTTTTAATTAGTTTATATATTTGATGGTGTGGCGCCAGCCTGAGGTTACTTGTGACGTTTTGAGCTAGGCCACTGATCCAGAAGGTTCAAATGATCAAATCATGCGAACGACATATATATCTATATATCATTCTCGATTGTGGCCCTGTTTAGATCCACTGCTAAAATTTTACACCCTATCACATCGAATGTTTAGACACATGTATAGAGTATTAAATATATATGAAAAAATAACTAATTACACAGATTGTGTGTAAGTTACGAGACGAATCTTTTAAACCTACTTGCGTCATGATTTGACAATATGATGCTACGGTAAACATTTGCTAATGACGAATTAATTAGGCTTAATAAATTCATCTTGCAGTTTACAGATGGATTATATAATTTGTTTTATTATTAGACTATGTTTAATACTTTAAATATGCATTCGTATATCCTATATGACACGCTAAAACTTTACATCGGATTTAAACACAGCCTGAATCAACAGATGGCCTATGCATGCAGCAATCAATCATGCAGTTTTGTATATATATTCTTAATTATTCCGTACAATTGAGCAATGTGCATGCCCGGAATTGCATGCAGTGTACAGCCAGCTAAATCCTAAAAACGTTTAATTTTGTGTGTACGGCATCGAGGACTGGTTCACTTAATCAAAAGAACTAATTAATTGGTTCTGAAGAGACTATTATGCCATCGATCAGCTAGCTGGCATGTGATATATATATATAATTAATTGCATTAACACCTTCACTTGCAATAGAAGTTAGTCGTGATGCAGTTCGACAGGATCAGGTGCATGCATATGTCAGTCAGGTCAGCCTGACGGAATTCAGTTCAACGGGGGGATTGAGTTGTTGAAAGATGATGAACAACGCTGAAGGATCGTATCCGGCGTTACCTACGCCTGATGGACCATAATCTTTTCATTTATATTTATACTTATACTTATAAGCTATAATTCGAATCTTTAAAGCTAAATTTAAAGTTGATTTTAAATGTTTTTTCATTATAGTTTATTTTTTTAACCTTTGCTTTTAGATCGCTAAGAACACATATAAAAGTTTTATTAAGAAATCATTTTTCATTTGTAAATAAGCCAAACGATGGAGTCTTTAGTGTACTAAAATTTGAATTTTACCCTTATTAATTTCAAAGTTAACTTTGTAGTTTTAGTTTATTTTATAACATTTATTTTTTTATTGCTAAGGACACGTGTAAAAAATTTTACCCATAAATTATTTTTTGGTTACTAATAAATGATATATAAGTATAAATGATGTGGTACTAATGTATGGCTGCATGTGCCTAAGGTCTGTTTGGGCCACCGAATTGAGGATTGTTGTCGAGTCAAATTATTTAGGGAAATCAAAAGCTTTTGCACAGGTAGGACAATTGGTCTGCTATCACGAATGTTCTTCGCTTGGATCATTGTGGAAACAAAATCTTTAGGGTGGATAACCTAGCCATCTAGGTTGGTCCCATCTCAGCTTGTTGATCGTATAGGGCTACAGTTCCAAATTGGCAAATCCTGTCGCAATTTCCAGGGGATCCAATCCCTTTCATACAGTGTTTGGAGAGCTAATGACAGTATGAAGGAAAAGGATCAAATAAACTTTGTTGGAAAAACGGTACGGCGCCGTATTTCTAGACAGGGCTAGTGTGAATTTTGGGAGCTAGGGTTTTTGTTTGCAAGTGTTGTGTACAATGCAAAATGGACATTTTATCCAAATTGGTAATTAAACTATTAGTATGTGAGTCGTTGGTCTGTGTATGACAATATAAACCAGGGTTTGAACTAATGTACTAATGGTCTTGGTAAACCTAAATATGTACGTGTGTGGTCTTGGACAAGATATATATATATATATATATATATATATATATATATATATATATATATATATATATATATATATATATATATATATATATATATATATATATATATATATATATATGTGTGTGTGTGTGTGTATGTGTAAGCGGTCAGAAGAAAAGTCAAATGAGTATTTGAGACTGAGCAACATGGTTACGACTTGGATAACACTATAAAAAACGATTTAGTACACCGTTAAAGACGAACAATAATTGGTCGCATATGTAAAAATCGACCTCTATTTTCACACCTATATACAAAAATCTATTTTTGAAGGCGAGCATCTTAAGAGGCCGCATATAAAATTGAGCTTATTTTCACGGGCAGTCGTCTTAAGGGACTGTATACAAAAATATATTTTCGCATACGGGCCTTAAGTGGTCCGCATGCGAAAATACCCCCCTCTTCTCCACAGTTTTTTCTCCCCTCCCCTCATGATATTTTCCTCACCTTCCTCTCTTTATCTCCTCTCCTCTCCTCTCCTTTAAGTGGGAGCTGGCGGCGGTGGGCAGCGGCGCCAATGAGGAGGTGGCCGGGAGCGGACGGTGGGCGGTGCCACCGCCGCCGGCGCCATCCCCGTCCCCACCTGGCGCCAGCGACGAGGAGGCGGGCGGCTCTATCCCTAGCACCATCGCTGCAGACGACGGCGAGGCAGCTCGCTGTAAAAACCGGATCCTCGCCGCCGCCTCCATTAGAAGCTAGGGTTTCAATTTTTCTTTTTTTGAGATTTTTATTTTTTATGCGGCCGACATAAGCACTCACATGCAAAAACAACGATTTTCCATGTGGTTTCGCCACCCGTATACGAACCACACAAAAAAAATAGGTTTTTGTCGCATGGAAAAAAAAGCTTTTTTATATAGTGTAAAGAGGGTAATTATAGGGTTCAGCAAGATACTGATAAATATTTAATCACTCTTGAAAACAAGCCTATTTGAATAGAGCCAGAATTGAGGCGGATAGGAACAATGCCTTAATTATAAGGGAGAAATTGAATGCATCTGTTTTTATTCCAGAATCTCTAATAGTCTACTCCACATAAGGGTTAACTTGGAGATAATATGGCTAGAGTGTCAACTTATAAGCTGACTTTCACCAAACCAAGGGAAGGGAGAAATTGAATACATTTTTTTTACTCCACAGAAGGTTGTACTCTACACAGGTAGCCCAATGAGCTCTGCCCTTCCCCGATGCTCACCTCTCTTCCTCTCCCCATCCCCTCCCTCTCTATACGCTTTGACGGCGACATGATGGCTGTAGCTGCGTGCAGGCTTGTCTTGCTCTGCTCCGGTGGAGAGAGGAGGCCTCGTCGGCGGCCGAGACGAGAGGGACAAGAAGGAAATTAAAATGGAGGAAGGAGGTGGATGGGACCATGAACTGTGGCTCAGGAAAAAGGAGTGGAGGTGCGTGTTCCCCTCCAGGGGGTCACGCCTCCCTCCAAGGATGCTGCTCGGGGACGGGAGATCGACGGTGTGAGTGAAGGCATGAGCCAGGGCTACCTGTTGTACATGGCCTAACAGTTAGACAGTTCTTGGGCTAGCCCATACAGAGTGAAGCCTCTATCACCAATGTGTTGGCCCTCATTGTGAGTAAAACCTACATGCTCACTAAATTCAAATGCTCCCCAAAAGAACAAGGTCTAAACAAAAAAGCAAAAATGTTAATATTCTTTGGTAAGATCTGTTAAGTATGTAGGAAAGAAATCTATAGCTAGTCTGTATATTCTTCCAAGGATATGCACATCATGTCATTTTTTTTTACAGTTGCAACGTAAACACAATTTGCTAGTTATATAAAAAATACATTAGTTCTATGAATTTATGGCTATTATTTGTCTATCATTGAAGGCCTCATGCATAATCGATAATTTAGGAAACATATATAATCCTATATACCTGTACAAATCATCCCCACTACTACAATTCTCTGCTTCCTGGTGCTTCCATGTCACCCTTTTTATCCCCACCGTTGGATAAGCATCGAGCGCTTCCTTCCATCCGCATCGCTCCTCTCCTCCCCTCTCCCGCATCGCTACTCGCCGGCCCCACCTCCTCTCCCGCATCGCTCCCCTCCTCTCCTCTCCCGCATCGCGCTGCTCCGCCGGCCCACACGCATCGACTCCCCTCTCTTGCATCGCTCCTCCCCTCTCTCGCATCTCACGCCGCCGCACCCCCCCCCGCATCCCCGCCGCACCGCATCCACGCCACATCCCGCTTCGCCTCCTCCTCTTGCGCCACTCTACACCACGGTTCCGCTTCACCTCCCCTTCTATGCCTTGCCACGTCGCACGCGAGGTCCGCTTCCCCCCTTCCCCCCTCAGCGCCACCCAGCCCTCGCTTCTGCGACCCACACCGCCCCAACGACAGTTGCCTCTCCTTCTCCCGCGCCGTTCCGATTCCATATCCGAGAGAAGCGAAACGACCGCCGCCCACTAAAACCAGACTTCATCAGCGTCATCAAGACATTAATTTTGTTTGCTCATAATGCCATGGCGATATCGTTGCGGCCCTTCGCTTATATTGCCAATGAAATTCTGCAATCTACCTCCACCAACTGCTTCGTTTCATCTGAATCTCCATTGCATAGGTACATATTATTGGATTTATTCGGAGTACAATGATCTTCTGATAGGTTTTTTCATCAGTTTGAATCTTTCATGTCTACAGAAGGGCATTTGTTTATGTGGTACCGACGGCCTTCCTTTTGAATTTGTTCTGTGGCTCCTGTGGATTTTCATTCAGGAAAGATAAATCTGGTACGTGCCTTTTCTCCCTTATGCTTTCACCCGGCTTTTGTTTCTTTCTACTCTTGATGATGAATGCTCAATTTGACCTATTATCTTTTTGTAAGTTCAACAATTGTTTACAAGATAAGTTCAGTTTGATTTTATTCGGTTATAGACACCTATTTATTTCGACTTATAGGATTCGTTGGTTTATGCTCTCGGGTAGAATGGATAATACGATAGGTTCTTCTCAACCAATTATACGTCGTCGTGGTCGACCACGCCGGCAGCCTTCTAATATCCCGATCCCACATCCTAATCAAACTGTTGCTGCTGAATCTCGACGTAGGCGTAGGCAAGTTATCGATGCAAATAGGAACAGAGGTTTGTTAGAAGATTAACATTCCTACAAGTTGTCAGTATTTTATGCAGACAAAAAAAATGACTCACATTATCAATTTCATCATTTTTCCCTAGCATCAACCTCTGCAGATCAACGAATATTATGCCCACGGTTAATTGGTGAATCTTCTAATTCTAATCATATAGCACAAAATGAACCCCCTATTCATATTGGTTCATCTACATCCAATCAATCATTCAATCACAGGCGTAAGTTGTCTTTTCTACTCCTAGGATCTAACCACTTTAAGGTATCCATTTGCTGTAAAGATTCCTTCACATATACCATGACACACCTTTCAGGCACTATATTTGAACCATTGAATCTTGGTGGTCCACATCATTCTTGCAGCCACTGTGGTGCTTTTTTTTGGTATGAGGAGTGAACACGTAGAGAGAGACATACTTCAAATCCATCAAATAATTTGTGTTGCAAAGGTGGGAGAATATGGCTGCCACCCTATCAACCTCCTCCACAGCCATTGTTGGATTTATTGACCTCACAAAACAGCACTCTTTCTAACCACTTCTTTGATCATATTCGGCAATACAATAGCATGTTTGTAATTACTTCAATGGGAGCTAAAATTAATGAGTCCATAAATGATGGAAGAGCACCATATGTTTTCAAAATTAGTGGTCAAGTCTGTCATCGAATTGGTTCTCTGCTCCCACCACAAGGTCATCGTCCAGAATATGCGCAATTATATATTTTTGATACAGAACATGAGATCTCAAACCGGATCAATGTTGCTTCATCTTCCCGTGTCACTTTCCATGCTAATGAACAAATTGTTGCATCCTTGATAGAAATGTTGAATACAAATAATCCCATTGTTCAACTATTCAGAACAGCACATGAAAGAATATCCCTAGACGCATCTGATCAGTTTTGCATAAGGTTATTTGGTAAGCTGGATGCAAATGGAGATATTTATAGTGCTCCAGTCGCTTCTGAAGTTGTTGGCCTGATTGTTGGTGATGTTGGATCAGCTGATGTAGGGCGAGATATTATAATCCAAGATCGTGCATCACGTTTGCAGCGAATCAATGAAAATCACTGCAAGTTTATGGCCATGCAATATCCACTTTTGTTCCCATATGGAGAGGATGGTTATCATGAAAACCTCACATATCGTACAACAGCATGCACTCAATCCATGCAACAGAATAAAGTTACAATGCTAGAGTGCTATGCATATAGGTTGCATGATAGGCCAGGAGACTTCAATACACCGTTACGGTGTAAAAGGGTAACACAATCTTATGAAGTAGATTCTTATTGTTGTGTCGAGGGGAGCCGGATAGCACATTATTGCACACCAGCCTTCCAAAGTAAATATAGATCATCACCATTCAACTCATTGATTAATTCTGTCTCAAGAGGTATTACATCTGGATCTTCTGTTGGGCAAAGGATAATATTGCCAGCTTCATTTACCGGAGGACCTCGGTATTTGTATCAAAATTATCAAGATTCTATTGCTATTTGTAGAAAATATGGTTGTCCTGATCTTTTTTTGACATTCACATCGAATTCTGCTTAGCCTGAAATTAGAGAAGCTTTAGCATCAATTCCTGGCCAACAATTAGCCTGAAATTAGAGAAGCTTTAGCATCAATTCCTGGCCAACAACCTTCCGATCGTCCTGATATTGTCAATAGGGTTTTCAAAATGAAGCTCAATATTTTAATGGATGATATAAAGAAGCACAATTTTTTTGGCCCTATAAATGCAGGTATCAAATTTTACATTGGTTTCCAAAAGATAAATTTTCCTTTCTCTTCCTTTTGTAGGGTTAAACATGCATGTTACCACCATGCAACCCTTAAAACATATCTTTTTAATGCAGTTATCTATACAATCGAATTTCAGAAACGTGGTTTACCTCATGTTCACATCATCATATGGTTGGCCAAAACAGAACCCTTAGATTCCAAGAAGATTGATCATTATATTTCAGCTCAATTACCAGATCCTGCAATTGACCAAATAGGATTTGAGGCTGTATCTTCTTTTATAGTGCATGGACCTTGCGGTCCTCACAACACTTCTTCAATCTGCATGTCTGATTGAGCCCTGAAAAATTATTGTGCAACAATTGATATGGCTAGTATTAAGTATAGCAAAGAAGTAGAATCTAGTATTAATATTTGGTGGAACACATAAGAGAATGACATACATGTTCATCCAATAGGATGCCGTCAATGCTGATGAGGGGATCTGCAGATTTTGATCTCATGTTTATAGCATCCCATAATCTTATTAGACGTCCAAAAACCTTGCAGTTTTGCTGGCCAACAGATATATCTTTCAATGATGTAGCTAGGTTAGCCATTGAGGTAAATATGAAAAAACATAATAAAGAAAAAATGAAACTTAAGTGAATATATGTACTGAGCAAAATATGGAAATTGAAGTATAGTAAAACATTATATTTACAAAACTAACAACGAAACCAACCTATGCATCACAATATACCTTATCAGTTCCTGTTTCTATTTATTAGGTTGAATACCTTGGAATATACTACATTGTGTGTGCAATTTTTATAAGAAGTAGGGCTGTTCTCTATTAGAACTTTCAAACCATTAGGTGAAGTCACTCTCGAGAATGCATCATATAATTGACCATGGGAGAACACAGGTGAAGGTAGATAGACTCCAACTCTGCTCAAGGTCTGTCCTTGGCTCTTATTTATTGTCATAGCATATGAAAGACGTATTGGAAATTGTCGACGCCGCAATTTGAAGGGCCACTTGGATTGAGTTGATGTTGTAACAATGCGAGGAATATATGCTTTTGTACCTTTCGCTTTTCCTGTGATTATTTCTCCCTCTATCACACGGCTTGTTAGTTGTGTGACAATGAGCCTAGTCCCATTGCAGAGTCCTCTTGATGGATCTAGATTACACAAAAGCATTATAGGAACACCAATTTTCAAGTGCAGCACATGTTCTGGAATTCCATTTATAGAAATTGTGTTTAGAAACTCTGTTGGATATAGTGCCTCTATAGCAGTACAGTTAGTAGAACTGTCATCAATTGAATCTGAGCTATAATATGACATCTCACTCGCTTCTAACTGAGCAATCATTCTATTGTTTATTTCTGAAACCACCTCATTTGTAGGTGCTAAAATTGCACGCTCACACATATATGATGTAAGATTTGATGGTTGACATCGTAAGTTGTAGACAAAAGAAATCAATCCATCTAGATTCCTACAGTCTGGTGATAGAAGAAGGGACTGAGGCATCTCTATGAACATGTTCGTTAGTTGCTCTGGGACATCAACAAAAGGTTCTGTGCCATTTCCTATTTTCAAAAGCCAATTAGAAAATTTTCTTAACTCTTCTCTATCTTATGCAGAAATAGATGCAGAGGTAAGCCTCATATTTTCAGTTAACTCAAGAAGTATGTGTTGATTCCACAAATAAGAGTTAACAATGCATGATCTCAAAATCTGTTGCTTTGTAGCATTTTGGATGACTGGTAGTGTCTGCTTGAAATCTCCACCAAGAACTACTGTTATACCACCAAATTGTTTGTCTAATGAATTTGGGTTTGTTTCAGACAATATATCTCATAGAGTTCGATCCAATGACTCAAATCAATATTTATGATTAACAGGAGCTTCATCCCACACAATGAGAGATGTTTTTTTGGATCAGTTCAGCTAAATTTGTATTTTTCTTTATACTGCACATTGAATTTTTAGAGATTTCCAATAGGATTTTGAAACGGGAATGAGGTGTTCTCCCACCTGGAAGCAGCAAGGATGCAATTCCCGATGATGCAACAGCTAATGCTATCTTTCCCTGGCTTCTTATAGAATTAAGCAAAGTTGTCCATAAGAATGTTTTTTTGGTTCCTCCATATCCATAAACAAAGAAAATCCGTCCTTCATTATTGATGGCAGAATTATAAATAGCATTAAAAACTTCCTTCTGGCTGTTATTCAAACCTGAAATAGCTTCATCTATAGTGGATGGCATGTTATAAACATCGTAGCTGAGCTCATCTAGTATAAGTCTATTCTGTGCTGAAACACTTCCAATATCATCTGGTAGTGGCAAACTAAAATGGGATAAGTCATAGCCAGCATCTCTTAGCAGTTTATCTAACTTAATGAGAAGAACAGATCTAACATAAGGATTGGTGCAGCTGTTGGCCTAAGAAGTGTTGCGGGGCATTCGATATGATATATCTTCGCTCATATATGATTCATGTTCACTGAAAAGTCTTGTAGGATTTGTTACCTCACAAAAGAGTAACATTGTAACAAAAAGTTGTCACAGTTGGGATGGTAAGGCCCATTGAGCTGCATCTTTCAAAGCATTTGACCACTCTTGGTCATCACCAAGGAGACCTAATGCTTCACATGCTGCCCGAAATGTAGGATATTCATGACCTGATATAGTTCTGATTTCAGCAAAGGATCTAGGGCCCTTAACGATGTGCAGTAGCATTCGCAGATAGTAAGCTTCTCCTTGTGAAGGGTTTACATAAGCAATGCAGCCAATTCTACGTTGAGAACCACGACGATCATCCCAATATTTGCCTTGATTGTGCCACGTCCAATGTTCAGGGAATTCTATATATGTAAGTTGCCTAGCACATTGATGCAAAAAGAAAGACCTATATCTACCAGTGCCAGAACTACATTCTCCAGTTTAAACATGACACAAGAATTCAACCCCTGGAATCTAGAGGATTAACCATACCAAAGTTCTTTTTTGACTTCTGCCCATTTGATGAAGTCCTAGGGAAAAATATCAGTTCCAAACCTCTCATAGGTAATGCTATCTTTAATTCCACATTGAATCATACTTATTACACTTCACATTCTTTTGGCTTATTCCTCCAGATTTTTTTTGAATGAATATTCCTCCAGATTTGATTGGAGTAATCAATCATATTGGTCCGTATGATTTTGCGAGAATTAAAATTCAAAACTTAGAGTACGTACCTTTTCCAAACCTGATCGTTAAAATCAATGCTCTCATTAATTACTTTTGTGTAATCTCAGCAATTGTTTATATGCAACATTTTTGCAGGGAACAGACTCAAGATGTCCTACTCTGGGGACAATATGGAGAATCATTCAACGAAGATGCAACACTCCATAAATCAAAGGATGGAATTGTAATAGCCATCTTTGTTGGCCTTACTGCAGGAAAATTTTCAGGTTCATTCTTTCACCCAAACAAATGCCCTCTCATACAAAGAATGCAGAACATTTCAACTTCACTTTCACCTGCAGCTATAACAGAAGCATCTTCAAGCTCTGCTACTGAAATATATATTGACCTGGACACACCTCAAGTTAGAGAGTTTCGCACTAGGTAATTCTCTTTAACCCATTCAAACCATTTGCACTTGAATATTCCTGTTCAATATGTATTATATTTCACGTCAAAAAATGCCAACCTATCTCTTTGCAATTTGAAGCTACTAATGGGAACGTCCAACTCTTGAGCAACAACTCCCTAAGGTTATACGTTTAACCCCGATCCAAGCAGCAGGAAAAATGTACACCTTAAGTGAGATATCAGCTATGCCTATTTCTGCCTTTCAGGTACAACTCAATACAAAAGAAAAAAAAACTATATTGTTATTACCATGCCATGGATTCCTTTCGCCAAGATTTAATACTTTTTATTACATAAGGGTGGAGCTACATACAGTGCTACTGCAAAAATAACTGCCATACTGTCATCAATTAAATGGTATTACATAGGATGCCATCGTTGTGATAAAGGGTACAACAATAATTCTGATTCACCAAGATGTGCTTGCGAAGTTTCATTCCGCAAACCAATGTACAATCTCCTACTCTTATACATTCATTCGAAGAACTAAAATAGTTTACTGTAACGCTAACCACTCTAGATGTATCTAACTAATGTACAATGCTTCAGGTACAAACTCCTTGTCACGATTACAGATAAATCAGGGAGTTTAGATGCAGTAGCATTTTCTTTTGTTGCTGAAGATTTGGTAGAGCTTGATGCAGCCCAAGCTTCCCAAAACATGAAGATAGACCCGGCCGATCATCCAACAGCACTCAATAATGCCATTGGTAAAACAAAAATTTTTGCTATAGGGATGAATACTGATACATCTTCTAAGTTCCCTATCAGCTATGTGCTTAAGAAGAGTTTCACAATTGAGCCTACTATGTCGGTCCCTATGCTCACAGATAGAGAGGTTAGTAAATACTACTGTTCCATATTACTTCAGATATCCTGTTCCATATTACTTCAAATATTTCAAACTAATTAAATTAAAATATAAAACTAATCAAGCCTTTGAAGAACAAAGAGGTACTACAGCTTCCACCACCTGCACCACATACAGATAACCCAAGGTTTGTTGTTCTATCAAATGTTCTATTCATTACATTTGTACAACACCATAATTTTTTTAGATAAAGGATTTTCATTAAAACCCAGCCTCTACATCACATTGGATATATAGTACTAACTGCTGATGCCAAATAAATTTCAGCACAACTATTCATAATACAGGAGCATCAAGCAAAAGTACACCTCCTGAAATATCTTTGGCTGATAAAACTCCAACTGAAAAAACCAGGTAAATATACAAAAAAAATTATGCTTAATAAAATCATTCATATGATTATTATCCATTACTGCAGCTCAACCAGAAAGAGAGCCATTGATTTCACTAAAGACTCCATTGAGGAAACCAGAAGGTATATTTTATAACCCCATTTATATTGCCTTTTCTGATTAACAAATATCAACTCACAACCAACCTTGGAACATTTTTCCTTTTACACTACCAAAAAACTAGATCTCCCTGTTCTCAAACATTACAAAGAAGGGCATGTACTACTTTGGAAAAAACATAGAATAACATAACTCAACTATAATACTGACTACAATATTTTTGGAACTATTTCATGCAGCAAAAAACTACAACATACAGAGGGAAAAGCTGATTTTCCTGAAGACTCCTTTGAGGGAACCAAAGGTTATACATTATTTTATAACACCACACATTTCATTATTTTTATATTGATTTTTGTGATAGATAAATCCACTCATGACTTACAATACTTTTGCCTTTAACACTAACTGCAATATCTTATGAACCACTCCAAACAGCATAGAGCTACAAACTGCATTGCATACCAATCTGCCTGACCAATCTACATAATAAAAATGGTACTTATTCTTCACATTCCTAAAGATTTACTTCATTATCTTACAAGCACATCCCTGTTGTACTACTAATATATTCTCCAACACAAAATACAGGTGAACACATGCTGTCTGACCTACGGTGATTTCACTATGGGGAAGACTTATTATATTTTCCTTCCATATGAAGACTTCATTATGTCATATGCATAAGACTTGCTATATTTTATTAGGGTCCCATTCTGTTCTCCATCTTGCAGCTATAGCATTATCTGTACTACAATTCTATAATATCAGTACTCCTCGATTACAAAAACATATAAGAGATTTCCCATATTTTCAGAATGTGTTTGTTCATATTATCACCCTTTTCGAAATTACATAGTTCGGTATTACTTTTTGCACTCATATCCCGTAGCAACGCGCGGGGTATCTTCTAGTTATGAAGTGTTTTTTGCTATGATGTATCAATTGAAGGACAAACTATTTTTATGAAATAAAAGAAGGCCTGAATAGTAGGATGGAACACAGTAAAATGCCTCATTTTCACCCACAAGGACATATCGGGTTCTGAACTGAAACATAGTGTGATCTCTAAGCAGTGTTGTGATGGAAACAATAGACTATACCAGCTATAGCAACAAAAACCCTACAGTCACTTGATGTACACAGGAGGTTCAACGTCCGATGGAATGGTTACTGACAGGGCCTGATTTTAGCACGATCTCTAACATTTATATATATATATATATATATATATATATATATATATATATATATATATATATATATATATATATATATATATACACTAGAATTTATGTTCAAGAAGGAGGCAGCAAGCATTATCCATGGGTATCTCTCAAATATCAAAAAGCAGAATAAATATTACTGAAAAGCTAACCAATTGAACTACTATTGGACTTATATTTCCTTGAGCACATGGCACTCTTCTTCTGAATTATGTAAAAACAAAGGAAAAAAATATTCTGCCAATGAGATGAAATATAACCCCACACAAAAGGTTCAATGTCTTGCCCCTTGATCTTCCTTTAAAATGGAGTCTTAAGTTCTTCGTTATGGCAAAAGATGGTACCTTAAGTTGTAGAAGTAAATGTTAAGGGCTAAAAACAATGACTCAGTCCTTGTCCAGTTCATGTTGATTGCCGAGTATTTATACATATGGACCATATATATGGTCATTGACAGAGAGTAACCAACACTGCCTGAATTCCATGTTATTTGGTGATTCTTATGGGAATGGCAGAAGGAGAAAGTGAGGAACAGAGTACCTTTTTAATTCACTTCTTTTACCTCTCTGCCTTCCTTTCTCGATTGAAATAGACATAGGAGGTATCAGAGAACATGTTCTGCCGGCAGGGACAATGTCAGGATCAGCGATTGCTTCGCTTCATGCATGATTCGCTTCAGTCTTCTCTTGGCATGTCAGTATGACTAGTCCTGACTTAGGCTCCGCGCTGTTTCAGAAGACGGCAAAACCAGATTGAGCAATCCTTGTTAGCTTTGGCCAAGGATGCAAAGAACTCGCGGAGCAGCAAACTTACGCGAGCAGCGAACTCAAGCGATGGCACACACGCACAAGTGGCAAATTGTAGTGGACACGACAATGGCGACGCACGCGCACTCAGCTTTTCTCTCTATGGCTCAATGGAGATAAACACAAAGAAGTGCACACACACAGGTTTTTGTAGCAATTAACAAATGACT
The DNA here is from genome assembly GCF_034140825.1 of Oryza sativa Japonica Group. NCBI lineage: Eukaryota > Viridiplantae > Streptophyta > Magnoliopsida > Poales > Poaceae > Oryza > Oryza sativa. Next base: position 8,141,937 of record NC_089039.1, read on the forward strand.
GAAACCTTTTCTCTGTTATTACAAACTGATGATTACACGGCTTATGTAGCCTTGCAGACATGCATACACAGCTAACAGCCCGGCTGGGTCGCCCGCACGACCATGCATGAGCCACTCATTCATCCGATCGGCGCGTCTCACGCGCAAGAATCGCTCCTCTGAGCTGACTGAACCACGCCACAACGTGCTCCACTAATCTTGCATGCAACTATCTAACTTGCCACTAAGACCCGGTTTAAATGGGACTAAAACTTTTAAGTCCCTGTCACATCGGATGTTTGGACACTAATTATAAATATTAAACGTAGACTATTAATAAAACCCATCCATAATCTTGGACTAATTCGCGAGACGAATTATTGAGTCTAATTAATCCATGATTAGCCTATGTGATGCTAGGCTAATCATGGATTAATTAGGCTTAAAAAATTTGTCTCGCAAATTACCTTTCATTTATATAATTAGTTTTGTAAGTAGTCTATATTTAATGCTCTAAATTAGTGTCTAAATACAGAGACTAAAGTTAAGTCCGTGGATACAAACACCACCTAATCCTCTTATTCCCTAGACTTTCAGTTGCTAGTTGTGCTGCAACACATATACAAAGCTTGGCCAAAGCTTGGACTAACCATTGTTTCCATGATACACATGCATTTATCTAGAGGATCAACATAAACATATCACGTGCCTATCTACATGCAACTCTTGCAAGACTAAAAACAATATGCAAGTCTGGATTAGTGCTAACAATCCTTTGATGATTGTGTTTTCATGGCATCCATTTCTTTCCTGAACATTGGGGAGGTGAGAAAAGATATGACCTTCGAGAAGTCATAGACAAACACTGATTACCCTATGTGTAAATTAACAACTTACATAATTAAGGAAACATTTTTGTATCTTTATCTGAAGGATAGTATAGCTCCTAATTAAGGAAACATGATTAGGAAGGGGGAAAAGAGATAAGAGATTGTAACTCAATAAAGTACACATGGTTCAGAATGGAGTAAGAACACATTAACCCTACTTGGTTCATCGCATTTTACCAAAAAAAAAAAACACAGACACACACAGAAATCAAATCTCTATCTATAAAATGCAGCAGCGATAGGAGCTAACCATTTTTCCACGCATTCAAGGGGGTAAGATTTCTTGAAATAATGAAATGGTTTCTATGGACAGCAGCAGGGTAGCAGGTAGCGAATGCAGAGTCAGTAATACACATGCACCATTGCCTTTTCATTCTTGGATTTTTTGTGGTAATAGTAATGTGTATGTTGTAACGGGTCAAGTCCATATAATTAAGGATGTGTTAAGAAAATAATTGATAATATAATATTGTATGCGGTGGTTATGTACGCTACAAACATGTTGCATAGGTGGGAGCTAGGAGCGGATGAAAGGAGGACAACTCCGCTTTTTAAAGTAGCAGAGACATCACTGAAGCTGCTCAGCTGTCCGTTGTGCTTTGATCAAAGAGATCTATGTTATGTAGGTGTGCTGAAATATTATTTATTACATTTAAAGTCTATTAAATAATTTTAAATCTGGAAAAAAGTTAATGTTCCCTAACACAACATAAAAAGCTGTAATATTATAAAAAGGGACTAAAGGAAAAACATGTTGTTTTCTTACTATTTCACACATTGCCGAAGATTCAAAATATTACTGTGTAAAAGATGCATCAAATATGTAGAAATTTAGAGTTGTATAGTTTTGACATAATAGCATATAATAGGCTTCAAGGTACAATCCTTTTTCTAGTATAATGATTATGTGATGGATTAGATTAATTTTGATTTTAGGACTGCGGAACTTTTAGAGTATACACAAAATCAAATGTCAAAAGTTAATATGCTTTCATAGACACGTAGGAAATCCATTTCGTTGGATGAAAGTTGCCTCCTTAAGAAGTTCAACAAGCATGGGTTTTTTTGTAAGCATAATTTTGCCCGTGTAAAATCAAAGGTGTTTTTGATTATTATTCTGTGATGAACAATTGGGCATTGGAGATTATTGGTTTTGTTATAAAGATTATTGGAGATTATTGGTTTTGTTCACATTTTCCTCAAGTCATAAAGATAGAGTAATAATGGAGTCGGGCTGTAGGATCGAATCACAAGAACTAAGCCAACTAGAGGGAGGGTGAATGGTTGATATACCCAAAAACCGAAAACTTTTAGCGGAAATAAAAGTTACCCTCAATTTCGATGAGATCGGTCTGACAGAAGTAGATTAGCCGGTCTGACCGAAGCGTAGCCGCCGGTCTGACCGGTGTTGATCTACCGGTCTAACCGCCGAGATCGCCTGCCGCTCGCTGTCGCCGCCGCCGGTCTGACCGCTGTGCTCCCGCCGGTCTGACCGCCGGTGAGTTGCCGGTTAGACCGCCGAAACCCGGTAAACACAAATCGAAGAACTCTTAAAGTGGATGACGACTTTATTGATTCTCTCTGTGTTTACAAAGTGCACCAACAGCACTCCATACAAAAATTTTGACTAAACTCGAAACCCTAACTCAAAACTCAACTCAATTGCTCTCTAAAGCGATACCGGGAAGCCTCACGCTCCCCCTCTATTTATACATGAGGTGGCAGCCTAAAGCCACGAACCAAACTCATACTAGGAGTCCTAAACACCTTAGGAAACCCACTAGTACAAGAAAGAAACTTTATGTAACCAATCGTACCAAATTTGGACTCCTTCCAAATTCGACTCCGCATCCCATACGCACACAATAACTCCATCGTATGCCATATGGAATCTCCATCAACCACGTGCATCAACTCTAGCCTTAGTATCCCGCATGATCTCTGACCACAATGGACGTCGTCTTATCCCCAAGCCGACTCCCGGTCCATCACCGCAAATACTCTCCCGAGACATCGAGTCACCTACACATGGAACAAACAAAGAAACCATATTCCGAGACCAAGCTATCTCTAACTTGACTCATTAGCAGCAAACAATAGTGTTACATACGTATAGTATCTATCTAGAAGTCATAAACATGAAATAAACTCGGATATCCAAACAAACAACCCGAAACCGAAACCGTCACAGTGTCGGTCGGTCAGACCGCGGGCTGGCCGGTCTGACCGCGCATTACACGCTGGTCTGACTGGCTGCCAGAGACCGGTCTGACTGGTCACATAAAATGATAAACCTGTGATTCACCTGTAAATCCAATCATCTCCAAAACCACTTCATGAATAAATTCCAAATAACAAAACCAATAATCTCCAATGCCCAATTGTTCATCACAGAATAATAATCAAAAACACCTTTGATTTTACAATCTCCCCCTTGATGAACACATTGGCAGATCCATCAAAAAATGTTTTGTTGTTTGGTAAAAAGCACATTTCGTACAAATGTACACATCGTGCTCAAAAATCCAAAAGAAAACTTCTCCCCCTTTTTAAAAGAAAGAAATTCCCAATTGAACCAAAAACATGCTCTTCTCAACAACTCTCCAAAAATTCACCTTGCTTCTCAACAACTCTCCAAAAATTCACCTTGCTTCTCCAAAAAATCCAAAAATTTTCACATTACTTCTCCCCCTTTTGACAATGATTTCATCAAGCATAGGAATTATGTTCATTAATGTTCAAGAGCTTAGCATACATATAGCATATCAAGTCATGTGTTGCAATAAAGAGAAGATAAACCCATCTATAACATAACATGCATGCATTAAAGTATAACCATGAACCAAAGATTTTACAATTGAGCGTGAATCAACAATCAAAATTCATGATTTCATACGATTTATAATGCAACATCTTAACAAGCATATAGGTTGAAGAATAAACACTAAACACATATACCTATTGCTTTTATCACTCTTTCTCAAATAACCTTTAGCACAAAATAACCAAGAGAATTTTTTTTTCAATTTTTTCTTTTCTTGAGCCTTTTTGCTCATATTTTTCTCTTTTATTCCGGGTACGTCCCTGTCGTCAAGACTGTTTCCAGAGATTCGGCACCCATTATTTTGCTCACATCGAATACGTCCTTGTCGTCAAGACTGTTTCCAAGGATTCGGTATTCATTTTTTTCATATTTTTTATTCTCTTTTTCACAATGAGCAATTAAATTTATTTGAGGAATAACAAGTCAATAAAGCATATATATAGAGCATTTAAAAATCAAACCATATGCTAGCCTCAACATTGCATATTTTCTTAATTCAAGTGTAGAATTTAAGTGTCATGCATCATCTCCCTTAAAAGCAAAATCTAAATCTCATGAAAAGACTAGAATACATACAAGCTATGCTAGAGACAAATAAACATTCAAAGTATTGCTAGCATGCACTAGAAAATACCATATGCATAAACAAAGCTTTCTTTTCTCAATTTTTCTCATTATCATATTATTGCTTGATAAAACCATGAGGTACAAACTCCCCCTCAAACCATGACAAAAGGATGAACTATGCCCAATTAATGCATGTGACACATCTTTGGGTTCAAAAGAAGCAACAAACGCAGAATTTGCACAAACATCATGAGTCGTTACCTTAGACCTTGTAGTCCGCTCACCTATATTACCAATAATTTGTTCCGGCGGATGTCGTCGTTGAATGTGCAAAGGAGCAGTGACTTCTGAAGTTGATCCACGTTCTGTATTAGTACTGGTCGAAGTAGTAATTTCCGGAGGACCATCTTGATCAGCATCAACAGAACCCTCAGCCGATGACCCTGGCCGGTCTGACCGCTCCTCATGAGCCGGTCTGACCGGAGGTGTGCCGGTGGTCTGACCGGCCTGGCGCCCGGTCTGACCGGTTGAGCCGATCTCGTCGTCGTAGTCATCGTCGCTCTCGTCTTCAAAAATACGACCATCCTCCCCCTGAACCTGTGACAGTGTACCTGCAATATCGGCTCTAGTACCTGGACTAGCCTCATCAAAAGAAACTTCGCAAGTCTCCACGATTTTATTAGTCCCTAAAATAAGTACACGATAGCCATGAGTGTGTGCGGGGTAACCAAGAAACAATCCATCGGTAGAACATGCCTCAAACTTATCCAAATTTCCAGATTTCAAGACAAAGCACTTGCAACAAAAAACACGCAAATGTGAAACTTTGGGTTGATGACCAAATCGAAGTTCATAAGAAGTTTTTCCAAGTTTAGATCGCAAGAAAACTCGATTTGAAATATAACAAGCAGTGTTAATTGCCTCAGCCCAAAATTTTCTAGGAGTTTTATATTCATCCAACATCGTTCTAGCCATCTCAACCAAAACACGATTTTTTCTTTCAACAACACCGTTTTGTTGAGGAACACGAGGAGAAGAAAATTCATGTTCAAGACCTCTTTCGTTGCAAAATTGTTCAAATGAAGCATTTTTAAACTCTCCACCATTATCACTTCGAATTCTTTTCAAAGAACCAGGAAATTCAAGATCCAATCGAAGAAACAAACCACGAAAGTGTTGAAAAGCTTCGTCCTTAATTGCCATAAAGAAAACGCAAGAATATCGAGAAAATCCGTCAACAATAACCAACACATACCACTTTCCTCCAACAGATTGCACTCTAGCTGGACCAACAGTGTCCATATGTAATAGCTGTCCCGGTGCATTCGTCATCACAGAAACAATAGGAGCATGTGAAGTAGAAACCATCTTAGCATGACGACACGGTGTACAAACCAAATCAAGATCTTTCTTAAGTTTAGGCAAACCACGAACAAGATCCAAACCACTTAACCTAGTGAGATGATCAAAACCAACATGTCCAAGTCTACGATGCCAAAACATCACATCTTTATCAAACTTAGCAACGAAACATGTTATTACAGGTGAAATAGGATTTTCAAAATCAGCTTTAAACACTCTTCCATAGCGAGAAATATTCAACACAGAATCACCACAAGAATCAAAAACTTTACTTCCAGATTTCTTAAAGTGAACCTCAAAATTTTCATCAACAATTTGTGAAACTGAAAGCAAATTGTACTTTAAGTCCTCAACCAAAGCTACATTCTTCAATTCAAATTTTTCATTTACCTTAACCATACCTGTAGCGAGAACGGCACTTGTAGCAGCATCACCAAAGATAATCGATTCAGTCTTAGATGCCTTCTTTAGGGAGGAGAACCAATTTTTATCACCGGTCATGTGCCGCGAACAACCGGAATCCACGATCCACACGTTCTCCTTCCTTGCCACCAAAGCCTACACACAAGCAGAAGTCGAAGCCTCGGTACTAGGGTTAGATGATAATAAAAACTTAGGAATACAGTACTGAGATACACGACCAGAAGATCCAATAGGCATATATCCACGTGCAAAATCAATTTTAGAATTTTCAGAAAAATTCCTCCGAGGCCGGTCTGACCGAGGATGTGCAGTCGGTCTGACCGGGGGCCGGTCTGACCGAGGCTTCACCGCCGGTCTGACCGGTAGTCGGTCTGACCGAGGCTGTTCAGCCGGTCTGACCGGATGCCGGTCTGACCGCGGGACCCACTGCGGTCTGACCGGTTTCCTCGAGGGAAAACCAGATTTTTGCCACTTTGATTTTGCAAAAGCAATCTCTCTCTCCTTTTTCTGTTTATGAGCTAATCTGAAACAAAAACCAACAATATGTCCATCTCTTCCACAAAAAGAATAAGTATATTTTTCACGATGATTAGACACATTGGTAGCATTAGTAGATTTAGCAACATGAGCAACAACAGGAGATTTTGCATGCACAACATTGGATTTTGAAGAAGATGCACTCATAGTAGACATGATACGAGCAGATTTAAACACAGTTTTATTAGTATCAGGTTTAACCAAAATCTCACCACTTCTAGCACCAACACCTAACACAACATGAGGATGTCTAGAATTATGAGCATAAGGATTAAAACCTAAATCACGGTTATGTGTACTAACCTTTGATTGATCCAAAATCATGTTGAGGTTCTTTTTACCATCAGAAAATCTTAGCAAAGAATTTTTCAAATAAGAAACCTCTTTTTCCAAATTAGCACAATTTTCACAATCTACCATGACACCTTTGCTTTTACGACATTTAGGGCAAGAAAGCACTTCATTGTTTTTCACAACATCTTCCATGTACTCAACACGACCTAAAGCATCTTTTAGTTTCATCTTATTCAAATTACATGTTGAGCAATCCAAAACATCATTAGGTTATTTTAACTTTTTAGCAGAAATCATGTTAAACATCAAACTAGCATGAAAAGCAATTTGATATTTTTGCAACAACTTTTTAGTTAAAAACAACTCATCCAAAGTGCGTGTGTGCAAAGCAAAACTACAAGCAAGAGAAGACCTATTTTTCAAATCATGTGCAGCATTAACATCTCTAATTTTTGAAATCTCATTCATTAAAACTTCACAATTTTCACAGTCATCATCATTAGAAATAAGAGATTTTAACCTATCAATTTCAGATTTAAGAGATTCAATGATAAATTCCTGTTTTTTATACATCTTCTCACACTTCTTATTTTTTGCACTCAAAATATTAATAGCTTCCTCAAAAGCAGTTACCTCATTATCTTCATACTCTGTGTCAGATTTACCACGCGCCATGAAGCAAACATCGGAGACGTTCTTTCCCTTGTCATCATCTCCACTTTCACCATCTACATCACTTAGTGGCTCGAAGGCGGCGCAAACTTGTTGAAAAGCCTTCCTAAGATTCTCCATCTTCCTCCCTTGGTATGAACCCTTTGACTTGTTGTTGTTGGGCTTGTTGTTGTTGGTCTTCTCACCATCTTTGTCTTCTCTTTTGCCTCTCCCAAGCTTAGGACAATGCGAGCGAAGATGATCAATTGAACCACATTCAAAGCAACGATTTGGGCCACCTCTTTTCCTGTTCCTGGCATTATTCATAGCTCGAGCAATTCTGTTAGCAACTAAAGCCAAATCCTCCTCCTCGATTTGTTCGAGTTGATCATCGGATGTGGCATTAAAAACAGCAAGAAAAGACGACTTAGATGAAGAAGCATCAACATCCAAAGAGGAAGAAGAAGAAACCAAAGCATTCGACTTAGAATCAACTTTTCGAGAAAGAACATTCATCTCATGTGTTTTCAATTTTGTATAAAGTGAATCTAAAGTCAAAGTAGACATGTTAACAGACTCCTGAATAGATGTAACTTTCATCTCCCAAATAGACATGTCGAGACCATTCAAAAAGTGACGAGAAATCTCAGATTGTGGATAATTAGCATCATAAGAAGAATCAACAGATCTAAGATCACTCAAAATTTTATTAAACCTAGAAAGATAGTCATCCAAAGCTTCTCCAGGTTTCATCTCAAATTTAATATACTCATTTTTAAAAAGATCTCGACGAAGCACTTTAATGTTATTTGTTCCTTGATGCAAATTACTCAAAGCAACCCAAATCTCATGAGCAGTTTGAAGATGAGCAACACGATCATAATCCGAACGAGAAATACCACTCAAATGAATGTTGCGAGCTTTGCAATTTTGTTCAAAAGCAGTTTTTTCAGCAGCAGTATTAATAGCTTCAGGAATCACATAAGCATGAGAAACTTTTCTCCAAATATCATAATCTTCAGCCATAATGTAAGATTGTATCCTACTACATCAATGAGAAAAGTCTGTTCCATCGAAAACATGAGGCTTAGTTGAAAACCTAGCGGGAGTAGCCATGGCAAAACTCTAGATCGATAAAAATCCAAAGAAAAAAACAAGGCTCTGATACCACTTGTAGGATCGAATCACAAGAACTAAGCCAACCAGAGGGGGGGTGAATGGTTGATATACCCAAAAACCGAAAACTTTTAGCGGAAATAAAAGTTACCCTCAATTTCGATGAGATCGGCCTGACCGAAGTAGATTAGCCGGTCTGACCGAAGCGTAGCCGCCGGTCTGACCGGTGTTGATCTACCGGTCTAACCGCCGAGATCGCCTACCGCTCGCTGTCGCCACCGCCGGTCTGACCGCCGTGCTCCTGCCATTCTGACCGCCACTTGCCGCCGGTCTGACCGCCGGTGAGTTGCCGGTTAGACCGCCGAAACCTGGTAAACACAAATCGAAGAACTCTTAAAGTGGATGACAACTTTATTGATTCTCTCTGTGTTTACAAAGTGCACCAACAGCACTCCTTACAAAAATTTTGACTAAACTCGAAACCCTAACTCAAAACTCAACTCAATTGCTCTCTAAAGCGATACCGGGAAGCTTCACGCTCCCCCTCTACTTATACATGAGGTAGGCAGCCTAAAGCCACGAACCAAACTCATACTAGCAGTTCTAAACACCTTACAAAACCCACTAGTACAAGAAAGAAACTTTATATAACCAATCGTACCAAATTTGGACTCCTTCCAAATTCGACTCCGCATCCCATACGCACACAATAACTCCATCGTATGCCATATGGAATCTCCATCAACCACGTGCATCAACTCTAGCCTTAGTATCCCGCATGATCTCTGACCACAACGGACGTCGTCTTATCTCTAAGCCGACTCCCGGTCCATCACCGCAAATACTCTACCGAGACATCGAGTCACCTACACATGGAACAAACAAAGAAACCATATTCCGAGACCAAGCTATCTCCAACTTGACTCATTAGCAGCAAACAATAGTATTACATACATATAGTATCCATCTAGAAGTCATAAACATGAAATAAACTCGGATATCCAAACAAAGAACTCGAAACCGAAACCGACACAGCGTCGGCCGGTCAGACCGCGGGCTGGCCAGTCTGACCGCGCATTACACGCCGGTCTGACTGGCTACCAGAACCGGTCTGACCGGTCACATAAAATGATAAACCTGTGATTCACCTGTAAATCCAATCATCTCCAAAACCACTTCGTGAATAAATTCCAAATAACAAAATTCGATCCTACAGCCCGACTCCATTATTACTCTATCTTTATGACTTGAGGAAAATGTGAACATTTTTATTAAGGAATTTAAAACAAACGATTAGGATCTTGCAAGAAAATTTTCCTCTAGATATTAGATGAACAACCGTAAAAATTCTCATACCCATCCCCTCTTATAACTCTATGCATATATTTTTTTCCATTTTATGCCTTCATCTGTTTTGGATGGTGAGAAGAAAGCATAATGCATGGCTCAAAATTTGTTCAACCCATAAGACAAAGAGTAAATTTCATAAAACTACGGATACTTTGCACGATCCATCACAAAACTACAAATTTAACAACTTGTTTCACAAAATTACAGATTCATCGTCTTTGTTTATCACAAAACTACAGGTACTTTGCACAATATATCACAATACTATAGGTACTTTGCACAATATATCACATAACTACAGATTTAAGAACTTGTTTCACAAAATTACAGATTCAGTGTCTTCGTTTATCACGAAACTACAGGTTTAATGTTTCAATTATTACAAAACTACAGGTTTTAGCATAGTTAAAACCTATAGTTTTGTGATAATTAATGGAGACACTAAATTTGTGGTTTTGTGATAAATGAAGACACAAAATATGTAGTTCTGTGATAAACGAATACACTAAATCTATAATTTTGTGAAACAAGTTATTAAATCTGTAGTTTTATGATAGATTGTACAAAGTATCTATAGTTTTGTGATAAGTGGAGACATTAAATTTGTAGATTTGTGAAACAAGCTCTTTTAAATCTGTAGTTTTAGGATAAATTATGCAAAATACCTGTAACGAAAGCAGGCTCACGAACTATTCTTGTAACGTGAAAAATGGAAAAGGGTATTGTTGTCTATCTATAGCTGAGTCCAACTAATACATGGAAAATAATCCTGAGCATTTGCTGAACAGGGTCTTGCAATACATGGAGTAGTAATTGATGGTGTTTTATTCAAGCAAGCTGATGAGTGGAACCGTATACATATCCGCTTTTTTTTTTCCCGAACAGCCAAACATGTTACCTGGTGTTATATTAATAGAACGGATTTAAGTACACAACAAAAGATGAAAGAAAAATAAAAAGCTGTACATTTCTGATTGCAAACTTGCTTGCACGTCAGTCTACCTTTCAGCTCATTGCAACAATCATGCAACGTACTTTGCGCTGGCCAAGCTCTAACAACCGAACTCATCCTGAATTTGATTGATTATTTGGGTGCAAATCCGCTTAATTTGCACCCAAATCTCAGGGTTGGTGGTGTCAGCACGTCTCGTTTCTACCCTGTCCATAGCATTTCTGGCAGCAAAGTTCTATCTCTGCGAATGCATGGAAAAGGAAATTTTCGTCTAGCTCAAACTCGTTCTTTTCATGGACATAGATGTGAATTCCCCCTACCAGTACCTCCCATGTCCATAATGATCATCAAACTTTGCTATAATATGTGCTAAACCTAGAAGGGTTTTCAGCATTCGGTAGACTGACATAGGAGGTTAGGGTAGAACTCTCTTCTTCCCACGATCTCATGGACGACATGTGTTCTTCTCTGTTCGATCTCTTTTGGTGCTGGCATTATATGACCAAGGCTGTTTCCTACCTATGAAATACTCTCTCAGGTCAAATATATTTGATGTTTATATCGGACAAGATTAAGTCAAACTTTTACGATTCATAACATTTTTTAAACATTTTATAATACAAATTTCTGTTGGGTTTAGTCTCACATCGGTAATTTATGATGGGGAATACGACTTAAAAGGTGGGGACAGTCCTCACCTATCAAACTAGTCTTTAAGGTTGTGTAGGCCCAGGACCTTAAGTTGTGGCTCCGGTTGGGCCTGTAGTGGAGCAGATCTAATATGACCTGAGTGGCCCACGGTTGGTGGGCCAGGCTACGCAGTCTAACATTTTCAACAAGGAAAAGTTGTATATCTGTGTTGTTAAAGATTGGGATGCTTAAATTATATCTGAAAAGCTGACATATTGAACTACTACGTACTCTATGATACGATGAGTTATATTTGACAGTCTGCTTCTAAATTATGTATAAGAAATGGAATATTTTCTATCGAAGAGATCAAACATAACCCCAAACAAATGATTCACTTTCTCTTTCCATGATCACCCAACCATTAGGATGGTAGGTAGCTTATGTTGTACAAGTGGAAGTAAAACCGTAAACATTGAGGGAGGAACATAAGGACACAGCCCTTGTGCAGTAAATGTTGATCGTCGTGTATTTACATGGTCATAGAGTGACCAACATTGCCTGAATTCGATCTTTGGCGATTCTTATAGGAATGGCAGAAGGATAAAGTGAGGGGAACAGTGTATATCTTCACTTCTTCGACCTCTCGATCTGCCATCCTTGCTCGTTTGGATTGATTAAGGGAGATATAATCTCGAATATGTAAAAGAAATAGATGTGGGATGTATCAGAGAGCATATTTGTCCAGGGATCTAATGTGAGTGATCAATTGTTTTAGGGCTCTTTTACAGTACCTTCCACTAGGAGTGGTAGTAGTGTAGTAGAAATAAATCTCACCGTTGATCCTGATCGCCATTTTAGTCATTTCCTTAAGTGAGGTGGAAGGGTAGTTTAGTAATCTTTGCTCCCATGCTGGACTAAACGGGTCTGAGATTGTGGAGGATCCACCTCTACTATAAATCTATAATCGTGTGGATGCAGGGGCGGATTCAGGAAAGATTAACAGGAGGGTCTGAACAAACTATACAAAATTATAGCCCTCTCTTCTCACTGGTGGAGAAATCATCTTTGGTCGGTTGACCAAATTCCACAATAATCCCGGATCTAATAAAAACCGGGACTAAAAAGCATTTTTAGTCCCGGTTTAAAAGTTGACGGGTACTTTTTGATCTTTAGTCCCGGTTGGTGTTACCAACCGAGACTAAAGATCATTTTTAGTCCCGGTTCAAGAAGTTGTGGGGTTCAAGACAGACCCCAATTATTTTTACTCCCGGTTGGTATAAACAACCGGGACTAAAAATAGATCTTTAGTCCCGGTTGTTTATACCAACTGGGAGTAAAGAGTACCCCGAACCACGCGCCAGATATTATCGCGCGCCACAAAAATAATTATTTAATACCAATTATTTTTACTCCCGGTTGGTCTTTAGTCCCGGTTGTTTATACCAACCGGGAGTAAAGAAAACCCCGAACCACGCGCCACTTAATATTATCCGCGCACTCTTGATCTCCTCCCCTCTCATTACTCCTTCTCTATCCCTTCCTCTCCCCCTTCATCCCCTTCCTCTCCCCTTTCCCCTCCCATTCCTCCCCTTCCCCTCTTTGAGCGGCGGCCGGGGGGGAGCAGCGTCGCCCGGCGGGAGCGCCGGCGGCCGGGCGGGCGGGCGCGGCGCCCGGGCGGGCTGGCGCGGCGGCCGGTCGGCCGAGCTCGCGTGGAGGCCGCAAGGACGGTGGCCGGGAGGCCGGCGGCGCCCTCCTCTTCGCTGCTGATTTTTTTGAATTTTTGATTCATTGGATTTGATCTGCGATGTATGTGATATTGGATCTGATCTGGGAGTTGTGATGTATTTCTTTTAGGATTTGTAAGGTATTTCTTGTTTGAGATTTTGTGATGTGATGTATTTCTTTCTAATATGTGATGTATTTCTTTCCATATCTGTAATGCTACTTTGATTTAGGGATGATTTGGGAATATGATCGGGGATATCTAGGTAGCAGATCGATTTGAGAAAAAAAAAATAACCGGGACTGCTCCTACCATCTTTAGTCCACCAACCGGGACTAAAGATGGATGTTTAGTCCCGGTTATTTTACCCGGGACTAAAGATGGGTATTTTTAGTCCCGGATTCGTAGTCCCGGTTGTATAACCGGGACTATAGGGGGGTTTCCAACCGGGAGTAAAGCCCCTTTCTCCACCAGTGTCTAATAGATGTATGACAAAAAAAAATTTAGTGGGGTCTTTATGGGGTCTCCCATGGTTACAATATGGGAGCGGGGTCTCGAGACCCCAGAGACCCCACGGTGGATCCGCCACTGTGTGGATGGATTGCTGATAAATGTGCTTACTACCGCATACTTTGTGATTTTGAGTTTGTAGGATCCATAGTCTGTGATTCAACTGTCGTTACAGCTAGGAATCACAATCCTTTGTCAAATAGCCTAGGGATTGCTTTGTGGTATCTGCATATAGTTTGTTGTCTATACAATGTGGCCGATCGCGGTCGTACCTCCCCACGCGATGAAGTGAGGTGCAAGCTGATCTGAATAAGCACAAAATTATTGAAATTCTTGTATGTCCTGAATTTACTCCAAAACAAACGAATATATTTGAAACATGTATAATAACTCATCCTTCATTGCGACTACAAACAAATATAGTAACAAAATTCGCAGGTAAATGGTCTTCTCGATGACCTTATTGAAAATATAAACAGATAGCTGCAAGCCTGCAACAGCAATACTAGGCCTGATCCACGTCATGAATATGTAACTGCAGCTCAAAATCAGTCATCGAGAATCAAAACTGGCAAACTGGATGGAAGTATTTGTCCCTTCGATCCCATTCTATCAAAGATGGCTCTTAACCCATCTGCAGTATCATCGGGAAACAATATATCATAATAATTTACCAGTATGGCTTAAGCCAATCATATTGTTTCAATTTTAGCAGACTATTAGGAAAGGGTCTTTACCTTCAAAGGCCGTAAACTTGTTCAGGTTGAAGAGAATGGTGAAGAAATCAAGAAATGCCCAAACAGTTTGCACCTTCCGAGGTCTTTTAATGTAAAAAAAAGTCCAATTCTGAAACATGAATAAATTAAATACGCTGGCTTAAAATGCCTAACAACCTAGTAACAACATATAAATCTAGAAAAATGTTTGCTTATATACCTTCAATCATACTCCCTCCTTCCCTAAATGTTTGACGCCGTTGACTTTTTTAAACATATTTGACCGTTCGTCTTATTCAAAAACTTTTGTGAAATGTGTAAAACTATATGTATACATAAAAGTATATTTAACAATAAATCAAATGATAGAAAAAGAATTAATAATTACTTAAATTTTTTGAATAAGATGGACGGTCAAACATTTTTAAAAAACCCAACGGTGTCAAACATTTTGGGATGGAGGGACACTACTAGGAAAAGCATTATCGCAAGCGGCCGAAAAGGGTCTTTGCAGGTGGGGCGGCCGTCTGCCTGTAAGCCAACGACTGTGAAGATCGCCGATCTTCGCAGGCGGGGCGGCCGTCCGCCTGCGAAGATTATGTTCGCAGGCGGACGTTGGCTAGTCCGGTCCGCCTATGAAAATAGGAATCGTCCGCTTGCAAAAAAATAAAAACTTCCGCCTGCGAAGATAGGTAGAAAATATTGAAATTTAATTACAATTTGGCCGTAAATTACTTTTAAATTATTTAATAGAAATTCTTGCAGGTAGATTTTTATGTACATATATTGGAAGATTATCAAGCATTTGGTACTGAGAAATCTACATATATTGCATAACTCAAAAGTGTTGCCAAAATATATATATTACAATATTTTTTTACATTGTCACTTCAAATAACGTCATCTAGGTACATTATAGCATAGCAGTGTTCCACTCCCGAAGATCCTTGAATTCGTCACTTGCCGCTAGGGCACCCTCTGGGTCAAAGAAATCTCCTTTGACATGACAGCACTCATGGTGAATGAAGTGGCACAGATCACACTGGACATTTGTGATACCTGTATCGTCAAAGCTTGTTCGACATTCTAATCCTGGCAACTGCATGCATTGAAATTAATCAATATATTAGTATCATAAATATCAAGAGCTGTCTAGTACATAGTATAGAGACTTACATCCTCCGCGTTAGTCCTGTACCGTCCATTAACCCTAAGGAATTCGCACGCATAATACCCGCAAAGGACCGTTCCTCGCGGTTGCTTGTGACACTTCAGGACATATCATAGAAAAAAGTAGTTAAAATTTGCAATTAGTGAAACAATTGGAATACATAAAGTGAGTGGAGTATTACCGGCCAATAGGTACATACTAGTAGCTTCTCCCGTGTTCAGGTCTGTTCTCCACCCTTGAACTTGTAGTATTGGTATGCACTGTATGGATGTCGTACCGTTTCAGAGTAAGGAGGATATTTATTTGTAATACATTCATATACAAATGCAAGAGTCATAATAACTTACTACTGTAAGATTGTTAGAAATTCTTTGTATTGCTTGTGACTGTAATCGAGAGGATCCAAGACTACCACGGTTCCATCTTTAGGGTGGATGAGTAAACAGATATAATGATCGCTACATATTAACAACATCATAGTTAGTTAGTACCAGCTAAAATAAGACATATGTGTACAAGATAAATGTACCGGACTTACATAAATTATAAGCGGCCATGACGACTCTCTTATTTTGAAAGTGCAAGAAGGCTCGTCCAATGTATTGTGTGACAGTAATCAATTTCTCCTTGTGCAAGCCCTTCTTGTATTCTGCTATCTCTTTTGGATTCTTGCCCTTCAGCTGGTCTGACCCTGGTGCTAGCGTCACGGTATGCTGTGTTTGGCAGATCCGAGTTGGATCCAAGAAGCCAATTGGTTCTTTTTTCTTCTTAGCATCCATGTATTGCATCCTACAGAAGAAGTTTGTTAGTAACAATCACATGGATTTGTATTGTACATATTTTTCATCTAATTAATTAAAACTCATACTCACATGCACCAAACACCGATGTAGTTGACGTCCATCTTATCCCGAAGATATATGGCGTGGAGATCTGAGAAATCTAGCCATACGTAGCCTTCTTCGCCGAAACAATCTGCCGGTGATCGAGCTGTTATATTGCCCAAGCCTTTCTTGCTGGCCTCCATGTAGAAGTTATGTAACCTTCTCATCTCCCATGGTGCTTCTTCTAGTGCCCATTCCGGCAACAGTGCTTTCCCATGTTCATACTTTTCCGGGCAATCATCGGTTGTGAAGTATGTTGGCCCGGCTAGTTCAGCAGCCTTCTGGGGGTCGTCATCTCTGAGCTTGGCACGTTCCTTACCCCCTCTGAAGACGGTTACCATGAACTTCTCCTTGTTCTCATCTTTGGACTTAGAGTCGTGACTCCTAAGCACTCGTGGCACTTCGGGGTCTTTCGCAGGAGAAGGGTCTTCAAATATTTCTGGCTCTGTACCATCCCATTCCAATCCTGGTACTTCTTCTTTGTCTGACCCGACTGATGCCACAAATTGCACCTCTGGTTCTGCCACTGTAATCTCCATGGGCACATCCGGCACTGGAATCTCCATGACTGTCTCCGGCGGTGCAATCTCCATGGCTGCCTCCGGCAATGCAATCTCCGGTGGCACCACAGGTTTTTGCGTGGCGTCGGTGAACAATCCAAAGGATATGTCATTCTTGTACCAGAGAATTACAAGATCGACCACATCCCCAAGTACGGATACACCATCTGCAGTCGGGTAGTCAATGTCGTAGGACTCAAACCCTTCGTGGACCACTTGTGGCTGCACCTTGGCATACGCATCGGGTATGAACTGTTCATTGTATGTTCTCCCAGGGATAGCAATGGCTGTAGCGGCCTCAAGAGTTTTACCGGAGCATCCAATGGGAACGTGCAATCTGCAGGGTGTATTCTCCTTGAGGTCATCGAAGGGGTAATCTGGCTCAGTTTCTTTGGTTTCGGGGCGTGGTAAAATCATGTGCTTGACGCAGAAATCCATCATTTGCCTTTCAAACTCCGCAGCCCCTTCGTCTCTAAGTTTATCCTTGTACGCTTCACGCTTCTTGTGGGGGTCATTTTTGAACCCTTCCTTCCAACTCATCTTGCTCGACACACCTCTAACCCTTCCCCCATGCTCAGGAGTACCCAGCGCCATACTTAACACATCTTTCTCCCTTTTAGGCTTGAAATATCCTTTCTTTTGTGAACAAGATAAATTTTCTATTTTATCAGCAACACTCTGCAGCTCCGGATTTTCAAACGATACTTTTCCTTCATCCGTGATCTTCGGAGTTCTAGCTCTTACCCAGTTCCTTGATCTCTGTTTCCACTCCTCCATTGGTACCGGTTGCCCCTTCTTCCTCATTTCCTCCTCCTCTTTTGTCCACTGCTCCACCTCTGGTGCGTATCCCGCGGAGCCTAAGCGATGAGGAAATTTGTTCTTCTTGGCCAACTCTGCATACTTTTGGCTCCTTTTAATTTCTTCCGGGGAGTTCTTCAAGGTCAGAAAGTCGTCCCACTGATTGGGGGTTATGTTGGCATACGTCAAAAATGGTGTGCGTCCCGTCTTCACAAATTTCTTGTTCAAGGTGGTTTTTCAACCACGCCAAGACTTGGCCATTGTTTGCAGTGCACAATTTCTCACTACTGCCTCTGATCCTTCCGGGAACTGGAAGATTTTCTTCAACTCTTTCCATAGGACTTCCTTATCCCCATTTGATACATGATCCCAGTCCTTGACCGTGATGGAGATCTTTTCCCTTACTATTATACCACACTGTGAACTGAATTTTGCACGTGCCATCTTAGGGGCGAGCGGCTCTCCTTTAGGCGAAACATGGGTAACAACATGGAACCCTTCATCCTTTCTATTCACGCTTCTCTCACCCTTCCTTTTCTTCGCCTTTGCTGACCGTTCGCTTTTCTTTGTGCCGGTTGTGTTAGCTGGTACGTCGTCGTCTTTCGACGGAACTTTTTTCTTCGGCTCCTGTTTTGATCGCCGTGGCGCCATTTCCTACGAGAAGGTATGCATGGAAGTTTTGAATTAGCTCAGGCTAATAGTTATCACGGTGAACATTTTACATATAAAGTTTACTTACCCCTTCTTTAGGGGGAATGTAGTCCTTGTCGCCTTCTTCACCGTCGCCCTTTTTCCTTCTCTTCGGGCTTGGGCTTGGACAAGGATCGCTTGGCGACGAGTACTCCTCGTCTTCGTCACCTACGTCGCTGTCGGAACTACCTTCCGGTGGGACCGTTTGTTCCGGAGCAACCAAAATAGCAAGGGACTGCTCATGCTCCCCTAAACCCTTCTCTTCAGTCCCTTTAGTACTATCGGCCATCGTTTCAAACCTCTAATATAAAAAAAAGAGTTATCGTCCACATTTTAAATTACTCAAATTAGTACAAACTAATTAGTACAAAAATAAACTGTATATTAACAATATGTCGTATGAACAAATTTAAATTCTCTGAGATTTCCAAATTTAACTAGTACTTACTATTATGCTAAATTAATTAGTACAAACAAATATAAATAGTGAAACTAATGACTACTTACTATTATGCTAAATTAATTACTATAAACAAATTTAAATAGCGAAACTAATGACTACTTACTATTATGCTAAATTAATTACTACAAACAAATTTGTACGAAATTTGATATGTTATTATCAAGTAGTGCACTAATTGACTTCCTTATTTCATCGACATGTTGACTAAAAAAAATGGAAAAGGCAAACATATCCTCCACATTTTTTTTAAAAAAAAATGTTAACATACCCTCCAACATGTTATTTAAAAAATTTGACAAATTCACATATCCTGCAAAATTGAACATACCCTCCCAATTTCATTCACATATCACCCACATTCCCAAATTCACATCCACAATCAACATATAACCCCTCATTCACATATCACCCACCCCTCATGCCCATTCACACCCACATGCACACACATATATACCCCCTCACACCCACATGCACACACATATAAAAGGAAACACCCACATGCACGCACGTCCGTGTTCGACGAACGGCCGACGACGAGCTTCGGTCGTGGATGACGAAGGAAGTGCCGGCGACGAGGTTCGGCCGTGGACGACGACCGGCTTCGGCCGTGGACGACGAACGGCCGACGACGAGGTTCGGCCGTGGACGACGACCGGCCGAAGAAGTCGTTCGGCCGAGGACGTCTTCGCTCGTGGACGACGATCGGCCGATGAAGCCGTTCGGCCGCGAGCGGAGGGGTGGCCGACAGCGGTGGAGGGGCCAACGGCCGGCGCCGGTGGAGGGGTAGCCGACGGCGGTGGAGGGGCCGGCGGCGGTGGAGGGGCCACCGGCGGCCGCGCGCGTGGTGGAGGAGCCGGTGGTGGTGGAGGGGCCAGTGGCGGTGGAGGAGCCGGCGGCGGTGGAGCGGGCGCGCGGTGGAGGGGTCGGCGGCGGCGGCGGCAGAGTGCCGACGACGGTTGGCGGCGGCAGAGGACGACGGTCTCGGTGGCAGCGCATGGACGACGACGGTCAGCGGCGGTGGAGGACAACGGTCAGAGAGTGAAGGTCGCAGGCGGGCGGCGGCGGAGGACGGCGGAGGCGTGCGGCGGTGAAAAATTTCAGCAGCCTGACGGCGCCAAAATTTCTAGGGTTCCCGCCTGGACTTAGAAATTTTGGCGCCGTGGGCTTGCCCTTATATAGGGCAAAGATCTTCGCAGGCGGGCGGTCCGCCTGCGAAGATCATCTTCGCATGTGGGCGGTCCGCCTGCGAAGATCTTTTTTACTATCTTCGCAAGCGGGCGGTCCGACTACGAAGATCTTTTTTACTATCTTCGCAAGCGGGCGGTCCGCCTGCGAAGATCTTTTTTACTATCTTCGCAAGCGGGCCGTTCGCCTGCGAAGATCTTTTTAACAAACTGGTAATTGCACATAAAAATAATTACACTTTTCAAATATTACTAATTTCAAATTTTTTAACTAAATTTTTACCCTTCAAATGGTAATTGCACATAAAAATTAGTACGAACTAATTAATATGCAAAATGGTGTGTACAATTGTTCGTCAATTTGCGATATGATCACACATCACCTTACATACGACCATTACATAACTACTAACTTCTTAGATGCTTACATGCCACTCAACAATCATTACCCTTTAACATTTTTGCCCACACCGTCTGTGCGCATGTAAGGCTTCACAGTCTTCTGAGTAGATGTCTCGACATTCTTAATCTTCTGTACAAACTGACTATAAAGTGGCATACTATCGTATTGGTTGTAATCTTCGACATCATCAACCCCATCCACTCCCAATATCTTTTGTTTCCCTGGTAGCACTATATCTTTCTTCAAATTTGAAGGGCCTTTCAGATAAAACACTTGTGCCACGCGATTGGCGAGTACCCAAGGGTCATCCTTGTGACCCACACTCGCAAGGTCAACAACAGTATGACCGAACTTATCAACATTGACCCCGTTCGGGTATTTTACCCACTGGCACTTAAATATGGGGAATTGCATTGTGTGCCCATAGTCGATTTCTATTTCTTCAATAAACCCGAAGCATGATTGTTTTTCCCCGGCTTCATCAATTGCCTCCACACGGACACCGTTGTTTTGCGTACAGGTCTTATTATCTCGGGTTCTTGTGCTAAACAAATATCCATTAATGTCATATCCCTGCCAAGAATTTACTGTAGCTGATGGACCACAAGCCAACCGCTTCATAGTTATTTCATCGGTAGTTTCTCCCTCAAGTAAGTCTAGGTCTCGCAACCAATCTATGAAGAGACGCTTGTGTTCTTTCATTATCCACTCGGTGGAGCGACCCTTATTGTTAGCTCGTATTAGTTCGATATGTTGATCGATGTACGGCTCGACAATAGCAAATTGATGAAGCACGCTGAAGTGAGCTTCTTGGAATGATTTGTGATCATGGGTGACGAATCTCTTCTTTCCTATCGTTCCCCTGCCACTCAATCTGCCCTCGTGTCGGGGCACAGGTACTCCAATTGCATATCCATCTTTGAGGTAATCGATACAGCACTCGACAACCTCTTTAGTACTATAACCCTCAACCATTGATCCCTCTGGATGTGCACGATTTCGGACGTAACCCTTCAGAACCACCATGTAACGCTCGTATGACCACATTTGATGGAGGTACAATGGGCCAAGCGCAACCATCTGCGGCACAATGTGAACAATGAGATGCTCCATCATATCAAAAAATGACGGAGGGAAACACATCTCAAGTTGGCACTGGGTCTCATGTGCGAATGTACGGAGATTTCCTAACTCTTCGAGACTAATGACCTTCTGTGACACTGCGTTGAAAAAGTAGCACAACCTTGTGATAGCAACCTTTAAATGCTCCGGTTTTATGGCTCTTATTGCTATTGCAAGAAACACGGTGAGCAAGACATGGCAGTCGTGTGAATTATAACCAGATACCGACAAATCTTTCATTGAAACTAGTCGACTGATGTTTGATGAGAAACCTATGGGCACTCTGACATCACGGAGTGAGTTGCAAAATGACTTCTTCTCCTCAGGTGTCAGTGTGAAACAGGCTGGTGGAAGATATACTTTGCCATTCTTTTCTCCTTATTGAGGGTGTAACTCTTCCCTGATTCCCATCTCGACTAGGTCCATCCTTGATTGCAGACCATCTTTAGTCTTCTTCGGCATGTCCAACAATGTTCCAACTATGTGGTCAAACACATTCTTCTCTAGATGCATGACGTCTATGGCATGCCGAACCTCCAGATCTTTCTAGTATGGGAGATACTTAAAAAATATGGAATGCTTCTTGAATGGGGGAGGGAGTTTATCATCTGGCTTCGAACTGTCATCTTGCTTCTTACTATCCCCTTCCTTCGTATTCTTCTCGGGTTTCTTGCGCTTTGTCCCCTTTGATGGTTTCTTAGTCATTTTTCCAAACTCGCAAACAATTTTCTCTGTCATTGCACACACCTTTTCTCCCGATGTAGGTTTTGGTGCAGGATCAGTCTCTTCAGTATCATCGAACTCCGCCTTCATCTTGCGGTACTTGTGATTTGTGCGTAGGAACCGCCGGTGCCGCATGTACACACGCTTGTTGGAACCCGGGAGATACCTATAGTACGTTCCATTCAAGCATATCACACATCCTGTTTTACCTTTAATTTGACCTGAAACTGAAAACATTGCTGGATAATCGTTAATGGTCACGAAGATGATGGCCTTCACTGTGAAGTATTCCCTTAAGTACTCGTCCCACACTTTCAATCCCTCTTTCCATAAATCAGCCATATCTTCCAACAATGGTTCAAGAAATACGTCTATATCAATACCAGGCTGACGGGGTCCCTGTATGAGGATATAGAGTAGTACGTATTTTCGCTTTTGACAAAACCAGGTAGGAATATTATACATGGTGAGAAGCACTGGCCAAGTACTATGTGAACTGCTCATGTCTCCAAAAGGATTAACTCCATCAGTACTCAATGCAAATATAATGTTCCGTGGGTCTTTAGCAAACTCTCTATATTGAGCATCAAAGTTTATCCACTGACGAGCATCTGTCGGGTGTCGAATCATCCCATCCTTCTTGCGCCCTTCTTCATGCCAGTGCATTAGTTCCGCATCTCGCGGGTTTGATTATATCCGTTTAATGCGGTCTTTGACAGGAAGGTACCACATCACAAGCTGCGGGATTTGTCTCTGTCGTCCCTCAGTTGCTTCAGAGGGTTCTAGGCTAGTATTGCTATTCGACTTGTACCGGCTTGCACCGCATGTTGGACATTCATCTAAAGAAGCGTACTCTTTCCTGTACAGTATGCAGCGATTTACGCACGCATGAATCTTTTCCACACCAAGTGAAAGGGGGCATATGAGTTTCTTTGCTTGATATGTACTGGATGGTAGTGAGTTAGACCTCGGTAGCATTTTCTGCAGAAGTTCTAACAGACTGTCAAAACTGGTATCAGACCATCCATGTCTCGCCTTTAACCTCATAAGTTCAAGAACTGACCGGAGTGTTGTGAACTCACTGTCACAGCCCTTCGACTCATCGTACAAAACTTTCTTTACTGCCTTTTGTAAAGCTTCAAAGTTATTTAATCCTCTAGCCGACCCCATCAGCACCTCGGGTTCTGCATGACGTAACATTTCCTCTAGGTCGATTTTGTCCTCAACATAACCATCGTCATGCACCATGTCTTCAACTTGTGTCGGAACTACATTTTCAGGCCCATCCACTTGTTCTTTGCCATGACGTGTCCATATTTTGTACTTGTCCATAAATCCACGAGTTACTAAGTGCTCCTTCACTTTAAAAGCATCGTCAAAGTCCCAGGCTATTTCATTCTTACAGTCAACACATGGACAAATTATCTTCCTCATATTGTTCTTCTCAGCGTGTGCCTTGGCAATACCAATAAATTTAGCCACTTCGTTTCTATATGGAGACAAAAACCTCGGCCAATGATACATCTATTCCCGACATTCCATATCTCTAAAAAAATACATGTAAAATATTTGCACAATTAATACCAAATTTGTAGGGTTTATTGAAAAAACTTATCGCTATTCAAAACTAATTAACTAAAGGTTAAGTGTAAAGTAATAAAAAAAATCAAAGTTTATTTCAATTTTTTTTACACAGACATGCCAAATTAGTACATTAGAAAAATCTAACAAAATCATATCATCGGCATATTACAAAATACTATAACTATTTTTTGATTGCACCGAATAAATAGACATATTAAAATTTTATTCTCTCTCCATATATGACAAGATCTAGATCTAGATCTAGAACTAGGTGGTGGATGTGATAGCAAAAATAAAAAAAATGAGAATTTATGTTACCACATTAAACCACTACAACAAGAGGCATCAAGTATTACACATACATCTAACATCAACATATGAAAAGAAATAAAATTAAAAAACATGGAGCTCTTCCTTCACAATTTTGGATGCATAAATCCATCACAAATTAAGGTCTAAAAGCTTAAAAAATTGCATACCTAGTGTGGAAATGAGTAGATCTAAGTATCGTAGAAAAATCCCCCGAAGATTTGAAGTTCAAAACCTCCCCCCCTATATTTAAGTCACTTTAGGAGAGAGAAACGTCGGGGAGAATGAACAGGGCTCGGGGAGGAAGAAGACTATATAGGGGCATCTTTGTAGGCGGGCCATATAAGCGTCGCCTGCGAAGATCGATCTTTGCAGGCGGACCATATAAACGTCGCCTGCGAAGATCTATCTTCGCAGGCGCATGATGTCTGCCGCTTGCGAAGATCGATCTTCGCGGCGACGCTTATATGGACCGCCTGCAAAGATCAATCTTCGCAGACGGACCGCCCCCTCCACCCTGGGTACTTTTTTTGCCGGCGGGGTTTTGGCTCCGAATTACATGCCCGCCTGAGAAAATCGATCCCTTACGACGCCGAAAATGAGTTTTCTAGTAGTGGGAGTATTAATTAGTTGACGCAAGATGTCCTCAAACGGTACATGCATGTTCCTGGCCATGCACTCCATGTCCTCAAACAGTACATGTTCCAAATTAATGGGGCCTAATAACAGGGTTCAACTGTGTGCAGGCCGATCATTACCATAATCAGATAATCGTTCATCATAGGCCTGTGTAAAGGACTACAAAGAAAACAGATAACATGTACTCTCTCCAGGAAATTTAATCCTCTTGAGAACAGGGCCAGGAAATTTCGAAGGCATAAATTTGATCATGAATGAAAAGCTTCACACAGTCTAAGCTAGAGCTTGATAGATCCAACAAAAATTATTTGGCATGACACACTAGCCACTAACAACTACTTCCTCCGTTTCACAATGTAAGTCATTCTAGCATTTTCCATTGTAAAACCATGTGTGGTTATAGTTCTTTTGTGATGGGAAATTGACAAGTACCGGAAGTGCAAGAAGTGTGTACGTGGACTAACATTGGTCAGGTTGCGACATCTGTGCCAAGACAACGGTTGTTTGGTTCATGTGTGTGCAGGTGATCGGAGTCGATCTCGGTCAACGGCGGATCGGGACTAGATTCAGAGAGGAGTTGAGGTCCAGAACGATCAAGGATGCCGGATGACAAGATTGGACACAAGGTTGCACATGGTGGGCGGACACCGTGTGAGAAGGTCTTTGCAACGGGCTTCACAAGGTCAAGTGTGCAAGCATCGGATTCGCGAAGAAATTAGGAGGGACTGTGCAAGTGCATTGCTGCTACAGTAAATGGACTTACCGTAGGTATGCATGTAATGCATGTACACGTACTGTATATGTGTAAGGAGGAGCTTGCAAGCCTTCCCTGCTAGCCGAGCCATCCACCACTTGGGCCGCGTGGAACGGCTGGATTGGCTTGGCCTCCCTGCCAACGAAAATGCTAAGAGCACCCACAATGGTTATCTATAAACTCTCTACAAGAGATGCATGTCAGCATATTTTCCTACCTGGAAGAGATTAAATGAAGAGAGAGAGCAAAGCTATCTACTAACCTGGAGATAGTGTATAGAGAAAAACGAGGCAATGGATTAGAGAGCTATAGATACCCATATAGACATACCATTGAAGTGGTTTACTATTAATCTAATATATTACTGATATGTACATGTTTTATAGATAGCACCTTACTTTACCATTGCGGGTGCTCTAATGCGCGACTGGCGGCGCGCGCCCTCCCGCGCGGCGAGGCACATGGCGCACGCGGAGAGGGCCACGGCGGTGGCAGCGCGCAGGGTGGGGCCCGCGCGATTTTTTTTTCTGTCTCGTTTATTCTTTCTGGTTTTTGCGGTTTCCTTTCCGGTTTTTTTCTGGTTTTTTTTCCTTTTTGGCTTTTATAACATATATACGTATACAAACTTTTATACAAACGTATACAAAGTTTGTATACATATGTATAAAAACTTTGTATACGACATATATAAAGTTTGGATTGTGTATACAAACTTTATATATGTTTTTTGGTATATATACAAAGCTCGTGACAGGCTCGGCTCGGCTCGGCTCGGCTCGTTTGAATTTCCTAACGAGCCGAGCTGGCATTTCAGCTCGTTAGAGATAACGAGCCAGCTCGAGCTGGCTCGCGAGCCGCTCGCGAGCCTTAACGAGCCAGAGCAGATGAG